>NC_142034.1:45846857-46533107 GCF_982192425.1 Myodes glareolus | reverse complement strand
CATGTAAAGCTACCCACTAACAGTTTATTCAAGATGAAAATTATCAAACCTTTAAAGGGAAAAAACTATTTAAAGGTTCCCTATGGGATCACGGTTGAGAGACAATGGATTCTTACTCTTCTAGGGTTCTGTAGAAGGTGGCCTGTGTAAACCTGTCCTCCCAGCCCCTTCGGCACTGCCTCAGAGACGTGGGCTTGCCTAGGGAAAGCAGGGAAACAAAAAGCAGTAACTTAGCAGGCATGGAATAGGGATGAGTATGGAAGATGCTGGCTTCAACTATTATCTGGTTTGATAAAGTAAGGTTACAAATATAGTAATTTAATAAGAACTGTTAAAACAATTTATAAAATCTTCAATTATTTTTAATAAATGATGGTTAATCTTGCTTGTCGACTTGACTGGATCTAGACACCTACAAGATTAGGAAAGTACATTGTGGGGTATGCCTTCCAGGGTGTTTCACATACATGGAGCAGTATGATGAAAAAGACTGGCCTTGAACACGTGTCCAGTAGGCTGGGAGACCCAGACAGCACATAATACGGGAAGGAAGAAACAAGCTAGCACCTGCCAGCTCCCTTCTTCCTGACAAGTGCATCCACTGCTGCTGCATCCAGCTGCGAACCTCAGACTAGCAGCTTGCATCATGACTCCAGGAAGCTGCCTCGGCTTTGGCCTTGGACGGAGTCATTGGTTACTTGTTTTGAGGCTTCCAGCTTCTTGTTCTGAACAGCTACCAAGTTCTCTAGTTCTCTAATGTACATGATCATTGTTGAACTGCCCAGCTTCTAATCATATAAGTTAATCCAACAAATCCCTTTTTATGGTCTCGGTCCCTCTCTCTTTCTCCCCACCCCCTTTATCAGTTCTGTTCCTCTAGAGAACCTTGATGAAGACAAATAACCACTACAGAAATGCAAAACCAAACAAGAATCCCACATCTTGATTAAGGGCTGAAAGACTTGTTAGGACCCTGGGCACCTACATTAAAAAGCTAGGCATTCAATGTGCATCTGGAATCCAGCGCTAGGGGGCAGAGTTAGGCAGATCCCTGGAGCTCACTGATCTGCAAGTTGATCTGAATCCAATTCCAGGTTCTCGAAAATGAGAGCAATTGAATAAAAACCCAACATCAACCTCCACCTTCCACAAGCATACTAGTGTACACATACCACACACACACACACACACACACACTATATACATAAGTTTCATCAAATAATGAAAAGTCTGCCCTATTTTCTAAGTACATAAAAGCTAAAAACACTCACAAATCATAAAAATAAAGTTTAATGTCTTCTCTATTCCACAATAAGCATGCTGTACAACAGCCAACAAATTAGGTTTTACCAGTCAGGTCTGCTTTACCTTCCTGGGACTTTTCATACCCATCAGGATTCATGGACGGCATAAGGTGGATTCTAGTGCTGCGAACCAAATCTGTTACTTCAGGGTCTGTTCCGAAGTTCTTGCAAAGATATTCGATGAGGTTTAATAGCAGTTCTCTTCCAACCACTTCGTTTCCATGCATATTTCCAATATACTTAAATTCTGGCTCCCCTGAAAACAAATAATTACATGGAAGACTTTTCTTCCTCTTCAGTTAACATGAAGTCTGTTTTTTCCCCTTGTATAAAAATCATAAACCAAAATATTAAGTAAATATATACTAGCCAACATCAAGAAATAGCTACATAAACATATTGTAGCTGCTTCCTTACAAGAATATATCTCTGGTAGGCTCAAAGCATATATATCTGCATATCACATATATATCTTTCCAATCCACATAAATGTATATCCATGTGCCAAACTGAACTCAGCTGAATGAATCCAATCTATGAACACACTAATACCATGCAGATGTAGGTCAGCAAATGAATTTTCTCTTCCGGGAATAGATTTGGCTCTATGTTCTTTTTTGACTATGTGTTCCTAATTGAAGTCACACAGTGTACAGATGACATTTCTAGACAAAGCACAGTGATACACCTTTGAGAGGCGCTACTGAAACCATGTGTAAGGACATCGAATTACCTGGTTCATGGACACCTGGGTTATCAGATATCTCCATCACATACAGTTCTCTTGACTCCACTGATTTTCCCAGCGAATAAAGACGAGTGATATTAGGATATTCATTGGCAAATCTTCTCAAGAAGATTTCCATATCAGGGAAATGGTGATGGTGAAAGTCTTTAGGCTGGATTGGCTGATGGGAGGATGGTGTTCCAGCAGGAATATTAGGGACGGCAACTGTGCCAGGAGTTGCTACAGTCTCAGTTGAGTCAGGAATTACTGAAGTCACAGTTGGTCGAAGGGGAAAATCCATCTCTGTGGCTGGTCCTTCTTTCACCAGTATATTATTAATAGTCAGTGGCATATACCTTAAAACATTGGAAATGGAGGCGGTATGGATTTAAGATTTAATTTAACAACATTTTAGCATTATAAAAACATAATGACCTTTTTCCATACTTCTGCACTTAATGATCAAAACTCAAAACTAAACTAAGACAACTGTATAAATTTAGCCATCTTAGAATGCTTTTTCACAGAAATATTGGAGTAAGTCTTTAAAGAGTTATTTCTCTCACAAAGCTTCCCAGGTATCACACACTAGACTGTTTGCCCAAAAAAGCTGCTGTGATATTCAAATTATCCCGTGTTACTCCTGCTATCCATCGCTGCATTGTCAGACTAGCATTCCCACTTTCCTTCCATTACAGAAGCTCAGAATTAAAGGTTAGCAATAAAATTCCCATGAGGTGAGTGTGCAGTAAGGTTTGCACAGGTGAAAAACCCCTGCTTTAATGTATCAGAAGGCTGCGAAGACAGGCCTTCAGATTCCATCTACAGAGCCTAGTTGCCTCTACTCAGGTTCAATTAGCTGAGCAATGCTTCCAGCAGCTGAGTCTTCTCTAGAGCTTTTCCAGTCGTTCTTCCTCCCCGTGTTACGATTATGCTTCACACAGGTGGACTATGACAAAACACTCGTGATGTACTTTCTCAGTATTGAAGGGAACAAGGAAAAACAGAAGCCACATTTGATGAGTAGTTAGCTAGGTCCTTCTGTCTTACACCTAAAGAGAGGCTTGGCATTGTAATCAAGAGTCAGGTTTAAAACTTTTACCCAGTTGAAACTGCTGTAAGATTGTAAATTCCAGGAACGAGCAATCTATGGAAATCACCAAATCTTCCAGTTGTGATATTATGATTAATACCAGCCACTGAGATGGTTGCATTCTCTAACCCAGCTCCTGTTACTGAATCTTTAACAAATCCTTTAATTCCAATGTGGACCTAAACGACAAAAATCAAAACGTAGAGAAATCAGTGTGATGCTAGAATTTCTAAATAGACTATTATACTAGTTCCCAATTTTTATTTTTATTTTTGGGACTGTGTCTCATTACATAGCTCTGGCTTGCCTGGAACTCTTTACAGTGACCAGGATGGCCTCAAACTCATAGAGATCCACCTTCATCCATCTCTGGAGTGCTGGGATTAAAAATGTGCACCACCATGTCCAGGAGCCAAAGTATTTTTTATATTTTGGTTTTTTAAGACAGGGTTTCTCTATGAAACAGTCCTGGCTGTCCTAGAACTCACTCTGTAGAACAGGCTGGCTTCAGACTCACTGAGATCTGCCTGCCTCTGCCTCCCAAGTACTGGGATTAAAGGCATGTGCCACCAATGCCTGACTTCCAAAGTATTTTTTAAACCCGGAGGTTGAAACAAAATATATACTAAGTACTAAAGTAAAAATTCTTTTTATTTTAAAGAATTTTAAATTTGTGGGGGGGGGGTGCACATATGTATGTGCACCACATGTGTGCCTGGTACCCCATGGAGGCCAGAAAAGCATATTTAATCCCTTGAATTAACTCGAATTACAGCTGGTTGGGAACTACCATGTTGGTGCTGGGGACCAAATCTAGGTCCTCTGCAAGAACAGCCATTGCTCTAACACTGAGTCATCTCTCCAGCCCCATCACTAAATTCTTAAATTTAAACTGTAAAAATTTCCATAGTCCTGAAGTGTTTTTGAAGTTTCCTCTTTTTGAAGCCAAGCTTCTAATTTTCTCTCCAAACTATAATTTCTGGCATAGTCAATAGTTGTATGAGCTTTTCTGGCATTAAACTGATGCCCACAGTTCATAGAGTGATAAAGGGTCTCTAGCAAATATGAACAAATGGCATTGTCAAGCTGATAATACAAATTTATAGGGTTTTCTTGGTACCAGGAATTGAACTTAGGCTTCACTTGTGCCAAACACTCCTTCTACTACTGAGCTTTCCCACAAATCCCCAGTACAAATTTGGCCAATTATATCCATTTGTAAAAGTGTTCTAAGACTGACAAAGGAAGCTTCCGTGTAGCACAGAGCTAGGGTTGGACATGGGGATAGAAAAGGTGGTTCCTAATGTACTCTTATGATTACATACTAATAATTTCTAGAGATAATCTACAATATTAAAACACATAATATAAAGATCACGCTATTTGGATTGTTATTCTTGTGTATTCAAATTTTCCCCTTATTTAACCCATTATTTTTATATCCCAACGTTTCAGGCAGCAATTTTTACCTTTTCAATCAATGTGATCAAAGACTCTCGATTATTCTCCCACTCTTGTAGAAGCTGAGAAGCAGGTGGGTACTTGCAACAAGATAATTCTAATGTGATCTCAAAACAGTTGGCCCACACGTAATTGTAATCTTGCATACCACCTGCAACGTGATGGGAAAACAAGTTTACTCGCCAAAGGGAAGGAACTCCACCCTCCAAAGACTGAGGAAGTTAAGTCGCCCAGCTTGTCCTCGTTTACATTTTGTTTCCATTAAGTTGTCTGAAATTGAAAGATAGCTCTTCAATTACATAAACTAAGAAGGAAGGTTTATGTACATTTCCAAATATATATGGAATATATACTCATACACATGTGAGAAATACATTTAATTGGTAGTAGGAGCAGTTGTGAAAAGTATTATTAAATCAGCTAATAACAGCTGTTTCAGTTGCTTACAATGTCAGACCAGTTTTGTGTATTCATAGTGTTTCTAGTGGCTGTAAAAAGCAGATATTACTATTCTTCCCGTTTACACATGTGAGAGATCAGGCACAAAGATGTTGCTATTTAAAATAGAATGACACACTGAAGAAAGAGGCCACACTATCCTGAAGCTAGGAAGGACATTCCTGTAGGACATTCGACTCCTACAATGCTAGCTGTATTCCCTTATCAAGAAGGTAGCAAGAGAAAAAGACTCCATCTAGGGTGGCACAGCTACATCAATCAGGAAAAAAAATAAAATAAACTCTTTAAATATGTGCTTAATGAGAGACAGAACTGAAAAGAGAATAAGCGCCCACAGTCAACAACCTTGCCAACTTTACACCTTCACAAGCCCACACGCTCATTCTGCACAAGTGTTTAACCTTATCATCCTTGCTACTTGATTTTCTCACATCTTGCTTTAGGAGGATGAATAAAGAGTGGAGAAAGAGGGAGGCATACATATCTTCTCTATAAGTTCACCTTGCTCCTAAAATGTGGGTAGGCAAATGTGCACAGAACCAGAAGCCTTCCACCCTTTTCTGCATGAATCTCAGAAGAGACTTTGAACTTCTAAGACTTGTTGAGACTGTAATAGACTCTGGGGACTAAGCTGGACTGTAAGCATTTCTGCATTATGGTATCACTTCCAGTCTTTGGGGCGAGGGAGTAGACTTGTAAAAAGTAAACTTTGTAGTAGTTTGAAAGAAAAGGGCCCCCAAAGGAAGTGGCACTATTAGAAGGTGTGACCTTGTTGGAGGAAGAGTGTCACTGTGGAGGGGGGCTTTGAGGTCTCATATACTGCCCAGTCTCTGAGACCACTTCCAGTTGCCTGCAAGATGTAGGACTCTCAACTACTCCAGCACCATGCCTGCCTGCATGTCTCCATGCTCCCCACCATGATGATAATGGACTGAGCCTCTGAACTGTAAGCCCCCTCAATTAAATGTTTTCCTGTATAGGAGTTGCCATTGTCATGGTGTATCATCACAGCAATAGAAACCCTAAGACACGGTCATTCAAGACTAGCAAGTTAACTCATTCACGCAGGCCCTGTTCTAGGTGCAGGGAATACAGATGCGAAGAAACTAGGTCTACCCCAAGATAACTTACATTGGTAGACAAACCTGGAAAGCATCAAACAGTGAGGGGTGGTGTATAGAATTTAAGAATGATGTGGCAGCTAGAGGCTGGTGAGAGTGGATGTTGAGTGATCAGGAAAACACCGTGAGGAGCTTCATGACAGTTGGTCACCTGGAATCCTTTTAGAATCATGCGGCAGACATCCTTGGGCACATCTGTGAGGGGCTTCCCAGGGAGGTTTAACTGGGTGGGGAAGACCCACCCTGAATACAAGCAGCAGCAGCATTCACCTCTCTGCTTCCTGACTGCAGACAGTGTGACTAGCCTGTGCCTTCTCTGCCATCGTGGAGCACATCTTTTAGACAAAGTCCAAATTCGTCCTCCCGTTAAGTTGCTTGCTTCTTAACGTTAAGTTGCTTGCTTCTTAAGTCTGGTACTTCACCACATCAACAAGAAAACAAATACATACTACTGAGCCAAAACAGGAAAACAAGACAGAACCAGCTGGGCAAAAACCAGAGAGAAGAGATTTGTTACACTAGGAAAAGATGTCTGCTGTGGCTTTATACTGACAAAAGAGAAATAATTAAAAATGACGTTGAGCAATGTTAGCAATATAGGATCACCCTGAGTTTGATACTGAGGATAATGAGTTTAGAATTTTATTCTAAGTACAACAGAAACTATTGAAAAGTTATCATCTTGGTCTTATTCTGTTAAACAATACATTCATAAGAAAAAATTTAGTGCCATAATCATATTTAACTACAATATTTTACTACAATACTATTAATTTACATATTTTACTACAATAATATTAGTTGCTGCCATCATTTGGATATGGTTTGTCCCCCAGCAGCTCATGTTCCAGAAGCTCAGTCCACAGCGTGGTAAGGTTACAGTGACTGAGCCTTCAAGAGGTAAAGTCTAACAGGAAGTAATGAGGTTCTTGGGGCACTGCCCTTGGGATTAATATAGCTCTGACAGAATCTCAGTTAATTTTGCCTTTACAAATCAGGACCATCATCACCTTGCTCTCTTCTGCATGTGGCTGGTTCTCTTTATTTTTCTGCCTTATCATGATCTAGACTAGAGGGTGCTCACCAGAGGCCATTGAAAGACCTGTCTGAATAAGCTTTTCACCTGTGTTAGTTACTTCTTCATTACTGTGACCACAGTGTCTGAGAACAGTCTAGAAAAGGATCATTTATTTGGCCTCATGGTTTCAAGTTCAGTTCAGGGTTGTGTGGACTCAGGTGCTTGGACAGAACATCAGGGTGGTAGGAGTGGTGATCAGGAAGTATTGATAGAGAATACAAGAAGGGGCTAGGGTAAGATAGTAGTCCTGAAAGACCTCAAGGCCATATCTCCTCCAACTAGGTCCTACATCCTCCAACAAGTCCCTACCTCCTCCAACAGGACCCTGCCTTCTCCAACAAAACCCTACCTCCTCCAACTAGACCCTACCTCCAATTTCTTACAACTTTCTAATAAATGTCATCAGATTATGAATCCATTCATTAGGTTAGAATCCTCCTAGTCTAATCAATACTGGAAATACCTTCCAGACATATCCAAAAGTGTGCTTTCCTTATCTTCTAGATGTTTTTCAATCCAAGCAGATTATAATTAAGATTGTCCATCAGAGTCTCCAAAAACATATAAGCCACTTTTCCTGGTTAAGCCTTGGGTATCTTGTAATAGCAATGGGTCAGAGAATAACAAAAACTATATTCTTGTTGTGCAGCAGATCTCTAGGCTTTCATCTTGCAAAACTGAAACCTTGTGCCCAGTGAACAACTCTCTTTTCTCTTCTCTCCTAAACTCTTGACAACTTCCATTCTATTTTCTAAGATTTTGATTTCAGTTACCTCTTCATGAATTTTACTTCTTTATGACTGGCTTATTTCATTTAGCATTACTGATGACAATACAATGGCAACTATGTATAAGAGATTAAATTAAGATTATTATGAAAAATAAATCAAATACTACTAAATAAAATAATAAATACTCTAGTCAAAGATTAGCCTTGTTGAAGAAGCAAAATGGAGAACACACAAAAATAACAATGTGAGAAGAATATTAATATGAATTAGTCTTTTTGCATAGGTGAAATTTAATAACTACTTTATTGTAAATATGGCCAATCCTTACTTTAATTATACCAGAGGGCTGTGAGACAGACTGTAAAAATATAATTTCAGCATTGAAAGTAACCAAGCTTGAATCCTAACATTCTTTTATCTATTGTTTATTTTTTGTTTCAGTAGCAATTTCTGAGATAGTAACTAAAGAAAGAAGGATAAAGTTTATGTAATACTATACAGCGTTATGTAATCTCATTTTCATATGAACTTTTATAGGACTGTAAGTATCCAGTTCTAAGCAATGGCTCATACAAATTCATCCTCAGGCTAGTGAGCAGAAGAGGGCAGAAGTCTTTTAACAAAAGATCTCGGGGCTAGAGAGATTTGGGGGTTAAAAGGAGCACTCATTGCTCTTTCAGTGGACCTAGGTTCAGTTCCCAGCTCACTGGGCTATAACTTCAGTTCCAAAGGGTCTGACACCACCTTCTGGCTTCCACAGGCACTGCACACACAGGATTGTACTTGCATCTGTGCAGATAAAAGACTCATGTACATAAAGTTAAATAAAATCTTAAAAAAATAAAAGAGCCAGGTGGTGGTAGTGCACACCTTTGATCCCAGCACTCAGGAGGCAGAGGTAGGCAGATCTCTCTGAGTTTGAGGACAGTCTGATCTACACAGCCAGGACTACACAGAGAAACCCTGTCTCAAAAACCCAAAAATAAATAAATAAAATATTAAAAATAAACAAAAGATTTATGTGGAGGGCCGGACCACATTCTCCATTGCTTCTAGGAACAAAGGTAGAGATTGACCTCTGTGACCCCAAGGTGTGGCGGTACACGCCTTTAGTCCTGATGCCTGGGCGGCAGAGGCAGATTGACCTCTGTGACCTCAAGGCGTGGTAGTACACGCCTTTGGTCCCAATGCCTGGGAAGCAGAGACAGGCAGATCTCTGTGAGTTCAAGGTATTGTAGCACACGCCTTTAATCCCAGCGCATGTGCTTGGTAACTCTCTACCACTGCGTCCCTGCCTACTTCCGAGGCATCATCTGGGATAATGGGCAGCGGACCAATCCAAGAGTGACACGTCAGAAGCGAGGACTGTTTCCTTTATAAGGGCTGGGTTCCCCTCATTCTGGGTCTCCGCCATGTAAGCTTATGCTCTCCCTCTCAAGACGCATAAAGCTTTACTGCAGAAGAATCCTAAGTGTCCCGCGTCGTTCTTGCGGGCGAGACGGTAGCGCAGGACAGATTTAAAAGTACATCTTAGTAGTCTCTAGTCCCAAAGATCCACACATTTTAAATATTGATTATTTAACAAATAACTCTAGGAACAACACAAAACTAAAGGTCAGATTCTTTTGATAAGCTTCACCTTATAGGTCCTTTAGGCCTGAGGAGAGATTTCAGAGAACAGTATACTTAAGCATAACTTTACTAGTAGCCTCACAGTGCAAATCAAGACAATAAAAATCTTGCTGTGTATGCCCCAAATTTTCCTTTGCCAAACTATATTTAAATTAAACATAGAACCATGTAAAGTAATATTGGAAATAAAGGACAACCTAAAAATAATATTTTGGAGCTGAGTGTGGTGGCGCACACCTTCAATCCCAGTGCTCAAGAGGCAGAGGCAGGCACATCTCTAAGTTCCAGGCCAGCCTGGTCTATAGAGTCAGAACCTATCTTAACAAACACAGAAAACAACACTAATACTACCTGGGGCTTTAGTGAAGGTGCTTAATGTTAGAGGGCATGAAGCACAGGCCCGAGACCAGATGCCAACACCACACCAAAAAATAGATAAATAAAAAGCATCTTTACCAAAATGAAAAAGCTAACAACAAAAACTGTAGGATTAAATATAATAAAATGTATGACACATATCAGTATCCTGAAATTTACTGAGTGACATAGATCTTAAGCTTATTAACCGACTTGTAAAGATATAAAAATTTCCAAATTTAATTTGCAAATATTAAATATAATATCAGGCAAGGTCACACAATCTCAGAAGTAACATATGTTCTCTCACATATGTTTAAAGATATTTACACAAAAGGCATAAAAGCTTGCCTATGTAACATATCAAATAAATGCCTTAATCTATATAGCATTTAATGTAAAAAATTAAGTCACAAGCAAAAGTAGAAGCTAAAATGAAAAAATGAATAAAGCCTTTCTAATTATGATATCAAAATGTGAAACCACTAAAGAACAACAGGTTTAGTTACCTAAAACCTATAAAATATCTCTAAAAATACTAGCATAAAAATAATAATTATATAAATACAGTGCGATGTGTCTATCCAGTCTCCTTGTGAGGGATGAACAGTCCAACTTTGATTGTTTTCTTTTTGGTGTGTGTGACTGTTTAACAAAAAAAGAAAAGGGAAGAAAAGAGGATGCTGAAGAGATGGCTCAGTGGTTAATAGCACTGGATGCTCTCCCAGCGGTCCTGAGGTCAATTCCCAGCAACCACATAGTGGCTCACAGCCATCTATAATAGAATCTGAAACTCTCTTCTGGTGTGTAGGTGTATATGCAGATAGAGCACTCATACACATAAAATAAATGATTTTTTTAAAAAGTTATACACCAATTTTATAGTGGAAGTATTTTCATGCCTATAGGTAAACATGCTCAAACGGCATGAACAAATCCTAAAATAACTTTATGTTTAACGATGTAAAGTCTGTTTTCCAAAGTGGCAGTACTATTTTCATAATCCCACAAGCAATGGGTGGATATTCAACTGCTCTGTATTACCTAGATAAGTTCTTAAGCCACTGACCAATTTTAAATGGCTTAGGAGATATATAGACGTAGAGATGTAGAGAGCAATCTAGGAGATACATGAATGTGTAGTAGTATCTCATTCTGGTTTTAATTTGTATTTCCATGATAACTGATACAATTGCACATCATTTTCCAGGAAGGGACATCTTTCACTTACATTTTTATCATTTATTTTGGGAAAATTGGGAAGCCAGATCTGGAAATGTTGTAAATATAAGGATGTCCACAAAGGGGTCTCCTAAGGTTATCTATCAAGTCCTGGCTCCTGAATGACACTCCGGAAGTGTATGTCTGACCTGAAACAGCACACACAAACCTCTGTAAACTGAAGTCTAGAATATTTTCAAGACTGGCTTGAACGATACAGAGGACAGCCTTTGAAAACTGAACTGAGACTGGAATCACACTCCACCTAAGGCAGGTCAGGACTGACAGTTAAGTCTAACGAGGCCATTTCCTGCTAGAACAGCAAACAAAATATTTATCATGAAAATAAACAAGGCTGGGAAGAAGGGTAGAAGGAGTAGAAGGAAGGAGGGAGGGAGGGAGTTTTATGGACAATGGTTTAAGAGGCTTAAGCACTGTTGCTGCTGGAGTGTAGCACAAATAATAAAAACCCAGACACAGATATTGGGGTTCAAGTTGAAGATAAGAAAAGCAAAACAGCCAAGCTACTAGAAAAGTTTTACCTCTACCAAGGTTAAGTGACTGCAGACTGAGCTCTGAGCCTCTTCTTCTGTCTTATAGTCTCCTCTAGTGCTGGGATTAAAGGTGTGTGACTCCATAGTACCGAGATTAAAGGTGTGAGCCACCACCACTTGTTATAAGGAGAGGGTCCCTTATTTGTCCTGGCCGCCCAGCTAGCTTACACCAGAAATAACCACACAGAAACTGTATTAATTGAAACACTGCTTGGCCATTAGCTCTAACTTCTTCTTGGCTAATTCTTAAATATTAGTTTAACCCATCTCCATTAATCTGTGTATCGCCATGTGCCAGTGGCTTACTGAAGATTCTAACCAGCATCTATCTCAGGCAGAAGATCCATAGCTTTTCTTACTCTGCCCTTTTTTTTTCCAGCATTTAGTTTTGTCTTCTCTGCCTACCTAAGTTCTGCCCTATCAGGCCCAAAGCAGTTTCTTTATTCATTAACCAATAAAAGAAACACATGAACAGAAGAACCTCCTACACCACCACCTGGATCTGTTTCTGCATTGATCTTGTGTAGCCCAGGGTAACCTTGAACTCACAGAGATCCATCTGCCTTTGTCTCCCAGATCCTGGAATTAAAGGTGTGCGACACCACTGCTTGGCCTTTTGTGGCTTAGATTACCTTCTGATCTTCAGACAAGCTTTATTTATTAAAACAAATAAAATATTATGCTGGAGTATCAGCTAAGAGAAACTACCATGCTGGAGAGGAAATTGATGGAATAATGGCCAAATGCTTCACAAATTTGGTAAAGATCAAAAAATAAAAATCTATTCCTAAACTTCTAAAAACCAAACATAAATTTTAAAAAATTCCTGAAAGCAGACAGCAGTAATAAAGGGAGATTTCTGGAATGTTCAGGAAAAACAGTTTAAATGACTGTGGCTTTGTCAACAGAAACTATAGAGGTCAGGTGGCAGGAGGCAAACATTTTAAAGTGCTAAAGAAAACAGAACAAAAACACCAATAACACCTGGCAGCCCATAACCTGAGGTTTTATATCCAATAAAAAATATCCTCCAGGAAGAAACAGACAACCAATAAGACAAAAGCAGAGAACCTACTTAAACAAACTGACCTTAACAGTTTGTTAATAAATTAAACAGAAAGTTCTTCAGATAAAAGAAAAATGATGTCCGTATTTAAAGAACAAATGAAAAGCAGTAGATGTAACTATCTGGGTAACTATATAACTATATAAACTATTTTTAGCCAGGTGGAGTAGCACATGCTGAAATCCCAGCCCTCAGAAGGCAGAGGCAGGAAGACCCTGTCTTTAAAAACCAAGGGCAAGGAAAGTCCCTATATAGTAGAACCCTTGCCTAGCAAGTACAAGGACAAGGCCCTGGGTTCAGTTCCCAGTAGACATATCCACAAAAGACTAGTTTGCTTTCTCAGCAAAAAGGCAGGAGGATCATAAATTTAAAGCCAGACTGAGATATATAAAAACATCCTATCTCAAAATTTACCCCAAGCTCCCAAAACCAGGAAAACTAATTAAAATTAAAATAAAAACCTACCAGTGATTATATATTCATTGTAAATGTTGCAAACAAAACAGCACAAAAACAACAGTAACACCTGGTAACCCATAACTTAGGATAATTAATTTTGACAGTTTCTTTTTAGTTGATATAACCCATAATCTTTGTCAAAGTGAATTAACATTCAGTGTTGGTGATCAGATCACTTCATATATATGGTAAAGATATGTTTAAAGTAAAAACAAAATGACAACAATAAAAAACCCTGGAAAAAAGACACCATGTAGACACACTTAAAGAGTGATGAAGGAAAGAAAAAGTGGGGAAGGGCCTGGGATGTGGGTCACTGGTACAGCACTTGACAAGCATGTGCAAGGCCTTAGGATACATTCCTAGCACCACAAGGATGAGCAGGAGAAAGAATAGGGGAAAAAAAAGAAAATGGGAGGAAGAGAGGGAGTGAGGAGAGAAGGGAAACAAAAGAAATAATGAAAAAGAAAAATGAAGTCAGCTATATTAACTCAGAGAAATAAAAATTGTGAGGCATAAGATCATATGATGATAAAAGGGCCACCTCACTAAGACAATATAGCCCTAACGGTATGAGTATCTAAAACAAGACTTCAAAATAAAGGAAACAATAACTGATAAAACTAAGGAGAGGCATCCACAAATCTACAGTTACAGTTGCAGACTTCGGTATCTGTCAGTAATCAACACAATCAAGGAGCGGAGGTCAGCAGAGGACCGAGAATCCACAGCACTGGGAACTAACCAGGTCTGAAGGCACTTTACACGGTCCACACCGAATGGCAGCAGAGCACACACACTTTTTAAACAGTCATCAGATGCACCACATCCTGGGTCATGAAACAACATAGGTTTATGGATGCAAAATGTTGGTCAGTGTGTTTTCTGGCCATGATGGAAGTATGAAACCAGTAAGGGGTCTAAGAAAGTATCTTTTTCTTGGTAAAACTTCATAAAAGGAATGTATATTTCCTTTAAGAACTACCTGCAGAAGGTGATTCATGGGTTGCATTCCATACCTTAATCTACATTTTCTAAAACTCATAACTTATCAGCTAAAAGGACAGAAAACAAACTTATTTCACAAGGCAAAAGAACACAAAAGCTATCCTACCTTTAGAAAAAATCAAAGTCTTTAGCCATCAGCTTCAATTCATAATTTAGAAATTCTTCTAAAATTATCTAGAAACAAATGGAGATACTGTCTGACATGAATAATTTAAGAATTTTTTGTGAATTACCACAATTAGGCATCAGTTGACATCTATGTTAAATTTAACATTTGTTTTCCTAGTACTAAATGTCAAAGACCTCATAAGTAACTGAGAAATAAAAGCAGTTGGCTTGGATCTGTTGTCTTGATTGTTTTTCAGCAACACAATACTGATCCACACAAGGCTGACTTCACTCTAACAGGAAGCAACCTCTGATCCGTAAACAGATCTGACATTGCCACCAGCAGCCTCTGCCAAATTCAGTTGAGACATTTACGTATTTTTTTTTTTTTAGGCTAGTATGTAATTTGGCTCAACATAAAGGAGAAATGTCAGACTTCACAATAACATCTTATATAGGCAAAGAAAATTTTAATTTGGGAAATAAAATAGTCAGCTATAGGCATACCTCAGGATAATAAAACACTTTAATAATAGTAAAAGGGATCTGCCATTTGTCTTATTAATAATTGTAAATAAGCAAGCTTCCATAATCAGTTAATCTCTTAGGAAGCTATCCAAGCCAATGATCTTCAACTTGTTCACACTAAACTGAAAAATTAAGCAACCGTTCACAATTTATTGGTTTTTGTGGTGCTGACGATCAAATCCACAGAGGGAAGAGGGGGTCAGATACTTTGGAACTGGAGCTATAGACAGGTGTGAGCCACCATGTGGGTGCTGGGAATGAAACTCAGATCCTCTGGAAGAGTAGCCAGTGCTCTTAACCCCTCAGCCATCTACCCAGTCCCTATTTTATTGATTTTTCAACAACTTATTTATTTTTTAAACTTAATTTTTTAAAATATATGTGACATATGAGTGTCTGCTCATCCATATGTGCATCACATGCATGCAGATGCCCACAAAGGCACAGGATGCTGTTTGGGAGCTGATGTGTGGGTACTGGAAACCAACCCAAGTACTTTGGAAGAGCAGCCTTAACCACTGAGCCATCTCTCCAGTCTTCAAACTAACTATTAGAATCTGTCCAGTGCTGCAACAAATTGTTATCAATACCAGTATTAATTGCTATAGGTAGCTAAAGTTTCTGATCAAATGACCTATTCAAAACCACTACTCTGTCTCACAACTCATTTTTATCTGCTTTAAGATACTCAATTCCCTCCATAACAGAACAACCCCTTGTTACTGATTTAGCACAAAGATCTGGCTTTAAAGAGAAGAGAGACTTCAATACAGTCAACTTCTTACTGAAAGACACTACCAATTTACTTTTCTACCTTTTTTATAATTTAAGATATATATATACTTTTTTTCAGCAGATTATTACTTTATAAATAATACCATTCAAAATTTCCACTTTCTCCCCTCCTTCCACTTCCCTCCCACTCCCCCACTCCCCCTACCACTCCACTCCTAAGAGAGGGCAGGATATCCTGCCCTGTGGGAAGTCCAAGGCCCTCCCCCCTCCATCCAGGCTTAGGAAGGTATGCATCCAAATAGAATAGGATCCCAAAAAGCCAGTATATGCAGTAGAGACAAATCCCAGTGCCATTATCATTGGCTTCTCAGTCTGCCGCAATTGTCAGCCACATTCAGAGGGTCCAGTTTGATCCCATGCTCGTCCAATCCCAGTCCAGCTGGATTTGGTGAGCTCCCATTAGCTCAGGTACACTGTCTCAGTGGGTGGACCAACCCCTTGTGGTCCTGACTTCCTTGCTCATATTCTCTCTCCTTCTGCTCTTCAACTGGACCTTGGGAGCTCAGTCCAGTGCTCCAATGTAGGTCTCTGTCTCTATCTCCATCCGTCGCCGGATGAAGGTTCTATGGTGATATTGAAGATAGTCATCAGTCTGACTATGGGACAAGGCCAGTTCAGGCACCCTCTCCTCCACTGCCCTAGGTCCTAGCTGGGGACATCCCCGTGAACACCTGGGAATCACTCTAGAGTCAAGCCTCTTGCCAACCCCAAAATGGCTCCCTTAATTAAGATATCTCCTTCCTAGAGAAGCTAAATAATAAGATGAACCCAAAGAAAAACATATATAGATCCTCCTGGAAATTGGAAGCAGACAAGATTGAGGCAAAAGTTGGGAGCATGGGGGTGGGGATAAGGGGAATGGGGGAGAGCTTGGGGGAGTGGGATGGTTGAGATGGAGGAAGGACGGATATGGGAGCAGGGAAGGAGATACTCTTCTACCTTAAGCAGAAAGCTAATGGAAAGAATACAGTTAAAGCTTCCATGTTCAAACAACTATCTAAAGCTGGGTGTGATGGCACCTACCTTTAATCCCAGCACCTGAAGAGTCAGGCAGATATCTGAGTTCAAGGCCAGCCTGGCTACAGAGTGAGTTCCAGGACAACCAGGGCAATACAGAGAGACCCTGCCTTGAAAAACCAATCAACCAACCAAACAAACAAACAACAAAAAACCCTAATAAAAACAGAACAACTTTCCTTCTCTTCTAAGTCTTAAGGAACATCCCAGAAGATTGCACTTGTTTTATTTAACCAGTTGTTGTTACTCTTACAGTATTTAATTTAATTTTTAAGTTAGATACTATAAGAGATTAGCAACAGATAAAACAAGTATAACAATATAGCAAACTGTAAGCCACAGGAATGTACGGCCTCCTCACAGTGTCTTCTGGAACTCACTTCTCTTGTGAGGAGGTAATATGATGTCACACAGTGCTGGTGTACATGTGAGCATTACTTAACTGGAGCACTACAGTATTTGAAAAGTCCTGTGAAAACCAGACACTGTTGGGCAGGTAGCATACATTCTCATCAAAAGGATGAGTCATGTCCCAGGCAAGATATAAGCAGAATGATGTAAGATTCCATCATGCTACGCAGAGCAGTGCATAATTTATAGCTTATGAATTGCTTAAGTCTGAAAATTTCCATTTAAGACTTTCAGATTATGATTGATAACCAGTAACCGAAACTTCAGAAAGCATAACTTCAGATAAGGAAGGACAGGCTTCTGGGCATTTCAAAGGTTGCAAGAAATTTTCATGATTTCTATTTCTTCTGATTTCTTTATGTACAATAAATAATAATTCTGCATTCCCCAAGCTACTTTTAAAAAGTTAATAAACATGACATTCATTAAAAAGTTTAAGGAGAAACATTGAACCAAATGAGTGGAAAGTACAAATTGGTCTTAACCCCCACCCCCAGTCTTAAATCTTTAAATTCAGATTGTCTAATTCCTATCTGAACTTGTTCTTTGTGCTCCAGTAACTTCCTGTGAACATCCGTTTCCTCACCACTCCCACTAGATATATATTTGCTAGTGATATGATTCTACAGAACAAAACTAATTACACAGTCCTGCCTGTTCTCGGTTCCCATTTGGTCAACATCTCACATCTCTAAATTGTATTTATTCTTATAAAATTATTCTTGATCATCTGAATTATACAGAAAAGAGGTTATGGACTGAAAACATTTAATTTGTAATCATAAGCTCTGAAAACCTGAGACTGAACCCTAACTAGCATATCTGGCTCTCCTGAGCTCGGCATCAGATTACAAAGTACACGAGTGTGCTGAGCCTAAAGGTCAAGCTCTATGCTAGGGTGAACTACAGCTCACAAAAGCAAACTCATGACTCAGGGAGCAGCAAGTGCTGTGTTTGAACAGGGCTTTACCTTTTACATTAGGTAACACTCAGACTAAAGAGGGGAAAGAAAAAGGAAGCAAAATTCAACCAGGTCTTTAATGTCCAGGGTGAAGTAAGACACATCACACCTCGCTATCAGTCGTACTTGTGAAACATGAACAGGCTCAGAATTACTGTTTGAATTGTCAGCATTCCTTCAAGAAAACTTCCTGGTACTAAATGCTGCAAACGTTTTCACTCTGGAGGTGAAAAATCACCATCTGTTCAACTATTTTCTAGTTGGATTTTGATTCTAAGCAATCAGATTGTTCCAGGAAACAGTGTCAATTTAATTTTCAAACCCGTGGACTGGCATATGCCTTTCATATGTCACATAACCCTGAGCCTCTTCATTTTGATCCCACCCATGCTCTAGAAGCTGTTTCTCTTTCTTTCTCTCTCTGTCTCTCTCTCTCTCTCTTTCTTTCTTTTCGAGGTTTTTGTTTTTTGTTTTTGTTTTTGTTTTTCGAGACAGGGTTTCTCTGTAGCTTTGGACCTTGTCCTGGAACTAGCTCTTGTAGACCAGGCTGGCCTCGAACTCACAGAGATCCTCCTGCCTCTGCCACCCGAGTGCTGGGATTAAAGGCGTGGGCCACCACCGCCCGGCTCTAGAAGCTGTTTCTTAACAGTTGTGTTGGGATGTGTGCCGGGATCACTAAGTACTACCTCTGCTGTCACTCTTCTCCCACAGCAAAGCGGGGTGAGGGGTCTTTTCTGTGGGCTCTCCTTGATACTTAGCTGGAGCTGATCCTTTGATTCTTGCACAATTTCTCATACCTCTCATATTCCCTTTTTGTTTCCATATATTCCTATAGCTAAAGCCCTTATCAAGAGATCACACTCCAAATAGCAATAAAAACCCTTCCTTCTTCTAGGACTCTGTCCCTTCCCATATGCTAAACAAAGGCAACTCTGAAATGAGCAGTCCACCCTGCCCAACACACCTGGGCAAGATTTAAATTTCTGATTTCAAAAGAAGAGGATGCCCTGGGAATGCAGGAGGGTTACTACACGGGAGACTTTCTAGAGGCGCAGTGACCTATAAAGGTCCTGTTTGCCCAGGAAAGACAAGGCGTCCACTGCACAGGAAAGCCAGGAGACTCCACTGCAGTTCTGACCTGATCCTACTGAAATGTGCAACCAGCAGTGCCAGAAGAACGCTTTTAAGATTTCCTTCATGATTTTTTTTTTTTTGCTTACCATGTAGTTTTAAAAACCAAAGACACACTTACTAGACCCTGACACACCTTTCCCAAGCCCTACAACTGTACCCACTAGCAAACAGACTTCGGGAAACAAGCTGTGAAGAGGTCTCTGCACGAGGTCTTCAGGTTTGTCTACGCTGTTCAGATCCACTAGTCTTTATGATTTAACAGTGACTGAAACACAATCTAAACTCCTTACCATCCTTAAGGACTCGTTCTTTGTAACAGCACTGGCTGTCTTGGAATTTTCTTTGTAGACCAGGCTGGCCTCAAACTCACAGAGATCCATCTGCCTCTGCCTCCTGAGTATTGGGATTATAGGCGTGTGCCTCCACTGCCCGACTAAACTCATCTTTTGTTACTATCAAATACTGTGTTTTTTTTTCAATTATGCATTGCTTATTTAATTCCTTGTTTTAGACTCCAGTTTTCTGGCATATGCCCTATTTAAGGAAATACAAACTCTTTGTGCGCTTCTCACAGCAGCAAGCTCTACAAGCCAGTGCACTTCAGTATTTAGAGCACATTAGTGCTGTTCAACATAATGGCCATTTTAGAGGAAGAATGATGTCCACATGATCAAAGGAGCTCACACTTACACAAGGCTGCTCTGGTTACATGAGGTGCTATCTGCTCACATTTCATAATTCTGCAAAAAGTATAAAAAGAGAGAGAAGAAGGGTCAATAAATCAACAGAATGTTTCCTTCTTTCAAAGGAAGAAAAAGAATCATAATTGCCAGTTGGAAAAGGCTCAGCTCCATGTTAGCAACGGCTTAAGAAACAAAACAAAACCCTGCAAATATAAAGCATCATACAGCTGCCTTAACTAGTAACAGTATGCATAGACATGTGAACAACACATGGGGCTGGTGGCTGTATTTCTAATTAGTTTCCTGTCTCTATACTCATCCAAATTATAGGGAAAGCAACCCATGATAAGTTATAGCTCAGTCTTCATTATAAATGACTATAATTGAAGTATAAAAACAAGCCAGGACAAAAGGAAAGAAAATAGTTGTCACATACAAACTGAAAGGTGTTTTGTTACTATTAGAAAAAAATGGAAAGAGATTCAGTCCTATAGTAGCAGAGATCAAGAGCAGCGCTGTGTCACGCTGCAGGCCATCGCCCATTACTGGGCTGTAAGATACACTACTATACTTTTAAGATAAAATGAAATAGAGCAGACTAGAAGAAATAATACCATATACATTACAGTGGTAAGTTAGTTATCAGTTCTCTGCAATGATTAATAGTTATCAGTTTTCTGTAGCAGAACCAAGGGCCTGCTGCGTGCTGACTCTACCATTGAGCTATATTCCTAGCCCCATATTTAAGTGTTGGCTCATGAAGGGTTTTTTTGTTTGTTTGTTTTTGGATTGGTTGGGTTTTTGTTGTTGTTGTTTTGAGACAGGGTTTCTCTGTGTAGCCCTGACTGGCCTGGAACTCACAGAAACCCCCTACCTCTGCCTCCCAAGTGCTGGGATTAAAGGCATGTACACCACCACCACCTGACTCATGAAGTTTAAAATAAAGACTTAACATGTATACACATGATGAAATGCATATAAGCAACCAGAAAGGGGACTGGAAAGATACTCAGTGGCCAACAGTGCACATTGCTCTTTGTAAAGGACCCCAGCTTGGTTCCCAGCACCCATGCCAGGCAGCTCACAACCACCAGTAACTCTAGCTTAGGGAACCAGACACTCTCTCTGGCCTCCATGGGCAATAGCACTCTCATGCACAGACATGTAGGCATACACATAATTTTTGAAAGTTAAAAGCATTTCACCCTACAGGATACTACTGAAAATTTAAAAAAAAAAACAACAACACAGTGGCCTGCCATAAAGCAAACTTATTTTCTTAAGGAAGAAAGAATATTTTTATAAATTTTGAGTCCAAAGTTTATGTATCTAATATTTAAAAAAAACCCTATGTACCCATTTCTTTGTGATAACAAGAATTTGTTTGTTCAACTACTCACAAAAGATGTACTGTTTGCCTTCTCTATCCATGGTATGAGTCTAAGTCATGGGACTAAAAAGACAAATGAAATCCAAGCCCTGCCCTGAGGAAGTGGAAACTCTAGCAGAGATAGTTTCAGTGCTTAATGCAAAGCTAAGCGCTTAAAATAGTTCTGAGTCAAACCTCACATTCCTCTGAAGTAGATCATATAGTTTTATCTTTATTTTATATATAGGAATTGAGGGTTAAAGAATTCATTAACATGTTCAAGATCAACTAATCTCTCACACACATGCACACACAGAACTGAGACTCAAACCTAAGCTGTCGGATTCCAAGGCTCTGTTCTTAGCTTCTATGCCTGTGTCTGCAGGAAAATAAAATATAACCATTCCTGCCTTAGACTGGTTTTTTTGTTTTGTTTTGTTTTTTGGTTTCACTGTAGTTTTAAAGCGTGTCCTGGAACTAGTTCTTGTAGACCAGACTGGCCTCGAACTCACAGAGATCTGCCTGTCTCTGCCTCCTGAGTGCTGGGATTAAAGGCATGCAGCACCACAGCCTGGCTCCTAGACTGTTTTTAAAATGCATACAGAACTGTGACTTTGGCAAATATCATTTCAATTATAGTCTCAGGTTACTTGCCTTTCCTAAACTCTAAACTTCATATATGTAGAGAGAAGATTCTTGTGTGTGTAAACATTTGTGTAACTGTTCATGTGTGTGCTTGCATGTGTGTGTATGCATATGTGGAGGCCAGAAAATTATCTCAAGTTTATTCTCAAAAACATGGTCCACCTTCTTTGAGAAAGGTCTCTCACTGGTCTGGATCTCACCACCTGAGCTACAATGGCTGCCCAGCCAGTCTTAAGGATCATCCTGTCTCTGTCTCCCCAACACTGGGATGATGAACCACACACCATTACATAAACCTCAGGGGCTCACGCTATCTCCCCAGTCCTTAAAGATAGAAACCGTTTAAAAGATGACCTAATCTATAGTCTAGTTTCATTAAATATGACTTGGAATGTACATACCAAACCATCAGCTAATTTTTATGTCTTAAAAACTCAAGTGGCAGAGACAGAAGGATCAAATTCAATGCCAGTCTTGGCAACTTAGTGAGGACCTGTTTCAAAATAAAATTTAGAGGCTAGAGAGGTGGCTAGAGGTGATCTGGGCATCTGCTGCTCTTACAGAGGACACACGTTGAGTTCCCTGTACCTACATAGTAGCTCACGACTGTCACAATGCCAGCTCCAGAGAATCCAACTCATTCTTTGGCCTCCTCAGGCATGAGGCATGCTTGTGGTGTACATACATACATGCAGGCAAACACATAAAATAAAAATAAATCTTAAAAAAATTAAACTTTAAAAAGGGGCTGTGGATGTAGCTCAGTGGCAGAATGCTGCTAGCAAGCGCAAGAGGTTCCAATCTCTAGGACTGTCTGGAAAAAATACACAGTCCAGCAACAAGAATAGAAAAACAAAGCAAGAGTGGGGAAAGGTATGCAGAAGGCATAGAGTCAGCACGCTGCTGTCTAAAAATGACATCCTGGCTAAACTCTCACTATCACCAGGGTTTGGCAGGTGAGTGTAACCATTTACAGGCTATTAGGACAGCCATTCCCTAGCTGGATCCTGTGGGTTTGAAAGGTATGTTGAGAGAAGCAAGGACTACAACATTCGAGTCAGCCTTAGCAAGGAGGGTAAAAGTGGCAGTGGCCAAATCATCCACTCCCACACTACTTATCTGCTATTTGATCCTTGCAAGCACAACTGTTTCTGCCCTGTTCTTACTGTGTCCTTGTCAGCTAATACAGAATATGGGAGGTGGCGGATAGTCAGAACCATTTGCTAAGGGAATAGTCAGACTGTGTAAGTTATTTCGTATTAATCCCTGAGTTTCTACAAAGCAAAAAGAACTGAACTCAATCATTATATTCATTTTCAGCTGCTGTAGGAATTCCTACAGCCAATAGCCTTTAAGTTACCCACCCAATTGGGTGTGGCCTCTTATACTATATATGCCCATGTAAAGTGTGTATCTGGTCTCTCTTCCAGCAGCGTAATTTGGTTCCTGTTCCCCATTTGTACAGAGGATTGTGATCTCTGTGATCTGTGAGTCTACCCCTAAATAAATAACCCTTTAATATACTCAATTCTGAGCTAGTGTGGGATTTCTTTTTAGAGTCCTTCATCTGGCAACCACATGGATCCAGACTCTACACCTACCAGGTGGACTTAACTGGTCCACAGCTCAGAAAATCTCCCAACCCCGTCCATTTGGCTTGCTTTTACCTAGGCAGTTTTTTTTTTTGGGTGGGGGGTTGTTGGTTTTTTGTTTTGTTTTGTTTGTTT
This sequence comes from Myodes glareolus, assembly GCF_982192425.1. NCBI lineage: Eukaryota > Metazoa > Chordata > Mammalia > Rodentia > Cricetidae > Myodes > Myodes glareolus. Next base: position 46,509,458 of record NC_142034.1, on the reverse strand, counting down.
GTTTGTTTTGGTAAAACCTTCGCCACAGCTAACTGCTAACTGTATGCAGCAACTTGGAAATTTCCCAAGCTCGCGCACATTCCCTCCCCAACAGCCGTGTTCCTTGCCGCACAGCGATTTGTGCAGCTTCTAGCTTGTGTTCTCTGCCCGTGAGTTCTGGGCTTCTTGTTCCATGTACAGAATTGATTTAACTGCTTTTAATTTGTCAAACAAAGCATATTTCTCAGTATTTAACCACCAAGGTGGGAAAAAAAAAAGAGGCTCAGAACCTTTCGCCACCAGTTGCATTGCTGCTAGTCATGACTCTGCAACCACAACACATGCTGGACCATAAAGATTATCACACCTAAAACAATTTACCAGACCTCATAACAGGCAATTAATAAGTCAATATATAATGGCAGACAGCATTACCATGGAAAATTTTAGTAACTTTTTTGCTAATACTATGGATTATATTCTGAAAGGTTTATATGGTTATTGTAATACATCCAATTATTGGATATTGGGACTCAGTTTTTTTCTTCATATTATATCCTTAAGAAAATGGTTTGATTACAGAGCCAAGAACGAGGCACTTTTAGAATGATACAGTCTTTACAGACTAATAATGAACAGCTAGTTGACAGAATTAATACCATCAAAGATCAAAAGTTATCTGAAAAAATTAATACTATTGAAAAGGATAACATTAATTTGACAGACAAAATTGAATCCATGTCTAAGGGTACCGAGAAATTATCTGAAAGAATTCATACTGACAAATTATCTGAAAAAATTCATACTGTTGAATTTGACAACCAAAATTTGTTAAAAAGTTATGATAGGGGCTGGAGAGATGGCTCAGGGATTAAGAGCATTGTCTGCTCTTCCAAAGGTCCTGAGTTCAATTCCCAGCAACCACATGGTGGCTCACAACCATCTGGAATGGGGTCTGGTGCCCTCTTCTGGCCTGCAGGCATACACACAGACAGAATATTGTATACATAATAAATAAATAAATATTTTTTTAAAAAGTTATCATAGGTTAGCAGATAGAGTATGTCTGCAGGAAGGCAATCTGCATGCTATCCAAATAATGTCCAAGGATGAGATATTATCTTTAAAGCAAAAACTCCAAACCTTGGGATCACATGTACAAAATGAGGACCAGAGGCTAGGTGCCTCAATGAAATCACTAGAAATATATACAGGTCAGGAGATTCAGGCTTTACAAAAGACAACAGTAAAAAGATTTGAAATGATTGAGGAGATTATTGGAGCTGATGAGCAGGGAAAGAAGGCACAAGGACAGGATTCAACATCGCCAGAAGCTGTCAGAGATGTTTTACCCAGGATTTTAGCTTCCTACTTTGTAATCTATTCTGACAAAGCATCAAGTTCTAAATGCCCAAAAGGATCCAAAAAAGGTAGATGGGTACCTATAGGAATGAATGATCTAAAAGAAATTAAGCAAGCTGTAGTAACTTATGGCTTGCATTCTGCAATTTGTTAGGAAGATGGTAAAGACATGGGCTTCTAGCATTAAAGCCATGCCACATGACTAGCTTCAGTTAATTTCAGCAGTTCAGGATGATGGGCCTCAACTGATGTTTAAATGCTATTTCCGAGAAGAGGCTAAAATTTTAGAACAACAGGGAAAAGCAAAAGGACTTGAGACTTCCCAAGATTAAATTCTTGGTGAGGGCACTTATGCTGACCCACAGGCTCGAGCTACTTATAATGAACAAATCTGGTCCCTATGCCACAAAGCAGCATTAAATGCTTGGAATAGGAATCAAGAACTAGGAAAACAAAGTGAATCATATACCAGGTTTAAGCAGGGCCAGAGAGAACCCTTTGGTGACTTTTAACAAAGATTAACTAAGACTGTACAAATAGAAGTAACAGACCCAGATGCTAGATGAGTACTTATTGAATCTCTGGCTTTTGAAAATGTCAACTTAGAATACAAAAAGATACTTGGGCCTTTAAAGGTTAGATCAGCACCTATGGATGAATGGATCTTGCATGCAATGAACATTGAGATATTTGACTATAATACTGAATCTTGGGTAGGTGAAACAATTTCCAAAGGTATGAGGAGACATCAAAATGCCAAATGTTTTAACTGTGGTAGAATAGCATCTGAGAAGCGATTGTAGACAAAGAATTCCTAGGAATAATGTCTCCTCTGGGAATGGCAAGAATAGGAGAACTCAGCCTTCGGATATATGTAGAAGGTATGACAAAGGCCGACTTTGGACCAATGAATGTAGATCAACAAAAGACAGATAAGGCAACCTGAAAACATTGGGAAATTCCTTGGCGGGGGGGTGGGGGGGTGGGGAGGGCTCTTGCAGGCCCACAAGTCAGAAGTGGTTCAGTCATTCCCAGTCATTGTGGAGGACATGTCTCACCAGGAAAATTAAAAAATCTAGAACCTTCTGTAAAAAACCATACTGTTCTGGATGATGGAATAAACATGGAGGATAAATCAAAATTTTCAATAGGAAATAGGAAACATATGTTCTGGAAGGCTTCTATAAATGATCAAAGATAACAATGCCTATAAATGGCATTGGTAATTGTTGGTTTAATAGACATGGGTGTGGATGTGAATATCATTACTCCAGAATCTTGGCATCCAAATTGGCCTCTTCAAGAGTCAGATGTTCAATGACTAGAAATTAGAACCCTATCTCAAGTGAAACAAAGCACGAGATGGGTTAAATGCATAAGGCCAGAAGGATGGAGAGGAAGGCTGAGGCAGTATGTGGCTAATATTACAGTGAATTTATGGGGTAATGACCTGCTGCAGCAATGGAATACCCAGATTAACATTTCTGCAGTCCCAGAAACTCATAATTCTGGGAAGAATATTATAAGGTACTATACACAAAGGTCACTTGCCATTCAAGCTGTACAAAAACACAAAGCAACTAGCAAACCTTTAGAGGTACCAACCTACTTTTAAAGTAAGTTGGCCTTTTCTGTTAAAATGGTTAACTGAGAAACCAATATGGGTTAAACGGTAGCCATTAATAAAAGATAAACTGCAGGCTTTAGAACAGCTGGTACAGGAGCAACTGCATGCTCACCATATTGAAAAATCAACCAGCCCTTGGAATTCCCCTGTATTTTTTGTCAAAAAGAAATCTTGTAAATGGAGAATGGTGACAGAACTAACAGATAATTCAACTTATGGGCCTTCTACAATCTGGAATTCCTCCGCCAAAAGGATGGCCTCAAATAGTTATTGATTTAAAAGATTGCTTCTTCACTATACCTTTACAAGAAAAGGACAGAGAAAAAATTGCCTTCACAGTGCCTACTTATAATTCTCGACCTACTAGGAGATACTAGTGGACTGTCCTCCCACATGAAATGCACAATAGCCCCACTCTATGCCAATACTTTGTAAATCAACCATTGGAAATAATGCATAAAAAATTTCCTAAATCTACAATTTACCATTACATGGATGACATTTTGCTGATTCAAACATAGATACTTTAGGAAGAATGTCTGAAGAAGTAAAGAAAGTTTTGCCAAAATAGGAATTACAAATTGCTCCTGAAAAAATACAAAGAGATTCTGCCAATTACCTAGGTTATAAAATAGGTTTACAGAAAATTAGAATACAAAAGGTACAAATTAGGAGAGACTGATTGCACATTCTGAATGACTTTCAAAGATTGTTAGAAGACATTTCCAGTCTACAAGCAGCTGTTTGGATAACACCTGATCTAAACAAAACCTTAAATGGTAACAAAGACTTAGATAGTCCAAGAGAATTGAAAGCTGAAGTGAAAAAGGAATTGATTTTTGTTGAAGAAAAATTACAGGAGGCACATGTGGATAAGGTGAATCCAAATCTTAATTGCATTTTAGTCATACTGCCTTCCAGAATTTCTCCTACAGGAATTTTAATGCAAAGGGAAGGTATTTTCTTACAATGGATCTTTTTACCATATAAACCAAATAAACAATTAAAAACTTATGATGAAAAAGTCTCCGAATTAATTATAAAAGGAAAATTGAGACTTCATCAACTAGTAGGTATAGACCTTCCAGAGATTATAGTGCTTTTTACTACTGATTGAAACTTAAAAATTAGGAGAAAACAATGAACCTTGGCAAAGAGCTTGTGCTAATTTTTTAGGAGAGATTAATAGCAATTATCCAAAAAGTGATAGAATTAACCATATAAAGAGAGCTACTTGGATCCTTCCCAGCATTGTATGGGACACACGAATAACTGGAGCCCGTACATTCTATACTGATGCAAATAAATCAGAAAAAGTAGGTTACAAATCAGAAGATTTAAGTACAATGCAACAAAGCCCTTATAATTCTCTCCATAAGGCAGAATTATATGCTATTCTCATGGTACTAAGGAATTTTTAAAGAACCTCTTAATATAATTACTGATTCACAATATGCAGAAAGAGTTGTCTTGCATATTGAAACTGCCGAATTTATACCAGATAATTCAGAATTGACTTTATTATTTATACAGCTTTAAGATAAATCAGGAATAGGCTCTGTCTCATATACATAACACATATCTGATCCCATATGGGTCTGCCAGGTCCTCTAACACAAAGTAATGCAGAAATTGATCAATTATTGATTGGAAATGTGTTGAAGTCCTCAGAATTTTATAAGAAATATCATGTCAACAGAAAAGGTTTAAAGAAAGGGTTTTGCATCACATGGCAACAAGCTAAGGAGATTATAAAGAGATGCCCTATTTGCTCTTTCTATAACCAAACATCGCTACCTCCAGGGAATAACCCCAAAGGTACTCAAAGGAATGAAATCTGGCAGATGGATGTGTTCCACTTTGCAGAATTTGGAAAGTTAAAATATGTACACCACACCATTGACACTTATTCAGGTTTTCAATGGGCAACTGCTTTGAGCTCAGAAAGGACTGATTCAGTAATCACACATTTATTAGAAGTTATGGCCATCATGGGTATACCTGCACAAATACAGATAATGGACCAGTATTTGTCTCTAAGAAAATGAAATAGTTTTTTGCTTATTATAATATAAAATATATTACAGGTATACCACACAATCCTACAGGTCAGGCAGTTATAGGAAGATCAAATCAAACTATAAAGAATATTGTTAAACAGAAAGGGATGGAAAATACTCCCCAAATATATTACACAATGCTTTATTGACCTTGAATTTTCTTAACACTAATGAGAAAGGGACAACAGTAGCAGAGAGACATTGGGTAATAGAAAAGTCTTCTGAATTAAATCAGCCGGTGTATTTCAAGGATGTGTTGACCTCACAATGGAAGCCAGGAGATGTGCTATGTTGGGGAAAGGGTTTGCTTTTGTTTCAACAGGAGAAGAAAAGTTATGGATACCATCAAAATTAATAAAGATTCGGTTTGAAAAAGAGAAATCTCTTGATAAAAAGAAATGACAGCTCATCCACAGAGGTGACAACCATACAGGTGGTAAGGAAACCATATAGGGGTGGGGCAGGGTTCTGCTCTTGTCTTTAAAGGAAAATACACATCTTCAAAAATTTAAGAGACCCTGGCCTGGATGTTTGGACACTGGCAGAAAGAAAAATAACTATCCAATAAGGATCATCAAGAAAAAGGAATATGACTTATAAGGACATGTAATCAAAACATATACATTTAAAAATATAGATATATATTTATGAATATATAAAGCTGGCTTTGGAGTTGGACAATGGCTGTGTCCTTCTCTGAATCCAAGCATGCTGTTAAAATAAAAATTCAGAGTTTCTGTCTTATGTCAGGAGCCATGGTATGGGACAGAAAGAAAAAAGGAATTTAGAAAAAAATTTTACTTTTTTTATACATATTTTTGTCTCTATTGTACCTTTCATTGAATATATGTCTGTGTAAATAATGTTTAAGTTTTCCACGATGAACAATGAATTTTCCTGCAGTAATTTTTGAAGTTTCAACGAAGAAGGTGGGGCCCCACAACAACTCCACCTGGTTGATATGACATCATGATGCTGATAGTGCTACTATAAGACCTGTTGTGGTTTCCAGCTGCTCAAGATAGATTCCAACTTGGTTAGCTGAAATGGTGCACTTTTTTACAATGTTCTGGCCAGAACTTCAAATAGAAACCTCAGAAAAACCCTACCGAATACTCAGAGACTATTTGCAATTATACCAGACAGTAATCTTGGAACTTAACCATCATTTTACTTTTACAGGATCCCATAGAAAGAATATTGCCCCCATGACAGCTGGAAGTAATTCTAGAGCTATTCTGAGCTCTAGAATAGAGCTCAATTCTAAGCTAGTGTGGCATTTCTTTTTAGAGTCCTTCATTCAGCTCTAAGACATCTAAACTTCTTTGAGCAGGAATTCATAAATATACCAGAGAGTATTAGTAAAATCATTCCAGGTCATCGGCTCTGAAAATATGCCCAGTCACAGGTTTTTATATCACACTGCAGTCTTGTGTGAGATACACAAAGTGATTTTGGCCTGTTCAAGCCACTGGAGCCAGCACAGCTTTCTCTTTAAGGAGCAGTTGCTGTGGCAGGAAGAGAAGCTAGCTACTGTAGAAACAACACAGCACATCTGACTGCTCAGCTAAAACAAGAGTGAAGTTGATGCTCCCAAAACAATGAACAATGGCAGCAACAAAGCTTAGCTTCATCAGATGTGGGAAGAAACAGAAAAATTTAATAATTGGTTTAACCAAATAAACTGTGACTATGTAGCAAAGTACACTTCTTCTCTCTGAAGTCAGGATGGGTAATTTTAAACAATATGTCTTAGTATATTTTTCAATCAATGGTCAATTAGAAATTATTTTTTAACCTTTTAAGGTATTTTTTCCCAAAAAGAGATATTATCTTTTGTTCTATTATCTTAAATCATATCTCATTCATAAAATAATTTAACCAATTCACAAAACTACTAGTTGATAAAGTTAGATTTAATGTGTATGTGTGTGTGTGTGTGTGTGTGTGTGTGTGTGTGTGTGTGTGTGGTGCGGGAGAATTGTCTGTATTCTGTCAATCATATTTTAATAAAACGCTGATTGGCCAGGCAGGCAGTATAGGTGGGAAAACCAGACAGGAAGTAGAGGTGATGCAATGAGAACAGGAGAATTCTGGGAAGCAGGGAGGTTCCTCAGCCACTCCTGCGCAGACCACCGAAGAGGCAACATGTAAGCTGACAGCTGAAAAAGGTACCAAGCCATTATGGCTAACGTAGATAAGGATAATGGGGTAACAAAAGTTATAAGAGCTAATAAGTAGCCTGACCTAATGGGCCAATCAGTTTATAACCTTAAGGAGTCCTGTGTGTGATTTCTCTTTGGGATTTGCCAGCTGTGGGGTACCAGGTGGGATGGAAACCCCAACAAGCTGGCCCTCACATTACATGTGTGTGTGTATATATATATATATATATATATATATATATATATATATATTTACTAAAGACTGAAATGTAAGGATTGCACATTAGTGTATTCCCCTTATCAAAAGTTAGTGGTTTTAAAATCACTCTAATGAGGACAAAGGTAACCTCCTGAATATTTCAAGCCTTTTTTCTGGGCATTTATTATACATAAAATATGGATAGAAACTACAGGGGAGGGAGGAAATTCAGTCCTCAAACTTAGGACTCACTTTCAGTATATGCAGATGGACATGAAAAGTAAAATAAGTAATTAACCAGGTAGCAGCACACAACTTTGATCCCAGCACTCAGGAGGCAGAGGCAGGTAGATCTCTGTGAGTTTGAGATCAGGCTGGTCTCTTTGGAGAGTTCCAGGTCAGCCAGGGCTACATAGTGAGACCCTGTATCAAAACAAAACAAAACAAAACAAAAGACAAAAAAAAAAAACCAACAAAAAAACCCAAAGGCTTAAATAAAGGTGTGTTAACAGGTATGTCACGGGATATTTTACAATGAGAGTGCCAGCAGGAAGGTCAAGGACACCAAAGCATCTCACCATGGGATCTAATAACATTCCTATGGGTTCACCTGTCTTCTGCTTACTATTTAAAGAAGTTTTTAGACAACCTGGCTGTGTAGCTCAGGCTAACCTCAGACTTGTGATCTTGCTGCCTTGGTCTTCTGAGAGCTAGGATTACATGTGTGCGACCACGACCAGCTTCTTTCTGCATATTACTTACGTGCGGGTATAATGTATGAAGAGAGGATGTACACACCCATGTACATGCATGAGAACAACAGAGAGGATGTCAAGTATCTTCTCCTAGCACTCCACAGTGGATCTCTCACTCTTCAGTTAAGTTTCCAGGATCTGCCTGCCTCTATTTGACAAGGCTAGGTCACAGGCATACATGACCATGCAGGACTCTTATGTAGGTGCTGGGGATTTGAACTCAGGTAACCTTTGCTTTCATAGGAAGTGCTCTTACTTCCTAGACTCATTTTTGCATATTCTTAATCAAAAATTCTAAGTTTATGCTTTACTATTCAAAGTATACTGAAATTTTTAAGATAATAGCTACTCTCATGACTTTTATTTATTTATTTTTTGTATTTACCTTTCATGAGTATAGGTTTTTTTGCCTGCATGTATGTTTGCACTCCATGAGTGTCAGGTGTACATGGAGACCAGGAGAGGACTACATATCCCCTGGAACTGGAGTTACAGACAGTTGTGGAAAGTTGTGAACCGCCATGTAGGGACTAGGAATCGAACCTCTGGAGGAGCAGCAAGGGCTCTTACCTGGTGAGCTCCACTTTCATGAGTTTTAAAAGAAAGACAAACAATTCAAGCTTGCTTTAATAACTTTCTGAGAGAGTGGGGTGTGCATCCATATAGGCAAATGTGTTTGCAGACGCACACGCATATGGGTGCATATGACTGTGGGTGTGCATGCATGTGTGTGGAGACCAGAGGCTGACATCAGGTATCCTCTTCAATCATAATCCAGTTTATTTACTGAGGAAGGGTCTCTTGATGAACCCAATTCAACAAGCCTAGCTAGCCCAGGGGATCCCCTTCTATGTCTCTGGAGCTCTGGGATTACAGATGGGCCACGGCACGCATCTAGCTTATTGGGGGGGGGGGATCTGAACTCCAGTCCTCACATTTGTTCCACAAGCATTTTATTCACTGAGTCATCTATCCACACCTTAATAATTCTGTTAAAATAGTATCCTATGAAAAATAGTAGCCTCATACATTTCTGCTAGGAAAATAAATAGTATGGCTATTATGGAAAAATAGTTTGATGTCCCCTTAAAAACTAAATAAAGAACTAATACACAACCCAGCAATTCCACTCCTAGCCATATATACCAAGAATTGACAAGTAGGATGCAGACACTCACTTACACAACAGTGTTTACTACAGCGTCACTCACAACAGTGAAGGAGAATGACTCAGTGCCATTAGGAGAATGAATAGACACAATCTATTACATATCTGTGCATACATGCATATATTCTATATATAGAGAGAATATGTATAACTATACAAAGGAATGATGTTCTGACCTATGCTAAGGAAGGATGAACCCTGGGAACATTATATTAAGTAAAGCACACTAAATGCAAAGCACAATTATTTTATGGCTTCAGTTGTGTAAAATATCTACAATAGGCAGATTCACAGAGATAGAAATAGGTTAGTGGTTTCCTGAAACTAGGGAGAAGGGAATAACAGGAATTATTACCCGATCATCAAAGAATGTCCGAAGTGACAGGAATATTTTGAAAATAACAGTTAGTAATGGTTACATACATTGTGAATGTTGTCATTAATGTTGGAGTCTTACAACAAGAAAACTGGCCAGACTTGTGGTATAACCTCATAATCTCAGTATTTAGAAGATTGAAGGCAAGATGATAAAGTGTTCAAGGCCAGTCTGAGTCACGTGAGACTCTACCTCAAAATCAACAACAACAAAAGCTGGAATGCTTGGGATAATGAGTAGTTCAGTAGTAAAGTACTTGTCTAGGTTGCATGGGCCACTAGAGTTTGACTCCCAGCACCACAAAAAAAAAAAATAATAACAAAAACACACATCCACATGGATGGGAATAGGAGAAAAAAAAAAAAACCAAAATGGCAAACTTCCTGATAAATGCTAAAAAGCAAGCCAGAATTCCACGATTAACTCACAACAGCAAATGTGCCTTTGTGTAAGAGGTGAGATTGGTGGTCAGTGTTCTAACCCAACAACTTAGACACATAACTTGACTTTCGATGTCTCCTGGCACGTGATATGGTCTATAGAATAATCTTACTGGAAAACTGGAGTTGAATTATAATATAGAAAGTGATAAACCTAAAAATTGGAATGTTCTATAAGACAGCAACTTGGACTTTTTTTATTACAATTACATTTATTCGTGTGTGTGCGTGTGTGTGTGTGTGTGTGTGTGTGTGTGTGTGTAGATACATGTACACAACAGTGCATTTGGTAGAGGTTAGGGGACAAAGGAGTTGGTTTTCTCCTTCCACCATGTGGGTCCTAAAAACCTAACTCAAGGTGTTACACCTGGTGGCAGAAGCCTTTATCCACTGGGCTGTCTTGCTAATCCCAGCCTGGACTCTTTATAAGATCAAATGCAATGGCTGAGCATAGATCAGATTCTGGACTTGGAGAAGAAGAAGGTAGAGAGGATGGCTGGGGACCAGAAGGGAAGCGAACTGTAGACAGCATGGGATGATAGTACTGAGTGGCCGTTGATTTCTAAATTCTGGTAATGGTGCAGACACAGGAAAGTCTCTGGGCTTGGTAAGGCGAGTGCTGAGGAACTTAGAGAGACTTCGTCAGCAGCTTATTTTTGGATGGCCTGGGAAAAGAGGGCGTGTGTGGGCATATGGAGGTGGGGAGGTAAAGCATATGGGACAAGGAACAACGGATGAATGTAAATGAAGAATATATACATGTTTCTGTGGTCATCTTTTGATTTTACCATAGCTTTGGAAACCTCAAAAATACCGAGAAATTACCTTTTTAACAATCGGAATGCCACAGTTTTGTCTTGTATTCAGAATACACACAAGAAAGCTAGAGCAACCGAGGGGAAACACAGCAGTTTCAGGGCTCTGCATACCTTCCACATCGTACCAGTGTGCGCCGTTTGTGATGCCATCTTTGAAAGTCTCGTCTTCATCTCCCGGACAGTGGGGTTCACCGGTTTTCATTATAGGGTGGTTAGAAGCATAAGCTTTTGCCAAGTATCTAAAGACTTCATCATCGGAGGTTTTGCTATAAATTCCAGTGGCCACATGCTTGGGAGAATCATCAAAAGGATAGCTTGCTACCACTGAGCCACCATGTAGATTTCCAGAAAGCACAAACCTTTGAAAACACAATCAAATTACATGTCACCTTTAAATGATACAGAAAATACTAAGCATTTAAAAATTCCACAGGATCTTTCATAAATGAACTAATTTTTCCTTTCTTCATTCTTTTTTTCATTCATTCATTTATTCATTCACTCTGTCCTGAAGACGAACCCAGGGCCAGGGCACATACTAGGTATGTTGTTAATGCTGACTCCATCCTCCAGGTCCACAAATGAAATAAATACCTATCTTGGTGTTAGCAAGACAGCTCAGTGAATGCCTGCCACCAAGCCTTGTGCATTTCACTTAATCCCCAGGACCCACAATAGTGGAAGTAGAGAATTGAGACCCACAAGTTGTCTTTTGACCTCCACATGTACACTTGGCATATGTATCACCCATAAGTAAATATAAAAAGTTATTTAAAATTTCAGAACTAAAGATATAACTTAGTGGCTGAGTACTTGCCTAGCATGCATAAGCCCTGGGTTTGATCTCCAGCAATCAACCAATAAACAAACAAACAAAGCTGCTGTAACATTTCAAGTGCTTTCCACTTTACACAAGCTCTTTACAGAGTTTTCTATTACTGAACATGTTCCTGAATAATACAGCATTAACCAATGTTTTATGAAGTGTCTTGTTGCATAAGGAATTTCAAGCTCATTAATTAGATTGACTTTCAGGAACTTGCCAGAATTCAACTTTTTACCCTCTAACTACAAAACTGACAATTCCATATAGCATAATCTCAAACTTATGTTTCAGTTTCATAGAAGTAGCTAATATAATAAATACTTGATAAATACAAGAGAAAAGTTAATAACATCATGCTTTATATACTTACTGCCCAAAGAAAAATTTTAGAATAAGGCATAAGGCATCTAATTTAAAACACAATGTATTTTATCTGATTTCAATTTCATAAAATCCTTATATCAAATTATATTTTCAAAGTTGAAGAGATTCAGAAAAAACAGAAAGAGAGAGAGAGAGAGAGAGAGAGAGAGAGAGAGAGAGAGAGAGAGAGAATATGAACATGATACAGTGAGCTTCTTTCAGAGCAAACCAATCCAGCCCTACAGAGCCGCCTCTGCTACACCAAGGCTGCTGACTGGGCCACTTAATAAAAAACTGACCAACAGACAACGTTGCATCTATTAAAAAAAAATGTTTCTACTTGGGGCAGAGGTAGGCTCTGGGAATCAAACTCCATGCTCATGATAGCCGCATGCCCTAACACTGAGCTATGACCACAGCCTCATTTCTATGTCTAAATGAACCACTTATATGGTCCAATTTATAGATAGAGAAAAATCACAAGAGCCCCTTTTGTGGAGAAACTAAAAGTAAAAGCACACATTCCAGTTATACATCTTTCCTTTATGTAACAGTTCAAACCATTACTAAAACTGACATTAAATTTTTTCTCTTTGCATTCTAACTAGAATTTTCCTGTGCCTGCTTACTTGTAGTTGAAATAAACTGACCTTTAGAGAGTCTACACATTTCTCTCTATATGCTTGACAGAAAACTAAAATTATCACCTGTGTAATCTGAAAGGCCACTTTAGGCTTGATCAGTACCATCTCTGAGGTGAACAACAGTGAAAACTACAACAGAAGAAATAACTTAGCCAGTGATGATTAAGACAACAGCTGAAGGTAAAGGAGATTAGTTTTAAATGACTATAATTCTCATCAGCTCCCTTCCAGACACCAGAGACTGCTGTTTGGTGTAGTGGCATTAGTACAAACTCTGGAACAGGCAAATGACTCCCAGAGATGTTGTCCAACAGTAACATGGTCAAAAGTCATTGCCTCTAAACCCCAATTTCTTTCTCATCTATAAAGTGGGAATATTCTACCTACCTCTCAGGACTGTCACAACTGGAGACAGCACACGTGGAACACTGAGCACAATGGCTGCCTGTTGGCCTCCCAACAAACGCTTATTTCTTTGGAGCTAGCTAGCATCCTGGTCAGAGAATAACTGCCATGCAGACGCTCTTTCTGCTTCTGACTTCCATTGCCACCTCTTGAGTGACAGAGCAACTCAGAAGCAACAATGAAGGTCACACTCCAGCTTTCTAACTCCACTAGCTACCCTCCCCACACCAAATGTGTTAATTATTTACTTTCTGATTGCATTTCTAAAACAACTCAAGTATATTTTTTTCCCTCTACTTACTTTGGGAAAACTATAAAAAGGCTCTTCCAGGTCAGGCACTTCATTTAGCATCCAGCATTTTTAAAAAAGTATTAACTGTGAGCTGAATGCTATTGTGGGCACTAAGAATACATTATGAGCAACAACAAAAAGGCTCTGAATAGTCTGTGTAAGTGAGTATGCCACTTCATATATTTTTAATATAAACTCCACTAAATGGGAGATCATTTTGTTCAACATTTGCTGCAACACTTCTCAGAATATCATAAAGAGGACCTGACACTTCAACTACTTTTAGAACAGGGAAACATTAGGAGTGTCTGATAGTGATTAAATTTGATTTAATCAAATTTACAGTCTTAAAATACAAAGTCACTTCTGGGGCCAGTTTCAAAACAAAGCAATCAGTCACACAGTAGCTGTAAAACTGCTCTTTAGTATCTATGTCAAAGCAGCTTTGTGTATCAACTCCAATACTATTTGGAAGATAGCTTAAAATTTCCATTCAAATCCTCAAGTATTTCTCATATTTGGATTCAATTTCATTAGATTTTAAAAAATTGCTAAATACACAATATGAAAATAAGAATCTTGCCAGGCAGTGGTGGCACAGGCATTTAATCCCAGTACTCAGGAGGCAGAGGCAGGAGAATCTCTGTGAGTTCAAAGCCAGTCTGCTCTACAGAGCAAATTCCAGGACAGCCAGGGCTACACAGAGAAATCCTATCTCAAAAAACCAACAAAAAAGTAGTTTTATCATATAGACAATGCCTATGTTTTTCTTCTTAATATCCCTCCCATCCATCAATCTCTAATTGTGTTTCTAATTTTACTTACATGTCAACATCCTTTGCTATTGATTAATCATTAATGAACATATATTTTGAGTTAATTTTTATAACTGAATTTTCCTTTTTGACTAGAGCTACATATCTGGGGGAAAAAATGGGGGATTGACTAATCAAACCACTGCCACAAGGCAAAAAAATTCTGTAAATACCAAGTGTTTCCATGAGCTTTTACAAGACCATGACATAACTCACGATCATTAAATAATACTACTAATTTGGAAGAATTAAGCAAAAAGTGAACTTTTTTGTTTTTGTTTTGTTTTGTTTTTGGTTTGAGACTTTCAGTATAGCCTCAAGGTAATTTATACCAAGGGAAATTCTTCATATTGGCCACAACCGAAGACAAAAATCCCTACAAGAGTTATGCTGAAACATGTTAAACCCAAGCAATGGAAACAGTACAGCTGATACATTTTCTCAAAAAAGTCCTAGCTGGCAATGACAAGCACCTTTAATCCCAGCAGAGACAAGAGGAGCTCTGTGAGTTTGAGACCAGCCTGGTCTACCTTGTGAATTTCAGGACAGCCAGAGCTACATAGTGAGACCTTATCTTAAAACAACAATAAAAAATAAAATAAAAAGCCCTGCTCACTATAGCTTATGACAGTATTATATCAAAATCAAATTTCTATAGCTGTTCAGAGATCTGACATGATCAAGGAAAGGAAGTCGTCCTAGAACATTTAAACAAATTAAGAATCTACAAGGGACCTTCTAAATGCTAGTAAAGTGGAAAGCGGAGGATTACAACATTTGGAATCATCAAAATGTCCACGAATGTTCTAGGTTTTATAATATATGACTGAAATCTTGCAAAAAAATTATTTCAGGAGGGTAGAATGTAGCTCAGCTGGTACACCACTTGCTGGCATGCATGAAGCCTTGGGTTCAGTCACAGGCACGGTGTAAGCCAAGGGTGATGGTACAGCAGAAACAGGAGGATCAGGAGCTACAGAGCCAGTTCGTGGCCAGCCTGGGCTACATAAGAAAGGATCCCAAGTCTCACAGAGAAACGTCTTTGTTCATTTTTACCTTTGCCTCATCTGCCAGTCAAAACAAACAAACAAACAAACAAACAAAAAACCCTTCAACTCAAGACACAAAGATCGTTAACTAACGCCTTCAAATGTCTTGTGAAGGCATGGCATGGGAGCATGCTGGCAAAGCTGACGCTTGAGAAAGAGGCACCTTCTTCACCTCAGAACCGATTCCAGCTGGAGTAAGTATCATCTTCCTTTATTTCTTCTTCCTCTCCCTATCCATCTCTAATGACTCAAACCACATTCTACCTCTCCACAAGAGGTATTCCTTATGACTGCAGCTCACCCACGTTTTGTCAGGGGAACGGTTTCCGTAAGTTTTAGCTCACATATATATTTATAACATGCTCTTGTTATAAACTAATTTCTGAAGGTCCTTCCAGTTCTTAAGTTTTAAAATCAATGTAAATGATTAGTTGTGCTACCCCAATAAGAAGGTACGCTGAAATGAAGCAGTTCCGGCCTTCCCCCTTATCCCATTCTCCCCGAAGCAGAATCAGAAGTAAAGACAGGAGAACTGTTTCCTTACAACATCAGAAGT
The DNA here is from genome assembly GCF_982192425.1 of Myodes glareolus. Lineage (NCBI taxonomy): Eukaryota > Metazoa > Chordata > Mammalia > Rodentia > Cricetidae > Myodes > Myodes glareolus. The sequence goes on along the minus strand of NC_142034.1, from coordinate 46,493,559 downwards.
ACTGGGGGTGTCATTTGCAATATCGGGGCTACATTCTGTCTCCCTGGCAGTGGAGCACTGAGTAACCAGGCTTGGATTACCTGAGTCTAGTTAACCAGTTTGCCCCTCAATTTCCCCGTATGCAAAACAAGAGTATGAGTGAGTGTCTAGAGGATATGCGTGGTGTCTAGGTCGCCCGGTTGTGGTCAACATCAAGTGATATAACGCAGTCACAGAAAGTGCTTGCCACAGTGTTTCTAGTGATGACATTGACAGCTTAGCTACATAATGAAGGTACTGACTTAAGAATCCTTAAAATCTTACCCAGCGCTTATACACGATGGCCCTTCAAAAATAGGGACAGAATGACAGAAAGTCTCCCCTCGGGCTATGCCCTGCACAAATGACAGCTCCAGGCAGGCTTCTTTACAATTAGCAAGGACGCACTGCAGCCCGGCCTCCGTTCCAGTTACAGGGTGTCACTCTCCACCCTGACTGCCCCCCACCCTTTAGGATGGCAAGCATTGCTTGACCGCCTACTGGGTGCCGGAATCAGCCTTCTGCCCTTGAACACTCACGTGGGTGCGAGAGCAGGGTCAGGCAACACTCACTTGTTCTTGCGGATCCAGTCGATGAGGGCGCGCACCTCTGGCACCTCATCCAAGGAAGGGGGCTTGCCGGTGCTGAACTGGTCCGGGAAGCTGCGGTTGAGATCGCGGCCTCGGCTGTTGTAGCGGCCGCTGGTCCCGGGCGGGCCGCTGTCGCCGAGGCCGCAGTCGCCCTCGCGGGCGCGCTCGAAGCCATCAGGGTTTAGGCTGGGCAGCAAATACACGTCGGTGGTGTTGAGCAGGCGGACCAGGCGCGGGTCCCCACGGCGGTAGCCCGACGCCAGCTCACGGGCCAGGTAGACCAGCACCTGACGCGACACCGTCTCATCGCCGTGCATGTTGCCCACCAGCTTCACCTGAGGCCGGCCGGGCAGCAGCGGCCCCGCGGCGTCCAGCCCCGCGGCGGCGGCGGCGGTGGCGGTGGGCGGTGGCCCCAGACCGGCCGTGAGGCGCAGCACCCACAGCGGCCGACCCTCCACCGAGCTGCCGATGCTGAAGAGACGGGCCAGGCCGGGCGGCCCCGCGGCCGCCGCCGCCTCCAGCGCCTCGCCCAGCGCCGCTTCGTGGTAGTAGTGGTCGAACTGGCCCTCGGCCGCCTCGGAGCCGGCGACGGTCGTCGTGGTCGCCTCAGCCTTCTTGATGTGCGCGGCCTGCGCCGAGCTCCTCAGGAGCAGCAGCAGCGGCAGCAACAGCAGCGGTGGCGACCGCAACCGCCGCCGCAGGCGTCCCAGCCGCCAGGGCGCCCGCTCCTCCCGGACGCTCGCCATCTTCCAGCAGCGCCGCTAACACCGCTCCGCTCCAGCGGCTCCGCACTCCGGGCGGCGGCGGCCCGCCGGATCCCCTCCGCGCCTAGCAACCCCATCCCGCCCTCCGGCCTCAGCCAATCGTGGCCCGAAATGTCTGGACGTCAAGCTAGGGGGAGGGGCTTTCCTTAAAGTGATCGATTTCCCTCTGGGCGTGTCTTCTCCACTCCAGTCCCAAGGGACTTGAGTCACTTTCCCTTCTTTCAGTAAGGTTCTCTTCTCTGTCTTCTCTTCCTTCTTATTTCCTCTTCTACATCTGCTCTCGGGCTTCTCTTTTCGCTCAGTCTCTTCTTTATGGCTTCGTCCCAAAAATTCTTACCCCCTTTTCTCTGAGAGCTTTTACTAGCCCCCTTCTTTGTTGCAGCGTTTCTCAGCTACACTTTAACGCTTTCGAGCCGATAATCGAAAGAATTAAATGGTTCCAAAATTGCAAAAGACTCCTGAGAAAATTAGTAAGTTAGGAAGAACCTACGTTGAAGAATCAAAGGCCTCCTTAGTCCCTGCTTCTTTGCACCTTCCTCCCCCACCTCCTGCCTGGGCTTGAGCCCACCTGCCGGCATGCCATTGAAGAGAATGAAACACCTGGCAGACCTCATGAAGCATAAATTCATTCTATTTCTGATTTGCCGCGTGGCTAGATGACTCCTTTCTGAAGTGCAAACTGTAGTAGGCTCCCCCTGCGGTAATGCTGTCTGTTTCATTGGACACCCGCAAGTGTTGGATAGCAACTGGTCTTCTGTGTGTGCTGGTCTCGGCCCTCATCAAGGAGAGACCATTTTATAGTAATCCTTCCCTTCTCGCACACTTCTTTCGAGTAGGAGCATCTGGATCACCTCTGTACAGCTCTAACTGTAATTTTGGAATGCTATTTTTAAGAGATAGACTTAGCATTTCTAGAAATAACTGCTCGGCGAGGGTAATTTCCCCAATCTGGTGTTTGGGTAAATCCAGAAAACCTATCCTTCTAAGTAGGCGTTAATCACTTTAGCTTGAAGAATCTTGAAGTTTTACAATCCTGTTATCGAGAATGAATTTCTAACCCATCTAACAACATAATTGTGATAGCTATTATTACTACTCTACTACCTACTATTATTATCATTATTCCCTGCTTTCAGTGCTGGATATTTCAAGATCTCTTTTCTGAACTAAAATTGACTCTTTACAGGACCACTGGAATTCACTGATTACCAAATATTTATTGAGTAACTAGTGTGTGCTGGATTCTGGGAAACAGTGCATAGCTCTGCCTAGTTAGAGACTCAGTGCAGTTTGTAATAAATGCTACGGTACATCTGTGGGGGCATTCCTGAGGAAAAACTCATTCAGCCTGAGTAGGAGGAAAACAGTAAGACAAGGAAGAAGCTAAGAGAAGCAAAGAATTCTGGGTAGGAGGAGTGAACACAGAAGCTTGCAAAGTTTGAGAGCAGAGACTGTGTGTTCTAGAATGTTTGTGGGTCCAGGTTACTAGTGAAGAGGATCCCGGATGTGGAGGTAACAACAAATACGATATGTAGGGCCAAAATGGAAGGACCCTGCAAACCAGGAGCTGGGAACTACATTTGGTCCAGAAATCCATGGAGAGCAAAGGAGGGGTTTGAAGCTAATTAGAAAAAATCCCCCTCTGGCAGTAACTTGGAGAATGGAAGAGGCCATCTTATGAGGCTGAGAGATCAACAAGAAGCACATCATCCAAGAAGATGATGAGACCTTGAACAAGGGCAGAGCTGGTGAAAGTGAAAATGAAATGGATGCAAAGGATTTTAAGGGTGAAATGGGACAGGTCCTGCCCACCCAGAGAGGATGGTAGGTGGGCTCCAAACTGAACTAATACTTCTCCATGGCAACGAAAGTATTGTGTGGCACTATTCCTATAGACGCATGAACAAATGTCTGCTTACCCCAAATATGAAATCAAAGATAGACAAAGCAAGGACACCATCAAAGTACAACATGGTGAACTAATGACTTTTATTGAGGCTATAGGAATATGAGTGAGGGGTTTCTTATGGGAGCAGAAATGACTCAAAGACAACAGTTGCATCACCAAAAGTCCACCCAGTATGAGTGATGGTTCATAAACTGGAGAGCACAATACAACTTGCAGGCAGTGTTTGTCTCTTTCAGTTGCTTTGAACCTCCTTGAGGCAGCTCAGCAGGCCCGAAGAGTTTCTCTCAGCAGCCTTTATGGCTTACATGCTTAGGGAAGGAGGAGTCTACTGAATCCGATCAGTTTCAGGGCCTTCCTGAAGCCACTGACGTGTTTACTTCTGGAGCTAATGGAGCTTCCGGGCAGGATGGAAAGTTTCTCCTCTCCTTTGACATTCTGCATCTTACTAAGATTTCCTCCAAGATGGAAGGGTTTAATCTCAGAGGAAGTTGCTACACAGCACACTGTCTGTTACTCAGGTTCTGGGAACATTTCTTCTCCATGTCCCATGTACACTGACTGCATCCTGCACAACAGCTGTAGCTCATCAGAAATTAAGCCCCAACAGTATGCAGAGACCCTCTTCTCTCCTGTGGATGCTTAATCATTACACTGTGCATTTCTGCAATCGCCCAAATCGAAGGAGCCCAGGGGACACATTAACCTCTATTCACATGCTTCCTTCTCTTAGCATGTCCAGACTTCTTTGACTGCCCCTCACCCTGGCAGAGCAGCTTCACCTAGGAAGGGTGGCTGGAACACAAGTGTCAAGGAAATAATAGTACATAACTTGAGTCAGTGCCCTCCCTGGCAACCTTAGGCCTCCCATGGTGCACTTCTGGGCTCTGACAGGGCTGGAGCTTTCTTCTTCTCAGCTTGGTCTGTCATGAAACCCAAAGCTGCAGACCAGGTCACCCACTGCTCAGTGAAGTGGAATGGTAGGGTGGAGGGCTGGCTTTGTAGTTACCCACAGCTGAATATCGCCCTCTGTTCCAGAACTCTAGGAGCTTGGGACAGGTGTCCCTTTCCTACTCCACCTCCCACAAAAGCTTAAAAAGGTCTTAAAAAATTGTTTGCTTCTTTGTGAGCCAACGCTTTTGGGGGAAAGCTTAAAAAGGTTTTAAAAAATTGGCTTCCCATTTACAGTAGCTGAGTAGTAATCTGGAATTTTAAAAAAAACAGAACAGAAGGCAGTGGATAGCCAGCCTTAGTCAATATCCACTTTCTTCAAAAGATTTATAGATAATTAAAACAGTATAATCATGCACTTGTAAATGTCTCATTGTCTGGTATAACACCTACACTTTTAGAAACTTAATGTGATAGTCGTTTATGGAGCACACCAGCTAAGGAAAGTTCTGCTTTGTGGGCACAAGAGGATTGGGAGATAAATAGGGAGGATCTCTTCTTTCTCAGAGACAGAATCTACTGAAGGATTAGCACAGACATAACAAATGACAAGAACATGTCATCAGGGCCAGCTAATAACACGTACTCACAGTCCAAGGAGGTAGGTACTATTTCAATTTCAAAGATGAAGACAGTGAGGTGCAAGTTCTAGAAATCTGGTTTCAAAAATCTGGGTGTTTGACCTCTGTTACAAACATTGTCTCAATGTCATGAACTGAAAAACAAATGCTTGCTTTTGGAACCCTAAAGAAAAACCATTTATGAAGAGTCAGAAAGCCTCCATCGCATGGTTAGTCCATTGGTTTTGATGTCAGTACTGAGATTCTATCCTCCAACAATCATTTTCTAGATTATTCATCTTGAGTAAGTTCTTTTATTTCTATGAAAATCAAATGAGATGATTTACATGTATACTATTTAACAAGTCATCACTCTGCATGTGTGGGAACTGAGCCCACAGCTTTGTGCATACTAAACAAATGCTGTACCAATAAGCCACATGCCTAGTGTTGTTTTTAATAATCATAAAAAAAATCTCAAATAGAAAAAAAAAAGATGAAGAGAAGCACTCCAGGGAGAGGGACCAGCAAGGTATGCAGGGAACAACGCAAAGAACAGCAGGCACATTGGGAGAAGCAGTAAAAGGCAAAACCACAAGGTAGGATGGTCAAATAATAAACAATCTAGATTGTCATGCCTAGAAGAGTTTCTCTAACTCCACATCAAATGGAAGAGTTGCAGAGCTCTATGTGAGGGTGGTATAGACAACACCTGTGCTTTAGCATGAGCGTGCCCAGTGTGTGGAGTGGGCATAAAAGTCCTGTTTAGACAAGAGCTCATTCTGCTAAATTCAGAAAGACAAAAGGATTTGAAGCTGGAGAGATGGTTGTTCTTTCAGAGGGCATAGATTTAATTCCCAGTACCAATACAGTGACTCACAATTGTCTTTAATTCCAGTTCCAAGGAATCAGACTCCCTCTTCTGGGTTCCAATGGCACTTCATGCATATGGTGTATATAACTACATGCAGGCAAAACACCTATGCATATAAAATTAATTTAAAAAAGAGTGAATTGGAGAGATGGCTTAGTAACCAAGAGCACTTGCTGTTCTTGTAGAAGACACAAGTCTGTTCTCAGTACCTACAAGGTGGCTCATAACCACCCATAACTTCAGTTCCAGGGGATTCGATGCCCTCTTCTGACCTCCCCAGACACCAGGCACACAAGTATCCTTATGACATACATAAGGGCAAAACACTCATACACATAAAATTAACAAAACTTAAGAAGGAGAGGGGAATTTGGAGGATGTTTAGGTTGTCAGGTTTACAAGGTTTAACAACTGCCTGGATGAGAATGAGGGAAGGGAGGGAAAAAAGAGATGACAATCAGTGAGGGTGACCAGGTAGGTGGCTTTGCTGTTATCAGAAAGAAAGACTTCAGAAGAAAGGAAGCTAAGTGGGCAGATCTTGGGGTGAGGGAAAGGAATTGGATCGTAGGCTGGAGACCTTTCAGATCTGAGGTGTCTGTGTGAAATCCAGAATGGGCGTGCCTGTCATTGTATGCTCTTCCTTTAGAGACAGTCTCCTGCAGTCCAGGCTGGCCTCCAACTACCGATGTGGCTGAGAATGGCCTTGAACTTCTATTCTTCTCGCCTCTAACTTCTGAGTTCCAGACACATGTGTGTGTGTGTGTGTGTGTGTGTGTGTGTGTGTGTGTGTGTAAGACCAGGTCTCAGAGGGGTGACCATGACTTGGAGGCAGTGGGGACAATTTCTGAAGTAGCATCCCAGAAGTCTGTCTTCCAGTAAGGCTGGATGATATCTGAGCTCACACAGCTGAGGCACTGAAGGACAACACTGAGGCCCATCTGAATGCAAATGGATCTCTTTACAGATCAAAGCTGCAATCTAAGGATTCTCAACTTAAACATGAGACACTATATTCATCTATTCAATAAATATTGATTATGCATATTTAAATGCATAATATATATGATATGCCAGACATAATTAACAGCAATAAGCAAAATAGAAGAAAATACTTGGACTAGGGTTGTAGCTGGTTGGCTGAGTGCTTACCTAGCATGTATGCATGAGGCCCTGAATTTAATCACTATCACCACAAGAAGCGATCCCTTCCTTTGGGAGAGCTTATATAATACAAGAGACATGAATATGAACAGATGGAAAGTGAATATTCAAAATAAATGGGTTTCAGACAGCATATTAGTTATTCTTCTTCCCACTGTGACATGTTTGACAGAGCAGCTAAAGAAAAAAAAATGAATTATTTGGGTTGATGTTGTAAGAGGAATACAGTCTGTCATGGTGGGATGACATGGAGACAAGCGTGTGAGCAAAGCGGTCATCACGGTAGTCACGAAGCAGAAATGAATGCCAGTGTTTAGCTCACTTCCTCCTTTTCTGCAGGGTCCCTGCCAGCGGATGACTTGGAACAGGTCATGGTAGGAGTCGAGCTGCTGAGAAGTAGATGTATTCTAAATATATCTTCAAAGTAGAATGATAAAATTCACGGATGGATTAGTGTGACGGAACAAGAAGAATTGATGCTGAGTCCAGAATTTAAGCTGCTCAACTAACAATAAAAAGAACTGCTATTTACTGGAGAGAGGGAAGGTTTGGGAAAAGAGCAGGTTTGTGGAGAAATAGTTGAAACAGGACTTATAGAGATGTCTACTAGACATCCAAGGGGTGAAATAGGCAGTTGGATATATAGATCTGAGGTCCTAGGAGAGGGCTGGGTGGAGGATTTCCTTCTGAGTCCAGGGTAGGAGACATTTAAACAGGAAGGCAGGGTCACCATAGGAGCGATAAAGAAGGAAGAGAGCCGGAAACGGAGATGTGAACACTGGGTCCCATCCCCTGGGGCCCTTTGATGTGTGCAGGTGGGAAACAGAAAAATGAAAGAGGAAAAGCCTCTGGGTGGTCAGTAAGTGGGCGAAAGGTCAAGAGAACAGGAGTTCTTGAAAGCCATTGTCAGGTGTGGTTGTGGATGTCTGGGAGGTAAGGCAGGAGGATGGAGAGCTTGCCAGTCTCAGAAAAGAAAAAGAAAAAAAGCAATGGGGAGGAAATGAAGGAAGAGAAAAGGTTGGAGGGAGAGGGATTGGGAAAACAATGTATTTGAAGGAGAAAGAAGGGACCGTGTTAAATGTTACCCAGGGTCAGGTTCAACCAGGACTCAGTCATTGAGTTTAGCAATGCAGAGACTACTGGTGAATTTTCTTTTGTTTTTGTTTTATGAGACAGGGTACCATGTAGCCCAGGTTGGCCCCAAACTCAATAAGTAGTTTCATAAGTAACAATGTATCTGAAAGAAAATTTTGGCTAAGAAAGAAAAATATCCTGTCAATCATAGTCTGTGTATTAATATCCTCTTGACCCCATAGAGACAGCTGACCTGAGTTCCTGGGAGCTCACAGACTCTGGATTGACAGCTAGGGAGCCTGCATGGGCCAGCCTAAGCCTTCTGTATGTGGGTGACAGTTGTGTAGCTTAGTTTGTTTGTGGGGCCTGCGCTGGTGCTTGAGCTAGCTTTTGGGAACCTATTCTCCATCCCGGGGTTCCTCAATCAGCTGTGCTGCAGGGGGAAGAGCTTGGTCCTGCCATGCTCTTGATATGCCATGCTTTGTTGACTGCCATGGGAGGTCTGCCCCTTTCAAAACGGAGGAGAAGAGAAAGGGGCAGATAGATGGGGGTTGAGGGAAGGGAACAGAAGGAGAGGAGGGAGGGGAAAGTGTGGTTGGTATGTAAAATAAATGAAAAATTTTAATAATAAAAGTAACATCCCCTGATGCATCATCTCAAGCAATGCTCACAGCAATGCTGCAGGCTGGCAGGGCACCCTGGAGGGTCTTAGCTTTAAGCTGCCACTCTCTAGCTCAGGAAGGAATACAGCAAGACACCCAGGAGAGCTTCAGACGGCCACGTCTGTGGAGACTCTCTGGAGCTCCTGTCATGGCGGCGTGGACTTCATTGCATTTTGTTCCACAAGCACATTGCACAAGTCTGTGGCTCACGGTGAGAAAAAGTGAAGGACAGTCACAAGCAAGCCTAGAACAGAGATGCATGTCGTGAGAACTACGTGTGAGTAACGCTAAGGTTCACTGATCACTAACAAAGGCACGCAACGCAATCTGGAGGGGAGCTTGTATGTGGTTAGAAAGAAACCTGAGGAATGAACTCAGGACTCCAGAGGCCCGTTAGCTTAAAGAAGCAGGGGAGTTGGCAGAAACCGTGCAGCGCAGCTAGAATTTACATGTACTGGCCGATATGTTACAAGTTGGAAAATAAAGTGATTGTAATTCGGAGAGGGAAGTGTTGGTGAAGGGAAAACTCACGATGGGCTTTGGCCCATCAATTCTCGCAGCTGTAGGGAGATTTCTCCTGTCTGACAGGAGTGGCTTTTGCTTTCAACCTACCTTTTGTTTGTTTTGTTTTTTTTTCCAGGTTACAGTTCCCCTTCTTGCTTTCTTTGGGGTCAGACTGCACTTAGAGCTCTTTTGTCCCTGCTTAGCTTCTTTCTTTAGCTTGTTTCCTTTAGAACCCCACAGGTTTCTCCTCAAGACACTAGCCCCAGCAAATCCCTCAGGTGAGCTTCCTGTCTCAGGACATGCTTCTAAGGAACCTGCATTTAGGCAGCCCCCTGTGAACCTAGAGAGAGGGCTCAGGCTGAGTGGTCTTGCAGAGGACCTGACTTTGGTTCTTAGTACCCACCTGTCACCCAACTGCCTGTAACCCCAGTTCCAGATGACCCAACACCCTCTTCTGGCCTCCACTGGTACCAGGCATGTGCATGGACATGTACATGCATGCAGGCAAAACACTCATACATGTAAAAAATTAAAAACTGGAATTTTTTATTTATTTTATATTTTAGTGATGTTTTGCTTCTGTAGCTTTTTTACTTTACAGAATTCTTAGTTTCTTTGATTCTTCTTCCTTCTATGCCAAAGGGAAATGAAATATGTTTATTGAAGTTTCAGATTTGGTTTTGGTTAAATAGGTCTATTCTATTTATTCCTTTGTTTTGTTTTGTTTTGTTTTGAGATGAGATCTCACACTGTAGCTCAAGCTGGTCTTGAAACCACTAGAATAGAACCATAGGTAGGACTGTTCTATTTAAAAGGTGTTTTTTCTTTCCAGTGCTGGAAATTGAAGCCAAGGCTGTGAATGGGCTAGGCAAATGCCCTGCCACTGAGCTATACTTCCAATCCTATTTAAATATCTGTTAGAACTAGAGTCTAGGGCGTAGGCCATTGGTACTGAATTATGAAATCAGGTTAGTGATTTTGATCTTTATTTCCAAAAGACTGTGAGCCAACAACAGAGGGACAGTCCTGTCTCTGTAAGACAGGCAGGGAAGCAAGCAGGTTTCAGATACTTTCAGTTATACATATTAGAAAACCTGAGTCAGTCTTGCTCAAATAATAAATGGAATTTATTGGCTCATATAACTGAGAAGTCCAAAGGAGAAATCTGGTTCCAGGCACTGTTTTATCCAAGCACCCAGTTTGTTTTCGCCTCTTGGCCCTGCCTTCTACAGTGCTTACTTTATTTCAAGTTTGGCTCCCCACGTGATTCTGAGAAGGTTGCTGGGAGCTCCCAATGCCACGTGTCTTCTCACTCATGCCTGGCAAGAAAAACAGATCATGCCCTTGGTGCGGCCAAATATCTGGTTTCACTCAGGCTACCCATGAACCAATCACTGTGACCGAGGGGAAGACACCTGTAACCTTTGAGCGTCTCAGGAATGGTGTCTAATTCCCACAAGCCACCTGGATCCACAACGGAAATCAAGGTTGTGGCAAGGAGACAGACATCAGGGAACAGAATCTGAGGAGACCCCCTGTAAACACCAACCTGCAGAGCATCTTTTTCTCGGACCATCTACCAGGATGCCTTGCCTGGATTAGAAGTTAGGGTGACTGAGCGCAGACCCGAAGAAGTGAGCCTTGCAGTGAAGTTAGCAACGATAAGAACAAACTCTAACAGCCAGGGCCTGCATGGCAATATACATTTCCTCCAGTTTATCTTGATAATTGCCACAGTGCAAAAGGAAACAAGTGTCCTGTTCTTGGCTGTTCAGTATCTGGGACCCTCCCCCGCTGAGGCAACACGCCCCCTCAGAAGTCTTACGCAGGACCTTCTGTCACTCCTCAGACTGAAAAGGTCAGGTTTGCCCTGCCTGTGCAGGGCCGATTAGCCTACTTCTAGCCAAGCAGATAAACCTGTGACAGAGTTGACTTTGGGAGCTGGGGACACAGTGAAGCATAGGCGGTGGCTAATTCTAGCTGGGGTGGAATGGAGAAGGCAGAAATCCGGTTTCTGGGGCAACGCAGAAAACAGGACACTTGACTTCCAGAACCAGAGGTGATGGTGGGACAAGCGGCAACAGATGGCACTTAGTGATCGCAGTGTCTTGAATTCGGCCACTTCCATTGTTCTTCTCTGTGTATAATCTGTCCAACGTTCTGGTAAATCTATGAATGAGTCAGTGTCTTTCTGCTTTTCTTTGTGTTTATTTTCAGCTGGATGTATTCGTGTGCTGTCAGTTTGGGGCATAAATAGCGTCCCATGTGTTCCAACTTGGTCACCAGACAGAAGCACTGCTGGGAACTGACAGAACCTTTGGGAGGAGGGACTCAGTGGAACAAAGCTAGGTTACTGAGGCCTTGTCCTTGAAGGGAAATGGGAACACTGGTCTCTTCTGCTCTTGTTCCCTAGTAGCAAAGAGTTGACAGAGGCCCCTGCTGCACCACCGCTGGCCCAGAGCAAGGGGCCAGTCAACCAGGAACTCAAATCGTGAGCCACAAATGAGACATTCCTCTGTTTAGGCTGATTTAATAAGACAAAAACAAGACATTTCTCTGTTTAAGCTGGTTTAACCTCAGTTGTTTGCACAGCAAGGAAAAGCTAACACACACACACGCACGCACACACACATACACACACACACACACACACACACACACACACACATGCCTTGCCATAGTTTGGTTTCTTTTGAGATGTTTGTTTGTTTGTGTTTTTCCTGTGCAGCCTTCTCTTCAGGGATAATTTGGACCCCTAGATATTCGTATTTTTGTGGGGTTTTCCAAGTCAAGAAAACAGTAAAGTATTCTTTGCAGATCGTCTCACTTATAGAGAAACAAATTTTGCTTATTTTTTATCTTCTTTTGGGCAGTGTCAAACCTTGTGCATACCAGGCAAGTGCTCTATCAGCCACGTCCCAGCCAGCCATTATCTTTGTGCTGGATGCATTTTACAGTAGAACTAGTTTCTTGGGGCTGCAACTTGTTGAAGCATGATCCTTGGAGGGCCGTATTCGTCTCATTTTTCAGGGGAGAGTACAGGTTCTACGAGATTAAGTAACTGGCACCTAGGATCACGTTTGTCACCTTTCTCTGGAAACTTCAAACACCACTTTTTTTTTTTTAAGCATTGCTCAAGGTTAAGAGTAAACAGGACAGGATCCTTTGTTTCCAAAAAGCACCCATTCCTTGCTCCATCTGTCAAGTGCCTAAACCCACCATTAGGAAAGGGGTCCAGCATTCTAAAGTTTTTCTTCCATAAAAAAAATAAGAAAAACAAATGAGACGCCATTGGAGAGAAGTGTTTAAAAGTTTGGTAAGGATGCCAAAGTGTGGCTTTTCACAACTGATGGCTGCTTGCGGGGCTGGGGGGGGGGTAAGGAGTGCAGGAGGAAGGATTAGTTCTGCTTAATGGGAACTGAGAGTTTGACTGTGCTGCGGCATGTATATGGATAATACAAATTGGACATTATTATTATTATTTTTCCTATGGGGGCTATCACAAGAGAGGGGAAGTGGACATGGAAGGACTGGGAAATGAGTGTGACTAGGATGTATGATATGAAATTCCCAAAGAATCAATAAAAATACTATGTTGAAAAAAAGAAAAAGGAAATGAGCTGGAGAGATGGGCTCAGCGGTCCGAGCACTTGTTACTCTTAGGGTTCAATTCCCAGCACCCACATGGCGCTCACAGCTCTGTAATTGTTGCTCCAAGAAATTTGACACCTTCTTCTGACCTCCAAGGGCAACAAGAAAGCGTGCGATGCACATCCATACAAGTAGGCAGAACATGCACATAGATAAATCTAAAAGTATTATATAAAAAAAGCAAGGCCAGGCAGTGGTGCCGCACGCCTTTAATCCCAGCACTTGGGAGGCAGAGACAGGCGGATCTCTGTGAGTTCGAGGCCAGCCTGGTCTACAGAGCGAGTTCCAGGACAGGTTCCAAAGCTACAGAGAAACCCTGTCTAGTGACGTGGGGAGGGGGGGCAGAGAAGCAAATACTCCACGGGGCTTGAGAATGTGACTGCTGATATCTGGGGATGCGGTGGTGTTGTGTGTGACCTTCCTTTCAATGGGGAAGTGTGAACAAACAGCTACTTACCCTCTAATAAGAACCCACCTATATCTAGCATGGTAAAACAGTAAGTTTGTTGGGCTTAATTACAGAGCATGGGTGAGCAGTTACTGAGAGTGCTCATGGTGACCTTAAAATGGCAATACACCAAGTCTCAGCCCCGTGTGGATAATGACTTCCCTAAAGCTGGATAGATGGAGTCTCTCTTTCAGGGACTTAAAACACACCGAGCCTCTTTGAGACCATGAGACCACACACAGCCGAAGCTGAGCAGGAAAAGCCACAGGGAGTCAGGAATTTCAGGTGAGGATCTCATGACCCTTCCTGCCCTCCTTTCAAGCCTCCATGCCAGCGCATCAACAGGCTGGATCTTGACTGGGTGCTTGCAAGTAGTCACAGCTGCCTCTGATGAAGAAATGCTGGTTGTTAGCTTTGAAGACAGCATTCCTCTAAGTCCTCTGACCCCAGAGAGGATTTCATGGACTGCATAGGAGCCAGAGCCCTGAGAGTAGACTGCAGGTAGAACACACAGAACGAGGGAAGATACTAAAAGGAGAGAGGTTTGGTTGCCGCGGGCCACTTATGCGGCTGGGGCGAGCAGAGCTTGTCCGCCATTTCTAAAGTAGGTCATTGGCTTGGCTGGCCATCGTCTAGAAAAGGAGTGGAGCTCGATGCAGGAAAGCCTCAGAGAAGACTAGATTGTAGGGGATGGGTGGGGGCAAAAATGTGTGGTTTGGGGATTTAGCTCAGTGGAAGAGCACTTGCCTAGCAAGCACAGGGTCCTGGGTTCGGTCCTCAGCTCCAGGAGTGGGTGGGGGCGGGGCGGACTAGATTACTGTCAAGTGACAGTGCTCATCCTAGTTATCCATTAGAATTTAACCAAGTAATTACAAACAAAACCAGGTTCAGTGGGGCCAGTGACGGCTCAGAGGTTAGTTCTCCTTGCTCTTGGAAAAAAAGATCCTAAGACTCCTGGTAGGTGCCCAAAACCATAGATAAGCTCCAGGATCCCTGTCTCGGCCTCTTCCAACACTAGGGTTATAGATGTATACCACTGTACCCAGCTCTTACAAGGATCCTGGGGATCTGAACTCAGGTTCTCTTGTTTGCGTGGCAAGCACTTTATCCACTGAGTCATCTCCCCAGACTAGGCTTTGGATGGTTTTTTGGTTTTGTTTCGTCCTTCTCTCACTAAAGTATTATGCCAGCATCCCTACTCTCATGCTCTGAGATCACTACTAAATAAAGTAAAAATTAATTGGACCCAGATACCTTAATCCTGTAACAGTGAATCTGATAATCCAGACAGCCATCAACTGGCTCCTAGGTAAGCAGCATACACAACATGGAGACTGGACAAAGGATATTTCCTGTTCCACACTGGGCAGAGCAGGACACGATAGGATTCCATCATATTCTCAGGATGGCATGCGATTTAAAACATGTGAATTGCTTATTTCTAGAATTTCCATCTCATATTTTTGAATCTTGCTTCACGATGGTAACTGAAACTATTGAAAATGAAAGCAGAGATAAAGGGACAGTGCTGCATAAGTTCTCCTGTTCCGATGGTAAACTTTATAGAGCTTGGTAGGGCTGTCTGAGTATACTAAATATCATGGGATCATGCTCTTTAAAACTGCCGGCATAACCAGGCAAGGTGGCTTTACCCACTGAGCCATCTCAACGGCCCCAGAGCTTCCTTCTTAATATCCTGAGCATAACCACAGTGAACATTTACCTCACTTAATTTTCAATGCTTTTATAGGAGTGGAACTGGATTTTTTTTTTATATGTGACTTTTCCTGTTAGGACTCAAGGCAACTAGATTACAACTTCAGTTCTATCTTATATTTATTTTATACATTTGCCAAAGACTGGCCCTAGATTCTAGCAGCAAATTCAAATGGTCCCAAGTATTTGCTCTCTTGCCCACATATAACAAAGTATACCCTGAGTCAAAGGCATTTTCCAATGAAAGAAAAATGACAAGCAATCAGAGCTGTGTTCTGCTGCATACAGAGCCCAGAGTACAACTTACAACCCTTAAACTACACACACCAAAAAAATAAAAATAAGTAAATTAAAAAAGTTAGGTTACTAATGATATTCCAGTAGGCAAAAATCTCTGCCTCCAACTTTGATGAAAATGTTTGCTGAGATTCAGTTGGCATAAAGCACATTCACACCCAGCCAGCTGGACTGTGTCTCAAGAGGACAGGCTGAAGCACCAGAAGGTGAAGAAACTGATGCTATTTATGGGGACATTCTGCAGCCACCTCTCTGTCACAGGTCTGGGGGAAAAGTGATGCTTAGAGCCCTGGAGAAAGCAGTTACCCACATACCACAAGCCTGCATGAGAACCGGAGCACCCAAGGAGACCCTGCTCCCAGCGCAGGGCTGCGGCTTGCAAAAGTACCTCATAGGAAATAATTACTGCCTTCTTGCTCATTACACGTGGGAAATCCTCAAAGAGAAGAAAGACCAGATATGAATCCAGATAAAAGTCAGGGAAACTACTGCAACCAAAGATAAGACAAAATTGGCAGAAACTGTAGCAAGTTTCCAGGCACAACCGATGCTCCAGTCAAGTCTCCAACATTGCCTTTCATCCTGCTCCCCAGCTCTGTCTTTACCGTTTTCTTGGTCCTTAGTTGTGCCCTACAAGGTCTCCCATCCACAGTGTGGAAGCCTCCAAGGTTCTAATTAACCTCACCTGTCTTTTCTTTACTTCCATAAGTCCGCAGAGATACTATGCATACTGGAGATACTTTTGGTTTATTTTGACTTTTTAACAGCTTTCCTTAAGGTATAAATATTATCTCAAAATGTATAAGATTAATATATATATGTATATTAAACTTTTTGTTATGATATTAATGGTCATATAGAATACTAAACTAATTCTAGAACAAGATTTCATCTACCTTCCTGTATATGATTTTGGGGTTAAGTCTCTTGTCCCGCGCTACCTTCTCGCCAGCAAGAACGACGCGGGACACTTAGGATCCTTCTGCAGAAAAGCTTTAATGCGTCTTGAGAGAGAGAGCATAAGCTTACAAAGCAGAGACTCAGAATGAGGGGAACCCATCCCTTATATAGGAAACAGTCCTCGCTTCGGACATGTCACTCTTGGATTGGTCCGCTGCCCATCAACCCAGATGACGCCTCGGGAGTAGGCAGGGACGCAGCAGTGGAAAGTTATCAAGCACATGTGCATTCTAGTCCCACTGTCTCTGCCTCCCCAATGCTGGGATTAAAGGCGTGTGCTACAACACCTTGAACCCACAAAGATCTTTCTCTGCCTCCCAGGCATTGGGATTAAAGGTGTGTACTGCCACACCCTGAAGTCACAGAGGTCAACTACCTCTGCCCCTTAAAGTAATGGAGAATGTGGTTGCGGCCCTCCACAGTCTCTATCAGTTTTCTGCAGTGAACTATGACCACGCCTACCAGAGACCTTTGAAGTCCCCAAAAGAAGGATGGAGCCCCACAATGATGACTCCTTCAGGACTGTGATAACACCACTAAGCTGAAAAAACACTACCTAAAGATTGACTTTGGACTACAAACTGCCCAGAGCAATTTCAAGGTAGTTAGTTGAGATGATCCAGCCTCACAGACTACTATAACCAGGAATTAAGACAAGCACTTTCACATTACGCAGAGACTGGACAATAAATGATACAGCTACCTCTCCCAGGACTTGACAACCCAAATTTTTCTTTTCTGGATCCCCTAAAGATGCCGTCGCCCCCAGAAAGCAGGAGGTAAATTTAAGAACATGACACTCACATTCCCAAGAGGTGGGGTGGGTGGTTTTTGGTCTTTCATTGGGTTATAAATATTTGTGATTGTTTAGGGAGATTTATTACAAGTTGTTATTGGTAATAGTCAAGAAAAAGACTAAACAAAGGAAGTTAGATTCAGAGTTCTTGTTTTGAAAAGAAAAAAGACAACATAGATATGATAGGAAAAAAGGGTAGATTATTGAATCTACTTTCAAGAAAGCAACTACTAGTTTAAAATATTTTACATTGGATTGGATTTTTGTATATTGTATATAAATTTTATATATTGATACAAATTGAGACTAATTTTGTTAGAACACACTGTACGTATATTTATACTCTTGTTATACTCTTGTTCAAGGTATTGTACTATCTTCAAACACTTCAAAGATCTACAGAATATGACATAAAGGTATTTTAATAACATAGGTTTTTTTCCTTATGACAATGAGACATGACTGCTTCTGGCAGCACCAATCTACTTCAACATGAATAATGGGCATTGAAAAAACTCCACATGGAGTTTACTTTCCTTATAGCAAAAGTAAGTCATTGGGTAAGAAAGTACTCTTGCCTCAATTGCTGATGGTATGCTGTCCAAATTGGACAAGCAGGACACAAAAGAGAATGACTACAAAACCTTGCCAAGACAAGGTGGGACAGTTCTTCAAAATTTATAGAAAAGTCTGTCAAATATTCTAGGCCTGTAGGCTGAATATGGATGCACCAACATTGCAGAGGAAACTTGGGTGACTGTTTAGGCAGCCAGCTGTTTCTGTCATTTCTCACATTTTTTGGAAGTTGCCTGCTTGCATTTCCTGCTTACTCAGTTAATAATATTTCCTTCTTGGGTCTCTGAGGGAGTTGGAGACCAGATAGTTATAGTTACAGTTTTATTTGTTTATCAGACACAGAAAAGAAACTCACTAAAGAGGAAGGAGACAGGACTTCAGTGCAGTCTAAGGTTTGATGGAGACAGTTGTAGGCCGAGGAATGCCCTGCAGGTAGAGTACAAAGTCTGAGGAGACAGTCTGATGACAGGATTGTCCCTTTGGTCTGAACGCTGGTAGAGGCAAAAGATTTCTCTAGTGGCTGGCCACACTGCTTCTCTGACCTCTCAGGCAAGCTTTGTTTGTTAAAACACAAACAAATATCACTACAGAAGCCAGACCCAAGAATGTACATCCATGCTGTTGTAATTCCATCTGTAGCAAGTTAACAAGACAACTGATCCATGGTGACAAAAGTCATACAGTGGTTGTATGGGAGAGAATACTGATTGAAAAGAGGCACCAGGGGGCTTCTTAGCACAATTTATTTTGTATTGTACTCTGGGTGACAGTTAAACTGATCAATATGTGTGTCAAAACTCATCAAACTCCTTGTGTGTGTGTTTTAGTTAGACATGGCAACATGCTAAGCACTGGAAAAGTGGAGGTAGGAGGATCAGGAGTTCGAGTCCAGCCTTGGCTGTCTAAAACCTTGTCTCAAACAAATTAGAAATAAGAAAGAAATCCATACATTTTATTATATATTAATTATTGTCCAGTCTTAAAAAAAAAGAGTATTCATGCGGTCGTGTTTATAGCAAGGTTATTCTCAGTAGTGAAAGGATGGAGACAGCACAGCGGCCCAAGAGTGGCTGTCTTAACGAAAAGTCCAAGAATCCAGCAGTTGTCCAGTCTGTGAGGCTGGATGTCTCAGCTGGTCTTCAGGATACACTGGAATCCCAAAAAAGCAGACTCTAATGCCAGTGAAGGACTGGACTGATAGCAAAGGCAGGAGCGAGCAAGCTGCTGGCAAAGGGCGACTCTTTCTGCTTCCACTTCCTTATATAGGTTGCCAGCAGCAGGCAGAGACTTCCATGAAGGCGGAGTGATAGGACACTTAAAAAAGGAATCTCATACTAGCTCAGAACTAAGAAATAGACCGGTGTTTATTAAAAGGTGTAGAGAGGGAGGGGGAGGTGGGGAGGGGGAAGGAAAAGGGAAGCGGGGAGGAGGTGGAAATTTTTAATAAATAAATTTAAAACATTCCCCCCCCCCAAAAAAAAATCAATCCAAGAGACCCAGCTCTCACCGTTATGAGCAGCTCCTGGGGGCTACACTGCCTAAGATGATAGCTAGCACCACCTGTTTAAACTTGCTAGAAAGTAAATTAAGTTTGAAATGTAAAATAAATAAATAAAAATAAATAAAAAAATAAAAGGTAAAACTTACGAAGTCAGGATTCTCTGCTTGAACAATGGATGAAGACAGATTCAAAGCAAACCGAACAGCAAAAGGGGCCCAGGGGTAAGCAGAGAGGAAGGGGTCAGGGGCTGGGGGCCCAATGTGCTTCCAGGTAGTCTATGAAGCCACGCCCCAGTAGGCGCGTAGTTGCTAGCTATGCACTTTCCCGCAGCACTTCCAATTTGGCAAGATGATGGGAATTTGGGAAACGAATGGTAGAGAAGCCTGGATATATTCTATATTCTTCTATGTTATTACAGTGTCTCGGGTTTGTTTGTTTGTTTGTTTTTCATTGTGGGTTAATAATTAAAAAAAAAAACTTTCCAATCAGCTTCAGTTTGAATTAGAGTTTGGAACCATTACAGATTAAAAAGTGAGTTGATGGTACTACCACCAATTAAAAATTCTGAGCCTGTAAGACTTGACTTTGACCCAAAGTATCTTTTCCCCCATGTCCTAGAAGCTGCTTTAATTCAGATATAGAAGAAAAACATGCAAAACTGTCCCACAGACAGCTACTGGAAGACTGAAGACAGAGGCTTCCCTTCCAGAGGCTGAGTAAGAGCTGGGAAAATAGGTCATTCTTGCCTAAAACATTTAGACAAGTGTTCGTCTGGCTATCCTGTATCTAGATTCTACTGTGTGTGCCTTTAATGTGGCACCAGTTTCCCCAGTCAAGCCCTTGCAACTTTGGCTTCCGAGAAGCCAGGAAATGAAGTAACCCAAGTTTGATGAAGCCTCAAGGCTACATCTATGTGGTGGTGGCAAGGTAGCACGAAAAGCTAGTGCGGGGGCTGGGGATGTGGCTTAGTGGTACAATACTTGTCTAGCATGTGCAAGCCTTGGGTTTGATGCCTTCTACCACAAAAGAAAGAAAATAACAAGTGTGAAATCAAATGAATTTAAAAGTTGGTTCCAACATTCAACCGTGAAATTCTGAAAGCTGGCACAGTGACTAAATTCTGTGTGTCTATGAGTAGTGCCAAGGAACTCGGTAACTGGACATGGCAGGCTGAGGTGGCCTGAGAGATCTCAGGTTCTGTATGTGCAGTCTGTCTTTCCATACCCTTGGAGTAGGGTTTTTTTTTTTTATTTTTACTGAGCTCTACATTTTTCTCTGCTCCCCTCTCTGCCTTTCCCCTCCACACTTCAACCCTCCCCCAAGGTCCCCATGCTCCCAATTTACTCAAGAGATCTTGTCTTTTCCTACTTTCTACTTCTCATATAGATTAGATCTATGTAAGTCTCGCTTAGTGTCCTCATTGTTGTCTAAGTTCTCTGGGATTGTGGTTTGTAGACTGGCTTTCTTTGCTTTGTTTAAAAACCACCTATGAGTGAGTACTTGTGATAATTGTCTTTCTGTGTGTGGGTTACTTCACTCAAAATAATGTTTTCTATCTCCATCCATTTTTCCTGCAAAATTCAAGCTGTCGTTATTTTTTTCGGCTGTGTAAATGTACCACATTTTCCTTATCCATTCTTCGGTTGAGAGACATTTAGGTTGTTTCCGGGTTCTGACTATGACCAACAAAACTGCTGTGAACATAGTTGAGCACATGTCCTTGTGGCACGATTGAGCATCCTTTGGATATATACCCAAAAGTGGTATTACTGGGTCTTGAGGAAGGTTGTTTCCTAATTTTCTGAGAATTTGCCACACTGACATCCAAAGGGGTTGTACCAGCTTGCATTCCCACCAGCAATGCAGAAGTGTTCCCTTTTCCCCACAACCTCTCCAGCATAAGTTGTCATTAGTGTTTTTGATCTTGGTCATTCTTACAGGTGTAAGATGGAATCTCAGAGTTGTTTCGATTTGCATTTCTCTGATGACTAAGGATGTTGAGCATTTCCTTAAGTGTCTTTCAGCCATTTTAGATTCCTCTGTTGAGAATTCTCTGGTTAGGTCTGTACTCCATTTTTTTTTTATTGGATTATGTGATCTTTTGGTGTCCAATTTCTTGAGTTCTTTGTTTATTTTGGAGATCAGACCTCTGTCTGATGTGGGGTTAGTGAAGATCTTTTCCCATTCTGCAGGCTGTCTTTTTGTCTTGTTGACCGTGTCCTTTGCTTTACAGAAACTTTTCAGTTTCAGGAGGTCCCATTTATTAATTGTTTCTCTCAGTGTCTGTTCTGCTGGGGTTCTATTTAGGAAGGGGTTCCCTGTGCCAATGCATTCAAGTGTACTTCCCACTTTCTCTTCTGTAAGGTTCAGTGTGGCTGGCTTTATGTTGAGGTCTTTGATCCATTTGGACTTGAGCATGGTGATAGATATGGGTCTATTTTCATTTTTCTACATGTTAATATCCAGTTATCCCAGCACCACTTGTTAAATATGCTTTCTTTTTTCCATTTGATATTTTTTGCTTCTTTATCAAAGATCAGGTGTTCAAAGATGTGTGGATTGATATCCGGGTCTTCTATTCAGTTCCATTGATCCTCCTGTCTGTTCTTATACCAATACCAGGCTGTTTTCAGTATTGTAGCTCTGTAGTAGAGTTTGAAGTCAGGGATTGTGATGCCTCCAGAAGTTCTTTTATTGCACAGGATTGTTTTGGCTATCCTGGGATTTTTGCTTTTCCAAATGAAGTTGAGTAGCGTTCTTTCAAGGTCTTTGAAGAATTTTTCTGGGATTTTGATGGACATTGCATTGAATCTGCAGACTGCTTTCGGTAAGATTGCCATTTTTACTATATTAATTCTGCCTACCCAAGAGCATGGGAGATCTTTCCACTTTCTGGTGTCTTCTTCAATTTCTTTCTTCAAAGATTTAAAGTTCTTGTCATACAAGTCTTCTACTTTTTTGGTTAGAGTTACTCCGAGATATTTTATGCCATTTGTGGCTATTGTGAAGGGTGTTGATTCTGATTTCTTTCCCAGCCTTTTTATCATCTGTGTACAGGAGAGCTACTGATTTTTTTGAGTTAATCTTGTATCCTACTACATTGCTGAAAGTGTTTCTGAGTGTAGAAGTTCCTTGGTAGAATTTTCGAGATCGCTTATGTAAACTATCATATCATCAGCAAACAGTGAGAATTTGAGTTCTTCTTTTCCAATTTGTATCCCCTTGATCCCTTGGAGTAGTTTTTAAATGCTTGTAACAAATCTTCACATTGGTGCACCTAAAATTATGCATTAGGGAAGCAAGACAAAGTTGAAAGGAATTAGTATTAATAATGTGATATAACTTGCATTTTTATACATGTGTATCAAATAGTACTTTAGGTATATCTTAATGTTTTTCCCAGCTAGTTATTTGTAATATGAAGAAGAAACAAATATCTGCTGATTAAGACTTTTTTTTTAAGTTGAGAAAGAGTATCATATATCCCAAGCTGACTTTGAACCCACTGTGTAATTGAGGATGAACTTGAACTTCTGACCCTCCTGCCTTGGATTTTCTAGTACTAGGAACACAAGTATGTGCCGCCACATCTGGTTTATACAGGAAAGCACTCTGCCGACTAAGATACATCCCATCCCCAGCCCAAGGCATATTTTAAAAATCAGTCCTATAGTTTAAGAAAAATGGCAAATAAATAGCAGAAACTTTTGAAAACTACAATGCTAGAGATCAGACCAGGGCCTTGCGCAGTCTAGTCAAATATATTCCCCACCTCAGTCCATAAAAATGAAACAAAAAGAAACCTTTTAATTCCCTTTCCAAGGACTTCCTTGTCACTGTTGTCACCATTCTCAAACTATCTTGCTCCAGCCCCGATATGTTCCCATGGGGATGCCCATCCTGCCAAGGGCCTAACAGCACTGCCTTCTTGTTAGGACACTTTTCTCATCTGACTCAGACTCTGGTCTTACACTGAGCCACCACCACTACTTTCCATCCCCTCACCCTGCTCTGAAGCCATCTTCCAACAGAGGGATGGGGACAGACCCTGGTACCCTGTGCTCTCTCCTTAGATTTGAAGACTCCATCCTGGTCCTCATCACCACATGGAAATCCACCTCAGTTTGCTCAGCAGATGATCTTTCTTGTTCACTATGTGGGTCCTAACTTAAGTTATCTATAATTGTTTTGTCCTCATTTCTAGATTTATGCACCCTGACATTTCATGACAGGCTATGGTTTCTGTATTCTTCAGTTTTTCATCCTGGAATTTCTTCATTGATTGGACTTCACCATCAGATAACTTTCAAAAAGTGTTTCAGTATAAACTTTTAAGTGTTTGAAACTGATTTTTTTGAAAAGGTGTATATAAGTGTATGTGCATGTTCATGTGTGTGTGTACTCATGTGTAGAGGTGTATATGCACATATGTATAGACTCTAGAAGTCAATTCTAGATGTCTCTGTCTTATTTTTTAGTATAGCATCTCTCATTGACCTTGGAGTCACTGATTTGGCTAGACTGGCTGGCCAGCAGGCCCCAGGGATCCTCCGAGCTCTGCCTCCCTAGCGCTGGCACATGTTGTACCTGGCTTCTTATGTGGGTTGGGATCAAAACTCAAATCCTCGTTCTTGCATCAGGAGCACTTTACTGTTTGCACTATCTCCCCAGCCCTGACATTGTGTTTTGTTTGCCTTTATACACAAGTGGAAATTTAGCTGGGTATAAAACTGTTGCGACATAATAGTTTCTCTTTTCAATGGTGAACATCACTGACTGCTACTGTGATTTAGGTTGGAACTTATCTTTACCTATTCCTACTATAAGTAACTGGTATTTTCTGCCTATAACCCTAAAGGATTAGCTACTTAGCTCATGATATTCAGTCACTTCATATCTGTGACTGTCAAATTCTAATAGATGTAAGGATAATTATCATCACAGGAATTATCCAAGTATGGAGATCTTTATCCCCTTTGTTAGTTGAGGTCTTGGGTACTAAGAACCTGTGAGTGGCTTTTATTTTGTAAGCTTGTGTGAGTGTGACTGTGTAGGATATGATGAGGTAGACTGAGATACAAGATGGCTATTGTATAGTATGAAGCCCCAAGTCAAACTACTGCTCTTTGGGAGCCTGGCTGGGTATTTCCACAAATATCATCTCACCTGAGCTTGTTGATTGTTCACTTTCCCTCATAGGAGAGGTCAGTTTGGGTCATGGGACCCCCATCTGGATATCCAGCTGCCCCTGTCAACTGGCTGTGTGCAATTCTGCCCTAATTCTGTAAACAGAATGGGATTTGGGGGAGGGGTTAGAGGATATAAGTGGGGCAGAACGAGGAGAAGGGGCTCTATCTAGGCAGTTCTAGGAACACCATTTCCCCTGCCACATAAAAACTTTCTAGTGTGGTCTTTTGGAGGTTGGGCACCCACAGTCCTGTAAATAACATCTCACCCATTGCTTTGCAGGTAAGCCCAATGAACTCCATGGTTCCAAAGAGTGAACTTTGGTGAAAATGTACCTGGGTTTGGCATTGGAATGGCAAAGGGGTAGAGGCAGAGGGTAGTTTTTTTTTATTTCTGTCTCCCTATGGGAAGGAATTTGAGCAACACTTGACATGTACCTGGAGGGATCCAACAAAATCAAAGATGAGCTTGGGACGAATATTGGTGTCCCTGGTGTGGGAAATGAGACAAACAACTAAAGTAGCATTGTGTGAAGGGGGAGGGTTAATTTTGAGGAACTTTTGACATGGTGATCCGTCCCTTATAGGGAGTGTGGGGGTAGTGGCGGGGGCACAAAAGATGCAGGGATTAGTGAGACATGTTACAGTGGAGGACCACCTGGGCAGCACGGGATGGGGATGTGGGGTGTGGGTGGATCTACGCATAGTCGTCTAGGTGATATGGGGTGGCATGCTCAAGGTCTAGAGCACATGTGACAGGCCCTGGGAGTGGCACATCAAGGGTGGCAGTATCGGCAAGAGCTGCAGAAGCAGCCTGGCTGTAGCTACAGACAGCAAGAGGTCCATCGCAGGCAGAGGTGACTACCCAGAGGGAGACTGCTGGTGTAAGGGATGGACTGCAGTGTCTTTAGTATTGGTCACAGGCTTATCAGGTAATTGGGTAAAAAAATAAGGGGAAATGGAGATGCTGGTCTGCCATTTTCCGTGATGCTAGGGAGCCAACAGGGGAAGGGTCCTAGATAATACCTGTAATACAGAGTCCCTTCTGGGACCACAAAACATGGACCCCTTGAGACAAGCCAGATAGCAGTGAGGAAGGGGGAGTGACCCATAAGTGACAAAAGATGTGCCTCAGGTCTGACCTTCAGTGCAGAGAAAGGGGAAATTTACGGCCACCAATAGAGGTCTTAACAATAACGTGGAGCAGACCGTAGGAAAAGGACAGCTGGTATCAGAGCTATTGGAGCTAAGGAAGACTCTGAAACAAGCAGTGAAGGAGACCCTCGTGGCCTGGCTTTCGAGGCTGTGGGCCATAGAGGCACACACAATCAATTTGGTGCTGCAGAGGCAGAAAAGCTGAGCAATCTGACCACATATGCCTCCTTGAGACAAAGGCTTCACAATCTAAGGCAATACTGTGCAAACCCTGAGGAGTCAGCTCACGTGAGCCATCAGGACATGGGGATTATCTCCAGCTGAGATGCCCATGAACACTAGGAACTAGAAGGCAATAGGCACTACCGAGGGAACTGGCAATGCAGGAATCTGATGCTCAGGCCACAGGCCCAGACTGTGTTTGTGGGAGACCTAAGAAAGAAACATGATTTAGCAAGACCTGGGACTGGTCCGGAACCTTGGTGGTGGTGCTGAACGCCTTAGTGCGGCAGGATCTTTATGAAACATTTCCTTCCTGAAGAAGGTGGTGTTAGAACTGGAGATGGTTTGCCCAGTCAGGGTCTCCCGTAGCATCCAGGTGTGGATGGAGCGTCTACAGCTGTGGCTGTAATCACATTGCCAACCCAGGGTCCTTTGGGCACAGGAAATCAGTAGGTACCACAGGGAACAGTGGGGCCTAGCTCTTCTTAGACCATGGGAGGGGTCAAGCACCTGAGTCAGTCCCACTGAGTTCATCGGAGCAGGAGAAATACAGTAAGGTCCCATGGAGAGATCCGGGACTCAGAAGTAGGTGACTTGGAGAGAATGAGGGAAGATCGCGAAGAGCTGACTAAGTGCCCACCTTCCCAGCAACTGGATCCAACACTGATCTGGGGAGGAAGCAATGGCTATAAATGGAGGGACTCTTTCCATGCTATGGTAGACCGTGCTGATGTTTGACTTCGGTATCTGTTTAGTTCGAAACTTCTGCGATCACTTGACACCTGCATGGAGCAGATGGCAATGAACTGTCCAGAGTGCTTCACCAAGGCTATCTTTATAACCCACTATTCATTATGGGGTAGTGGCCCAGGACTTTGCATCACTGTTCTGCCTATCCTCTGTATAGAGGTTTTGCTACGTAGAGATAGCATGTTGCTAACCATTCAGTGGGCCTATTGACTGTTTATCTTCCCTCCTGGGAGGAAGTGGGGTGGGGTGTCATGTGACCCTCAACTGAGTAATGGCACAGGAGCCCATTTATTTTCCAAGAATTATAATGAGCAATCATTAGAATGAATTTTTTATTTGTTTGTTCGTTTTGAGACAGAGTTTCTCTGTGTAGCCCTGGCTATCCTGGAACTCACTCTGTAGACCAGGCTGATCTCGGACTCACAGAATCCTCTGCCTCCCGAGTGCTGGGATTAAGGGCATGTACCACTATGTCCAGAGGAATGTCCATGTTTTAAGAAGTCAAATTTGTTGTTTCCTATGATAACATCTTGTACCAGGCTTTTTCTTTTAGGCCACGAAACAACTCCCAAATTATGACATGGAGACTTATTAGTTATGACTGCCCAATCTTATTTTAGCTCTTATTTTAACCTGTTTCTCTTTATTTATCTTTTGTCTCAGGTGTCCTCTCTTTCTCCTCATTCTCTTCTCTCTTCCTTTGCCTAGATTTCATCTCCTTCTTATTCTCTCTGCCTGCCAGTTCCATTTATCCCTCTTCTGCCTAGCTATTGGCCATTTAGTTTTTTTATTAGACCAATCAGATGCCTTAGGCAGGCAAGGTGAAACAAATGCAACACAACCTTACATCGTTAAACAAAGACAGCACAAACAAATGTAGCACACCTTTACACAGTTAGCGTAGTATTCTGCAGCATAAACAAATGTAGCACACCTTTACACAGTTAACATAGTATTCTGCAGTTTAAACAAATGTAACACATCTTTGTCTAGTTAAAGTAGTATTCCACAACAGCATCTTTATAGTATCATACTGTAGAACTGTAAAACATGGATTTTTAAAATTTTTCTAAAAAGTTATTATTGGCAGCTGCCATCCAGCTTCTCTTTCTCAATTGCATCGCAGGTCCATTCACAGGACGTCCCCAGAGGCATTTTGATTCAACATAGTTAAAGAAAAATTCATTCCTTATCCCCTAATGACTTTTTCTTCTTCTCAGTCCAGTAGTTGATCCTATGCCATACCTTAGCTCGTGTACTGCTGGCTGTCGATCGTTCTGTCTTCCCTTTACCACGTTCCCTGGGACTTCTTCCTTTTTAGCCAATACCCTAACTCAGCCTCTTCTTACTGTGGACTTGAAATGCTGCCTTGCTTAGGAAATCCCTCTCCTCTTGTCCTCTTTGCTCTGCCTCCTCTCTTCTCTCAAACATAGACACAGAGCTATTCTGAGGCAGTGTTCTCCAAACCCTTGGCAAAGCATACTGTATCCATAAAAATGATTGAGCATAAATCTCTAGTATCATATATGTATTTTACATATTATATATTTCTAAATCATGTACCTGGATGGCTAAACATATACATTACAAAATAGGTACATGTATATATTAATATAAAATTAAAAGGAAATAGAAAGTGAACACTCCCCTCCCCCCAGTACTGAGGAGTAAATCCAAGGCCTCTGATATTCTATCTCATTCTGTCACATTCTATCACTGATCTAGATACCCCGTCTGTTTTAATTTTCATTTTTGAGTTTTTAGAGGTCAAAACTATTTGTTCTTTCTATAATCGAGAAGCATCTGCTATTTTCAAAACACACCGGCGTGCCAACTTGTGAGGCAGTAACTCGCATGTACACTTCTAATTTCAGTTCATTTTTAAAAATAGGTCTTCACTGCCGTCGTAGCTGAGAAGGATATTCTTAGTTACAGGCACCAAATGCACCCAAAGTGCTTTACTAAATCCCAGCCTTCCTTCCCATACAACAGTCTTGAAAGGTCTTCGTGAATTCAGCCAACAGCGAGGCCAGCATGTGTGCCTGTAAGTCCAGAGCAGCAGTCTGTTGTTCTGCTGTTTGGTTTGGCAGTGCTGACCTGGAACCTAGGCAAGCATTTACCCACTGAGCTACACCCTCAGCCCTTCCAACTTTGAATTCACAGCAATTAGGAAGATAAAGAGGAGAACTAATGACTGTGTCCACTCGCAGTCATGGTGAGAGAAACATCCATTCCCGGGGCAACTTCGGTTTCCGGAGTATAACACAGCCAAAGTCCGTCACCCTCCTCCAAGCAGTGGAGGTCACAGAGTGCTTGTGCTGACTCAGGTTTATGGCGGCGTTATTTAGACTGCTGTCTAGCTGCTGTCAGGGCCCTCTTCTCCCACCCGTTCTCAGAGCCTGCTTCTCCATCTTCCTCAACAGTACCTCTTCAGAGGATCACTTCTGTGCTTAAACTCTCTGTTCCTTGATAGGAATAACTAGCAAGGCTAAGCAAGGGTCAACTTTGCATTTTCCATGTTACTAACGCAGTGCATGTGTGCCATAACATTGAACAACAACAAAAAACCTTTAAAAGAATTCATTCCTTGGATGGAGAGATGGCTCAGAGGTTAGTTAAGAGCACTGGCTGCTCTTCCAGAGGTCCCGAGTTCAATTCCCAGCAACCACATGGTGGCTCACAACCATCTGTAATGAGATCTGGTGCCCTCTTCTGGCCTGCAGACATACATGCAGGTGGAACACTGTGCATGCAATAAATAAATAAATCTTTTTTAAAAGAGAATTCACCCCTATATAAGGGATTATTACAGCATCATAACTATATTAATACGATACTTAATGGTGAAAGACTGACGTCTTTTCCTTAGAATAAGGAACAAGTGTTCCCTTTGGCAGCACATATATAAAACAGAATGATACGGAAATTAGCATGGCCTCTGTGCACATTCACGAAGCATTCCATATTTTAAAGCTGGATGTGGTGACACATCCATCATCAGGGTAATTAAATGAGGAAAAAGAAACTAACAAAAGTCATCTAAGTAAGAAAAACGATATAGCTACCTCTATTTGTAGATGACATGATCTGATCTCTAAATAGACAAGCCCAAGGTATCCTCTAAAAATCCAGAATAAGGTCAGCAAGGCTGTACAAAACATGAGTTGTACTTTTTCAATTTTCTGTTTTGAGATAGGGCCTTGTTATGTAGCCCGGGCTAACCTTGAACTCTCAATCCTCCTGCTTTAGCCTCTAAAATGCAGGGGTTATGGACCTGTGCCACCACACGTGGCTTCAATGTATTTCTGTGTTCTCGACACGTAGGATGAGAAAATGAAGAAGACAGCCGTTTATAATGGCGTCCAAAAGAATAAGATGGTTAGGAATATATTTAACAAAAGAAGTTCAAGATTTTACATTGAAAAGCTTTGAAACCTCACTGAAAGAGACGGGACCTAAACAGACAGAGTTCCCATGCTCACAATCAGAGAAATGACAGGATAGTGTTAACTCCAAACCTCTCTGGATCCAGTACAACCTCTGTCAAACGCCAGCAGCAGCAGCAGCTTAATGTTCAGCTGCTACTTCTTACTCTTTTTTTTCTTTCAGAAGTTTGTGAGTTGCTCCTACCATTCGTAGAGAAGTGCAAGGCTCAGAATAGCCAAGACTATCTGGAAAATGATAAAACCTACCAAACCTATGAAAAAGCGCAGGTAACTGAGAGTTTGCTTCCCCAGTCCTCCATAAAGTAGGCATGGTGTGCACACACGGAATTCCATCCTTCAGGAGGTGGAGGTGGAAGCAGGAAAATCAGAGTTGAAGGTCACCCTCAAATACGTGGTGAATTTGAGGTCAGCATGGGGTACGTTAAATCCTGGAGGGGAGAGCAGCTATAGCCTAGGGGTAGATTAGATATTAATGAGCTGGAACTGTGTGTCCAGAAAGCCCTCCCAGTCCTTGTCAACCAATTTTCTTTCTTTTTTCTTTTATTTAATTGATTTTATTGAGTTATTTTTTTTCTCTGCTCCCCTCCCTTTCTCTCCCCTCCCTTTCAACCCTCTCCCGTGGTCCCCATGCTTCCAATTTTTGTCAACCAACTTTTAACAAGACTGTTAAAGCCACTAAGGGGAAAGAATTGCCCTTTGAGTAAATGGTGCTGGGTCAACTGGATGGTAACTTGCAAAATAATGAATTTGAACCATCTCACGTTATATACAACCAAATGGATCACGGTTGTAAAGCCATAAAACTCTCAGAGGAAAACAGGAATAAATCTTTGTGGCGGTGAACAAGAGAATAATGCCTTAGATATGTGATCAGAAACACAAGTAACAAAAAATAGACCAAACGGCCAGTGGGAAATGGAAGTAGAGAAAGGATCAGGAGTTCAAGGTCATCCTCAGCTACTTGGCAAGCCTAAAGCCAGCCTGGCTACAGGAATCTTTGTCTCAAAATGAAAATTAGAACAGGGCTTAGGAGGGATAGGGCTCAGGGATAAGACTGTTTGTTGTGCAAGCATTAGGACCTCAGTTTAGGATCTCAGAATCCACATAAAAATCCAAGAATGCTGGCAACCAGAATGCTGTGAGGGTGGAGGCAGCACACACACCACACATACAAACCCACTAAAGCCACACAACAGTTGAATCTTTAAGACACGTGTGTGTGTGTGTGTGTGTGTGTGTGTGTGTGTGTGTGTGTGTGTGTGTACAAGGGTGGACTCACGGGCCACCACTCACACGTGAAGGTCAGAAACAGCTGCAGGAGTCCCTTTCTCTCTTTCCGTGTGGATCCTGGCGAGCCAACTTGTGTTGTCAGGCTTGCAACCACCTTAACCCACTGAGATACCTTGCCAGCCCTCTGTTTTGTTTTGTATTTTAAATTATGTACATGTATGTGTGCAGGGTGTGTGTGTGTGCAAGCATTTGCAGAGGGCAGAGGGCACCGGAGCCCCTGGAACTGGAGTTACAGGTGGTGTGGACACCTGACAAGGTACTGGAGAAGAACTTGGGTTCTCTGGGAGCCGTGTGTGTTCTTGACCTCTGAACTGTCTCTGCATCATCCTTCCCCTAAAAAACAGTCAGTCAGGTATGGTGGCGTGTGTCCTTGATCCCAGCACTGAGGAGGCAGACGTAGGGGAATCTCTGTGAGTTTGAGGTCAGCCTGGTCGATGTGAATTCTAGAACACCCATGGGTACATGGGAGACCCTGTCTTTTCAAAAGTAAGTCTTCTGGTGGACAGCTTAAGCATCACAGGCTTCAAATGTCTCAGTTTTCCTTGTCGGCAGGGACTATATGCATGCACCACTTTACCCTACCTGGCTTAGACTTGTTTACAATTAAAAATGTTTGTTCCATAGAGAGTACTAGAAAGAAATTAAAAGGCAACATACAAACTGATGAAAAACATTTGCACATCATATATATGATAAGGGACTTATAATTTACATATATAAAGACCCTCATAATTCAATTTAAATGCCCAGTTAAAAAACAGGCAAAGGATTTGAACAGAGATTTTTCTCTAAAGAAAAATAATATACAAATAACCAATAAGATATTCAGTATTATTATCCACTGAAGAAAAGCAAATGAAAACCACCTTGAGAATAGGAGTGTTAATGCTGTAGAGTGAATTGTAGTGGTTGCAATCAGAACTTGTGAATGGAGAAAAAAAATAACAACCAACCAAACAGAAATTGAGCTGTGACTGTTCCAGGGTGAGCCATACTTTAGTGAACTGTCATTCAGTAAAGCAATTACAACCCCCCTCCCCCGCACACCACCACATACGCACATATACTGAGATGTTAGGTTGGTGAAAAAATTGCAACTCCAACACATTGATGATGTGATAAAAAATAGTTCCATTTTAGAAAACTGGGGCTTAGGGCCGGGCGGTGGTGGCGCACGCCTTTAATTCCAGCACTTGGGAGGCAGAGGTGGATCTTTGTGAGTTCGAGGCCAGCCTGGTCTACAAGAGCTAGTTCCAGGACAGGCTCCAAAGTTACAGGGAAACCCTGTCTCGACAAACCAGAAAAAAAGAAAGAAAGAAAAAAAAGAAAGGAAGGAAGGAAGGAAGGAAGGAAGAGGAAGGAAGGAAGGAAGGAAGGAAGGAAGGAAGGAAGGAAGGAAGAAAACTGGGGCTTAGTTCTTAAAAAGTCTGAAACAGGTTTAGCCTCTGACTAGAAATTATATTCACAGATAATGTACCCCAAAGAAATGAAAAGAGGTGTGCACTTGAGACGTCTGTTGCTGGACACATAGTTCACAATAGCTCAAGTGAGAAAAATCTAAAGGTTTGTGAATTGATGAGTGATGACGAATGCATGTGATGACATTTTACAATAATGAAAAGAACGAGGTCCCTGGTGTCTTATACCATGCTGGGCTTGGAAAGATGAATCAGCAATTAAGAAAATTGCTTTTCTTTTATTATTAATATTTTTCATTTTATGTGCATGGGAGTTTTACCTGAGTATATATCTGTGTGCCATGCGCATGCCTGGTGACTAGGGGGCTAGAAGAGAGCATAGATACCCTGGAACTGGAGTTATAGACAATTGTTAGGCCCCATATGGGTGCTGGGAATTGAACCCAGATCATTTGAAAAACCGTTAGTGCTCTTAACTACTGAGCCATCTCTCTAGCCCTGGGAAATTGGTTTCCTTGCAGGAGACGTAAGTTGGGTGGTTCACAGCCTTGTCACCCCAGCTCTGAAGACCTCTTCTGACCTCTGTGGATATCCACACTCACACACACACACACACACACACAGAGAGAGATACGTGTACACCATAATTAACAATAAATCTAAAAGCAACACTCATGTGAAAAGAAAGAGGTTAGTTAAAAACTGAAAACAAGACCAGGCAATGGTGGTTCACGCCTTTAATCCCAGCACTCGGGAGGCAGAGGCAGGTGAGCTTAAATCCAACCTGGCCTACAGAGCTCGTTCCAGGACAGTGAGGGCTATTACACAGAGAAACCCTGTCTTGAAAAACAAAAGAAAACAAAAAACCCATCATTTTGCAGGTTATTCTCACCTAAAATGTTCAAGTAAGCAACCAAAGAGCCAGGAAGTCAATTAGCAGCTTCCAGGAAAACCTGGGGAAATCAGGAGTGACTGCTGAGGGCAGTGAAAATGCTCTGAAATTAAATTAAATACTAGTGACAGTTGTACAATTCTGTGAATATACTGAACAGCACAGGACTGTAATTTCTAAAAGTTTGTTGTTTTGCCCTCAAGCACACGTGTGCTCCTTGTTTGAGTCTGGTGTTCATGAAGGTCAGAAGAGGACGTCAGATTCCCTGGAAATGGAGTTATAGATGGTTGTGAGCTGCAATGCGGGTGCTGGGAACCAGACTCAGTCCTCTGCAAAAGCAAGTACTCTTAACCTCTGTGGCATCTCTCTAGCCCTACAAAACTGTAATCTTAAAGGGTCAGTTTTATATGAATGGTATATCAAACCTGTTATTAAAGTTTTTATAAATCATAACTATAATAATACAAAAGCCACACATCAGAATAGCATCCTAAAACCAAATGGTGAAGAGGATGCTAGTTAAAATGTGACTCCATATAAGTATCGGAAGATATGATTGTCATGCAGAAGTAGTCAATAAAAACCCAGTACAGATAACAGAAGGATGGTGTAAACACATCGTTACATTTTAGTGCATGTTGCATTGCTGTTATTGGACTAGTTGATGCCCACAGAGCTGGAAAAAACATTATTTGAGGGTACCTAGGAGATGCTCTTCTGGAAAAGTTTTAGTCAGTAGACTGAGTAAAAAAGACCAGCTATCCTCAGTCCCTACCATCGTCCAAGTGACCATCGTCCAACCCACTGAGGAAGCAAAGGCAGCCAAGGCACCCATCTTCTCTGTTTGGGCTGCACCATCCACCTCCTCCTTGCTTGGACCTGGCCCTTGGACTCAGAATGATTCTAGTACCAGCTTTCCCGGGTTTCAGCTTTGCAGGTGGCAGATGGTGGGACTCGGTGGCCTTCTTGGAGATATGAGTCAATCCCAGAAGTCTCATCACGGACAGATAAAGATAGACAGGTACATAGACTGAGACTACTGGAGAACCCTGACAGATATACTAGACTCACAATTTATTTGTCCTTATTTCTGAATATATATCGTTAAATTTTAATTTATATATGAGCATGAAGCTATCTATATTTCTCTTTTGCTTTCCTTTTTTTGCGGGGGAGGGGGCGAGAAGGGGTTTTGACATAGAGTTTCTCTGTGTAACAGTCCTAACTGTCCTGAAACTCACTTTGAACACCAGGTTGGCCTTGAACTCAGAGTGGTCTTCCTGCCTTTGCCTCCCAAGTGCTGGGATTAAAGGAGTGCGCCACCACCACTTGGGCTCTCTCTCTCATTTATCTTTGTGCTGAAGATAGAGCCCGGGTCTCACATGAGCTAAGCGGGTTTGGTTTTGTTATCTACTGAGCTATACCCCGGGTGCCACCGTGGCTGTTCATCTTGGTTTGTTTATTTGTTTTCTGTTTTACTGTCATTTTCAAACAAACCACAGAGACTTGTCTAGTGTGGGAATGTTTTTCCCTTTCTAGAACAAGATCTTGCTTTCCAAAGAAATTTTCTAACTAATGGACTTAGTAAATACCAAAACCACCGGAACATGGCTGATATCTGATTCTATTAAGACAAAACAAGGCTGTAAGTCAGTCTATTGTTGAAATGGCACAAGTCTGTTTACAAAGCAGACAGGACTCATGTGTGAGGAGAAGGTGAACTGAAGTCTTTTATGACAGTCTCAGCCGTTGCATAAGTTTAACAGTTCACAGGGTGAAGGCATCGAGAACAAACAGGAACAAACAAACCCAGTTCCTCTACTCTTACTCAACAGCCAACAGAAGAAAGAGTTGTGTGACCAAATATTTGGGTTTTCTCTCACAGACACCAAGCAAATGATCCTTCCTGTAACAGACATTCTCTGGTTCTGCTGTGCTGATGCTGGTTAGACCACACTCACCCACCGCTCACGGGCTCAGTCCCCCATGCTGCTACCCTCCCCCACTGCAGCGCCTGTCCCCAGGCTGTTGCATTTGTGCTACAGACTTTAAGCCAGAGCTCCTACCCTCATTCTCATCTTTGGTTCGTCTTCTGGAGTGGCTCCTAGAACTCAGGGAAACAGGATGACTGGTCCGCTGCAGAACTACCTCTCAGTGCAGCGAGCGCGATTCACACTCATAATCCCAGTGGTTGGGAGGCAGGAGCATTACCATGACTTGGAAGTTAGCTTGAGCTACATAATAAGTTCCTTGGCAGTCTGAAGACTGCCTAAATGCAAATAAATGGGGGTGGGAGAGATGGCTCTGTGATTAAGAGCACTGACTGCTCTTGCAGAGGATCAGGGTTTGTTTCTTAGCACCCACGTGACAGCTCATAACTACTTGTAACTCCAACTCCAGTGTATCCTGGCTTCTGAGGGCACCTGCACACACATGTACATACTCATACATAGATGCATACATGTGCACTTATTTTAAAACTAATAAAAATATTAAGTAAAACAAATAAATACATAAAAATTAAAATGAAGGGGCCATTGAGGTAGCTCAGTGGGATAAGGCATTTTCTGCCAAGACAGACAAGCTGAGTTCAGTCCTGAGGACTCATAGAGTAGGAGAGGACCAACTCCAACAAGCTGGCCTCACTGACTGTTCAGGCACACATACAGACATGTGTGCATACACATAAATAATAAAATAACAGGGACAGGTATTAGAAAGGCTACTGGTGGCACTCAGTGGTAGAGTGATTGCCTAGCATGATAAAGGTCTGGGTTCATTCCCCAGCACCATAAAACAAAAAACGAAACCCAAAGGCTCCTGATAGACAGCATCACATCAAGAAGGAGGGAAGTAAAGCAGAGAAGAAGGGATACAGAGCCTCCACCGCCTCCCCACCTCCCAGAATCTCTGCTGGTCAGCTCCCTGGAAGCTCCCTGGAAGCTGTCCTCTGGGGCTTTTATGGAGGCTGAATCATAGAGTCAATCACTGGCCACTGATGATCAACTTACCTTTCAGTCACTCTCCTAGTTCCCTGCCCAGAGATTGAGAAGTGGGGCTCATAAATCCCAACCCTCTAATCACACCTTGGTCCAGACCAGCTGTCACCCCTCAGGAATCTAGAGTTGCCAACCACCATAATTGCATTAGCATAGAGGCTCATCACTTGTAAGATTACAAGGATTTTAGGAGCTGGTCTACCAGGAGACAGGGAAGACCACATATATATATTGCGCAATATCACAGAAAAGTAAATGCTAGTATGTATGCATCCTAGAGACTTTTCTTACCACAGAGGAAGGAAAAGGCCAGTGCTGAATAGAGAGGAGCCTCTGGCAAGTGTGTACAAACCACATGTGGGGAAACACGCAAGGGCATTTTTTTTTACATTCCATCATCACAGACTTTTGCTCTGGGAGAGGGGATTTTTCATCTATAATAATTGTTTTGTGAGAAATAAATATGTTGAATACAATACCTATGGAATCCTCACCATGTTTTATTATTATTATTAAAATGTATGTGTATGGGCAATTTGTCTGCATGTATATCTGTGAACCACATGAGTGTCCGGAGATGCCTCAAGACTTTCTATAAAAAGGTCTGTTGGCTATCAGGGTATTTGCCACATTTTTTTAAAAAAATAAAGGAAGTTGCTGGCAGTGGTGGCACACTCCTTTAATCCCAGCACTTGGGAGGCAGAGGCAGGCGGATCTCTGTGAGTTCGAGACCAGCCTGGTCTACAAAAGCTAGTTCCAAGATAGGCTCCAAAGCTATAGAGAAACCTTGTCTTGAAAAACCAAAAAAAAAAAAGGAAGTGAGTGAGCCTGCCTGTCATCACTTCCTTCTGGAGGCTGGTGCAAGAGGATCACAAATTAAAGGTCTTCCTGGGCTACAGAGTGAGTTCAGGTCTAGCAATGTACTGTGAACTTGTGCCAGAATGAAAGCTGAGCCTGGGTGTAGTGGTATCGGCCTGTAATGTAGCACTAAGGAACCAGAGGATTAGGAGTTCAAGTCCATCATTGATTAGATAATGATGCGGAGCCAGCCTGGGCTAGCTAAGACTCTGTTTCAAAAGCCAACAAATAAACGAAATAAATGAAAAGTAAAAAGTGTGTGTGTGGCAGTGGGGGTAGGGATATAGCGACGTGGTAGAGCACTTGCCTAGCATGTGCAAAGACTTAGGTTCAATCCCCAGGACCTCAAATAGTTAAATGAAGTTTAAAAGACTGTGATTTTAATCATTGATATTCTTTTTGTATATTTTTGTTTTTGCTTAAGACAAAGTCTGACTTTGTAGCCCTGATGTTCTAGGTCTAACTATGTTGACCAGACTGGCCTTGAACTCACAGAGATCCACCTGCTTTTGCCTCCTGAGTGCTGGTACTAACAGTATATACTATCCTATACAGCAATGATTGGCATTCTTTTTAAAATTTTCATATGTATGAGTGTTTTACCTGCATGTATGCTTGTGCACCGTGTGTATACAGGGCCTGTGGAGGTCAAAAGAGGGCATAGATCCTCTGGGACTGGAGTTGTTGTAGATGGTTTTGAGCTGCCATGAGGGTGCTGGAATTGAACCTGGGTCCTCTAAAAGAGCAGTCACTGCTCTTAACCAGTGAGCCATCTCTCCAGCCCAATCACCGACACTCTTAATGCTTATTTGTATTTCTCTACTCTTGATTGGTTTATTTCAAGCTCTGTTTTCCCATCTGGTATAACCTGAACCTGATACTTTTAAGCAACAGGGCACAACAAGCTTTATGAGATGATGAGAATAAACAAAAGAATTTTTTAGGAATATCCAAACCTGTATTGCAAAATAGGTTATATCAAAACTTATTGGGTAAGTGCATAAAAAATATATTTGATAGTGAAAGTGTAAAATCCAATGTGAAGTTGCACAGCTGTTGTCTCAGTTCACTTGGTCAGCTTGACACAGCCTAGAGTCCTAAAAGAAAGTTCAGCTGAGGAGCTACCTAGATCAGATAAACCTGTGGGCATATCTGTCAGGTTTGTCTTGATTATTAACAGATGCAGGGAGGCCTATCCCACTGTGGGCAGCACCATCCCTAGAAAGCTACTTCAGCATGAGCCTATGAGTAATCCAGAGAGCTAGCCAGTAAGCAGCATCCCTCTATGGTGTCTGCTTATCCTACTGTCCTTCAGTGATTGATTTTGATCCACAAGAGTAAGTCAAATAAATTCTTCCCTTCTCTAAGTGGTGTTTGGCTGTGGGATAATGCTTTTGTACACTGTAAAGACTTGTCATTGATATTGTTTTAATAAAACACTGATTGGCCAGTAGTCAGGCAGGAAATATAGGCGGGGCAACCAGACTAAGAGAATTCTGGGAAGAAGAAAGGCAGAGATGCCAGATGAAGAGGAAGCAAGATGAGAATACCTTACTGATAAAAGGCATCAAGCCATGTCACTAAAGATAGATGAATTATGGGCTAATTTAAGTTGTAAGAGCTAGTTAATAATAAGCCTGAGCTAACAGGCCAAAAAACAGT
Organism: Myodes glareolus; assembly: GCF_982192425.1. NCBI lineage: Eukaryota > Metazoa > Chordata > Mammalia > Rodentia > Cricetidae > Myodes > Myodes glareolus. The sequence continues at coordinate 46,454,672 of NC_142034.1, read as the reverse complement.
TTATCATTAAGCCTCTGTGTATGGGGGGGTGGTGCTGAATGGCTGCAGGACCTGGTAGAACAGAAACTCTGTCAACAGTGTTTTATCACAGAAACAAAGGGAAAGTAGAATACCTTGTACCACTCTTTGATAAGTCAGATCTTAGCCTACCATTCTTCCTTCCTGTGGCAGGGACCAGGTTGCCATATCAGTCCTGGGCTATCTCTGACTTGTCAAGTGTGCAATAGAAAATTAAGTTTCAAGTCCTGACCTAGCCACAGAAGAAGCAAGATGTGACTGCCTCACCAAATAAGGTACCAAGCCACGTGGCTAACATAGACAAGAATAATGGGCTAATATAAGTTATAAGAGTTAATAAGAAATCTGAGCAAATAGGCCAATCAGTTTATAACTAATGTAGATCTCTGTGTGATTTCTTTGGGGCTGAACGGCTACAGGACTGGGTGGGATAGAAACCTCAGTCAACAGAATGGTGCTCAACGTGTGGATAACTGCATCCACATAAAGCCTGAAAGAGCTTAAAAAGTAATTCTAGACAAAAAATAGATTAAAACATGGCTTATTAATAGCAGCACTTTCTTGAGTGGGCTCTGCTTGCTAGAGGCAAGCACTCTCATTTAAGAGAGGCTTCCTGACTCAGCTTTAGCTGCAAAAACTTTGCAGCCCTTTTAAGAGGCTCTGCCACAAAACACTTAAATGGCGTTTATGAATAGCCTACAGTATGCTTCTTGGTGGTGGCACAGACCTTGAAATGCCATAGAGTTGTGGCGATAAACATGGCTCTGGTTGGTACCTCTGCCATGAGGCTGGAATCTCAGAAAGCCAAAGAATGGGCTGGATCCAGCCATCAAAGCCACAGCTTTAATCCTAGCCATATTGCTTAGCAAATTAAAGACTCATGTGGTCAGAAAAAGAGATACATAGTAAAGAGAGATTCAAAGATGAAGAAAACCTTTAAATGGTTTACAGTGTGTTAAAATACATACAGGCTTGGGAGAGAAAAGAAAAAGGTTAAAGTCCTTAAAATAAAATAGAAAGAAAGAGAATAGTTGAGTGTGGTGGCACACACCTTTAATCCCAGTACTTGGGAGGCAGAGGCAGGCAGATCTCTGTGAATTCAAGGACAGCCTGGTCTAAAGAGGGAGTTCCAGGACAGTCAAAGATACACAGAGAACCTGTCTCAAAGAGCCAAAAATTAAAAGTAAAAATAAAAGAAATAGAGGTTAAAATAAAGCCATGTAAAGATGAAAAATATACAGAATCAGGATACTGTATGTTATTATGTTCTCTTTGAATTATTTGAATGTTGAGGAAGGAGCAACAGCTGCTAAAAAATATTTGTTTATAAATGCTGCTGAATTAATCCAAGATAGGTATTTTGAAAATTCCTTGACTTCAAAATTGAAGTAAAAATGTATGCTACTTTGGAGAATAGGTTTTGTTTTTGTTTCCACAGGAAATGAGAGGCTGTGGATTCATTCTGAGTTAAGAAAAATCAAGTTTGATCAAGGAAGACCACCTGAGAAATCTCTAGTAGGAACAGATGGCCCAGATGTCTGAATTCTACATCAGAACAGATTTAAGACTGCTGCCTGAGATGATCAAGGCTCACAGGATACTCCAGTCAGGACTTGATCATAATTCTAAATTTTCTTTAGATCCCCGTAAGATTATCAGCACCCCCAACCAGCAGGAAGTAGCCTGGAAAACCACTCCCACATTCCAAAAGATGGACTATGAATATTTTCCTTTGTTTAGAATGTTGATTATAAGTTGTTTTGGCTAATAGTGAGGAGAAAAGCTAAACAAAGGATATTAGATTTAGAGTTCTTGTTTTTTTTAAAAAAAAAAAGAAGGGGAAGTGCTGTGGGACAATGGTCTCTATCTTATCAATTATATTTTAAATAAATGTTGATTGGCTAGTAGCCAGGCAGGAAGTATAGGCGGGACAACCAGGCAGGAAGTAGAGGTGGGGCGACGAGAACAGGAGAATTCTGGAAAGAGGAAAGCTTATCCTGCAGTCCTGACCTAGCCACAGAGGAAGCAAGATGTGACTGGCTTGCAGAATAAGGTACTGAACCACATTGCTAACATAGACAAGAATAATAGGCTAATGTAAGTTATCAGAGTTAATAAGAAGCCTGAGCAAATGGGCCAATCAGTTTATAACTTAAAAAAAAAGGTTTCTAAAGCCACTTTTAGATTTTCCTGTTATTTCCAGTAGAATATAGTATCAATTAATGATATGGCCTTTTTGTTTAAATCCAAATGCTAAATTTATTCAATTCAAATCTAGCTAGATCATAGCCCAAGAAGCCCTACTACTTCCTACAGTGTTCTTCCAGTGGGTGTATTGTCTCTACATGGTGAGCAAAAGGCACAGCAAACATTGACAGGGCTCCACTGGCAGTGGGTAAGAACTCAAGATGTGCAGTTGGCTGGTTGTGTGGGGAAGTTGGCAGAGAGCCGGATGCCCCTACTGAACCACAGGGATGAGTCTGGGTAGAAGGCAGAGTAAGGGGTAGTCCTTAGGATTTCAACATGTGGAGCCCCATGAGAAGCTGTTGCTTCCCTGCTATCTGTCCTGAGTGCTGCCTGAGTCCAAAGGCCTGAGATCCACAGAGGCAGTGTGTGCCTTTAAGAACAAAGAGTGGGAGGGGCTGGGGATGAGGAAGTACAATAAAAAAACAAAAGATGCTTTTCTACTTCTGGAAGTAGGTGGAGAAAGGATACAGACAAGAAGTCCGTACTGAGGCATCGACGTGGACAGTGTTTGCTTTGTGCGCACAGTGCTAGCCAAGGACTCCTGGAAAACAAAGCCTGATTTCTCTTCTCCTCTGATCCTGTGCTGTTAGTGTAACCCACACTCAGGCTTATGCCAGGGCTATATTCGCCTCCCACCATCCTTTTCACGGTGTGCCAAGAACACAGATGGCATTTGCAGGATTCAACAATAGCAGAGGTGAACTCAAGGTGCCTACCAGTTTCTTAGGTCCAAAGAATTCTTACTGTAGAAAGCAGGTCCTGTGTTGTAGAAAGGTCAGGAGAGCACTTTAGGTAACAGGAGACTGTTAGCAAAAATCTGAGCTTTTTAAAATGACATTTAAAAACTGTGTGTGTGTGTGTGTGTGTGTGTGTGTGTGTGTGCTGTACATGTGTTATGTGGGAAGGTAGAAGTCAGAGAAGTTTGTCCTTAACTTTTCCCATGTGTGTTCCAGGGACCAAACTCAAGTCATTAAGTAGGAGACTGTACCCCTACTCACTGATCCAACTCCCTGACCCTTAAAAGCGGGGGGAAGTTGTGCATGCTTGGCCTGTGCTTTATTGCTGAACTCCATCCCCAGCCCTTGAGCTGTGGACATATGCTGATATCTCAGTGTTTCTGAACTATACTTAAGGCAGTGCTGGGAATTGAACCCAGGACCTCATGAATACTAAGGAAACACTCTACCACTGAGCTATATCCACAATCTTAACACTTGACCTTAATTTAATAACTTAAGTAGGGCTCCCTCCATTATCTTCTTTCTGTTCTTCCTTGGGATGTGCTAGTCAAAATCCATTTCCCCTGCGCATTGTTATAAAACATGTTTCCCCTAATTATACAGAGGAGCTCTGGCCCAGGATTGCTCAGTGTGCGATATTCAGTGTAGCGTGGAAGGGCATGGCCCTCAAGTCAGGCAGATTGGCTCAGAAAGCAAGATAAGAGTCCAGAGATATTATCTGTAGTTGTGGAAGAAGAAACAAAGGTGTAAACGGCTTCACAGAGAAGTGATAAACCTTGGCAAAACCTTGGAGCAGTTGGAGACATAAAAAGGAAACGTGGTTAATATATAAGTGAGTAAAAATATTATTAGGGTTGACAGTGTAGCTTAGAAGCACTGGGTTCAAACCCCAGCCCAGACAGGAGGGACAGTATGGTTTCAACAGCTATTTACCGCCTGCCAAACACTGTTCTAGGCATAAATATGCCAAGAACACAAAACAAAGTGACTGTACTTGTTATTACAGTAACAAATCTCAACGACAATGATGACATGCCTTGGGGAGCAGGTTTAGAAGAGGGGAGCCAGGACCAGAGGCATGGCCTGGGATTGCTTTTCCTCACGAGTCCTGCTGTGCACCTTGATTTAAAGTTTTAAATATTTTAAATTATTAGCTATTTATGAGCTGTATGGTGGGTTTTTGTTCTTTTTCTTTTATCGAGACAGCATCTCACTTCATTGCTTAGGCTAGCCTTGTCTAAGCCTCCCAAGTATGGGGTTTACAGGGGTGTGCCATCACACCCAGGGCCCCCTAGGGGTATATCATCACACCCAGTGTCCTCCCACCCGTGTGTGTGTGTGTGTGTGTGTGTGTGTGTGTGTGTTACTGATGACTAAACTCTGAATTTAGGGACAAGTATTCTACCACCAAGTACCTCTGGCACCTCAAATTATTTATTATAGGAGTACTTGGTAGGAAGTGGGCATGTGGGTGACCTCTCCCTCCTATATATCTCTCCATGGTATGTCTTGCAGCTAATGGTCTTCACACTGAGCCCTCCATCATTGGGACTGGCCTGAGCAGATCAGGTGACTTCTCTTTGCCTGTTTCTCTCTATCTGATACAAATACGTTCATGTTAAATTTCCCCGGTGTCCTAGAAGGACAGGATATTCACTGTGGGATCTCTGGAAGGGCCTCCAGCTTCTTGAAAGAACACTGCTCAGGGCACAGAATGGAACTTGGTAAATGATGTGTCAACCAGGGTGACGCCGGATGGCGCAGTCTCTACCATTGCAAAGGTGCCCAGACAGACACCGAATCATGACACAGCGTACATCTGGATTGTACCGTGCAGTTGTCGATGGCATCTGTACTGCTCACTCCTGGAAAGAAAGGGTGATTTGCTGTCCTGGCTGCATCATTGCCCCAGATTTCACAAGAAGCCATTTAATCCCTAAGGCAAGGAGGGCGTCCAAATGAGGTGCAGGAATAATTATGTGTTATAAAAGAAAGAAAAGAGATAACTGTCTGGAATCAGGATATAATTAACAGGAAAATACTTAAAATTATCTGCGTAACAGAACAAGGAAGATTGCCAGGGGCCGTAGTCAGGCCTCCTCTGTGAGCCCATACATAGACAAACACAGAGACTGCAGGCAGTCGGTATGGTACGTGTGTTGGGGTGGCACAACGATGCTCTGGTAGATGTCCGACAGCTCCGGAGAGGAGAGTCTGGATTTGCAGTGGTTGCCAGTTTTAATTATATAAATACTTTCACCTTGGTCAATTTCAAGCTACCCAATTGAAGTTGCTGGACGTGGAGTTGGGAGAGAGGCAGTCAGTTCTCATCTGTGCCTGGGAGCTGCTGGGTCCAGCCAGGTTCCAGCACTGTGGTTCGCTTCAAAACCCAGGTTCCTCGTGTCATCTGCCCTTAGCCTTATGGGTATTGCTTGAACTTTCATCCCAGAACCCATCACATCTCCCAAATAGAACTGTCGATCTCAATATGGAACTGTACCAAGAGCCATGCTGGCTTCTCAGATGTCCTAAGTCTCTCCCGAGGTGAATAAAGCATTGAACGTCCGGGGACAAAGGAAGTAACGACGCAGGAGCGCTGAAGACAGGTGTTTACTGAAGCAGAAGCAGAGAGCACCCTGTCAGGAAGGGTGGGGTTTCCAGAGCTGGCAGAACATTTAGTGGGCGCTGGGCTGGCCTTTTATAAGGACCCGCTCCTCTTCTGATCCTTTTTTCTCTCTCATCCCTCCCCGCTCCCGCAGCCGAGGCTCCTACAACTACTCCTAAACCCGGGGAGACACGGAAGGCAACAGTTCAGCTGGAGAGCAGTTCAGCGGTTATGGAGGAAAGTTAGCACTTCCCCTCTGGCCCCTCCTGCCGCGAGCTCTTCCTTGAGAACTCACAGAACCTGGTCCATTTGCCCACAACACAGTATATCAAATTCTGAAATGACAAGTTTTGCAAAGGAGATTACAGGCAGGGCAGCCAGTGAACTCAGGTTTCAAATCCACTCTGGGAGGGTGGGATTTGGGGCTGTTTATAACCTCAGGTGTGGGGATAGGTGAGAGGCAGCTAACCAAGAACTGATAAAGCAGGTATTCAGGAACTGTGAGCAGGTGATTTCCTGCTACCCTGTCATTTGTCCCTTTGCAAAGTTCACAGCACAGGAATTATGGGACTGTCCTTTCGGTGTTGATTTTTTTTTTCCTTTCCAAAATCAACACAACGGTTGGCAAGACCACTGTTTATTCAGAAAGCAGCTAACAGGATGCTGTAGGCCTGTCTGTTAAGATTCAGGCAAACTACTACCAGCCACAGGAACCTATAGGCCAGCAGGAGAAAGGACCCCCTCACCTCTGACTGCCGGCCGGCGGGAGTTCATCACCCGGGATCTTTGGCCTTTGAATGAACCCTCCTACCCCAACAGGGAACCCTCGCTTGTTAGTCTTGGGGCGGATGCTTTCCTTTGGAACTCCTGGCCTCTTTTTCCTCTCTCTTTAAATCCTCTGTACTGGAGCCAGTGGGGCTAAAAGCCACGTCCTGTGGGGCTTGGTGCTTATATGGAGAGGCCCCTTTAAGGAAAAGAGTACCAAATTACAAACATTCAGTGACTAGTGCTCAGGACCTGGGGCTGGAGCTCCACCCACTTCCACGAGGCAGTTCTGGGAAGGAAAGAGACTGTTTACAGGTGGTGGACTAGCTAACTCATCAGGAGGTACCGCCCCACCTCCTCTTCCTCTCCTCCTTTGGATAAGGAAGTCTTAGAACTCTCTTTCCATTTCTCTCAAGACTGATACTAGAAGACCTTGTCCCCTCCTTCTAAAGGAGTCGTTTTATTCTGCATTGCTCCTTCTGTATCCTAGCCTCCTCTCCCCAAATCTCCAGTCCCCTCCCCCATCTCCTTTCCCACTCCACCCCTCCCCTCTTTGAGCCACTAGACCTGTCCGGCCAGTGAGAGAGACCTGTGAGAAAGAACCTTTGTGGGTGAGAAGTGACCTCTAGTGGTCAGTCACAAAGGTCACCGGTGTACTCTGGCTCTTACCAGTGCCCGCCCTCAAGTGGAGGAAGAGTGTTACTGGGGGCCAAAGCAGGTTTTGAGTTTGAGGCCAGCCTGAGTTGGTAGTAAAATCCTGTGTCGTGAATAAGATAAAGGCCGGGGGATGTCTGTAAAGCGCTTGATATCCAAGTGTGGGGACCTAGGTTTAGGTCCCCAGTACCCAGGTCAAAACCAGGGGTGAAGAATGCGCCTGTCACTCAAGGGATGGGTGGGTGGGGAGGCAGGCATCTCTGGGGACTCTTTGACTAGCTTATCTAGCTAGTGATTGTGAGCTCCAGATTCAGCAAGAAATGCTGTTTTAAAACAATAGCGTGAAGCCTGGCTTAGTGACATACACATTTGACCCCAGCACAGGGAGTTGGGGGCTGGGGAGAGGCAGCGGGATCTCTGAGTTTGAGATCAGCCTGGTTTACACAGTGAGTTCTAGGCTAGTCGTGGCCACAGAGGGAGACCTTATCTTGAAAAACAAAACAAAACAAATAAACAGGTGAAGAGTGATAGAGAAAGACATCTGGTATTAAAACCCAGCGTCTACATGTGCACATGCATGTGCGTGCACACACACACACACACACACACACACACACACACATCACATCACATCACACACACAGAGAGAGAGAAATGATTAGAACCAGACTGGCATGGTTACTACTATGTTATCTGCTTTGGGGACAGGGAACATGTATTGTGGGAACATTTGCACTTGGGTTTCTGGGTTGCTAGTATTTGTGTTTGTTGGTCTGGTTTTGGTTTTGTTTTTATATTGCCGATAAAAACCAAGGACTTTATGCATGCTAGGCAAGCTCCCTGCCACTGAGCTACAGCCGCTGCACCGTCTTAGTTTTATCATCTTTAACCCAAAGCCCGTTAAGCTTAGTATGCTTACGAGTGAAATGGTAACCATCATGGACATCTTCTAAATGGAGGCAAAGATGGATTGAAAGAGCATGCGCAAGGTGTAAGGAGAGGGTCAGCAAGTGATTGGCACTCGGTAAAAATCACTTCTCAGTCCTTCCTTTGGATCTAAAATGTATAAAGGGCGAAGAAGCAAGAAAGGGATAGGACCGACGTGGGGGGCCTGAGCTTAGATTTTAGTATAGGTAGGCTGTGGAGGGTGAGGTGACGTCTGAGTCTGTTCAGCCCAGGATGAGAGATCCTCTTCCAGGAAACTGTACACACTGTTCACACTGGTGCTCACCTCAGCAGTTTTCAATGGATTCTGACCCCAGTTGGTCACTAGAGAGATGTGCCTCTTTTTTTAAAAAAATATTTATTTATTTATCATGTATACAATATTCTGTCTACATGCAGGCCTGAAGAGGGCACCAGACCTCATTACAGACGGTTGTGCGCCACCATGTGGTTGCTGGGAATTGAACTCAGGACGTCTGGAAGAGCAGGCAATGAGCCACCTCTCCAGTCCCAAGAGATGTGCCTCTTTAGACAAGTCCCTTTCCTTATCTTCTCTCTCTCTCTCTCTCTCTCTCTCTCTCTCTCTCTCTCTCTCTTCCTTTCTCTCTCTCTTCCTTTCTCTCTCTCTCTCTACCTTTCAAAAGACAAGGGAGGAGTTGAGGGCGGGGCTCAGTCGATCAAACACTTGCCTAACCCTGGGTTTGCTCCCCAGTCTGGCATAAACCAGGCATGGTAGCCCACACCTGTAATCCCAACACGTAGGAGCCTGAGGCAGGGGGATCAGAAGTTCACACTGGTGCTCACCTCAGCAGTGTACATACAAAACCAGGAACAATACAGAGAAGATTAGCCCAGAGCCTGCACAAGGATGACTTGCAAGTTTGTGAACCGTTTCATATATTTTTCTAAAGGGAGTTCACAGTGATTCTTGGTTACATAGTGAGAAAGAGGTCAACCTAAGTTACATGCGAGTAGGTCTCGAAAGAAGAGGGCCTGGAGAGATGGCTTCGCAGTCACGAGCACTGGCTGCTCTTCCAGAGGATCTGGGTTCTGTGCACAGAGCTCATATGGTAGCTTGTAAATATGTGTAGTTCCAATCCCAGGGGATCTAACACCCTCTTCTGGCCTCCTTGGGCACTGTAAGCCTGTGGTGCCTAGATGTCCATGCAGACAAAATACCCATACACATAAAGTACAAAATAATATCAATTTAAAAAAAAAAGTCCGATGCAGGATAAGAAACTTAACTATATTTGCATTTCAGAGAAATAATCATTTTTTTAAGTATTAGTGTATACCAAGTGTTGATCTTGTCATGAGTTACCACATTAATCATTATACTGGACATACCTGCATTTTAAAAGTATTATTTACCTAAAATTTAAATTCAGTGAGGCGTGTTCTGTATTTTTCACTGGCTAGATCACATGGTTTCTTTGGCCTTTTTTTTCTTAATGATTTACTTATTTTTATTTTATGTGTTTGAATGTTTTTCCTCCACGTATGTTTGTGCACCATGTACACGCCTGGTGCCACAGTGGCCAAAAGAGGGCACTGGATCCCTTAGAACTGAAGTTACAGACCATTGTGAGCCACCATGTGGGTGCTGTGCACTGGATCTGGGTCTTCTGAAAAAGCAATCAATTCTCCAAAAACTGAACCATCTCTCTAGCCTCAAGTCATCGTTTCATGCGTCGTTGTTGCTGGTTATTGGTCCTAGGGCCTGAACCAAGGGCCTCCCAACGACTAAGCTTTTTCCCTAATCACACTGAACGACAGCTCTGTGGTAATTCAGGCCTTGATTCAAGGGCTATAGTTTTTATGATGAGGAATCCTAATGACAGGGAATGGAGAATTGCTTAAGCTAGAAATCCTGGAGGTCGCATGACTTTTTTTTTTTTTTTTTAATACAGGAGAATGAAACAGGGCCTGGCTAGGCAGATCCTCTACCACTGACCTGCATGCCCAGCCCTTCATTTTCGTTTTCAGACAGGATTTTGCTAACTTGCCTAAGCTGGCCTTGAACTTAATGTCATCCAGGCTGACCTCAGCCTCAGGTAGCTGGGTTCATAGATGTCTGTCACTCCTGTGACTAACTTAAAGCAGTTTAGTGGGCACTGTTGGATTCTGGGTAGAAAGGGTAACACACTGGGCCCCTGTGTCAGTCCAAAGGCTTCTCTTTGGTCACTAGAGTGTGACTGCCAGATTCCTTGCTTCTCTGTCACTCTCCAGTCCTCAGTGGCATCCCCAGGGACTTGTCTAGGCAGTCCTCTTGACCTGCGACCCTGTTGCTGTGGACCTACAGCATAGCCCTGAGTAACTCTAGCTCGCACCTCTAATTGGTGCTGGAATGAACATCCTGCGACCCTTCCTCCAGCTCATGTTTTTGAGTGGCTGCCATGCAGTGGGGGCTGTATCAGATCCTCCTCTTTGGTAAGGGCTTTCATCTTATCGCACCGATCTAGACCTTGTTCTATAGTCCATGGCTCTCAAGGAGAGTCAAAAGCCACTGTGTCAGAGATACCTGAGTGGCTTGTTCCAGTAAGACTCCCGTGTCTCTTCAGAGCTGATGAAGGAACAGTGCCTAGAGATGTTCCTGGGTGAGTGTGTATGTATGAGTGTGGGCGTGATATGTGGATGGGAAGGTGGGGGGGGGCATCTATGTGTATGTGTGTATGTGTGTGTGCATGTATGTATGGGGGCATATATGTGTGTATGTCTGGGGTATATATATATATGTGAGAGAGTGTTTATGTATGTAGGGAATATATGTGTCTGTGTAAGTGTGTGAGTGTTTGCGTGTATGTGTGTGTGTGTGTATGTGTGCGAGCATGTAGGTGTATCGCTGAGGATTGTCTGAGGGCCTCATGTGCTAAGTGCATACTTTCTACTGATAAGCCACACTTCTGCCCACCCCAACCCCGTAATACTCCCCTTAAGGAGAAAGCCATGACTTCCTGGTTCTTTACTTCTTCTCTGGCACCTTTCCAGAAAGGCCTGTGTCTGGGGAATGTGGAGCAGATGGGTCACTATTCTTAGAACTTTCAAACTAAGACGGCCCTCCTCTGGGCCTGAGCGACCTGTGAAAGCTGCGGTGTACTAAATTATGTTTCCAGGGCTTGCGATGGAATCCAGGATCCTCCGCATGCCAAAGAGGTCTTCTGCTACTTGCCCTCCCCAAGCCCTGAACTCTGCTAACAGTTCAGGCCAGCCATACGCTTAGGCTTAGGTTAACTGCTGGACTCAACTGTTTGCAGGAAGATAATTTTCCTTTCCCTCGGTTCTAGGAGGGGGACGGGTCCAGGGCTTAGGTGACTTTGGACAGTCACATCACTTCTCTGATTCTCCAAACCGGGCACCACCACACTACCATTTTCTTGTTGGAAATCCCTCCTTGTCGGCTGAAGGCCCTCTACAGGGTTCGCCAGCTTCCGTATTAGCGTCTCTAGAATGACTAGAGCCATTTCTGTGAGACGCACCCCTTGACCAGCAAGCAGGGACGACCACGAAATCGATAATCCTTCCCAAATCACAACTTTATTGGAGCACTCGGTTGAAGGGGGAATGGGGGGGGGGAGAGAGAGAGAGAGAGAGAGAGAGAGAGAGAGAGAGAGAGAGAGAGAGAGAGAGAGAAACCGAAAGGCAGCCGCTTTTCTAGGGTGGAGAGGCTCGGATACTGATTGGTTAATACCATTTCGCTGAAGCCCGGGGGTTCTGGGATAGGCTAGGGAACCAAGGCTCAGTTATGCAAAATACAGGCCCAGGGTGCTCTGGCCTGCGCAGCAACATCAAAAGGATCTGTTTACCTCCAAGCTGCAGGGCCGCTGGCACCATTTCGCCGCGGCCCCTTACACATTTTCACCTTGGAGTTGGGAGAGCTGTCATCAGAACATTCCCGCCCCCTCCCCGCCCCACCCCAGGAGATACTGGAGCTTTGTAGAATCACTTCAGCAGTCTTCCACAGAGGGCAGTAGAGGGACTTGAGAAGACACCTTTCAGGATGGAGCCACCATAATTGGCTTGGCTGGAACTGGTATTTCAAATATTTAGTACACAATAGCTACTCAATAAATACTTGCTTAACACACTGCTTCAACATTTTAATATTAAAACTGTCAAGCATACACAGAAGTTAAAAGGAGAGCAGTTAAAAGGGTAATCTGTATAACCCTAGGTGGATTCAGTAAATGTTAGCTAACTTTTACTGTGTTTAATTCTGTTGCTTTGGTGTTTGTATTGCTGAAGAGCACCCAAAGCACACTCTTTCCCACTGAGCCAGGTCCCCAGCCCTGTTTCTGCTGACTCATTTCATGGCGCTTAACCCCTACATAGTTTGCAGGTATCGCTTGAGAATTAGGGCATTCTTCCTTCGTAACCGCAACACCATTATCACCCCTATGAATAATCAACTATTGTTTCCTAATATTATCTAATATCTGGGTATAGAAATTGTTGATAGTGCCCTACCCATGTCCTCATGGCCTACATAGAAGTTACCCACAAACAGTTCCCAGAGTGCGAGTAACTTCCTGTGTGCCTTTAAGCTGGTTCACCAGCAGGCTAGAAGTGCTGGAGAGTCATTGCCTCTCAACCAAAGATGGAAAGACACTGATGGCTAATGGCTCAGGCTCCTTGCCCAGCCTGCACTGGCTGTGGGCTGTGTGGTCCAGAGCTCACTGAAGGCTCCACAGTGGTCATTTGCACACTAGCACGTCCGCTGGACTTCTCTCCTCCCCCTGTCTTACTTATGATGCCTCCTGAGATGGTTGGTAGATGAACTACTTGTTCTCAAAGCTTTTTCCAAAGATCCCAAATCCAAAGGCATCAGACCTTTGCAAAAAGTCACTCTCAAAAGTTATTTATATTGGGCTGGAGAGATGGCTCAGAGGTTAAGAGCACTGGTTGCTCTTCCAGAGGACCCAGGTTCAATTCCTAGCATCCACGTGGTAACTCGCAACTGTCTATAACTTCAGTTCCAGGGGATCTGACACCCTCGGACATACAAGCAGGCAAAACACCAATGCACATAGAATAAGAATAAATAAATCATTAAAAATGATTTTTTTAATGTGATGTATGCCTCTATGTGTATGCGTGCAGCTACCTGTTGGAGGCAGAAGAGGGCATCAGATTCCTTGGAGCTAGTGTTAAAAGCAGTTGTTAGTAATCTGACATGCGTGCTTGAAACCAAACTCAGGTCCTCTGCAGGAACAACAAGCACTCCTAGCCTAACCATCTCTCCAGCACTGCTGAAAACCATTTTTAGATAATAATAGTAGGACACACTGCTCTTGTTTCCATTGAGAGCAGACTCCACGCCTGCTTGGGGTGAGAGGGTTGTACCCAGCCCACAGGAGCTATTCTCGATGATGATCCTTGCTTGAACAATGTTGGAGCAAGGCTGGGCCATGCCCAGCCTATCTTCATAACAATAATAATTACAGCTTATGAAGAGGCTACTGTACAGCAGCTTTGCATGCTCCATTTCATTTAATCCTCCTAGTGACTCTATAGGGAGGGTGCTAATAGTAATTCCATTGTGTTCATCAAGAACAAAAGGCTCCTAGGGGTTAGATAACTTTCCAAAGTCACACAGTCAGTAAGAAATAGGTCTCCTGTGTGATTACCCAATGTGTTACAATCCATGGAAAGGGCCAAGTGTAGTGGTATGCACCTGTAATCCTAACATTTGGAGTGGGGCCAGGAGAAACAGGAGTTACAGTAGCTACAGCTACATAGTGAGTTCAAAGCCAGCTTAGGCTATATGAGACCTTGCCTAAAAATAATAAACAAATGACCACTAAACAAAGATGAGGAGAGTTGAGGGTGTACCTCAGTGGTAGAGTGCTTGCCCAGCATATATAAAACTCTGGGTTTGATTCCCAGCAACAGAAAAGGGGGTTATGGATACTCACAAACATCCTTCTATTTTTGAGTGAATGGGAACAATAGTACTTGGCAGATAAAATATCCATTAGTCATACTTCCATAAATATGAGTGTGTGGAGGTGGGGCTGTGTGCATGCACGTACAGAAGTCAGAGGACAGCCTTGGGTGTTGGTCCCCATCTTCCACCCTGTTTGAGGCAGGTGCCTTTCTGGAATTCTTCAGTCTCTTCCCCCCATCTCAACCTCCCATTTCCCTGCAGGAGTGCTGGGTTACAGCTATTACATCAAACTCTTACATGGGCCTTGGAGAGCTGGACTCAGGACTTCACACTTACACAGCAAGTAACACACTGAGCCACTTCTTGAATCCAACTTGAGTATTTTCATCAACAAAATCAGTTTAGCTCATTCTTGATGTCTCATGCAATGTTCCTCCATCCAGAGAGAGCCTCGAGGAGCTAAAACCGTCTCTGGTTGCTTGGCACAGCTTCAGCACTGGGCTCGAGTTACTGATGATTAAAAATTTCCAGAATTAAGTTATGTGAACTCTCCGAGTGTTACGACGATTGTGAAAGCCAAACCTCTCCGTTGACGTGTCCCGTCACAGTTCTCCAGCGATCAGATCAGGTCATTAGGCTCTGCCAGCTCAGTCGAGAGTGACAGTGTGGGGTGAGATGTGCTATCGGGTTTTGCACAAGTTCAGGCTTCCCTTGAACAATATACCCCTGTTAGTAATATCCGGCCCCACCTAGTAACCGAGGTACACAGAAAAGCTTAGGTCTTGTGAGGATGCCATTCCCAATTACTGTCTTCTCAAAGAATCCAGAAAGGGAAACAGACTTTGCACCCAATTTATCTCTGTTACTTGACACTGCTGTCATAAAGTGTTCAAATCCAAGCATTATAAAGGATCATAACAGGGAAATAATTCAGGGTTCCTGAGCAGAGGAAGAGTCAGCTGAGGAGGTCAGCTGCTCAGAGCTCAGTCGGTGAGTGACATGCTTGTCTTTTATAGAAAGTGAAGTCCAGTGAGGGGGCTTGACTTTGAAATATTGGTATCTTTTGTTCGTCCCCTTCACAGAGTAGGGTGAAACCTCACACTCTTGATGGGTTTGTGTTTGTTTGTTTAGTTGGTTGATTGGTTGGTTGCTTGCTTGCTTTTTCAAGACAGGGTTTCTTTGTGTAGCCCTGGCAGTCCTGGAACTCTCTCTGTAGACCAGGCTGGCCTCGAATTCACAAAGATCCACCTTTCTCTACCTCCGGAATGCTGGGATTAATGGCGTGTGCTACCCAGTTAATCATCACTCTTTTTATTGTATTTATTATTAGTGTGTGTGGGGGAGTGGGCTCACGCAGGCTACAGCACACATGCAGAGGTCAGAGGACAACTTTCAGAAGTTTGTTCTTTCTTACATGGGATCCGGGGATCAAACTTAGGATGTCAGTTTTGCATAGCAAACATTTTTATCTGCTGAGTCATCATTTCACTGGTGCTGAGGTCATCACTTTTTTTTTCGAGTCAGGGTTTCTGTGTAGCTTTGGAGCCTGTCCTGGAACTAGCTCTTGTAGACCAGGCTGGCCTCAAACTCACAGAGATCCACCTGCCTCTGCCTCCCGAGTGCTGGGATTAAAGACATGCACCACCACCGCCTGGTTGAGGTCATCACTCTTATAACAGAGTGACAGAGATACTTTGGGCAAGAAGATTTCAATTACAAATTTTTCAGTTTAGTAGAAATTGCGTCTTAAGGTTGGTAGGGGCCTTCCCATCTGGTGGGAAGCACTCTTGCTCCTGTTGGGAAAGGACTAGAGCAAGGGAAGAGCGAGAGAGCCCCAGATTAGTCAGAGATACATTCCTGCTCTTGAAACTTAATATTAATGGTAAGGGGACAAAATACCAAGTCACTAAGGCTAGCGGAGGGACAAAGGACGAGAAGAGACAAGAAGCATCCTTTGAAGAGGAAGAATATTTATTTAGGCAGAAGAGTGGTTGTGAGTGTAGCCTTGGCAGTCTTGGATTTGAATACTGACCATAACATTTACTGACTTTGGGCAAATGTATTCGGCAAATTGCATCATTGCATCAATAGGTTGGTTGTTGCTGAATATGGTGGCACACACCTGTAATCCCAGTGTTTAGGAGGCTGAGCTAAGAGCATCATAAATTTCTGTATAGTCAGTTTGGGCTGTCTACAAAGACTCTGGCTCAGCATTATGGGATGGTGGTACACATCTTTAATCCTAGCACTCAGGAGGCAGAGTCAAGTGGATCTCTATGAGTTTAAGGACAACCTGATCTACAAAGGGAGTTCCAGAACACCCAGGGCTACAAAGAGAAGTCCCATCTTTAGGAAAAAAAGAAGGAAGAAAGAGAGGGAGGGAGGGAGGCAGGGAAGGAGGGAGGGAGGGAGGAAAGGAGGGAAGAGAAATAAAGGAAGAAAGAAAAAAGAGGGAGGGAGGGAGGGAGGGGGGAAGGAAGGAAGGAAGGAAGGAAGGAAGGAAGAAAGAAAGAAAGAAAGAAAGAAAGAAAGAAAGAAAGAAAGGAGGGGGAGGGAGGGAGGGAGGGAGAAAGAGAGGAAGAAAGAGAGGGGGATGGAAGGAGGAAGAAAGAAAGAAAGAAAGAAAGGAAGGAAGGAAGGAAGGAAGGAAGGAAGAAAGAAAGAAAGAAAGAAAGAAAGACTGTTTCAATGACAAAACAAATAGGAAGTCATAGGGCTTAGCTATGATTGAACAAATGTATGTGAGGTGCTTAGAAGTCACTTAGTTTAGAAGTCATTCCAGATGTATTTCAGACACAAGCACAGCAGTACCCTTTTGCCTTTTGTCTGTCCATCTGCCTGCAGTTCTGGGCATCGAACCCAGGACTTTGCACACTTGAGGCAGGTACTTTACCATACTCCTTGCCCCTAGCTCTGAAGGAAACCGTGTATACATGTTTTTCCCAGACAGACCTGAAATATCTTAGAAGGATGGAGCACCAATGTGCAGGAGAAGGGAAAAGGAAGGCCTTGATTATCTATCCTTTATAGACCACATGTGACCAGGGGGAGGGAATAGTAAGACAAGAGGCCATGTTTGCTACAAGGAGACATCTTTGTATCTGTGACAACCTCAAAAACTCTCCATGATAGGCTGGAGAGATAGCTTAGTGGTCAAGAGCACTTGCTGCTAATGCAGAGGGTCTGGGTTCGATTCGATTCTCAGCACCCACACTGCAGCTAACAACTGTATGTGGCTCTGAGCCCAGGGGACTCAACATTGTTTTCCTCACCCCCTTCAATACGAGGCTCACAAGTGGTGCAGGCATACACACTGGCAAAATTTCCAAATTCATAAAATAAAGATTTTCTCTGAGTGGAGAACAGCTTTCCAAATATGATTCAAGTCAAACTTTCAAAAAAGTGGCTTTGCTCATTTCGGACTACCTGAGCTTGCAGAATTCATTTGCCTCTCTGTTAAAGAGACGGTTTTCTCATTGTTTCTAGGAAAGACGTTTCCCCCTCTTCAAGGCTACCTGATAACATATCATTGTAGTTTTCTTTTTGTTGTCACTTTTAGTTTTTAAGACTTTTTTTAAAAAAAAGAACTTAATCAGACTTGTTTAATTAAAAACTAGAAGGAGTGTACAGTTACAGCTGGGGTGACTCACTTGGGACTTTTTTAAGTGTCTAATAGGAAGAAAGTTCATAAACTCATTGTAGATCAAAGTACAGAACCAACCACATTCTTTGCCTCCAGGAGACGCAGCCTGCATTCATTAAGGATGGTGTGGAAGATCATGGGGCCACTGCAAGCGTGCAAACTTCTCCTAGTGATTGTATCTCTGCCACAGGGGAGGACAAGTAAGTTGATATTCTCTATGACCTCTTTTTAGGTTAAAAAATTAATTAAAATAATGATTTAAGGATATTGGAAACAGCCTTAAGTACCCATTTGGAATGGTTACCCAGTACAATGAATGGTTCACAGTATAGGAGTCAGAAAACATTTAAAAAAGGGGGGGGGGGGAATAACACTGTTTTATGGCTCTGATTGTCTAAGAGAATGAAGTGTGCTATCGCCTCTAGAACTGTAGTCAGAATTTTCTCGAATTTTAATATGTTTCAGGTACCAATTTCAAGAGAGGTAATCCTCTGTTTATTTGAACACGTCATCTACAGGAAATTATCGACCTTAAAGAGGCTTTAAGTATTTTAAGACATTTTAAAATATTTATCCATGATAAAACAAATTAGGCCAAAAGCTGTAGCTGTAGTTTGGTAGTAAAATGAATGTTTAAGTAGCTTAAAGGCTCCAGGTTCCATTGGAAACACCAGAAAACAAAACGAGGGGGCTGGGCTGCCGGCTTAGCCGACATCTTCAGCATGCATTGTAAAAGCTGGCAGCGCTCTGTGTATGTGTATCCCCAGCACTAAGGAGTGGAGACTGGTGGAGACTGAGAAGTCACTGGCCAGCAGAGCTGAAGTGGAAGGCTTCTGGCTTAATGGGAATCTCTGCCTCAAGGCAATAATGTGCGGAGATAGAGGATGTGCCCTGGAGTCTCCGGCCTTTGCACGAGTGTGCACAGTTGCAGGCACTGGCACACTTACAGTCAAGTTAGAGGCTGTGCAAACATATTTGGGAGGACGGCCTAGCAGCCGCCAAAGCTCTATCTTTTGTTATCTGCTTCTGGACCAGGAAAATAAAAACTGAAACTCAGGCGTATGTTACTATGTAATGAGGGAAAAAATTATTAAAAATCAGAGCAAAAAAGCAAAAACAAAAACCTGTGAGGCATGGGGGTGAATGTTTTTAATCCCAGCATTCAGGAAGCAGAGGCAGGAGGATCTCTGTGACTTTGAGGCCAGCCTGGTCTACAGAGCAAATTCCAAAGCAGCCAGAGGCATATGGTGAGACCCTGTCTCCCAAAACAAACAACAGTCAGGCAGTTGTGGCACACGCTCTTAGTCCCAGCACTTGGGGGTCAGAGGCAGGTGGATCTCAGTGACTTTGAGCCTGGTCTACAGAGCAAGTTCCAGGATAGCCAGGGCTGTTACACAGAGAAACCGTGTCTCAAAAAACCAAAAACCAAAACAAAACAAAAAAACAAAGACAAAAAACCCCAAACAACAAAAGATATTTTAAACCCCACAAAATCTTGTCTACCTCATGAATCATAATCATTTAAACATTTTTGAATTTTACTCTCCTGTCCAAATTTAAAACATGAGAAATGCAAGAATAGAATCATCCATATTCCTATCACTTAACAAAAAAGGTATTTTAAGTCAGTTTTTGTCCATATACATATTCAATTTTGATGCTTGTGGTAATTATTAAAGATGGAATTTGTATTCTACCTTTGAACTTAGGTTTTAAATACTTTTCCATTTTGCTAGTCTTTTTCGGGTCCTTGCTTTTCTCCTCTACTCACCCCCCATCAAAGCAAAGGCATCAACCTGGTCATTCTCCACATCTTACCTATATTTACCAGTCCTAGTCTATATAAACGTATGGTATCTTCCCAAGGCTTTTCTTAATGAGCACCCCATTTTTTTCTATCAGCTCATTCTGGAGTTGTTTTGTACACACTGTTTCTAGCTTGGTGGTCATCAAACTTCACTGTGCATTTGAACCACCCCGGGAGCTTTTAAACAGCCCCAATACTCAGGTTGTACTTCTGTCAAGCAATCAGATGGCCAGGGTATGAACCTAGCATCAGAATGTAAAAGGTCTCTAGGTGGTTTCAATGTGCAGCAAAATTTGGTGGCCATAATTTTTTACTGTTTTTCTCGTTTTAGCTAATAATACATTATGCCACGCTCTCATACAGGTAATACTAGCACTTGGCAAGCTGAGGCAGGAGGATCTTCAGTTTGAGAACAACTCATCAACCAACCAACCAACCAACAAAACAAACAAAAAGCATTATATCTAACTCCTTGTAAAATCATGTCGATCGATATAATTGTTTTTAATTGTTGACAGTATATTTTATTGCATTGGTGCAACATAATTCATTTAACCAATTCTCTGCTGGTGGACATCCAGGTTAGACATTTGCCTACCTTAATTTTTTTTTTCTCCCTTTATCTACAGGTTCTGTTGTAACTGTAAATGGCAGAACTGAGAACTATGTCCTGGACACCCCATCTGGGGTCCAAGCCTCTCTGGAATGCGCAGTTCAAAACCACACCAGAGATGAAGAACTTCTCTGGTACCGAGAAGATGGAATAGTAGATTTGAGAACTGGAAATAAAATCAACATCAGCTCTGTCTGTGTCTCTCCCATCAGTGAAGAGGACGATGGAGTTCGCTTTACCTGCAAGTTGCGGAGAGATCAGACAGTGTCGGTCTCCGTGGTGCTGAATGTTACTTGTGAGTAGAGGGAAAAGAAGCTGCCAATCTTGGGTGTCTGCATTTTGTTAAGTGACAACTGAAGTCCTAATCTTGATTTAGCTACACTGTTCAATTCATGTCCCCATATGAAACATCAGAATGCCTCAATTTTCCCATCCCCTCAGGAGCACCAAGTATCTGCCAGTAACATTGGAAATTCAACACCTACCCACCCACACGTGTGTCTCTCATCTCACAGTGTTGCCCAGGCTAGCTTCAGACTTAGGAGCTCAAGTGGTTGGTCTATCTCAGTCTTTCAAAGTCAGCCACTGTACCTGGCTTATTCAACTAAAAATGAGGATATTCAGCTTTTCATGCATTTAATGACTATTCATGTTTCTTCTCTGTGAAATGTCTGCCCATGTCTTATAATTATGTTTCTATTTGGGTATTTGTACCTTTTATTCATTAATTTGTATCAACAACACGGCCCGGTGGTACAAGGCCACATAATGCTGGCATTGATGTGAAGCCTGAGGCAGAAGGATTGATTGTCAGATAAAGGCCAGCCTGGGCTACATGGCAAGAACTTAGCTCAAAAACAGCAACAATAACAAAACAGTAGGGATTCAGGAAGTGACTGGGCTGCAAGTCAAAGAGAATGTTTAGCTTTATCTGAGATGTCATTTTTTTCTTAAAGGGCCAGCGTCCCTGAATAGAGGACTTGCTTAAACTTTTATTAACATTAAATGGCTTAAAGGAATGATTAATAGGATGTCTCCACAAATGGACCGGGCAGTCCTGTTCTCTATTCCAGCAGCTTCCTGTGTGTCTGAACACCACACCATCCTTGTTGGAAATGGATACAGAATTCAAGTTCATTCCAATGAGCAACAAAATGTCATTCTTCTGCGAAAGTTATTAATAACACAGCCCACTCAAGGTCTAATTATTCAGTGTGCAGATGAGACAAGCTCCTTTTCCCTCCTTCTCCAGGTTTATTTCCTTCCTTACTGCCCACTCTAGCCATTTATTAATTTCCGGAACATCTGCCAATAAACACAAGGGGTGTAGATGAGAAGGGAAGTGTGGCTTGGTCATTTCTCCCCCTGGACATGGGGGAGGATTGGAATCATTGATGAAGATGAATGTGTCCGACTATCCCCGGTTACAACTGCTCTCACTGTGGAGGACGTAAGAGGAGAGGCATGGGAATTTATTAAGCTTCCATAGAGGCAAGATTTACCACACTTACAAGACTTCCTGAGGCAGGACATACTTTGTAGAGGGCCACTGGGCCGATGCAAATTTGTGGCCCAGACAAATATGGTTAGACAAAGTGCAAAACCCAAGGGTGTGAACAGCTTTCCGAACCACAACCACATTCGTAATAGTGGTCAGCATGCTACCGGCTTCTTCACAGGCATTGCCGCAATTAATCTCAGCGCAGAAAGGTATCGCCGTCCGAGTCGTTGTCTCTATTCTTTTAAAAAGAGGAAACTGAAACTCTAACAGTTGAGTAGCTGTCTCAGGGTCACAACAGAGGGCATGTATGGAATTGGGGCTAGCTACCATGCTTGTTTTTAGTGTTGTGCTGGTTTAGCCAACCCTTGTACAAATTGGATTAGTATAATACGCTCAGAGAGCAAGGACTGTTTTTGAAAGAGGGTTCCTGGCCAACCTGAAATTTGCTATGTAGACCAGGCTGGTCTAAAACTTATAGAGACCTGCCTGTTTCTACCTCCCAAGGATTAAAGGCATGTGCTACCTTGCCCAGCTATTATTATAAATATTATATTCCTTATCTTATACAGCTTTAGGTATATATTTTTTTAGGAAAACTCTTTACATTTAAATCATTTTATTTTATTATTATATGTGTGTGAATATTTTACTTGCATGCATGTCTGTGTCCTGTATGTGCCAGTACCCACAGAAGCCGGAAGAAGCCGTTAGCACCTCTCCAGCCCCTCATGGTCTATCTTTACAGCCTCCAAGTCCTATGAAGTTAGCATTGAATGTTTGCCATTTCCTTTCATGTCCCTGGTTACTACCTGTGTGCTTAGCACGCCACACATTTTTGTCTAAGGGGTGAATATACTCCAAGAAAGATGGAAAGGAGAATTGTTGATCATGAACTAACTACTGTTCATTTCTAACTAATCTGGAATGCTTGAGTCTTACAGTCCCTCCTCTTCTAAGCGGAGATAACTTCCAAACCGTAGAGGAAGACAGCGATGTAAGCTTGGTTTGCAACGTGAAAGCCAACCCCCAAGCTCAAATGGAGTGGCGTAAAGACAACGACATCCTGGTTTTAGAGAAAGGCCGTCACCAAATCCAAGAGACAAAGGAGTCTTTTCGGTTGTCAATCCCCAAAGTCAAGAAATCCGACAATGGAACCTACAGCTGTGTAGCTAGCTCTGCTCTCAAAGTGGAGACCATGGACTTCTACCTGGTCGTTACAGGTAATTCTTCTTAAGTAATTGCTCAGCATGATGCATAAGTCAGAAGACGGGCTTGGCAAATATTATCAGGGCTAACCACTGGTGGTGACCGTTATGCTTTGTAGCTAAGATTTTCATTGGAAATTATCCCCATCTGGGAGAATTTTCCTTAGGAATTCTAGTCTGAGTCAGGTTTGGTACAAGCCTATAATCTCAGCTATACAGAAGGCTAGGGGAGGAAGGCTGTGAGTTCAAGTCCTGCCTTGGTAACTTAGTGAGATTATGTTCAGAACAAAAAAGTAAAAAGGGCTAGAGGCTGGGGCTATAGCTCTGTGGTGCTTTCCTTGTGTGCAGGAGGTCTTGAGTTTGATCCTGGATACTGAGAAGGGCTGGGATAGCTCAGTGGTAGAGTATTTGCTTTAAATAGAAAAAAATCTAAGCCTAGTGTGGTGGTGCACACCTTTAATACCAACAACTTGGGAGGCAGAGGCAGGCAGATCTCTGTGAGTTCAGGGCCAGCCTGGTCTACAAAGCGAGTTTCAGGACAGCCAGAGTTATACAGTGAGACCTTATATAGAAGAATATGCTCACTCCATATAGACCTCTGACTTTTGAGCAGAGATTCTGGGACCAAGGAAGGAAGCAATTCTGGTGTGACTTTGTCGAAGAAGCTCCTGCAGCTTCCCTTCAGCGTCGATGTGTGTAGGAACTAGCTCTTTGAGTTCACAGCCTGTAACAGAAGATAATTCACAAATGCACAAAAGAAAAATATTGATAAGATTAAAAAAAAAAAAAAGATCTTTGAAATCACTCGCAATTCTTGACTTCTGTCCTGTTACCTGATCAGCAGAGGGGGTGGGAAAACAAGGTTAATCACAGAGCCTTCTCCCTCAGCATTGTGTTCCCTTCCCTCAGGCTTATCCCCCTGTGATCACGGAGAACCAGTGAGATTTGCAGTGTTCTCCTGAGATTTCATTTCCTTTTAAAAGATTTCGTTTTGCTTTATGTGTATGAGTGCTTGCCTGAATGCATATGCGTGCCCTATAGGCATGAGTCTCCTTGGGCTTCTTGCTCAGACAAAAAGGAGATTGAAATGCCCGATGCCACAAATGTACCCCTTTCCTTCGTGCACGTTCGGTCTCCGGCAGGTATTCAGGGAGCAGGGAAACAAGCTGAGGCTCCTGCATCCTGCTAGAACATTCTTCACCGTACCTATTCATTGCCAACCTTGCCATTTCCCAGGAAACAAACCAACCTCCTTGCCAAATCCTGATGTCACCAGACATCAGCAGTTTTTTCCTCCCCACACTAGGGAGCCAAGGATACAAAGTCAGTGGCCAATGAGGAGTGGCCGATGAGGAGGGGGCGTGGCTATAGGTTGACCGCCCCATCACTGTGGTTACTGACTTTTTCAGTAATTTGTCTTGCAGAGAAACACTGTCTGCCTCAGGGCTACTTGATTAAAATCAACAACTACAACAAAACCCTACCAAAGAGCCTGTGTTCAAAGGACAGAAGCAATGGAAGGGACACCACCTTGACGCTTGTGACATTTTTTTAGACTTTACCCAGAACCTTTACAAAAACATGGTACAGTGAGCCACATGTGGTACTATTCTAATTAACTATGAGACCACACTTGGAGACTGAGTGATTATAGCATCCCTCTTGGTTAGGAAGGAAGCATAATTGCTCCATGTCCATGTTTTTTTAAAAACATCACGCGGTTTCTGTGGCAATCAGCAAGTTGCCTTTTAGGTGGGCAGAAGCTTGTTTTGGATGGAGGTCTGCCAATCCAGCTTGTTTTCTTATTCCTTTTTTCTTTTTTCGCTTCGTTACTTCCCAGGCTGTCCGTTTGCCTTCTAGAGTATACGTGCTCTGCTCTGCTCCCAGTGCCCACTGAGGCTTGATGCCAGATTTCCCGCAGGCTCGCCTCTGCTCCGTGGGGGCGGTTTCCAAAGCTCCGCGAGACGCTGGGAATGACATGAAGCTCTTCACCAGCACAAGAGTTAGCCCACGTGTTAAAAACTATTTTACCAGAATGGTCCGAGTGAGAGGACCAACAAAACTGGACAAAGGGAGGAGTACGGGCAGTTAGTAGCATATGTCAGAGTCACTTTAAACAGGAACTTGAAGTGCAAGGGGAGTCAGTGGGTCAGTCGGTTTGTTGCAGCTTGGTTTGTGGAAGGAAAGTTGTGGCTTCACGGTTTTCAGCTTGGTGAAAGGTATTTCCTATCGGCGACAGCGCTCTGATTTCTTCTCCTGGTCACCTGGTCTTCCCTTCCTCTCTGTTCCCACATGATAGACTTCCTTGGTGTGCAAGTGGAGGTCTCCAGTAAGGTAGTGACTGCAGCGTATCCCAGAGTTGATTAATAAAGAGCTGGGGTCGTCTAGACGGCTCTTCAGGCCACCCTCGACGGAGGGCTGACCCTACTCACACCTTCAAGAGAATAATTTCGGGGGGAGGGGCTAGGAGAGGGCAGAAGTGAAGGGCACTCTAGAGCTAAGGGTGTAGCTCAGTGGTTGAATTTCTGCTTAGCATGTGTTAGGCCCTGGGTTCTAGCCCTAGTATTCACACACACACACACACACACACACACACACACACACACACACACAGAATGAGGAATATTTAATCCATTTACCCGTTCCCCGCCTCCCCTCCGCAGTTATCCTAAGCAGGAGCTGAATATAATTGGAAGAAAATATTTAAAAGATAATTGTGTGGGCCAGTAAGATAGCTCAGTGGGCTCCCACTGCCAAACCTGACAACCTGACTTCTGCCCCTGCTTCCCACATGGTAGAGGGAGAGAACTACCTCCCACAAGTCATCTTCCGAACCCCACACATCTACACACAAGTGAATAAGCGTAACACAAATAAGTAAACTTAACGTTCGAGTGAGTTTTGTCCCCAAGCTGTCATGTCTGCCGCAGCTCCTCTACTGTCCTTCCTCGTCATTTAGAGAACTGTGGAAATCTTTGCCAAGGTTGGGAAGGCTGATGACTGAAATTCTACTTCTTGACAGACACCCAGCCACTCTCTATGAGTCTTGTCTGCCTGGGGCACTAGCACAGAACGGACGGACACGACCACTGTGCACGCTGCTCCTTGGGCCCAACCATGTCTCCTGTCTGTCTTAGTCTAGGGAGCCCTTTCTGTCTTGTCTTCTTGCTCTCCCTGCCTCCTTCCCTCTTTCTTCTTCTGAGAGTCCTCCTAAAATCCTTTGTGCTTTTGAAAAGGTCTTGACTTCAATTTGCTTCTGCTTTCTGTGGCAAAAGTAAACAAAGGAAAATAAAGAAAGCACAAAGTGGACTGGACGGTCACTCGGGGTGGGGTACTCATATTTCAGAAACTCCCTTCACAAAGGAGTGGGCTCAAAATCTCCCCATGCCATTTGTTAATTCTGTCATTTTGGGTAAGTAATCTCACCTGTCAAAGATCCCCATTCCTCATCTTTTGGGGTTGTTGCAAAGATTTAATTAAAAGAGTGGTGTGTGCAAATATAAGGGACCATGTTCATATTACAAACACGTAACTTAGAAGTTAGTTGCTCTTCCCTGTGTTTGCTTTCCCAACAGACAAAGTTCCAGGTGTCCCAGTAGAGGCAATCATTGCTGCTTGTGTCGTGGTCTTCCTGACTTTGGCTTTTGGGCTGTTTGCTAGGAGAAAAAGAATAATGAAGGTACCTAAGTATTCTAAGTTACTGGGGTAAAAATTCATCTAAGAGGCCGGGGCTATGGTTCTAGCAGAGACTGTGACACACATGTGCAAGGCTCCAGCATCTCTCCTGTGTGGAGCTTTACTAGAAGAGAAGTACATGTGGATGAAGCTGGGGTGGAAATGCCTATGGTATCACGGGCGGGGGCTTTGGAGTTGGTTTCTCTTCCTTTTAAATTTCTCCTGCCCAATGTGGCAGTACACACCTGTCTTCCCAGTGCTGGAGAGGTAAGAAGCAGGAAGATCTTGAATTTAAGTCCAACCAGGACTGCATAGTCAAATCTTGTCTCAAAAACAAAAGCCCCAATCAATAACTTCCCCTTTCATTGTTGCTATGGTGCCCCTGGTACAATAAATAAACACAGGGAGGAACAGATGCCTGCATTCTCTGCTCCTGAATACAGCCACATGCTCTGTAGCTGTGGGCTGGAGTTTGAGCCGTCCAACGGTTGGCATTGCTGTTTACTGTGATTCAGAATATATGCCAATGCTTAGGTTAATGCCATGCATTTGACTTTGCCAGATCACTCAGGGCCAAAGAGGGCACATGTGGCAGAAACCTTTAAAGAGAGACAGAATGCCCTAGGCCGAATTCATCAGTCAGCAAGTCATTCTTCATGCAACAGTAACTAGATCTGATTCAGGGCAACAGTGTTTCCCAAGAGAAATTTGCCCCACCCTCTATTCCAATCCAAAACATTTTTCCAAAGAAAGAAAGGGAGGAGGAAAGGAGGGAAGGAGGGAGGGGGGAGAGAAAGAGAGAGAGAGAAAATAAGAGAGATGGTTTAGCAAGTAAGTGTACTTGCAGCCAAGCCTGACTATCTGAGTTTAATTCCCAGAGCCCACATGAGGAAAAGAACAGGAAAAGAAACCTACAGGATGTCTTCTGTCCTCTGTATGTACACTATGGCATGATATTTCCCCACCATGTATGTGTACACACACACACACACACACACACACACACACACACAAAGATTTTTTTTTAATATAATGAAATGAAGTGAAAACCTAACCGTGAACTTTAGAAACATTCTGATTAAGATCAATATCTTCTTGTCATTCATTAAAATATATCCACGTGGTCAAAGAGATGGCTGTCTTGTAGTTCCGCAGCACCCATTGCCATGACAATACGTTCAAAATGTTCACCCCCTACCTTAGAAAAGGATGCAAACTCACGCACCTGTGCTTGCCTTGTAGCTCTGTGTGAAAGAGAAAAACAAGAATTCAGAGACAGCTCTGTAAGTACTCTGGTGGGAGTGGGGGACGGTGAGGGCAGGGTGGGGGGTGGGAGTGGGAGATGGTGGGGCAGCAGGCTCACCTCATCAGCCCCGTTCCAGGAATCCTTCTCCAGAGACTGGAAGTGCTGGAAGGTGGAGGGGTTCAGAGGAGAATAGACAGTGGGGGAAACCTACCTCCACTTTAGAGGAAGCGTTGGGAAGGTTGCCTACGGCAGGAACACCTTGGGGCTTTCTGCCCACTCTCTAAGCAGGTTTGGCCAAGGCTTGCGCAACTGCATTGCCACACAAGCCACCAAGGGAGCTTGTCCGGGTAGGAGTCACTGCTGTCCTCTGTTCACACAGCAAGGCCAGGGCACGTGGCCCCATTCTCCATGCTGTTGCCTATTGTTCACACATGGCAAGTGGGCAGTGCGGAACAAACCAAGACGTTCTGCCTGAAAGGATGGATTTTGTTTTGAATTTTTTTTTCTTATTCCTACTATCGTAGTTCGAATTAATTTCTTGCTTCATTTCAGATGAGAGAGCTGAGCCACCAGCTGACACATGAAGAGTTTTGCATCAGGACCACCTCAATTTGTGTCTCAGCATCTGTATTTATTGCTGCTTTTAAATTCACTGCAGTCCAATTGTCAGAGGTTACGAAGGCGCATTTAATTAATTACTGAACAGTAGTTGTTATGACTAATTGAAGTTACTTATGGAGCTATTTTCTGCAAGAGATTTTAAAATGAAGATTCTGTTTAAGCCCTCTCCTTGAAGTATATGTTAATTAATTGTGATTTATTCCTAATAGATTGATAGCCATTTACTATCTGACTTATTTTCCTGGATAGGAAACTAACTGACATTGGGGTTTTCCAAACCAATGCATTAGCCAAGAAAAAAAAAAAAAGAAAAGGAAAAAGAAAGAAAATCAAAGTAGAGAACACCATAGGATGATATTCCCGGAGTTGTCAGGAAACACATAAAGACGTAGATGATCTCCTGCTTTCAGTGTCCTCCCCTTAATGTCTTAGAACTGAAGAAGTCCGGATCTAATTTCAGAATGTAAAAAGTTCCTTCAAATGGAATAAATTTAGGATCATGAAATTTTCAGCATATGTCCTTGTTTTCCTTATCTCAACACGGCTGACACTGTCATAAAACTGATGTGTGGTATGGAACGTGCAAAGGGCAAGGCGGCCCTCTGTCTCCTCTCCCGCGGTCATTTGCTTAGCTCTTTCTGTGCTCCTTAGGACTCAGCCTGCGCTCGAGCTGTATGTATCACTCAGTTATCACTCATCGTTGATTCCCTCTACTTTCATTCTTTCCCTTCTTGGTTTTTTTCTTTATAAGAATTTTCTGCTCCTCTCCCATGCAACTGGAGTGAGCTGGGCAAGACACAGCACTGGCCAGAACCGACTTTAGTATTTTTATAGCAATCCATTTCTAACTTGAAAGAAACTTCTTTTCTGCTTTGTTTCTTTGCGCTTTTTTAGTCCGTGGAGTTGAATCTAGTGCTCCTTACATCCTAGACAAGAAACGGAGCCTCTCCCCTGTTCAGAATGTGAACATTATTTAGTGTAATAAATATACCAGAAAAGGGAGGGGGAGAGGGGATGGGTGGGCGAAAAGATGATCTGGCTTCACACAGGATTTCTCCAAGTAGAATCTGGAAGCCCTGGTTAGATGCTACAAGGATAAAGTAGGAGGATGTGGGTAGGTTGGAAAGCTTGAATGATTAGACAGGAGCTTAAATGTGTAAAGACAAGACAGGTCTCAGGCAGTGACTGCTTGAGGCAGTTTGGTTGAGAAGGAAAAGGAAGTACAAATGTTCTTATAGAAATGAAGGCAAAGGCAGGAAAACTGGCTCTGTGTGACTGTGTTGTCTTGGGCTGTTTTTTTTTTTTTGTTTTTTTGTTTTTTTGTTTTTTTTTCCCTTCCCTGGGCATTTGGAAAATGAGGAGGCTGGATTGGGAGAGCTTTAATACATTTACATTAGCTTGGCAATTCTGATTCCCACATGCTTTAGGTAAATGTGGGGAAGAGCTGATGAGGTCTGGAAAGGTAATGCCTTTGCCCCACATAGCAAAATTATGAATCACAATACGTTCTAGGACATATAACAATCCTTGAGAATTGCAGGTCATCAGGAGAGAGTTTCTTCACCCGTGTACAATATGGTGACCTTGTACATTGGCACCAAGACCGTGACCTACACACGCACAGCAATGACATAAATGGACACTGCATTTTATTTGCCTTTCTGTTCAGAGAAGACAGAGTCAGCAGTAATACGATGTCTCCTGTTAAAGTCACAGTCAGCCTGCTTAGGCCATGAAACTACAGGTTTCAGAAGCAGGCCCTATCTGTCTCTTCCCCAGGATTGTCTCTACTACTCTGAGATAACCGAAATCTTGACACTTGGACTTCTAGTTTTGACTTGAGATCAAGTTCGGGTGGAAAAGACAGAGGCAGTTGCTCCTTTCTCAGTCTTCCCATTAAAGCGAACACCTTTTATTGTTATTTTTCTTCTTTTTGAGCTTCATTCTTTTTTTTAAGGATTTTATTATTTTTAATTTTAATTTTGTGTGTGCGTGCGTGCGTGCGTGTGTGTGTGTGTGTGTGTGTGAATGCAATGCACGTGGAGGCCAACAAAGGGCATCAGATCCCCTGGAGCTGGCATTACAAACGGTTGTGAGCCACCTAACATGGATCTTGGGAATTGAACTTAAGTCTTCTGTAAGAGCATTTGTGCCCTAACTGATGAAACATCTCTATAACCCCCCCCCTCTCTCTCTCTTCCTCTCTTTCTCTCTCTCTCTTCGTCCCCAATGCTGAGGATTGAACCCAGGACAAATGCTCTACCAGTAACCTATGTCCTTTATCCCACCATGTTTTTGCCAGAATTAATCTATCAAGAAAATTCTACTTATTGTAGTAATCTCTCCTCTGAATTTTAGAAACATTTATCAATGATATTTACTTGTTCGTCTGAATTTGCATTAGGATAATTCAATTACCTATTCGATATGGTTCCACCTAAAAGCAAAGAAAATGGTATTTTATTTAAATTCTACAGTCTTTTAGAGGTTAACAATGTAAGTCAGGGGTAGGAGAAAATGCCTATATTCCAGTCCTTGAATATTAGGATTTAAGGTCCACTTCAACTACATAGTAAGTTTGAGGGTAGCCTGGGCTAGATGAGACCCTGTGTCAAATAACAACTACCAAAACCCAAAAGGAATAGTGTTGGGGGATGGAGATGGGGAACATTATGATAAAAATATACTGTATAAAATTTTCAAAGAATTAAAATAATAAAAATAAAAGAAGCAGCAAAAATACCCACTCGGGAGGCAGAGGTAGGTGGATTTCTTTCTTTCTTTTTAGATTTATTTGTGTTATCTATCTGCATGTACACCTTTATGACAGAAGAGAGCATAGATCCCAACTATAGATGGTTTTGGGCCTCCATGTAGTTGTTGGGAGTTGAACTCAGGACCCCTGGAAGAGCAACCAGTGCCCTTAACCGCTGAGCCATCTCTCCAGTCCGAGGCAGGTGGATTTCTGTGGTGAGTTCGAGGCCAGCCTGGTCTACAAGAGCTAGTTACAGGACAGGCACTAAAGCTACACAGAGAAACCCTGTCTCAAAAAACATGTGTGTGTGTGTGTGTGTGTGTGTGTGTGTGTCTGTGTGTGTGTGTGTGTGTATAGATATATCTCCAATATAATCATTAGTGCCTGGCTGAATAGTTGAAGATGGCTTCCCCTCCCTGCCAGTTTTACCCCTTCAGTCGCCCCTATTTTGGAGTGGCAAGGACTGTATGTTAGAGCTCATCTGTATGTTAGAAGCAAACTTTGACCACTGGAGACAGGATTGATTCTTTAGAAGTCAGAAATGTGTATTTGTATGTCTAAGTCTCCATATCTAATTTGCTTTGTTGTTTGTTTGCTTTGATCCTTAATGTCTAGGAGTAGATGTGTTCTCTCCTGCTAACAGAGCCATTTCCTGACAGAGAGCCTAACCTGACGTTGACGTGGGTTTTCACCAACTCACTGAGGCGTCTGTGGCAAAGCTCTCATACCAAATGCAGGAATGCTAGGTAGAATGTATCAGAGGACAGAAAATTATGCTATACTGTGCTGGGGACTTGATCCGAATTATGTTTTTAGTCTTAGAGACAGCCCTGTGTAACCGTCGTGACTGTTCCAGTGTTAAGAAGCCCCGAATCAATCTCAGAAAAAAAAAAAAAAATGATGAGGACACTTGGGCTCAGAGCCCTTGCTAACTAAAGAAAGTGACTAAGCTGGGATTCACACCCAGGCTGGTCTAAAGCTTGGACACTGGAGTGGGGACCATGTCACAGAGGGGAAAAAGACAACAGCAGAAAACTACACCTCCCATTTTACCGAGAATGGCATCGGGATGTGTCCTATTCTGGGTGACTTGCCGAGAATTTCTAAGCAAAGGTAATTTACAGTAATCTCAGTCATGATGTCTTTGGAGAATGTCACCATAGTCTTTGAGATAGTCTGCCATATCAGAACTGTTGGGGGAGAATTGCTGCCTTAGGTATTTTGTGCCCTCCCGGTGACAACCAAGTGTCTCTTGCACCTGTGCAGAGGTAGGTGTTGGAATCTCCACAGGTGTGGAAACGGAGGCTGTAACTTGCTTAGTCACACAAGTGGCATGAGCTGGGCCGAGCAGCTTGTTCCGTGGTGCAAAGATGAGGATGAAGGCCTGCGAGTCATCCAGAGCCTCCTGCCCTTTGGGGGTGCTGAGGATTGTGGCAAAGATACTTCCCGGGTGTCTCTGTGCTCATCATGTTTCTTGCCTGAACAGCTACATGACTTCTAGTCAAGGGGTTAGAGAGAGAATTGAATAGGGCCACTTCTGGGCAAAGCAAAGCAGAATGGGTTTTTTAGGTTCTGTCCCCAGATGTGGCAGCTGTGGCAAGAGATCAGGACACCTGCCATCCTGGGATTCTTAATAACCAGAGCTTCCTGTTCATGTGCAAATGAGAACTAGATCTCCGTGCTAAGCCACCAGATTGGGAAAGTATTTGCTGTTGTTACTGTAAGCAAATTAGCCTCTGACTGACTAATACAGGTATTTCCAGCACAGTAAAAACTCAAGAGCGATAGTGTAGCTTCCTGGCAGAGCACTTCCTAGGATGTGTAAGGACCTGGGTTCAACCTCCAGCAATGAATCAAAACAGTGTATCATATAAGAAAATAGTTTAATTAAAATAATGTATAATTTCAAGGCAAGTTTCTTTTTAATTTTTCAAATTATATTTATTTGTTGTGTGGGGAGGTAGCTTGCTTATATCAGAGGACAACTTACAGGGATCAAGTCTCCTTTTTTACCATACAGGTCCCAAGGATGAAACTCAGGTCATCAGGCACGGTGGCAAGTGTCCTTAACCTCTGGGTCATCTTGCCAACCCAAGGACAGTTTTCT
This sequence comes from Myodes glareolus, assembly GCF_982192425.1. NCBI lineage: Eukaryota > Metazoa > Chordata > Mammalia > Rodentia > Cricetidae > Myodes > Myodes glareolus. The sequence goes on along the minus strand of NC_142034.1, from coordinate 46,421,638 downwards.
TAATAAGTTCGTGTCTCCTACCCGCTATGGACTCTGAGTCATAGAAAGTGCTGACTGACCTGCCACAAATCATGAGTATTTTTATGTCTATTAGGAGCATATCTTTGAGGAGACGGGCAGCAATAATGTGAGCCCAACTAAAATCAAGTCACTTGTCTCAAAACAAAGTCCTTGGTGCCGGTGACTGCAGAGGACACGCACTCCCCACTAAGCACAGATGTCTCAGCACTTAGGTAATCTTTCCAGGAGAGTTTATCTTGACAGTGTCAAGGTGGGTGTGTAGCAAAGCACAGGTTGTTCGCACTTCCACAGTGCTGTCAAACATGTAGTTCTCAGAGCCTTTACTACACATATGTGTATGGCTCGGGTGGGGGTGTGTGTGTGTGGAGATTTGAACCACCGCAACGGATTCCTAAAGTGCTGCTGTGCAAACTCATGGATTACTGCTGGCCTTTATTTCTTCCAATGCTCTCAGCAAATGTTAGCCCCTGTTTAAATAAATTAGGAAGGGCCTTCACTTGGATTTTCCTGTTACCTTGTAACTTACAAAACATCTCACATTTCACATCTGTTTGGTTTTTTTTTTTTTTTGAGGGGGTTGCTTGTTTGTTTGTTTGCTTTTGACTCACATACCTACTATGGTGGGTAATGCTGGCATTATTTATGATTGGAGATACTAAAGTTCAGAAAGGTTAAGTGATCTGTCCAAGGCCACATGGCTAGGAAGGAGGGCCAGTCAGTTCTATCACTGCCTTTTGGCCTTACGTATCACAATTAGTCTTGGTTTTACAGGATGCTCAGCTCTTTGGCAAACTGGCAAGAGGAATGGAGACAGACAGTAAAAATTTTGACTATGACACATAAGCACCAATTGTTCCATTTGGTGTCGTTAGGTCATTAAGGGTCCGTGATAAGATTAAGAGAATTTTGGATCTCAACCTATAACGTTCTATCTGTCCACAAGTCAGCCAGAGGCAGTCTGCATATTTATTTCATATAGACAACAGAAACCTCAGTTCACATCTGCCTCCTACATCAAGAATAAACATCTAAGCCGGGTGGCAATGGCTCACGCTTTTAATCCCAACACTTGGGAGGCAGAGGCAGGAGGACCTCTGTGAGTTCAAGGCCAGCCCGGTCTTCAAAAAGCTAGTTCCCGGATAGGCTCCAAAGCTACAGTGAAACCCTGTCTCGAAAAACCAGAAGAAGAAGGAGAAAAAAGAATGAACATCCCATAAGATACTTCCTGTATCTCAGATATATAAGGAAACACCCAGGATCGACGTTTTTAACATCAAATAGAAAATAGATGTGGACATATAGGGAGTGCAGAATGAGAAAAAAGAAGTGATATGGAAAGATCTAAAGTGGAGGGGCAGGCTCCGCCTATTCGCTCAGAAAGAGGGAGCCCTAAAGAGAGTGAGAAGAGGAATACGCCCCCTAGCGGGTCCTGGGGTCCTTCAAGGTTCTTAAAGTGTGAGTAGATCATGAACTGAGGATGAGTCTTGTGTTCAAGGATTTGCTGTAGAGGGAACGCAGGTGGTGTAGGTCAATGGAGTGCTTGCCAGGTACCTGGGTTTGATCCAGCCTGTGGGGCTACTGGAGGGTGATGGGACCTTTAAGATCTACCGTCTAGTGGGCGGTCTTAGGTCAGTGGGGGTGTGTCCTCAAAGGGAATTGTGGGACTCATTCTTTTTAGTCATTGTGGAAGGAAGCAAGCACTCCATCACAATTTCCTGTCTACACAGCTACCAACCTAAAACAACAGGATGCAATGGCCATAGACTGAAACTTCGGAACTGTGAGCTGATAATGAATTTTTTCTCTAATTGAGATCTCATTTATTCTGTCACAGTGGTGAAAAGCTGACTTACACCCCTGGGGTTTGGAATCTTGTCCTTAGGGAAGACACGGCTCCTCTTGTACCTTCGGTCAGATTGGTTACTGAATTGAGCAGCCAGGTTTCCCGTGGTTTCATGCTGCGCCGTTATGCTCCGCCAACAATGCTCATGGGAACGCTGTAACTGCCAGACAGACATCCATGACGTATAGGATATGAGCAGCTGCTTTGAAAAGCTGGACGCTCATTCTGGCTCTACCACACAGAATCATTCATCTCTGATAGACTCAGAATGGACGGACCATTCAGGAATATTCTCTGTTCAGTCCCATGAGTCCCCGTATTACACGATTTAAAAAGTGTATATTTAGCAGTAATGATTCTTAGGCTTTGCCACCTTGGATGTCATTTTTGCAAACTGCATGTTCCTTCCAAATCAAAGTGTCAGTCCCAAGCAGGGCATTTCTCTCCAGCTATTACTTGTGGGTCTGACGGACAGCTCAAGGGCATCGTTAAACAATTCCATCAAAGAGGGCATAAACTTTGTTGCTGCTGAGGCACCATAACCTTGAGTTCCAGAAATGATTTTATAGTTATGGGACTTCATAAAACGGCTTGATAACGAAACTTGGCTCACACAGAAATTACCAGGCTGAAGGACTTTGTTCCAATTGGAGATGTGAGTTGCATTTGTTTTTAAGGAAATCCCGACTGATTTATTGCCGGCTTTGTCTTTCTGCTAAATTGACAGTTTCTTCTGATCGCTGCAAAGGTGGAGAGGATGCTTTTTGATCTCACAGTCACTACTCTTAACTGACGCTTCTGCTGTGTGTTCCTTGTGTGAACACTGGCTGGCCATCCTTTTTCCACCTGTATCAGATGAATGGGAAAACTTAACAGCTACGCACGCATGCCTAAGCTTTAAGATAGCAGTGTCCTGTCTGACCGTCAAAGCTTGGAGAAGCAGCATTCGGAAACCTAAACTATTCAGAGCGCCCTACATCTTGACTTGCAGGCAGCAGGAAGTGGTCTGACTCACAGGTGAGTTGAGAAGTAGGAATCTCAGCTCTTCCATGTCTGCCTGTGCGCCGCCGCTATGCTCCCAGCTGCCATGCTCCCAGCTGACACGCTCCCAGACACCAGGCTCCCAGCCGCCAGGCTCCCAGCTGCCATGCTCCCAGACACCAGGCTCCCAACCGCCATGCTCCCAGCCGCCATGCTCCCAGACACCAGGCTCCCAGCCGCCAGGCTCCCAGCTGCCATGCTCCCAGACACCAGGCTCCCAGCCGCCATGCTCCCAGACACCAGGCTCCCAGCCGCCATGCTCCCAGCTGCCATGCTCCCAGACACCAGGCTCCCAGCTGCCATGCTCCCAGACACCAGGCTCCCAGCCGTGATAATAGACTAAACCTTTGAAACTCTAAGCCTCCACCTCAATTAAATGTTTTCCTTTATAAGAGTTGTCATAGTCATGTTGTCTCTTCATTGAGATAGAAACCCTAAGACGTGGGAACAGCGACAAACTCACTTCTGGCATAGGGTTGTTTGAAAGACCTGGATAAATCCAGATCCCCCTAGCAAGAAAAAATAGAGCCAAAAATCTAAGCAGGGAAGGAAGAATCAGAAATCTAGGATTAGCAGGTTCAGTGACTCTGTTTCAGGAACTAGCTGAAGATAAAGTTAGATTGTAATCTTGAGAATAATCTTGAAACAGGGAGTTGCCCCCTTGTGATCATTGGTATTTTCAGAATTTTCTTTGACGCCCTCTCTACCCCCTTTGGATTACTGGGCTGTGCTTTCTTCCCTTGAAAACTCTCCCAGCTACTCGGGGTTGAATTCCTCCCCTGCGTGGGTTATGAGTTTTGGCCCCAGTGCACTGGTCCCTACCTGTCAATAAACCTCGTGTGATTGCAGCAAGGACGGTCTCTCGTGAGTTACTGGGGGGGGGGGGTCGTGTTATCCCGAGATTTGAGTGAGAGGCTCCCTACACTGGGGTCTTTCGTGTTAATGGGGAATAAATGACCACAGACTACTGAGCAAACGAAGCCTGTGACATAGTTGGTGTAGGAATCATTTTACTCACGATATTTTGTGTTTAATAGGAACATCCCTTTTTAGAAGAGGAAATGGACTTGGCGATAAGTAACTGTATACACCTCTAAATGGTAAAGCCAGATTGAGTGGATTTCAAATATTGGCTTTTTTTTTTTTTTTTGTAATCTCTATGCTTCTTTTCTTCTGGTACTGTTTTGTGAGGCAGACCTTTTCTCTGTAGCCCAGCCCTCAAACCTTGCAGTTCTCCTGCTTCAGTTCCTGAGGGATGGAATTACAGACATGTACCACCATGGCCAGCTTTCCAGGTGCTGGTGCTTGCATGTATTCCTTAAGAAATCTGGCCTCTCACCATGTGGCCTCCAACTCAGGGACTTGGACTTGCTGAGCAATCACTCACCACTGAGAGGCATCTCCAGGTTTTTAAATTAAGGAATTTTAGGAAATCTTTTTTTTTTAAGATTTATTTATTATGGGGCTGGAGAGATGGCTCAGAGGTTAAGAGCACTGACTGCTCTTCCAGAGGTCCTGAGTTCAATTCCCAGCAACCACATGGTGGCTCACAGCCATCTGTAATGAGATCTGGTGCCCTCTTCTGGAGTGCAGGAATACGTGGAAGGAATGTTGTATACATAATAAATAAATAAATCTTTAAAAAAAAAGATTTATTTATTATGTATACAGTGTTCTGCCTTATGTATGCTTGCAGGCCAGAAGAGGGCACTAGACCGTATTACAGATGGTTGTGAGCCACCATGTGGGTGCTGGGAATTGAACTCAGGACCTCTAGAAGAGCAGTCAGTGCTCTTAACTTCTGAGCCATCTCTCCAACCCACTTACTTTTCTACTCTTTTCTTTCTTTCTTTCTTTCTTTTTCTTTTTTTCTTTTTGCCCTAAAAAGGAAAACTTATTTTTTCCTTCCCTTTCAGGGTGAGATACCGCCAAATCTTTCATGGTTTTCGTTTGGGCTACGAACAGTTTTCCTTCTGTCTGATGAATCATCCTTTTGTGGAACAAAGAGAGAAAACTAAAGTGAGAAGACAAGCTATACACCGCGGGAAAAAGAGCAAAATGGCACGCGCTGGGAAGAGTGGGACCCAGTCACCCTCTCCTGTGTGCTTTATTTAGTAACATTTTCACTTTTTGTCCCAAGGAAAAAAACAGTAACGTGGTTATTGCTCTGGAGATTTATTTGCTTTAGAGAGCATCTACTTTAGAATCAAAGGAGGAATTAAAACCCTGGCTTCCGCAGCCAAGCAAAGCCAGTCCAGCAGCATTCCTGCAAGGGAACAAAGACTGTGGTCTCCAGTGGAACCTAGTTATTGTTTCCCCACAGGTCAAAACTCCTGGTTTTAGCGCCTGTGATTTGCCCTGCTTTTCTTTTTCTCTTCAGTCCAACTTTTCTATATTTCAATAAAATTTCTGTCTTGGTGACTGTAGGTGAGATTTGTAAGAGCAGGGAGTTACCTTATTTAATTCAAGGAATTAGATGCTCCCCTAACCTCACCCTACCTCAGGGGCTCATACATGAACCATTTGCAGAGCTCAATAAGGGCTCCCTTCTTCCTGATCCCCACAATCCCGAGGACATGCTTGATCCTGTTTTCCTTTTCTTTTTGGGGTGTGGGTGCAGGCACCTGTGCGGGGAGGCAGAAGACAACCTCTAACAGGGTAGGAACCATCTACCCTGCTTTGCAAGCAGAACCTCTCACTGGGACTTAGAACTGGCAGAGTAGGCTAGGCTGGTTGGGCAGCAAGCCCCAGGGACCCGCCCATCTCCACTCCCTCAGTACTGGGATTACAAGTGTGGGCTGCCACACTTGTAGCTTTCTATTTGGGCACTGGAGGTTAAACTCGGGTCCTCCTGCTGGCAAGGGCTGTACTGATGGGGCTATATCCTCCGTCCCTTATCCTGTTTCTCACAAGGAACCTCCATGTGCTGGTCAACTCTTGTCAGTGTGACACAGACCAGAGACATCTGAGAACAGGGAACCTCCACTGAGAAATCCCCTCCCAATAGGTTGGCCCATTGGCATGACAGAGGGGTATTTTCATGGTTAACAATTGCTGCGGGAGGGCCCAGCTTACACATGATAGGGCTGGGCAGGTGGTCCTAGGTTCTGTAAGAAAATAAGCTGAAGAGGCTGGAGAGATGGCTCGGCTGTCCAGAGTGCTGGCTGCTCTTTCAGAGGACTGGGGTTCAGTTCCCAGCAGCTCACGATAGTCTGTAACTCCAGTTCCAGGAGATCTGATAGCCTCTTCTGGCCTCCACAGGCACTGAGTGCACACCTACACAGACATACTTGAAGGCAAAACACCCCTGCACATAGGAAATCAAGAAAGAAGGCTGAGTAAGCCTGGAGGCCGAGTGGATCCTTAGTTTCCTCCACGGTTCCTGCCTCTGCTCCTGTTCGCAGTCCCTCACTGACTGCCATCAACGATGGGCTGTGGCTGGGAACAGCACAAACCCTTTCCTCCCCGAGTTGCTTTTGGTTAGTGTTTTATCCCAGGAGCCGAAAGCAAACTTGGACACTCCAACTAGAATTTCTCTCCCCAGGCATTGTCACTCGACGAATTCCAAGTTGGACAAGACATGGTGGTTATTTGTCTCCCCGAAAAAGCTCTCCCCAGGGTTCCCTGTCTGACTTTGAAGCTCTTTCTTCATGCTCCACATCACATCAGGCAAACATCTTGTGCAGCATGACTACCAGGGTGTATCCCATAGCCATCCAGTTCCACCTCTAGTGCTGCGCCCCCACGACAGGGTCTCACTATGTAGCTCCGGCTGGCCTGGAACATGCTATGTAGACTAAGCTTGCCTCGAACTCAGGGATCCTCCGGCTTCTGCCTCCTGAGTGCTGGAAGTAAATACCTATACCACCATGCCCAGATAGGACTGCCTTCTTGATCTTATCTGGATAAAATTATTGTCTCCTAAGATGTTTCTCAACTCCTGCACCATCCCCTCCCTTCCCCACTCTTTCCTTCTCTCTACTCCTCTCCTCTCCCTCCCTCTTCTCCTTCCATCTCCTCCTCTCCAGGTCTCCCTGTTTTCCAAGGCTGGCTTTGACTCAGAATACTCTTGTTCCCACACCTAAGTAGTGAGCACACCACACACACAGCTTATATTCATTCCTTTCTTTAGACTTATTATTTACACTGCAGTCACAGTGACCTTAAATTTTTTTAAGATTTATTTATTTATTATGTATACAGTATTCTGCCTACATATATCCTATAGGCCAGTAGAGGGCACCAGATGTCATTACAGATGGTAGTGAGCCACCATGTGGTTGCTGGGAATTGAACTCAGGACCTCTGGAAGAGCAGTCAGTGCTCTTAACCCCTGAGCTACCTCTCCAACCCCTCACAATGACCTTTTTAAGAAGAGAGATTTCACTTATACAAAATTCAGACAATGCACTGAATTAGTTATAATGAGTACACTGAGCAATTTACCAATTTAGGAAAATTTAAGCCAATTTAGGAAACAGAGGAACAGCTGGGCAGTGGTGATTCACGCCTTTAGTTCCCAGAACTCGGGAGGCAGAGAAAGGTGGATCTCTGAGTTTGAGGCCAGCTTGGTCTATAGAAGGAGTTTCATAACAGCAGGACTACACAGAGAAACCCTGTCTTGCAAAACAAACAGACAGTAAATAAGTAAATAACTAATAAAAATTTAAAAAGAAAGAAATGAAAAATTGCAAATGCCTTTGAAGTTCAGATCATCTCTTCTTTGTTAACTATATTGGTCTTGATATTAACATTGCTTTGTCTCCTTGTCTATCATCTTTTTTATCTATTTATTTGGCTCTTTTGATGTGCTGGGATCTCACTGTCTCACCCTCTTTTCCCTCCCTGTGTGTGTGTTGATAGGGATCAACCAAACTACATATACCCTCATTATTTTGCCATTTTATATGTCTCTCTAACCAATTCATTCTTTAGTTTGTCTTGTTTTTGAACCCTTAAAGATGGCTGCATAGTGTTCATAATTTGCTATGTGCATTAATAATGTTTTAGTTCTGTGTGGTATTTTATGCAAGTGTCTATGAATGAACTACTGGATTTTTGGGGGGATTCTATGCAATCCCCAGAGATGCTAAAATAAACCATGACTCCAAAAGCAGCAGTTTCTCCTGGTGCTGTCCAGTAGAACTCACTGTGGTGATGAAAACCTTCTTCTGTACAGCAGCTTGACCCCGTGGCCTTTTCTCCAGCCAGATATGGATATTGAACACATAGAAGGTGACTACTCCATTGAAAAACTGAATTTTTGTTTTTAGTTTTCCTGCTAGCGGCTGGACTCAAAGCCCCACACTTATCAGGCACTCATGATTACCACGGAACTACATTCCTAATCTACATTTAAATTTTTACTTTAAGTAGCCACAAGCTCCTAGTAGCCAGAGTGACTCTGGACTGGACTGGCTGGGTGAGACAGTATGTGCACCTTGGATATTGTGAAATATAGCCGCGTGCTACATGAGGATGCTTCTGTCAATGACAGGTAGTATACAAGAAAGTGTTTCTACCGGATTGTGGTGGAGCTGGAAAATTCCTGTGGCCTAGTGATCTCATACCCCAGTGCTATAGCACAACAGAGGTGCTGCTATGAGCAAGCCGGCTGGCTGGCCAGTCATGGGATAGCATAGCACATCCAGCACATGCTGCTTGACGACAAATGACTGTTTACGTGTTCATGATATGATACTTCTCGTTGTTCGTTTAGAGGATGCCCCTTCCACTTACGTGGAACGTTTTACTGCCCAACAATATGCCGTGGTATACTAGCATTAGCACCATCCATCCCCTCTTTACTGCTTACCTCATCCTGATCATATCAAAGGGTCATATCAAAGGATTGACTTATGCCGCCCAGGCTTGTGTAAGCTCACTGTGTGTTTGCACAACAATGAAGTCAACAATGCAGGAAACACTCTTGTCGTTCAGCAGCAGAGACAGCACCGGTGAATATTCTTAGGTTGGCAATACTAAGTTATGCTCTCATGAGCAGCGTATGAGAATTGTCAACAGCAGTTTGCTTTTGTTTGTTTCTTTCTTTGAATTGTTTTATTATAGAGGTATAAAATCTTGAGTTTTGATTTGTAGCTCTATCATTCTTGCCATCTGTGTGTTGCTTACTTAGGTCTTGGTACCTTTTTCTTTTGGCTTATTTTTAAAATTTTTAATTACATTTAATTATTTTATACATTATGGGCACATGTGCACACACACATGCTTGTGGAGGTGGGAGGGGAACTAGAGAGAGTTGTTTCAACCCTTTTCATCTGCTTTTAGTTGACCTTTGAAAACCACCCACCTGCCATGTGGTGGTGGCGCACACTTTTGATCCAGTACTCAGGAGGCAGAGGCAGGCTCATCCCTGTGTTTGAGGCCAGTCTGTTCTACAGATGGAGATCTGGGATAGCCAGGGCTATACAGAGAAATCCTGCCTTTGAGAAACAAACAAAAACAAACTCCACAAAACCAAAACAAAACAAAAAATTCAACCCACCCACCTGAGAGGTGTAGATAGCACTCCTCTGTAGGACTTGATGGTAAACTGAGGCAGTCTGTGTATGCAGAGCATTGGTGACCTCTAACTCAAGTCACCTTCCCCATCCTTAGCCTGTCACCACCCCCAAACCTCTATCCTGTTCCTGCAGACTCGGAATTTGCTACCTGGTCTCCACATGTGGTCACTTGGCAGATACACACATTGGGGGGGAGGTCCTCAACACTTATTTTTTACGTAGGAGTGTGTATGTCATGCATCTACAGGTGCCTGTGACCAGAAGAGGATGTCACATCACCTGAGCTAGAGTCAGAGACAGTTGTGAGCGGCATCTGAACTCTGTGTCCTCTGGAAAAGCAGCAGGCCCTCTTGGCTGTTAAGCTGTCTCTCCAGAACCTAAACTCTCTTTTTGCAAAAGTCATTTTAACAGTTGGGACACCACACAGCAGACAGGACTGACTTGGCTCAGCAACAACATTATTTATCCTGGCCAGCGGGATACAAACGGGGGTCCCTGATAAACCTGGAGGAGAGGAATGAAAGAGCAAGAGACACAAGAAACGATGGCAAGACAGGATTTCTGATCAAGCTGCAGTTTATTATTCCTTAGAAGCTGTTATATAGCAAATGGGGTAGGGGGAAGGATAGGGTTCAGGTCTGCTGGAATTCAGGTCCCAAGACATTCCCAGCTGATAAGGAAATACTGAGGGTCTGTGATTGTTGACTAACAAAGGAAATGCTAATTGTTTCTAAAAACCTGGGGCTTGCAGGTCTCACTAGGAGATAAGATACCAGGTTGATTTCCTAGGCCTGAAACTTGCCCTGCAAAGGTGAATAGCTTACTTATCTTGTGAGCTTAAGATGGCTGTAAACAAAATACAGATCTCAAAATACAGGTCTTTGCTTCCGGCAATTGTTTGAGGTTTATTCTCACTGGGAGATTTTGTACATATACAACTATCCCAGTGAGTTGGGCAGTGGGGGTGCACGCCTTTAGTCCCAGCACTCAAGAAGCAGAGGCAGGTGGGTCTAGGGTCTCTGCATTTGAGGCCAGCCTGGTTCCAGGACAGCCAGGGATATACAGAGAAACCCTGCATCAAAAACAAAACAAACAAACAAAAGATAAACCAGAAAAGAAATATCCCAATGAATAAAGGGTACATCCCAGGGGCTGGAGAGATGGCTCGCACCTGAGTTCAATTCCCAGCACCTACATGACAGCTCACAACTGTTTGTAACTCCAGTTGCAGGGGATCCAGCACCCTCACACAGACATACATGCAGTCAAAACACTAATGCACATAGAATAAAAAAATAAAAATAAAAAAGTGTTGTAACACGAGGGGCCGGCTTGTTGGGGTTTCTGTCCCGCCCGGTACCCCACAACCAGCAAGTCCCAGAGAAAATCAATCACACAGAGATCTCTATAAGTTATAAAGCTGATTGGCCCATTAGGTCAGGCTACTTATTAGTTCTTATAACTTATGTTACCCCATTATCCTTATCTATGTTTCTCAGCTGGGCAGCTTACATCTTTCCTCTCCGGTGGTCTGGGCAGAACTGCGGAGGGAGCTTCCTGCTTTCCAGAATACTCCCAGTCTCTTTGCTCCACCTCTACTTCCTGTCTGGCTTTCCCGCCTACACTGCCTGCCTGGCCAATCAGCGTTTTATTAAAATATGATTGACAGAATACGGACAATTTTCCCACACCAAAGTGAACATGCCTCAAAGTCTTTATGATATGAATATAAACTATCCTTCAACCTCATTTCTGATTTCTTAAATGTTTTCTTTCCCCACCATTTCCTCTATCTTCGGCCACAGTAAATTCCAGAGCATTTGGTTTTTATAGACAGGATAAGGTCCTAAACCTTCAGACAAGAGCCAGGGAGATGGCTTGGCAAGTAAAGGGTTTGCTGTACCAAGTGAGGACCTGAGTTCCGATCCTAGAATTCACATAAAAGATGTAGCAGTGCATGCCTGTAACCCAAACACTGGGACAGGAGAAGGAACGGAGATTCCTAGGAACCAGCTGGCTGGCCAGTCTAGCTGAAGTGGTAAGTTCCAGGTTCAGTGAGAAATCCAGTCTCAAGAAATAAAGTGGAAAGCAATAGAGGAAGACCTTTAGCCTACACACACACACACACACACACACACACACACACACACACACACCACACAAAATTTTCTTAATTCAAGGCTATTTCCTCTTAGCAATAAGCATAAGTTTATTGAAGAGCAGATACTATTCCCCAGTTAAAATGCTCTGCTGTGTGGCAATAGCACAGATAGTGTCTAGTTCACTTCACCACTACCAATTTCAAAAGTATGCATTTCGTTTAAGATTTATTTTTATTTTATTTGTGTGTACGTGCTCATAGGCATGTGTGCGTGCTAGTGGAGGTTATATGATGTATCAGATCCCCTGAAGATGGAATTATAGATGGTAAGCCTTCTGATGTGGGTACTGGAAACTGATCTTGGTTCCTCTGGAAGAGCAACAATCAATCATAGCTACTGAAGCATCAAATATAGTTGGTCCTTCACTCATATTTATAGATTCTGTATCTGAAAATTTAACTGATTGCTGATTGAAAATGTTTTTAAAAATGCACCTGGGAACTAGAGAGATGACACAACAGGAACAGTTGCAGTGTGTAATGCACTTGGGAGCTGGAGAGACCACACAACAGTTACAGTGTTGCTCTTGCAGAGGAATTGAGTTCTGTTCTCAGCACCCATGTCAGGCAGCTCATAACTGCCTGTACCTCCAGCTCGAGGGGATCTCATGCCTCTGACATCCTTACACACTGCACTTAAGCACATGCATGAATGTGTGCACTTACACACACACACACACACACACACATGTTTGTGCATGCACACACACAATCTTTAAAAATGCACCTCTACTGAACATGTACCAGCTTTGCTTATTATTTCCTAAGCAATATGATATAACGACTTTTTACCTAGTATTTACACTAGGTAGTATCAGCAATCTAAACTAATTTAAACTACCTGGGAGGATTGCATAGGTGGTGGGTGAATACTCTGCAATCTTATACCAAGGCAACGAGCATCCTGAGCATTTGAGACTTCCCAGTATGTGACATTTCCCCGTGGAACCTGATTTGACCATACTGTCTCATTGTTCCTACATTCATCCGGGTTCATGCAGGCCTCTGTCTCTGTATGCGCCCTTTTCTCTGTCTAGACTGTTCAGTGGATGGCTAGCACCTGGGAGAATGGCAGTTGCGAGCAGTGTCTTATACAGAGGCAGAAAAACACTTGCAGGGACAGCCTAATTCAAGATCCTTGGGCAATATTTCAGGAAGCAGAGCAAAGCAAAAACCCAGACATCAGTTACAACTAGTGTTGAATATGCCAAAAGGCCAAGTCTTTGAGCCAAGAGAGAAAGGTCAAGTGTTGGGTTAAACTTGTAAGGGATTTAGTAGCAGCAGGGAGCACAGAACTCATAAGAACGCAGTCCACTTGTGCTCATGCGTTGAAACTGTAGTGAAGGGCACAGGCAGGTCTCTATGAGTTTGAGGACAGTCTGGTCTACAGAGAGCACTCCAGGTCAGCAGGGGCTACCTAACGATACCTTGTCTCAAAATACAGAAATGAAAATAGAAAGTGTAGCAAAGGGATATAGGCTCCTTTGTCTCAGAAAGTTCCAGGTGCAGCATCTCCTTGTTCCAAGGATGATGGTAAGGGAAAGAATGGAAAGGAGAAGTAATGCCTCCATAATTCATTTAGGAAACCCTGCATCAAACACTGAAAAAACTCTTGGATCCACAGGCCGTCAAGATAAATGTGAAGCAAGTTATACACACACAGATGTGTGCGTGCATGCATGCGTGTGTGTGTGTGTGTGTGTGTGTGTGTGTGCATGTAAAATGTGGACTCTCTGGAGGAAAATGACAATTTTGTATGGGAGGGATGCCTTTGCATGTTTACACATGTACATGCTGGGTGCATGCACCCAGAGGGCAGAGATCAATGTTGCGTACCTTCCTCTATCACTCTTCACCTCTTTTTTAAATTTTGTTCGTATCGTGTTTTATTTCTCATGTATTTCTCATGCCACAGCACGCATGTAAAGATCAGAAGACAGCTTGCGAGAGTCAGTTCTCTCCTTTTGTCTCGTAGGTCCTGGGGACTGAATTGGGTGGTCAGGCTTGGCGGCAAGCACCTTTGCCCATACAGCAGTCGCCGCCTTATTTTCAGAGTCTCTTATTGAACTTTGCTTGCAGTCACTGATTAGGCTAGGAGAGCTGGCCAAGAGTTCAGCATGCTGATGTGCCTGGATGGACAGTTTGCTGGAGACTGGCCCTGTTTGCTCTGCCATGGAAGCACTGGGCAGAAAGTCTAATGCAGTGGCACACTGTGCTGCTCCCTAGGGGATAGCTTTGTACCACCACGAGGTGTCACTGGGCCCCAGCGCATTTTTCTGGCTGGAGTTAGAGGGGGGAAAAATTCTAAATATTTTATTTGAGGAAAACTGTCTTCCTGGGTGGTTCCCTTGAGGAGGATGGAATGGAAAACCTGGAAAACCAGTTTACTGTGTTCCTCCCCTCCGTGCCCACACGGAGGGTTGAATGTATGGGTGTGAGCAGCTGGGTGGAAAGCTAGTACAAAGGGTGTCACCCTGACAATAGGGCAGAGCAGGAGATCTGGGAGGAAATGATGATTGGAATCTCTAGGCATAGGGCAGAGAAATAGAACGCCTGGCAGGAAAGGGGTGGCAGTAGCTGTAAACCGAGTCCCTGTCACCTCCTGGGTGATTCCAATCCGATCCCATCTTCTCTTGTCCTGCGTGTGTATATTAGCAACTGCACTGTCCTGTCTCACATCTGTGCTAGCTGCTTCCCCAAAAACCCCAGCAGACATAATTCCATCTTGACTTGCTACAGTGAGGCTTTTCCCCGCCCTCTATTTCCTCTGCAGCTGCCCTCTCATCTCACAGAGTTTCCAGCGCCAGCAGTCTCATTGGCTTGGCATGTCAAGTTGGCCATCACCTCTGGCCATTCTGGAATTTGAGCATAGAACTTGCAAGGCCAACTCCAACTTCCTGGGCTTTCCTTTTCTCCCAGCTCCTCGGTTTTCATAGATGTGCCCCTTGCCCACTGGCATCCTTGTAAGGAATAGTAAAAGACTTGTCATAACCTGATTGGCACATTCCTGGGCCAGGGTATGTGGTACAGCAAACAGAGCTTGGAATGGATTGCAACCCTCTGAGCCCACTTAGCCTAGAGCCCTCAGGACCTGAACACCTTGTGCAGTTATATGCTGAGGTCCAGGGTGCTAACCTTGGCCCTCATCCTTCTGGTTCCAGCCTCTCCTGCAAACGTCATGGTCATAACTCTAGTTCGTGTGTCCTTGCCTAATTTCTAGACTTTCATATGTCTCTTGCAGTTCTTGTTTTTGTTTTCCTGTAGGAACCTCAAAGTTGCCATGACTCAAATAGAGTTCAGACTCCCATGCCCCATACCTCCACACCTCCACACCCCTACACCTCCATACCTTACACCCCATACCTCCATATCCCATACCCCCATACCTCCACACCTCACACCCCTATAACTCCATACCTCCATACCTCCATACCCCACACCCCCATACCTCCACACCCCCACACCTCCATACCTCAAACCCCCATACCTCCATACCTTCATACCCTATACCCCCATACCTCCATACCTCACACCCCTATACCTCCATACCTCCATACCCCTACACCTCCACACCTCCATACCCCACACCTCCATACCTCCATACCCCCACACCTCCATACCCCATACCCCCATACCTCCATATCCCACACCCCTATACCTCCACACCCCCGTACCCTCACACCCCAAACTTGCTGGGTTTTTGTATTTCTTCTCTTGATTCAGGGTTTCTTAAACTTTTTTAACTTACAGTCCCTTGTCACCTAGGCACTTTTTATGTGACCTCAGGGGTATGTGTATATATGCCAAAAATTTATTATTAATAAATAATAAACTTATTTTAATATAATTCTTTGGTATACATGTAAGACCAAGGTGAATTTTCATACCAAGAAGATGGAGATGTTTGTTTATTTTTACAAAAGAATTAAGTATTGAATGTAAACTCGATATTGCAGGGCATGAACCATCCTCAGCATTTCTTAGAGTTGATCTAACCAACCAATAACTTGGTTTTATAATCTTCAATGCTGAGAATGATGCTTTGCATAGATATAGAATGAAAAATAGCAGAAGTGGGCTATGAGGGCTTAGCAGATAAGTGCATGCACATACACATACAAAATCATATAACAAATAAATGTAAAAATACTTTCAATGGAAGAAGTACTTTTAGCGCATTTTCAGAAATTGCTGGGAGAGCCAGGTGGTGGGAGCACATGCCTTTACTCCCACGCAGGAGGCAGGAAGATCTCTGTGAGTTCCAGGCAGCCAGAGCTACATAGTGAGACCCTATGCCCGCCCCCCCCCCAAAAAAAAGGAAAAAAAAGTCAGAAAATGTTGGCAATATTTTTCTTTTGGTTTTTTGAGACAGGGTTTCTCTGTATTG
Source organism: Myodes glareolus (assembly GCF_982192425.1). Taxonomy (NCBI): domain Eukaryota; kingdom Metazoa; phylum Chordata; class Mammalia; order Rodentia; family Cricetidae; genus Myodes; species Myodes glareolus. The sequence goes on along the minus strand of NC_142034.1, from coordinate 46,405,661 downwards.
CTTTGGAATCTGTTATGGAACTAGCTCTTGTATACCAGACTGGCCTCGAACTCATAGAGATCCACCTGCCTCTGCTTCCCAAGTGCTGGGATTAAAGGCGTGTGCCATCACCACCAAGCCAGCATTTTTTTAAAAAAAAATGAAACATAAATTAGCCACTCAAACAGCAGTCTTTAAAATAAAATAGTCTAAGGATATACTATTTGACACTTACATGAAGAAAATGATGATAGGAAATGTTTAAAATGTTTTTTGTAATTAAATCATTATATTTCAATAAAAACAGAACATTTTGTATGTACAGTAAAACACTGCAATTCATAGTATACAACAGTGTATAATCTATTGCTGAGGTATCTCAGACAGTGTCATTGATGTTACATGGTGTGACAGCATACACGGGACAATGTTCGTATCATATTCTGTATCCAAATACCAGGCTGCAGTGATGTCATATGAGTCAACACAGGTATGTGTTGCCAGACGCATTTCAAATTCATTGAGTGCTGGATTTTGAATGGATTTTACAATTGCTAATTAAACAAAAGATTTGGTTCTTAAAATATTATGTGTATGGATGCTTTACTTGTATGTATGTGTTTGTATCACACAGCTGAGAGCCCACAAAGGCCATAAGGCATCAGATCCCCGAAACTAGAGTTACAGATGGTTGTGAGCCACAGTGTGGGTTCTGAGAATTGTACCTAGGTCTCTCCCTTTCCCATAGCCACCAGATTTCTCTTTACACAGATCTGAGAACATTGCTACTTTGTTTAAAACTATTTTTGACTCCTAATTAAGCACAGAATAAAGTCCAGATGCTCAGGTGTGGCACATAAAACCCTTCACATCTCAGCCCAAACCTACTTTCCCGGGTGTGCATCTGGCCTCTGATCTCAACACAGTCTTTGTTTTTAACCACATCAGATCGTGATGCACAGAGGCCCCAGTCTGATGGCGTTGTGTGTTTCACACCTTGTGTCTTCACTGTTACCTTGAATGCCATCTCTCTTATTCTCTTTCTTGTAAAATTCCATCCACTCTTTAAAATTATAATCACTTGTCCCCTTTTTCTTTTTGTGGTGCTGGGGACTAAACCTAGGGTCCCAGTGTATGCTAAGCAAATGTTCTACTATTGAGCCTAGCCCTATCACCCCCCCCTTTTTTCTTTCCGGCATCTGGCTCTAACTACAGGCTGTTACTTATAGAGCTCTATTGTGTGGTTATTAGAGATTAAGTCCAATGTCTTTCCCACCACATTTTAAAAGATTTTATTTTTTTATGTGTATGTGTGTGTGTCTCTGCATATATATGTGCACACATGATGAGTGCCTATGGTAGCCAGAAGGGAGTGTTGGATCCTCCCAGAGTGATTTGGGTGTTGGGAAACATATTTGGGTCCCTTGGAAAAACAGCAAGTGCCCTTATCTGTTGAGCCATCTCTCAGGCCTACATCATGAGTTTGTTGGGGACAAGATTAAACTTTTTAATCTTTGTATCATCGGGAGCTTGCCAAAGGATCTGTTCTGTGGTAGATGTTGAGTAAACGTTTATGATTTGCCTTGGGGAGGAAGACTGAACTTGATTGTGTGAGACAAGCGATGCTTTCTCTCAGCCTGTTTCTTTAGCTTGTTTCTCTTTTTCAGAAAATGGGAAGAAAATCTCACACTAGGGTAGCTGATGGGCCGGCTCCCTTGAAGATGGTGGCTTTGTCACATTGCAGCCTTTAGTGAAGTCTCTCAGGGACATAGAGACTGAATTCTCAAGTGACAGATGGGTGTCGGCATTTGGCTTTTTCCAAGCATTGGAAATTCTCTGAACCATGGTCAATTATCAATTTAAGACTCAGATTCTAGGCTGAGCCGGTGGTAGCGCATGCCTTTAATCCCAGCACTCAGGAGAAAGAGGCAGGGAGAATCTCTGTAAGTTCAAAGCCAGCCTGGCCTTCAGAGCGAGTTTCAGGACATCCAAGGCTGTTACACAGAGAAACCCCGTTTTGAAAAAAAAAAAAAAAAATAGATTCTAGGCTTCGCGGACAACAGCTGAGTAAGGGTACAGTTGAACTTATTTTATATGCAGTGCTCCACCCACCCAATCTTGAAAAACTGATTAGTTATCTTGAAGGGTGTGTGTTTCTTTCACAGGTTTTGTAGATACTGGCGGGGGGGGGGGGGGGGGGGAGGAAGGTGCACAAAACTGACCTAGTCATTCTCCTTAGCACAAGCCAGGCTGCGTAGGAGCCGCTCCTGAGCCCTGTGATGCCCAGAATGTGTAGATGGAACGAGCAGATGTGCATTTGTAGAACCGTGGTTGTAGCTTATGGGTGGGTGGGAAAGAGATCAGTTCCAAAAATCCTTTCAAACACAAGAACTTTGTTCTCACTAGAATCCAAGCAACAAGTTGCACTTGAAAAATGAACAGATTGGTCAGCTAAGTGTCCACAGGAAAAGCTTTCGGATGGATTTCTTGAGACCTGCCAACCCATCCTAAGATCCCATGCCAAATTTTGGGACCCTCGATTCCTTCTCATCTCTTGGAGCCTCCCTTTGGCTTCTCAAAAAACCTCTGGGCGTTAGTTTTCCCAAAGTTAGAATGTGAGGCTATCTGGGCTCAGCACGGAACCCTCAGCCTACTTCCTCCGTGAGCCTGGGATCCCGGGAGGACGCCCTTGTGGCTAGGAACAGGGATCACAGATGGCGGAGGGCGCCGCTGGGATGAAGAGTGAGCAATGCTGGCGACCCGGTCTGCCAACGTGGGTGGCTTCGCCGGGCCGCGCCCGAGCTGGGATGCCGGCCCCAGCGTCAACGAGGCCGCCCCCCGTCGGCCCTCCCCCGGGCGGGGCCAGCCCCCGACGGCGCTGACTCAGCAACGCGAGGGGGGAGTTTTGTCCCTCCGCGGACCCCGTTTCTCTCGGCCACCATTGAGCGGGTTTCCTTTTTCCGGCTCTCCGGGTGCGAGAACTAGGTCCGGCCAGATAGGCAGCGGGCTGTAGTGTAATCCCAGAGCTCACCTGAGGACCCCGAGAACTAACGTTTCCCTACGAGGCAGCGTGGGCGCCATGAACAACGCGGGTGAGGCGCCGCTCTTCCCGCGAGTGTTTTCCAGGGTCCTTTCCCAGGCTCCGTGGACCGTGAGGCCCTACGGTGAAAGGCCGGGGGTGGGGGGGAGACCTAGGCGAGGGCGGGGATGTAGCCCTCCCGGGGGGCCGGGAGCGGAGGGAGACGACATCTTGCAGGACACCGTGGGAGGGCTTTCGGGCTTCTGCACTCTCCAGGATGCCCTTTCGAAGTTAAATCTAGGATCTACAGTGATTCTATCCTAAAGCTGCCCCCGTCAGCCTATTTATTTATTTATTTATTTGGAGGGGGTATGTTATGATTATAATGGCATTTGATCTCCCCACAGGACTGAATTCGGAGAAGGTAGCTGCTCTGATCCAGAAACTAAATTCAGACCCTCAGTTCGTACTTGCCCAGAATGTTGGGACCACCCATGATCTGTTGGACATCTGTCTGAGGAGGGCCACGGTCCAGGGTGCTCAGCATGTGTTCCAGCACGTTGTGCCTCAGGAAGGCAAGCCGGTTACCAACCAGAAGAGCTCTGGTGAGGTCTTCGACTTCTTCCCTACTTTACTGACAGCAGTCTGTTTTGTGGTCCTAAAAACGGCCTTGGGAGAACAGCTTTGTAACACATTGAAAGAAGTCGTAATAAACCAGAGGAGAGGCACAAGAAAACGCAGGCCCAAGAGCACTGCTTGTGTGGTGGCCTGTTAGCGTTTAGTTTGAACACTAAAGTGATGGATGATGGTCACTGGATGCATGTCGCCATATTGTCTTGATGTTGTGTGATGTTGGGTTTATGTGGTTTGTTCCCGTGCAGTTTTTATGTTAACAGTTCATCTAGAAGTAGCAGAAGCTAGAAACAGATGTGGGGAGAGATTGTATACAGATCAACTTAAAGCAAAGACGAGCTATGCCCTTGGTCACAAGAAGTCCATGCAAAGATATCCTTACTCTAGAAGACTTCCCAGAATTGTGCTAAAATCCAAATATATAAGATAGAAAAACCTTAATGTGTTTACAATAGAATGTTGTTGACTATTATTTTAAAATGTGCTCCGTGGCTACAGCTGGAGTTACTGTGCTCATAGGTCACTTCGTAATACTCTTGAGTTTTCATTCCTTGCTGGCTGAGAATTCTTGTTTTGCTGTACGTTGTCCAGTTACCACTGTTAGAAATACATCTGAGAAATTGGTTATCCAGGAATCCAAGGAGGAGAAATAGTCTCACAACAAAATTGAACTAAAGAGACCTTCCATTATTTTTTGTTGTTTTGCTACTACTCCAAGTCCATGTGTACTTAAAGAAAACACATTATTGCTACTTAGAGCAATTCAAAACTCAAAAGGATACATTTAACATGGGTAATGTTCTGCTGTATGTAAATTATACCTTAGTGAGACTGATTTTTAAATTTAAAAATCATTTTTTAAGAAAAAAAATCATGACCTTGCAAAAATCTTCCTACGTCCTAGAAAGGTCTTACCTAGCATGCCCAGGCCCTTAGTTCAGAAGCGTTTGGAATGGTGAGGTCTGTCAGGCTAAGGACTTACCTAGTTAATATATCACAGTAGCCCTACAGTGGTCTAGGGTAAGCTTGGAAATGTTAATCTGGAACACATCAGGTCTTAAGTGATGTATCTCTTTACTTTAAATACTAATGGTGCATGAATGATGTAGTTTGTTCTTGTGATGTTTTCATCCTGAGAGTTCACTCAGAAGTAGAAATAGTGTGCAGGAGACAACTAGTGGGCAGATAAGCCAGCCTAAAACAACGATGTCACTATTCAGAAACACAGCGTAAGGCTTTCCCTTTGTTACAGACCCGCTCTTGTCCAGCGTAGAAAACCTGTAATGTACAGTAGAGTAGATTTGTTTACCCATCAAATCTTTATTCCCTGTATGATTGCTTTTAATATGAGATCATACTTTAAGAATTTTTACATGTGCCTTTTATAAACCTTTTGTTGTATGTTATAGAAATGGTTTCATATCTGTAAAAACATTATATCCAAATATGTTGGAAACTTCCCCGCGTTTTCCTCCTGAAGAGCATTACTCTTTAGTCTCGGCTCCCAAAGGCTTTCTGAATAGACACACTGAGTTTATCTTGCAGTAGAGTTGTGTTTTGGTGAAGGCATCAGTCAGAAGTTGCTCTAGTTCACACTAGTTTGGAATGCTTACAGATACTAGATTCCATCAGTTTCTGAGAGGCAAAATAATCTGAAAGTTCTGGACATGACCTCACATAGAAATGTTGGTGTCATTGGAAAGAGACCTCTAAAATCCCACATTGGTATGGAAAGCGGTGAACAACAAGCTCTGGTTATGAAGACATGTTTATGTCCTTAATGCTTGTCATAAAGTCTTCAGAGACAGCATCACGCTTGGGTTTAGAACATCGCTCTGTCAGAAACATACTAAATGGAAGAATGATGGTGGGCTGTGCTTGAAAATGTGGCTCCTGATGGCCAGGTGTATGGAGAGAATGTGAAGCTGTGAAAATAGAGTAGGTAAATGGTCCTCCTTGGTAGCCAACAATGGCCTTGACCTGCTTGTCCTTCTCCTTCCACCTCCGTGTGCTAGACTGTGATTGCAGGCATGTACTACATGTCTACTTTGTGGGGTGCTGAGGATGGATCCAGGGTCCTTGCATGCTAGTTAAGCATTCTACCAACTGAGCCACATTTCTGTCCTGGAATAGCAGTGCTGCTAAGTTAATTTGCTGTGTTAACGTGATTTTAAGAGGATTGTTGTTTCATTTATGTCTCAGTTTTTAAATTATATGTATTTTAACTCTTTTTTTTAAAGATTTATTTACTTATTATGCATACAATGTGCTGCTGGCAAGGAAGGCACCAGGTCTCATTACAGATGGTTGTGAGCCACTGTGTGGTTGCTGGGAATTGAACTCGGGACCTCTGGAAGAGCAGCCAGTGCTCTTACCCTCTGAGCCATCTCTCCAGCCCGTATTTTAATTCTTGAGCTGACGTGATCTTCCTGCGTCAGCTCTCCCAAACTTTTCATTTGTGTTTGAATTTTTATGTACCCTGGTTAGTCAAATACCAGCTTTAAAAACAACTCCTTTTGGGAGCGTAGGCAAGAGCTTTATGTTAAGCTTTGCATTCACTGAAGGATGCCCTGTCCATTCTAAATTAAGGTTTTTGTTCATTTCAAGTTAAGATTTTGATTTCCTGAATTGTTCTCAGGTGACTTGTATTTCCTCAGCTCTGTTCAGAAGGGGATGCTTGTTTTTGCACATCCTTGCCAGTTTGGGCATTATCGAGAAGAAAAAGGATATTCTCCCACTTTACTACTGTCTTATGAAGAACTTAAAAAGCAAAAGTTTCTTTATCCTCTGTGTCTTTTTTGGACATCACATACTTTATTCATGATTTCTGTTCATTTTCTTTTAGTGTTTCTAGACTATGCTAGAACTCACTATATTATCTAGGCTGACGTTGACTCACAGCAGTCTTCTTGCTTTAGTCTCTAAGTGCTGGGGTTATAGGTATGAGCCACCATGCCCAACCTAAAAGGTTCTGGTTGGTTTTTTGTTTCATTTTGATTTTGTTTTTAAGTGTGTGTGTGTGTACTATATAATAGCAATCACTGCATGTCTTTTGTTTTGATTTGGTTTTAATATTTCTGTTCCAGACTGAAGATGTAGTTAAGCTGGTAGAATGTCTAGCATGTCCAAATTCCTGGGTGCAATTCCTAGTATCACATAACACCAAATATTGTGACACATGTCTATATTATACTTGAGACATGAAGCAGGAGGATCAGGTGTTTAAGATCACCCTGGCTATATATAGTGGGCTATATAAGACTGTCTCAAAAACAAATACATTTGATATTTCTTTTATTTCTTATTTAGTCTTTAATGTCCAGATCTTATGGATCTGGTGTTTGGAAATACAGTTGGGGCAGTATGATCCATAAACAGTCATAAACTTCTCGGTTTGCTTTCTCATTTTAGGACGATGCTGGATCTTTTCTTGTTTGAATGTTATGAGACTTCCATTCATGAAAAAATTTAATATTGAAGAATTTGAGTTTAGCCAATCTTACCTGTTTTTTTGGGACAAGGTAGGGGACTGACCTTGCATGATTCTTTTTGTTTCAATAGCACCTAGTTAGGGGCAGCGTTTATGTTATTTTGCTTTTTTCGTTACAATGTACCTTTTTATTACAGATGTGATACCATTCTGATTTCCCAAGAATCAAAAGTTTATCTTATCAAAGGCAGAAGTGTATTTCCTTCTTTTCCCTTAGTGGTGCTAGGGTCAGGGCTTCTGGCGCGCTGTTGACAGAGCTCTGACCCTGAACTCTAGCCCCGCAGCTGCTTTCTGTTTGGTAGGTGGCTGCGTTCTCTGGGGAAGTAACAAATTTATTGATTCACTGCTTGTGTTTTCTTTATTTAAAAATTAAAATTTTGTTTTCAGCAGTTTGCCTGTCTAGCATCATTACTTAGGTCATTTGATTTTTTAAGCACTCGTTTCTTTTGGTAGCACCTTTCTGGGGGAAAAAAAGCAGTAACTATTTCTATTTCATTTAAAAATCTTAAAATACAACTGTTCATTAGATGTTTACTAAGTAAAGACTCTAAAATAGGATTTATTTAAACTTTAGACTGTATATGCAGTACATGGATGCAGTGTGTTTAGATATATATGCAAGTATAAGAAAAGACCAGATATTCTTTTGAAGCCAAGTACCGATATTTAATTACCAACTTCAGTTTTAAAAAGCTTCCATATTTCATTCTTAGTTGAACCAGGGCTCCCATTCTTCTGATCATGCATGGCAGTGATGTGATTGGCTACCTTTGCCTTTAATTTTATTTATCTTCTTTTACTTTAGGTTGAACGCTGTTATTTCTTCTTGAATGCTTTCGTGGATACAGCCCAGAAAAAAGAGCCTGAAGATGGGAGACTGGTGCAGTATTTGCTTATGAACCCTACAAATGATGGTGGACAATGGGATATGCTTGTCAATATTGTTGGTAAGAGCTTGTCCCTGATGGAATTGCAAGCTCTGCAGTTAGGAATAGGCCATTTCTCTGGTGGTTATGTTCACAGTGGAACTGACTTCCAAGAAGGCTGCATAGTTAGCTCTACAAACTTTTACTCCTCATTCTCAATGTGAAGTCTGTTTCTTTAAATAACTGATGAAGAAGTAGATACCATGAAGGCTTGACTGGGAGGAGAATTAATTAGAAGTAACTTCTCATAAAAAGCACTGAGGGGCTAGAGAGATGGTTCAGTGACTGAAAGGCACTGATTGCTCTTCCAGAGAACCCAGGTTCAATTTCCAGCAGCTAGATGTGGCCCATAACCTTCTGTAGCTCCAATTCTAGTGTATTAAAATCTTCTAGCCTTTACATGGTGCACAGACATGTGCAGGCAAAACACCCATACATACTAAAGTAATCTTAAAGCACCAGGGAATTAAGAAGCATATTAATAGGGCTAAAGAGACAGGCAAGCAGTTAAGAGCACTTGTTCCTGTTACAGAAGACCCAGGTTAAGTTCCTAGTACCTATGGGGTGGTTCACAGCCTTGTCTAACTCCAGACACTCTTCTGACCTCCTCAGGGACACACATGGTGCACATACATAAATGCAGGGAAAATACTCATAAAATAAAAATAAATCTGAAAAGGAAAGAAAAGTGGTTTGGTGGTGTAGATCAGTGGCAGAGTGCCTGCCTGGCATGCACGTGACCTTGGGTCTGATCCCTAGCACTGCAGACAGCAACAGCCAGCCAGCAGGGCAAGCACGCAAGCAAACAAAACCCTGCGTCTGTGTGAAAATGTCGTTATACAAACATTTTATTGTGGAAGACCTTGTGCTGAGTGTTTTATAGAGTACGACAGGTGGGAATATTAGACTGAATTTCGAGGCAGGTAGCTGCATGGTAAAAGTTTGTCAAAGGGATTAGAGGGATAACTCAGAAGTAAGGCACTTTCTCAGCATGCCCGAGGCCCTAGGTTCAGTCCTTAGAATCAAACAATCCAACAACACTGGTAGGGCTGGGGATGAAGTCTAGCGGTAGAGGGCTGCCTGGTTGCACAGAGCTCTGAGTTGAGTCCCCAGCACTGAATAAATTAGATCTAGTGTTCTGTGCCCAGTATGTGCCTCTAACTCCAGTACTCCGGGAGGTCAAGGCAGAAAGACTAGAAGTTCAAGGTTATTCTTAGCTACATAGACTTTGAGGCCAGCCTGGACTACATGAAACCCTTTCTCAAACAAATAAACCCCACCCTTGCTCATTAATACAGCCTAGTTTAAAGTAGCCAATAGTTTGGACAGAATTTCTAATACTAGAAATTATTTTCACTTTATTGAACACTAAAATTGTTGTCTTTTAGAAAAATACGGTGTTGTCCCTAAGAAATGCTTCCCTGAATCTCATACGACAGAGGCAAGCAGAAGAATGAATGATATTCTGAATCATAAGGTACAGAATATGAGTAGGAGGGACTGGGTTAGTGTACTTGACCTTTCACTAACTGACTTTTTATAGAGACAGGATAACTATTGATGTCAGGGTCTATCAAAAGCAATGTGGCTACACATTAACCTCAAGAAATCGTTAAGATTACTGTGTTTTGGTTCTGTTGATTTTAGTGTTTTCTTACACATATTCAAGGGAAAAAAATACTAGGTTCAGTTAACTTGGGTCTTGAACACACAGTGCTGCCCACTGGCTTTTAGTGGAGGTGTGCTGAGGCCGCTTCATGCACTAGCAGAAGCCAGCAGAGCAGTTTGTAAGACTTCCTTTAAAAGTGTGCTTTGTTCTTAGGCTTACCCAGACCACATCAGTGTGGTTTAGCCACCCACTGAGGATTTGATGTAGTCACTGAGCTGTTTTTTATGGCTTAAGTTACCCTAATGAATCATTTCTCCTCCACATTCTCCCAGGGATGATTATAAGCCCTGTGCGGTGGTGTTCTGCTTGCCAGATCTCTTTTTTGAGAACTGGACATTGCCAAAATCTGCCGCCCATATCTACAAGACTGAAATTAGATGTTATCCCCAAGGAAAAGTGTGCATTTAAAAATAAGCATAGCTCTGTTTCCCCAGTATTGGATGTAGGCTGTTTCCTACCTAGGGAACTCTGGGCCCTCTTATCCAAAGGCTAGAAGATCGTAAGTCTTAGCTTTGGATTTCATTCTGATTGAGAACAAGTCATTTTAGTGCTGCAGTTCAGTTTCAGAATCTTTTTAATGTGGGACTTCTCCCAAAATTGAAAGAAACAGAAAAACATGTTGGAAGTTAGTATAGTCACAGTCATAGTGACTGGCAGAGAAGGCAAAGTGGACAGCAAATCGGAGTCTAAATGAGAATATATACGAGTGCTTAGTGCTTCTATGATCTGTCTCCTGCTTTCTAAGGGTGGTGGGCACCAGAACCAGACATTGTCCGTGCACATGCAGAGGGGGCTGTCAGTTGCAGAAGAAGATCAGTTCTCTCCAGTGTTCTTTAGGAATAATCCCTGTGCCCTTATTGAAAGGATTTTTCACTGTCTGTTTAAGTGGATTGATTGGGGAAAATCAATTTGTTTTTATAAACTTTGCCCAGGGTGTTGGCTGTGTTGTACTTCCAAGCATAGCTAGTGGTGATCTGTTAGGCTTATTAACAGCTTGTGCAACTACTGGAATGCTGAATACGTTTCTATCATAGATGAGAGAATTCTGTATACGGCTGCGGAACCTGGTACACAGTGGAGCAACCAAAGGGGAAATCTCATCTACGCAAGATGCCATGATGGAGGAGGTAATAAGAATCTTTGGACTTTTGTGACTTGTCTAAAAAGCACTCAGAATTTCCTACTAAACTGATTACAGAATGCAGTCACTGTGTGAATATTTAATTGAATGAAAGCTACTTATTTTTCACTTTAGAAGTAGAGACAGAAGGATCGAGAAGTTCACAGTCAGCCTTGGCTACAGGGAACCCTGTCTCAGAAAACAACAAAAACTACTTATTTTAAAGCTGAAAAAAAGAATGAAATTTACACTTTCTTGTGTTTTAAGGACTTGTACTGAGCTTTCTTAATTCCTAGTTTAGGTTCTATATAAACACCACTTTTTACACATTCATAAGTACTGCCTTCTGTGAGTTTGGCACTTAGGTGATAAAGATGAGAAGGCAGTTTCTGCTTTCAAAGAGCTCAGTTTTTGTGTGGCGTTCCCTCCTATCCTCCCTTTCCCGGTACCGGAGATGAAACTCAGCACCTCTTGCTCTACCACCAAGCTGTATCCCTGGCTTTACACATGTGGTCTTTTGGGAAAAAAGGAAAACCATGATTAATGATAATAAGTTGTGTTCTAGATGTGTAACAGAGTTCTGTGGTCAAGGATGGAAATGACTAACTCAGGGAAGAGTTGAACCAGCAGTAGGAATTTACTGTGTGAGCCACCCCAGGCGTAGGAAACTGTGTACACAGGTGGATGGCCAGCAGAGCATCTGGGTTTCTTCTGTAATGAGAGCTGGCGATGGTTGTATCTGTTAAAAGTAATGTGTGTGAAACACTTAGAAAATTGAAAAGTCACCAAATAAGTGTTTATTTTCAAGGCAGATAAGCATCTGTATTAGTAATCTCCATATTCAGTACTGGTAGACATGAAACGGAAACTCTCTGAGAAAAGAACATATATCACCTTCTTCAGCCTGGGGCACATTGGTGAGACCACGGTGAAGACGGGAGCGGAGTGGCTTCACATTTTGTCACTTCAGTGGAAACTTCCTGTTTAAGGGAGGCAGTGCAGCATAGTGGAGCGTGTTTACAGTCAGAACAGTGACCTTTCCTACTTGACTGCATGCCCGGACAAGTTCCTTACCGCTTCAAGTCTTGGTTTGTCCATGGGTTCCATATCCAGTGTTTGACATGGTAACTGTTTCTTATATATTAGAAGAGATGAATGCATAGCATTTATTTGTTAACTGCATTTAAATTATATTTACCTTTCTTAAATGTTCTATTGAAGAACAGTCTCTTAGTACAGAGGGAAAGAGACTTTAGAGTTTGATGTATCATGGATTTACATTCTGTCTTAGTTACCCTCATCCTGAGATCTGCTCACTAACTTGAGACTCAGTTTGGGATTTAAAATACTTCCCTCATTGGAATGGTAAGGAATTAATGTCAGAATGCCAGGTGCTAGTGCCCTGTGTCATTTGTTGACTTCTCTTCCCATTTGGAATGGTGTCTCTTGCTGAGGCCATCTCTCCTGACAGTTTGCCTTAACTTGTGGTTAGATTAAGGTAATGGGAATATAGCAGGCATGAAGACTGTAAGTCAGCCAACAAGTGATTGAGCAGGTACTGACGGTGTGCCGCCAAGCTCGATGACCTAAGGTCAGTCTTTGGGACCCATATGGTAGAAGGGAAGATGGATTCTTGCTAGTTATCCTCTGGCCTCTACACATGCATTTACAAAGAAATAAATGAATGGAATAACTTTAAAAGATTGTGCGCTAATGGTTAATAAAAAGGTCCAGATAGTAGCAGTAGTAGTATTTTTCCCCCCAAGACAGGGTTTCTCTGTGTAGCCTTGGCTGTCCTAGAACTCACTCTGTAGACCAGGCTGGCCTCGAACATAGAGATCCTCCTGCTTCTGCCTCTTGAGTGCTGAGATCAAAGGTGTGCATCACCATTGCTCTGCCTTCTTTTTTTCTTAGGGTTTATTTTTACTTCTGAGTGCTTTGCCTGCATGTATATAATTGCAGGGAGTGCAGTGCAGTGCCCACAGAGACCAGAAGACATCAGATTCCATGAAACTGGAGTTACAGACATTGGTGAGCTGCCATGTGGGTGGCTAGGTCCTCTGCAGGAACAAATGCCCTTAACTGCCTGAGCCATCTCTCCAGCTCCCAGATACACTGCTTATAGACCATAAGTATCATGGCCTATGGTGTTTGTTTTAGTGATCCTCAAATTAATAATAGTCTTAAGATTTATGTCCTAACCATAGGATTAGTAGGGGATAATAAATGATTCAGAATTATAGCCATACATTTTTACGTTTTGTTTTGTTTTGTTTTCTTTTTCTACCCCTGCCTTGAAATCCAAAGATAATACTTTGCCATGTCCTGAGTCCAGGTGTTTTATAGGGTTGTTTACTTAGGGACTTATTTCATCTGTTCACTACAGAATCTGTGCGGTAGGTTTTCACATTTTTACAATCTTCCAAATAACTCCTCATTATTGAACCTGACTCTTTTGTAATGAAGAGTCTAGCTTCACTTAAAGCCACAAATTAATACCTATGATTTACCTAGCCTTATGGGCAAGTCTCAGTGATGATCTCAGTGAGTAACCATGAAGCCGAGGTAGCACGAAGGGAACTTGTTTATGCCAAAGGCTTTCTTTCAGAGAGGAGCGTAGGTGGTTTGTGGATGTGGGAGACTCAGCAGATCTTTCTGGAATCATGTAGCCACTTCAATTACAGGTGTTCTCCATGTGCTTGCTCTTGGAGCCTCCAGATCCCTTAGGATTACTAATATATTCTCTTCCAAAACATGCTCTATTAAAATTAAATCCTGAAACAAAGACTAAAGCTAGTACTTGTCAGGGTTGTGAAAATGGACAGGAAATAATTTTGATGGCTTAGGAAATTCTATAGCAGGGTTCTTTAAAACAACATTAATGGTACTGGAGAGATGGCCCAATGGTTAAGAGCACTGACTGCTTTTCCAGAGGACCCAGTTCTGTTCTTAACACTCACATGGTGGATCATAACATCTGTAATATTAGTTCTAGGGGATCCTACACCCTCTTCTGGCTTCTGGATACGGGCACACATGCAGGCAAACACTCATGCACATAAAATAAAAATAAATAAACCTGTCAAGTAGTGGTGGTACACACCTTTGATCTCAGAAGCAGGTCTCTGAGGTGGAGGCCAGCCTGGTCTATAGAAAAAGTTCCAGGACAGCCAGAGCTACACAGAGATGCCTCAAAATAAATAAATAAATAAACCTTAAATAAAACATTGAACTAAGGATATAGGTCAGTGGTTTAGCATTTGCCTAACATGCTTAAGGTCTTTAATGTCCATAGGAGGCGAAGTGGAAGGAGCTGATAACACATTCCAAATTATCTGGGGGTTATACTAATGTCCATTCCTATCGTCAGTGACAATTAGATTGGATCAGTCTGATAGGTAAACAATATTATCTCATGATATATGATTTTGGGTGAGACTGAACATTTTTATGAACTATATTAATATTCTAAAATCATGTTTAGGTATATGTTTTTTAATTTTGTGTGTATGTATCTGTGTTTGAGTTTATGTTTGTGTTGTGTATGTACAGGAGCCTGCAGGGGTCAGAAAAGGCTGTTGAATCCCCTAAAACAAGAGCTAGAAGTGATTGGGTTCTCCATAAAAGCAGCAAGTGCTTTTAACCATTGAATCACCTGCCCAGGTCCTAAAATTTACTATTTAAAAAACCGTATTATGTGTTCTTCATGTGTGTGTCTGTGTGTGTGGATATGTGAATAAGAGTGCAGTGTCTGAGGACACCAGAAGAGGGTGTTGGATGAGATACGGTAGGCATGAGCCATTACATGTGGGTTGTGAGCCATTGGGTCAGGTCCTCTGTAAGTGTAGCAAGCACTCTTAACCACTGAACCATCCTTACAGTCCCAGGATTCATACTTTACCTGTTTGGATAGGTCTTCAGAGGTAAAATCTGAGCTGAGCTAAGAATAATAAGAGTGAGCCAGGCAGGGGACAGCAAGGGCAAATGCCCCATGGTGGAAGAAGCTGGCGTTCCTGAGTAACAGAAAGAAGGCACTGTGGCTTGAGCCTGGGAAGGGATGATGGGGACGAGTGGGACAGAAAGCAGATGAAATGGGAACCAGCTTAATGCAGGGCCCAGAGCTGTGGTGAAGAGCTTACGTCTTATTCTAAGTAAGGTAGCTTTGGGGGAGTTTAACTAATATTTTGCTTAGTTTTTTTTACTCTGAAGCTGTGCATAGTGAAACACACTTGTAATTGTAGTGCAAGGGAGGCTAAGACAGGAGAATCACAAGATTGAGGCCAGTATGGCTATATGAAACCCTGTTTCAAGGAAGGTGTGTGTGTGTGTGTGTGTGTGTGTTGGAGAGGCAAGGACAGAAAGACACCTACGCTCTGGCTATTTTAAGAACAGATTGTAGAAGCAGAGAAACTAGACGGAAAGTTAGTTGTAAGCACACAGGTTAGAGAGACTCACGAGCAGTGACATCTCTGGGTTTGTCTGGAAGGGTTGCTGTTAGGACTTGCCAGTGAGCTCTGTGGAAGACAGGGAAGGGGAGGTATCTTGGTGATGTCATGGTGTCTTGAGGGAAGATTGTAGATATGAGGAAAGGCTTTTTATCAGTTCAATCAGGAGAAGGGAAACTGTGTGGGAAAGAAATAATAATTGAGAAGATTTGAGAGGAGGGAAAGATATGGTCTAATGAAGTACTTAAAAACTTTTCAAGTCTACATAAAGCAGTACAGAAAATACAGTTTAAGAGTCTGCAGTGAGGTGGGAAGGAAGGTCTGCATTTCTGGTTCCTTAATCCACACACTACTCTAGAAGCAATCTCAAGAACACTGTTGGTTACCGAGCGCACTCTCCTAGCTTCTCAGAGCAGCTTATACCTTGTGTTTTCCGGCATGCACCTTGCATGCCTTTCCTGTTTGAAGATAGATTTAATGACTCCAGGTGTATCTGCCCTCTTTACGTAGGGAGGTATTTTTGTTTTTAAGCATCTTATTCCATCTTACTACCGGGGAGCTGTAGAGAGTGCCCTCCTCCTGTCCCCTTTCTCTGTGTAGCTCAGTACAAAGGTCTGTAACATACCTCTCTGGAAGTCAGTTCACTGAACTCCTGAACTGCCTTCAAAGTTCACTGCTTTTATGAAGATGCTTGTGGCCAGACTGGTCAGTGGTTCATTTTACCTTTAAACTTAGTTTCTCCATCAGTAAAAGTAGGAAGTTTAGGTAATTGATTTCTTAAGAACATTGTAGCTAGCTGGACACTGATCCATACCTGTAATCTCTTCACTTCCAAAGCTGAGGCAGAAGGATTACAAATTTGAGCTACTTTAGCCTAAATAGTCAGAAAGTATCTCAAAATAAAACAGCATTGTAGCTTTGTACTTTATAACAATGGGAGTAACTAAGTTTTACCATGCTTTAGATGTTTTCATCCCCCCCCTCCCCCCCCCCCCCCCAACAGCTATTGCTTCTAAGATTGTGTCACCTCTACGTAGTTCTGACCTCTGGAATCTTCAGATTTACCTGTTGTCTCCTTCTAACCTTTTATTCATTTCTTGTTACCCTTGACTGGCTTTAAATTCTTTCTTCCTCACCTGATGTAGTCAGATGTAGCCATGTGCGTGAGAATTGACTTTCTCCATCTGTTTGTCTTTAAATTGAGGCCAGGTAGGCTTTGCTTTTGTTCTGAATCCCATGCTTTTTGTGCCTTGTTTCCTTTTTCCTTTCCTTATGCTGTCTATGTCATTTCATGTTAGACTTCGATAAGTCAATGAAAATAAATCTCTGCTAGGGGAAATAGTTTTAGAAGCCAATTAAAATAGTTTTTTTTTTAACAAAAGTAAACTTGAAACTTAGACTCTGCCTTCTTAGAAGATGTATCATTAAAAATATTTTTTATTTTATTTTTTATGTGCATTGGTGTTTTATCTGCCTGTATGTTTCTGAATGTGTCAGATCTTGGAGTTATAGACAGTTGTGAGCTACCATGTGGGTGCTGGGATTTGAACCTGAGTCCTCTGGAAGAACAGTCAATGCTCTTTAACTGGTGAGCCATCTCTCCAGCCCCAGAAAAATGTATTTTTTTAATTAGTTTATTTTTATATATGTGCGTTGGTGTTTTGCCTACATGTATGTTTGTGTAAGGGTGTCAGATGCCCTGGAACTGGAGTCACAGATGGTTATGAGCTGCCATGTAGGTGCTAAAAATTGAACCTGGGTCCTCTACAAGAGCAGCCAGTGTTCTTAACCACTGAGCCAACTCTTAAGCCCCCTTAGAAGATGTATTTAACTCGAGATAGGAATTAGATCTTTCTTATACAGACTTCAGCTTTTCTGAAGGGTTATATGTTGGTAGACAAAGATTACACATTCCCAAAGTAAGAATACTTTAAATTTCCAACTTAATTACAGTTAAACTAATCAAGAATTAAAAGCCAGATGGACTAGGAGACACGTGTAGCCATGCTCAGCATGGTTGCTCTAGACTGCCTTCTCCAAAGTTGAGAGGGAAAAGGGTCTCAGTGGGCCACAGACCAGAGAGCATAGCTAAAAAGCATTGGCTTCTTTTTTAAAATAAAAATAAAAACCAACAAGACCACGTAATTATTGGCTTGGGGATTTGGGAAAGGAGAATCAAATCCAGGGCATCTGTGTTTAAAGCTTGTAGCTTTCCAGTGTTCTGGAGAGCCAGCACTGCTTCAGCTCATTCTCCTGACTATGGTAGTCTTCTGTTCTGTTCTAAGTCAGGCTGGGCTGTACACTAGGTTTACTCTGAAATCACAATTAGAAGGCACAAATAGTAAATTACCTGTGCCGAGTACGGTCTAGGCATTGGAGATTTAGCAGTGAACAAATAACAGGGATTCCTGTCTCTGGTATTTACTTTCTAATAGGCATAGACAAATAAAATATGTAACAAGTATAATATCCCGTGGAGAAAATAAAGGGAGAGCAGAGGTGCTGGACTGAGAGAGAGAATCCCGAAGTCACCAGTGCATTTCTCCAGGGGCTTAATGGTGGACTCTCATATGTAGTTATATTCTGAGGAATATGGTTGACTGTTGTGCATATTCTGTGTCATGAATGTCAGTCAGATATTGTGAGAATCAGGAGACACTCCTGATTTGTCCACCAGAGAGCAGGCTTGGATGGTCAACATTAACTGCCATTTTGTACCTTTGAAGATAGTGTTATTTCAAAACAGAGACTCTTACATTTCAAGAAAATGCAGTCTTATGAACCTTGGAGACTATGCTTTGGAGGAATCCTTAAAATTATTTATCGATACTTGACTGGGGCCAGATGTCCCCTGCACCTTGGTATAGATGGGCTATAAATTACCCAAAGTAGTGACTAAATAGTAAAACTTCATGTGTTTTTGTTTGTTTTTTTGAGACAGGTTCTCACTTTGTAGCTATGACTGTCCTAGGATTCACAGTGTAAACCAGGCCTACCTCAAACTCTCAGAAATATCCTGCTTCTGCTTCCCAGTGCTGGGACTAAAGGTGTGCACTATTCCTGGCTTGAAAAACTATGTGTTTTAAGTTGAAGTTTTCTAGAATCTAAAAGGAAGAGCTCTCAGCCATATCAAGTATATTTGATTAAAATCTTCAGATTTATAAGGGGTGAGCAACTGGGTAACTATCATCTTGCAAAGCGGTTTTCTAGAGAATTCAGTTTGATAATGTAAATGCAGATTTCTTTTTAAAAAGTTTAAAAAACTATATTATTATTTTATTACTACTTCTGTGTATGGTGTGTCTGTGGGTGTGCATGTGCCATGGTGTACATAAGGAGACCAGAGGGGACCGCTCTGTGCGGTTGATCCCTTCCACCTTTACACGGGTTTTGAAAACCCTCAGCTCTTCAGGCGTATTCAGCCAGTGTCTACCTGCTGAGCCATTTGGCCAGTACCAATTTCTGATGCTTTCGTGAGTGTGTGTGTGTGTTGTGTATTTGTGAGTATTACCTCAGGTGCAGCTTTGGGGAGGAGGTAGTGGGGAGGAGGTAGTAATTTAATACTTTTTACTTTGGATATTCAGGTAGGGAAACAGAATATACTGTACGGTACCATGCACCTTAGAGAGGAAAGTGAAACCAGAAAGTTGTGTTAAACTTTCATTCTGTTTTATTTGGCTAGAGCTTGGTAGATTCACCACTTTTGGATAATTTGGAGTAGACCAGAGCAATTTCACTGATAGGTATACATACATGGATGTTAGCAGTTAACAGTTGAACATACAATCATGGTGTCTGCTTTAGTTATCAGTGGTAGTGTTCCCATGGCGACAGAGTCCTAAAGTTGCCTTCTATAGCCTAACCACTGAGCAAATCCAAGACACTGTATGGTCTATGTGAATCCCAAGCAAAGCTCATAGTCCATGGCTGAGACAGCTCGATTACAGTTGCTTGTAAACTGCTCTGCCTCTGTGCTATGCAGAAAGCAGCTTGAGAGTGTAGTACTAGAAGACAGTGTCGATGTTCTAGCTGTGTCAGCTCATAAAGCACACAGAGAATCCCCCTAAAGGACAGTTCTCTTGGAAAACAGCAGAGCCTCTTCTGAAGGTCAGCCTCCTCCTGTAGACAATGGGGTCACAGCATTAGGAGCACACTGCTTACATGCACGGGAACGTGAGCGAAGCCCACAGGCATGTCGGCAAGAGTGTAGGAGTCAAATGATGGTTCCCTCCATGAAGTAGGTGAGTTATTTACTAAAGAAGAACCAAGGATCCTTTTTAATGTATTCTGTTCTAGACGGTGGTTACCTCCATGTATGTGAAACACAGTGAATTGAGTTGTACGTCTAAGAGTAGTGCATGTATACTTCCTGAACATATGAACAAAACATAAGAAAAAGAAATTAGGTCATGGAATTTGGATTTGTTGTGGGAGGTAATAGACAACTTTTATTAAATTTTCAACAGGGAAGTGACTCCAAGAAAGTACTTCTAAAATTATTTACCCTGAGGTGATGTGGAAAATGAGCCAGGTGTGCTGGTATAGCCAGGTCATTCCTCTCTTCTTTAGCAGAGAGAGAGAGAACAGGTGTGTGCATTTGCCACATACATGCACATGTGGGCACAAACAGTCCATGATACAAGTGTGAGATCAGAGGACAGTTTGCTGGCCTTTATTTTTAAAAGCCTTGTACTGCGTTAAAGGGAAAAAGTTATATGAAACCCAGAAAGCCATGAGGTGAATTTACAGTATTTTGGAAAGTTCAGTCTAAACTCAGTTCTGATCTGCCATTTACTTTCTCTGGGACTTCCGGCACACTGCTTACTTCCTGAGGCTGTGGTCTTTATCTCTCAAGTGACAGTAACAGCTGCCATCTTAGTTGAGAGGATTGAGCGCTACAGTATGTAGATTATAGCACAACACAGTCGGCCTTCAGTAGATGGTCCCCTTTTAAAGCTAAGTAGAATACTTTCCTTTAATAGCACGTGACTTCAGCTCAGATCCTGACCTTACAGTCACCGGCTCAATGATTTTAAGTAGGTTACTTCAATTTTTTGAGTCACAATCTCAACTGAAAAAAGGAGGAAAGGAGTAGATTACCTTGAGAGTGTTAGAATTACCCTAGTAGTGTGCAGAGACACTAGCACAGCTCATACTTAGTAGGCAGAAGACTCACTTCTTTGAGTGTAGCGGAGCAGACACGTTTGTGGCTCGAGGAGTGAAGCTGAGTTAGAGATGAGCCTGGAACAGTAGTGACAGTAGGGTAGAGAGATGAGAGGCAAGTTGTTATGTTGTGTGTGTGTGAGAGAGAGAGAGAGAGAGAGGGAGGGAGAGAGGGAGGGAGGGAGGGTTTCACTCTGTCGTTTTGGCTGGTCTGGAACTTGCCTTGAACTCACAGAGATCCACTTGCCTTCCAAGTGCTGGGATTAACGATGTGTGCCACTGAACCCAGAATAGCTGTCTTCTTCACTGTTCCATTTCTGTGAAGTTGCCACACCCAGGAACTACAGCATTTAGTTGGGAGCTTGCTTATAATTTCAGGGGTTTAGCCCATTATCATCATGGCAAGCAAGGCTGAATGCAGGTAGAAGACATGGAACAGTAACTGAGAAATACATTTTCCTCCAGAGGGAGAGGGAAGAGGTGGGGGGAGGGAGGGAGAGAGGAGAGATTTGGGGCTTGGAATGGGTTTTGAAACCTTGGAAAGTCCATTCCTAGTGATGCACTTCCTCCAACAAGGCCACACATCTAAATCCTTCTAATGCTTTCAAATAGTGCCACTCCCTGGTGACTAAGTGTTCAAATGTATGAGTCCATAGGGGCCATTCTTATCCAAACAACCACAATAGTATTCTCAAAGGAAAAAAAGAAAGAAAGAAAGAAAAAAAAAGGAAGGAAGAAAAGGAAATATTTTGTATATTCTGGCCTTGTACAAAGTATTTATTCCTCTTTTTTTGTATAAAGTAAAAATAATACAAGTATATTTTAAAATTTATTAATGCTAGCACAAAGGTCTTTTTATAACTTTAAGAAAATAGATTATGGGCTGGAGAGATGGCTCAGTGGTTAAGAGCACTGCCTGCCCTCCCAAAGGTCCTGAGTTCAATTCCCAGCAACCACATGGTGGCTCACAACCAACTGTAATGAGATCTGGTGCCCTCTCCTGGCCTGCAGGCATACATGCAGACAGAATACCGAGAATACTGTATTATATAATAAATAAATAGATTAAAAAAAAAGTTTAAAAAGAAAAAAAAAAATAGACCATTTGGGACTGGTTAAGAGCTCTTGCAGAGGACCTGAGTTTGATTCTCAGTATCCATATGGGGCAGTTTATAAATTCCTATATCGCCAATTTCAGAGGGATCCAGTATCTTCTCCAGCACCCGTGCCTCCCTACACAGACACACAAATACACATGATTAAAAGTATAAATAAGTATTTTAAAAATACATTATTTGGGGATTGATGGTATTGTTTAGTGTTAGAGCACTTACCTTTCTTTCCTTTTGAGACAGGGTCTCACTATTTGCTATGGCTGTCCCGGAACTCACTGTGTAGACCAGGCTGGCCTTCCACCCACAGAGATCCACCTGCTTCTGCTTTCCAAGTGCTGGGATTAAAGCTAATTGCTCTACTAATTGTTCAAGTGCCACCTTGCCTGGTGTGGACAAGTTTCTTAGCTAAGGAAGTTTGCAGCACTTGGCTAAGAATATTAATATATTCACATTTCAGAGTTTTGCTGTTCAGAGTGCCTGAGAACTTAGATGTTGACTTGTGATAATTTTTAAATCTTGGAGCAGTAGTAGATTCTTTTGCAGTTTCTGGGTTTGAAACATAGCTGTTAATTCCTGAGCACTTTTCAGGCTTGTGGAAATGAAGCCCTTAATCACCCATCTCTTCCAGATCTTCCGAGTGGTGTGTATCTGCTTGGGTAACCCACCAGAGACCTTCACCTGGGAGTATCGAGACAAAGACAAAAACTACCACAAGATTGGCCCCATAACCCCCTTGCAGTTTTACCAGGAACACGTGAAGCCACTCTTCAATATGGAAGATAAGGTCAGAGACTAGTGTCGGCAGCCGCTGACTATGTAAATGGTCAGGTCTGTTGTTACACGGAGAGCATAAGAGTCCCAGGTTCATGTGCACATCCATCAAACTGGATTCTAGAAACCTTTTGTTTTCATTCTCTGAAGTTTATATGCACCTGACAGAAGTAGGCACAGCAGGGTCACTTCCCCCAGTGTGTCTCTTCAGAGGATTCCTGACTCTAGGCCAAGAGTCAGCTTATTCCCACATCCCACCCTTCTTTCCTGTAAGTTAGGTCCCGATCAATCTCAGGTGCATAGATAGTGGTATATTGGATAGTATGGATAGGCTCAGAGCACCCCAATCTCCTGGCCTTGCCGGGAGCTTTCTTGTTAAAGGAGGCATCCAGTGTTGTTCTTCCTTCTTCTGCATCTGCCTAGCAGGATGACCAGGGCCCCCTCCCTCAATGGGCTTTTTGACCCTCTTCAAGAAATTGCATTGCTGCACATTGAGCCTCTCTTGCACTCTGAGGAAGGGTGTATGACAATGTTCCACGAGTGGTGCCTCATGTGTTATGTGCAGCATGACAGGATTAATTTGGGGGCAGTTTTTACCAGTAGGGAAGACAGGTAGAGACAGCTCTCAAGTGTGCTCTTTGTACTAATTAGAATACGTAGTACCTTTTCTTTATACGTGTTTGACCAGTTTTTGCTTATTTGTTACTTTTACCTTGTGACTATAGTGTTTCTTCTTGTAGAGGTGATGAGCTTGTTGTAACCATAGCAACCTAGCAGTGAGGATTGTGTCTTGCTTGACATCTTTGGTCTTGTGTTCTAATACACATGTTCTTGATCTCAAAAGATTTGTTTTGTGAATGACCCACGACCCCAGCACAAGTACAATAAATTGTACACAGTAGACTACTTGAGCAATATGGTTGGAGGGAGAAAAACGCTGTATAACAACCAGCCCATTGACTTCTTGAAAAAGATGGTTGCTGCCTCCATCAAAGATGGAGAGGTTAGTACTGCCTTACGTTTCTGTGTCTCCCACATGGGTGTTAACATAGCTGCTGCTTTCCTTTTCACTGCTTTGGTTTATGTTGACTTTCTTCTATTTCTAGGCTGTGTGGTTTGGCTGTGATGTTGGAAAACACTTCAATGGCAAGCTGGGCCTCAGTGACATGAATGTGTGAGTGCACGGAATTCAAAATAGAAAGTTCTCTGTGGGTTGTTGCTTTGAAATCCTCTGCTGAGGTTCATCAAGACATTAAGGTTGGCCTGAGGGTGGGTCTTTCTCTGCATCTGTGAAGTTGTGGCTCCTGGCAGAGGCCGCACAAGTGTAACTGCTGTAACCCAGGAAACCAAGATCACACTAGCAGAACTCACCGGAGTTCTTAAGATGCTGGCTTATGTGGGAAAGACACTGAACATGCAGTGGGCCGGCAGGAAAGCTGCTCGGCACATTGTGGTGTAATAGGAGGCTTTCTGGAGCTCTTCCATTGATCTTTCTTTCAATGCTTCTCTTACTTTGATGCCTTATA
This sequence comes from Myodes glareolus, assembly GCF_982192425.1. NCBI lineage: Eukaryota > Metazoa > Chordata > Mammalia > Rodentia > Cricetidae > Myodes > Myodes glareolus. Next base: position 46,381,805 of record NC_142034.1, on the reverse strand, counting down.
TATTTTCCTTTAGGATAATTGGGCTAATTTATATATTTACCTTAAATCATTCTCCTTCAGCTTTGCTGACATTGAAGGTTCATTTCCAAGCCTAATCAGGCAAGATTCCTAGGTTTTAAAATATATCATTTTAGGGATATGGAGAGATGGCTGAGCATGGTTTTAAGAGCACTTGCCACTCTTGCAGAGGACCTGAGTTCAGTTCCCAGGTAATGTCAGATAGCTCACAACCATCTGTGGCTCCAGCTCCAGAGGATCTGATGTTCTCTTCTGACCTCCATCGGCGTCTGCAGACACACACATGCAATCTTTACAAAAATAATAAAGTGAAATACATCTTTTTAGATTTATCCATAAGTAATTATTACTAGTAGGAGTAATATCCTGATGTTTAACAAAAGGAAAGAAACTTCTAATGGTTAATCTTTTTTGGTTTTTTTTGTTTGTTTGTTTGTTTGATTTGTTTTTGTTTTTCGAGACAGGGTTTCTCTGTAGCTTTGGAGCCTGTCCTGGAACTAGTTCTTGTAGACCAGGCTGGCCTCGAACTCACAAAGATCCACCTGCCTCTGCCTCCTGAGTGCTGGGATTAAAGGCATGCGCCACCACTGCCCGGCAACTTTTTGGTTTTATATTTGAAATTAGTCTCCATTGTTTTAGCATTTATATATTTAAATTTCACATTTAGAGCAGTGTAGTTGCACAGGGCTGTAACCCCAGCACTTGGAGAGTGGAGGCAGGAAGGATCAAGAGTTCAAGTGAAGCTCTGCTATATAGTGAGTCCAAGGCCAGCCTGAGCTATATAAGACTCTGCCTATAAATTAACTAATTCCACAACCAGTGGTTTGAGTCAGTAACTGGGAGGGCCTACCAACTTGAAAGAGACCATTTTCATAATAAAGAAGTTATTTCAAAAGCTTTTTAATTTCTTAAGATAGAGGGTTTTTTGTTTTTTCATTTTTTTGTCCCTAATATGGTGGTGCATAGCTTTAATCCCAGCACTGGGGAGGCAGAGGTAGGTGAATCTCTGAATTAGAGGGCAGCTTGGTCTACAGAGTGAGTTCCAGGACAGTCAGAGCTATGTAGAGAGACCCTGTCTCAAACAAAATCAACCAAACAAACAAAAACAAAGAAAAAAGAAATTAAGTTTTCTTTCCAAAATAACAGTACAAATCGAGCTTGCCCTGCACTGTAGTGGCATGAAAGGAGTGGGCGCCCGTTGGTACTGGCTGTGTGTGCCGGTGCTCTCGCAGCCACTCCTTTGGAGCTGCCAGGCTGTGTCCTCCCGTAGTCAAACTGGCCACGCTCTCCTTACTTTACTCTATTATTCTTTTTACAGCTACGACCATGAGTTAGTGTTTGGTGTCTCCTTGAAGAACATGAATAAAGCCGAGAGGTTGGCTTTCGGTGAGTCACTCATGACCCACGCCATGACCTTCACTGCTGTCTCAGAGAAGGTAGGCCCCCAGCATGCCACTAATGGGTTCGTTGATGCACAGGTGGATCCAGCTTCTGCAGACTGTCAGTCCAGCAGAGCCATGGGCATTCTGTATTTGATTTCTGTTGAGTGTTAGCTGCTAGCTAAGATGTTCCTGTGTCACTCAGTGTTTGGCTACTTGCTCAGTGGTAATTAAAACAGTAATATACTGGGAGAATGAAAGTTTGGGTCAGCAAGAAGCAAAGCAGTAACTTCTTTCCCGAGGTTTGGAAGGTTAGGAAAGGAACCTAGGAAAAGATGTCAGAAACTGAAATGGGCTCTTAGAGTAAGTATCTTGATGGCCTTGCTCACCTTCTTTGCCATGGTCATTCCGATTCACAAGCTGCTGTGGTCCACGATAACTGTGGCCTCCGTGCCCATCACTGGATTTACACATAGCTATAGTTATTGGGATGTGAACACTTTGGGCACTCGGTCAGTGGCAGTACTGCTGTTCTCGGACCCTTTCACAGATAAGCTTCATTCTAAGCTGTGGAGGGGTCAGGAAGCACAGAAGAGAGCAGGCTTGAGCTTTGTTGGCTCTTTACCCTCACAAGCAAGTGTGTTCTCTGTCCAGCACCATCACCAGAAAGGCACTCGGGCTCACTCACTACCTTACCTAAGTTGCTTTAGGAAGTGTTCTGTAGTTGATTTTGCTATGCTTCCTGCCAGATTTATGATCACTAAAGCATTTAGAAATATCTGGCGTATTGTTATGCCAGATTTTCTTAACTATCCTATTAGAAGTCCTGATGTTTCTGAGGCATTTGTCTGAATCATTTTGTGTGCTCTCTAGGCAGAAGTGAGAGTGGGATGGAGTTTTCACTGTGTGCTTTCCTCCCATCCCTTGCAGCTGCTTCATTAGAGGATATTCTTTTGACCTCACAGTGCTCCAGAACCCTGTGCTCTCATACTCAGATCCAGATCTTAGCTGGCTGTAAAGGTGCAGCTCCTACCGTCCAGCCCTGGGGAGCCTGAGACAGGAAGGCTGAGTGCTAGATCCCAGTTTGGTCTGTATCTCAAGACTCTGCTCAAAACGGAAGAATCCAAAACCAAAACCTAATCTTACAGGTTTAATTACATTTATGTAAGTTATAGGGTTTGGCTTTTAAGCAATAAGACTCTTAGATGTTTTATGTGAGTTCAAGCCCATTGTGGTATATAAAGCACCCTGAGCTAAGTAGGCAGCCAGTGCTCATTTCTGATCCTTAGGTACTTTTCCTAAACTGCTAGAAGGTGAGGTCTTACAGCCAGGCAGCTGTTTTCTTCATCATTGTATCTTCTCAGCTCAGTAGGTAGAGAGGTTCCCATACCAAGATACAAAGATACAGACAGATATATGGAGTACAGTCACTGTTGCCTTTGTAGATTGGGAAAGCCATTCATGCAGCAGCACATTCTTACATGTGTTTTTTGTTTTGTTTTTAAGAAGGAAAACATTTGCCAAGCATTATAGTTCATTCCTATAATTCTAACATTCAAGAGATAGAGGCAGGAGGTTTGCCATGAGTTCGAGGCCAGCCTGGCTATAGTGTGAGACTTTTATCTCAAAGAAAAGAAAGAAAAACGTTTTCTTTCCTACCACCACAAGTTTTTGGCTACTAAAACTAGTTTGAACTATATTTTAATAGTCATACTGAGTTAAATGCACACTAGTGATAATTCCTAAAATGTCCTGCTGTGTTGTTAATTTCTTGGAATCTCTATGAAGCAGGACCATGTGTCATTCACAATTTGTATATGATCTAGAGGACCGCTTGATCTAGGTTGCACAGGAATCCACAGCAAACATCGTTAGATTTAGACTGACAGGTGAACAGATGTGATGGTAACGATGATGTTTCAGAGGAAGAGAAGAGGGATTGCAGTGGGCAGGGTAGAGAGCAAAAGCCAACACTTAACAAGTCAGACCCAGTATGGCTAGTTTGGTATTGTTAGTGCAGGTATTGGATGTGTGTGAGTTTGTTTGTTGGCTAAATCTGAGATCTAAGAAACGTTTCCTAAGAGCAGATAGCAAATGTTTGGGTGGGCAAAGCCAGAAGAAACTGAATCCCAGTGGATGACACTCATCAGGCAGTGATATGCAAGTGGGAGCTGGCACATGAAGTCACTGGAACATGACACAAGGGTCAGAGATGGGAGCTGTTCTGACAGCAGCAGTGTCCTCAGTAGACACAGGAAAACCTTTTTCCCAAATGGAGCTTGCCTTTTGTCTCTCTCTGTGTCTCTAATAAATACTGTGAATGAGGGTTATCATGGTGAGTATCACTGCCTCTTTAAGAAGATGAAAATGGAACTTCCTTTATTAATGGAGACAAAAGAGGGAGAACAGTTGAACTGCCTGGGCTTTGTTTATGAAATTGTTCTTTTTATTTTTGCTTTGCCATTCAATCTCTTATATTAAATTCAGTATTTATGTAACTGAATCAGTAAAAGAACATATTTGGAGGATGTCATTACTTAGTTTCCCCAAATAAAAAACTGGGTATCTTGATATTTTTTGTTTTGCTTTATAAAAACTTTGGCCAGGCCTTAGAATTTCCTAAAATTAAAGCAGTGGGATACCTTTTTAAAGACTCTGAGTGAAAGCAAGAGGCCCTGGGGACAGCTTTGTGCATTGAGGAGTTGGCTCTCTCCATCCACCTTTGCTTGGTCCCAGAGACCCAACTAAGGTAGTCAGACTTGTGTATCAAGTACTTCACCCACTGAGCCCTCCAGCCAGCCCTAGGTGCCTTTTCTTTTTGTATAGAATAGAACATAAAGGAGGAAATATGGGGGAGGGGGATAGCTCAGTGGTTAAGAGAGCTTATTGCTCTTTAGAGGACAAGATTTTGTGTTCCAGCACCCAAGGGCAGGGGACTCAGAAACTAACTGCCTGTAACTCCAGCTCCAGAGGGTCTCATACCCACTGGCCTTCAACAGCACACACATATATGTATGCGCATGTGTGCACACAAACACACATAAATAAAACATAGATCTCTTAAATAAAAAAGAAGGTAGTATTTCCTTTTTTACTGTATTTTTACTCCAAGAGATTACAATTCCCCTAATCTTGGAGTGTCTTGGTAACATGGCCCTGCTCACCACAGTTCTCTAAGTAGCTTGTGATGAGTTAAACAACGTGACAACCAGCTAACTGACTCTCATTTCAGACCATACTGTTGTTCACTTTCGGCAGGATGATCAGGATGGTGTATTTGTGAAATGGAGAGTAGAGAATTCATGGGGTGAAGACCACGGCCACAAAGGTAAGGTTCAACTTGTAACTCAGTGAACCTGGGACCTGCTATACTCTGCCTCTCTGGGTAGAAAAATGTTCCAGTGTAGGGGATCTGTCAATACTGATCCCTCTGGCTCAGCTCTTCTACAGGAAAAACCGGTTTCTTATGTGTACTTAAACTCCCAAGTTCACTGAGACCAACATGTGTTGTTAGGACTGTAACAGAGCATCTTGGTTGAATGAAAGTGGTGAGTCCTTCTCAGTGTCCTTGGTATGCGACATTTCATACATTCTTGTCCCTGCACCATCATGTTAGAGATGGGGCCCCAACAAGAAAGGCTGAGATCAAACCGTCCCTCCTTCCAGCTGTTTGATCCGTTTGGGGTGAGATGTGTGCTTAAGTTTGGTCCTAAGTGTCTGTCTTGTATCTCTGGCTTCCACACTCACTCTTTTCATTCTTGTAACTGGTCTTGTAACTACACACTGGTAGGCTGTGTAGTTCATGTTTTTTCCAAAAGTAAGGAAGACAGATGCTGAGAAAGAGGTGACCACAAAAACACCAGCCCACACACACATGTATGTGGTCCTATCACATGTGACTGTAGCTACAGCTTTTTTTTTTTTTTAATGATGCTGGGGACTGTTCTAGGTAGTACCTTATGCATAGGTAAGCACTCTACTACTGAACTATATTCCCCAGCCCACTTTGAGACTTCGTTTTGAAAGAGGGCTTCACTAAATTGCCCAAGCTGACTAAATTCTCAATCCTTCAGCTGAGGTAACAGGGCTGTGCTACTATACCTAACTTCTCCCTCTTTCTCCCTCTTCATCTTCCCCACTCTGTCCATGCTGAGGTATGACCAGGTAGGCCTGTGCCTGGTAAACAGGCACTCTACCACTGAGCTGGATCCCCAGACCACATTTCTGCTTGAGGTTCTAAAATTTCAAGCATAAACAGCCTTTAAAAAGTGTTGGGTTTTTTTTTTAATTTATTTACTTTTATTTTATGTGCATTGGTGTTTGGCCATGTATATCAGGTCCCCAGAACTGGAATTACAGACAGTTGTGAGCTGCCATGTGGATACTAGGAATTGATCGTGGGCCCTCTGGAAGAGCAGGCAGTGCTCTTAACCACTGAGCCATCTCTCCAGCCCCTAAAAAGCTTTTATGTATCCAAAAAACAAAACAAGACAAAAAATCTCAAGGTTTCCAAGAACATTCCCAACTACTAATCAGTAGTCATTAGAGATCTTAATTTTTCTTTTAGTTATCTTTATTTAAAATTTTCCTACAGCCGGTATATACCTACATTATTTTGTTTAGCCTTGCCACTGTAACTTATTCTGATTTCTACCAGGGTCTGGGATTGAAGTATAGAAAGTGTTTTAAGTGGTCACTTTAGGCTTCATACTTAAGAGAATCCTAGGAGTTCCCTCCAGAAGTGTTCCTTTTGCTAATTCCACTGTTAAGAATTACAATGCAGCGGGGTGATGGTTGCACACGCCTTTAATCCCAGCTCTGGGGAAGTAGAGGCAGGTGGATCTCTGTGAGTTCCAGGCCAGTCTGGTCTACAAGAGCTAGTTCCAGGACAGGCTCTAAAACTACAGGGAAGCCCTGTCTTGAAAAACAAAAACAAAAACAAAAACAGAATTACAATGCAGTACTTTAAAAAGTATGCTTTCTTACTAAATAAATTTCATTTTAGTACAAATGCAGTTGGTATCTGGGGGTAGAGACTTTAAGCCTTAACAAAGCTAGCAAAAAGAGTGACAACGTCTGTTAAATCCGTGAGTCAGTGATGGCTAAGAAATAAATGCAGCACATCTTTCTCTGTACTGCCAGCCAGCTCCCAAATAACAGCATGGAGACATCTCATTAATTACAAAAGCTTGGCCATTAGCTTAGGCTTATCCCACTAGCTCTTATAACTTAAATCAGCCCATTTATATTTATGTATGTTCTATCAAGTGACATTACCTCTCTTCTATCTTGCACTTCCTGTTTCCTCCCCATGCCTCCCACATGCCTAGATTCCTCCTCATCTTAATTTTTCTCCCCAGAAATCACGCCTATACCTCTGTCTAGCTATTGATCTTTCAGCTTTTTATTATACCAATCACAGCAATACATGTTCACACAATGTACAAATGTCTGGCAACAAATGAGCACTTATGTTACCTGGCGGGGAAATGCACAAAGGTGGTTTCCCAGAGTGAGACTCATCCGTTGTCCTCCATTGTTGACCCGCTGCAGTTTCCCCAGATGCAGAAAACTTACTGTGTTCATTCTTCTCTAGTTTTAATTTTTTTAAAAAAGAAAGGGATGCTTACGTTTTAAAGATGGGGTAACTTGTAGCAAATCTAAATACTGAGTTCAAGTTACTTTTCTCTTGCTTCAGGTGAACCTCTCTGGTTCCTGTCTCATCTTTTTTTTTAATATTTATTTATTTATTATGTATACAGTATTTGTATGGCTGCAGGCCAGAAAAGGACACCAGATTTCATTACAGATGGTTGCGAGCCAGCATGTGGTTGCTGGGAATTGAACTCAGGACCTTTGGAAGAGCAGGCAGTGCTCTTAACCACTGAGCCTTCTCTCCAGCCCCTGCTGTCTCATCTTTGTCCAAGAAAACAACTAAGGTTACATACAGCTTGCTTTTTTGGCAGTTTCATTCTGTGACATCACTGGGTTTCAGATAGAAGGAAGGCTGGACACTTATCAAGCTAGGAGAATGTTCTGTGTTACTACTAAAAAACCAAATCAAATACTTGCTCCAGAGAGGATTCTAGCCACTTGGCTGGCTTCCCCTTGGGTTGGACTCTTTCCCTGTGAGTACAGGTTACCTTCTCAGTCTCACCACCTCTGTCATGTTGAGAGAACCAGGGTCTTGATGCTCACACTCTCTGGAATCTGTCTTGAGAAAGCTCAATACCGTTTTGGTGGTTATTCTCAAATAGCTAAAATGCCTGAGATTGTAGAGCCACAAAGATAAGAGATTGAATTGGGGATGGGCAAGGAATTGTTCATTCAAAGCCAAAATAAATAACTCTTAAGTATTTCTTGGTAATGTCCTTTCTAACTTAACAGGAAGAAAGGAAACTATGATCTAATTTTATTGGCACACTTGGCCTGTCCTTTGGAGAGCACCTAATGTGTTACTCTGCTGACAAGGTCCTTCGTCTGTAGTCCATGGCTGGCCCATGAAGGCAGACCTTGTAATTTGTGTGAAGTGGGCCCCTGTAGACATTGTTAACAGTTTGTTATTGTTCTCTTTGGGATTTCTGTCCATTAAGACCCTGAAAAGTAGGATTTCTTACTACTTAGGATTTCAGTAAGTTTCTGAAAAGTAGCTTTGATCCTATAAGCTGGAAGTAAACAGGCAAAGATACTTAGGCAGGCTGTCTTCGCTCCCTCCCCTGACTTGACCTCAGTCTTCTCCATTGATCATGTTTCTGGCATTTTCTACTCAGGGTAAGTTGGCTGTTTGGCTGGGCTAGCCGCTTCATACGTGTGGGTGTGAGTACTCGCAGTCTGCTGTGCTAGAAATGGAATGCGTGTAGAGCAGGCATCCCACACAACTGTTTCCTGCCCTGCATGAAATCCTGCCTCGTTTGATCCTCATTTATGAATCATATCAGAAATGGGTCTCATAGTGATATGAGAAAAGAGGCTGTGGGATTTACTACCTTATTTCTTATTTTAAAAAGGTGATCTGGTAAAATAGAAGATGTTCAGAAGTGTAAGTTCAAGGAAATAGTGCTGAGGATAGTGACCTACACTGTGACCCAGTACTTGGGAGGTGGAGGCAGGAAGATTAGGAGTTCAAGGTCATCCTGTGCTGTAGGAGACCTAGTATCAGCGCCCCCCCCCCCAAAAAAAAGAAAAGTAATAGAGGAAATAGCCCTTGACTCCACTCATCCTTAGTCAGAAATTTATGTGAGAGAGTATAGTCTTTAGGCCAGAATGACTGCAGCCACAGTGATGTGTGTGTGACAGAGCCAGGTCAGACCCGCCCTGACTGCAGAGCAGCTTCCTGAGTGCCAAGCAATGCTTTCTCTGAACTCATGTTGTGGAAGCATCTGGCTCAGTCACAAGACAGTGCATGGTTCAGTTATATTTGAATACTTGGTCTCCTATTGGTGGAACTGTTTGGGAAGAATTAGACATGGCCTCATTGGGGAAGATATGTCCCTGGGAATGGGTTTTGAGTTTTCAGAAGTCCACAGTTAGCTCTCAGCCTTGTGGTTGTCCCAGCTACAGCCCTAGCACCTTGCCTGCCTGCTGCCGTGCTCCCTACCAAATGGTGGTCGCAAGCCATAGCTTGAAACTATAAGCCCCAAACAACTTTCCATAAGCTGTGTTGATCATGGTCTCTTATCACCGCAACAGAAAAGGAAGACATTGATCTTTGGTGACCAGAAACAGTGACTGAAGGGATATAAGACTCTGTTCTTCGTTGTTTTGAGACAGGATCTCATATAAGAGTTCTTAGTGCTTCTTCAGTCTGCTTTCTAACACATATGTGTATGTGTGTGTCTATCTGTCCATCCGTCTGTCTGTCTGTCTGTCTTGAGCCAACATCCTACACTGTTACCCAGGCTGGCTTTGAACTCTCAACGATCCTCCTGTCTTTGCGCTCTGAGTGCTAAGATTACATGAGAAGGTAAGAGAATAATGTAACTTTTGAGAGGGGATATTTCCAGTACTGCAAATTCTCTTCATTGGATGAAAATCTTTGTCTTTTAAAAATTGTCTCTTAGCCAGGCAGTGGTGTTATACACTTTTAATCCCAGCACCCAGGAGACAGAGGTAGGTGGATCTCTACAAGTTCAAGGCCAGCCTGGTCTATAGAGCTAGTTCTAGAACAGCCAAGACTACACAAAGAACCCTGTCTTGAAAAACAAAACAAAAAAATCTCTTATTTTTTGTTTTGAGCCAAGATGAGTTTCACACATTCAGATTATTTTGCATCTTTCAGGTACATAAGCTTTTAAAATGACTTTAACCCACATTTTTTTATCTTATAAATAAATTTGCCTGTTTCTGATTTAATTTTAGTGAAATGTCTAGACTTCCTCCAAAAAAAGAACTCTGTGTTTCTGGTTAGAGAAATGTCAGCGTGTTGGATATTAATCAAAAAGAAACTTCCTTGCCAATTTATGTTACATGCTTTATTATATCCAACATCATGACCAATAAGTGTCTCTCACTAGCCAGATAGCACATAATTTTGAAAGCAGTATATTCAGAGTTTAGCACAAAACCTGCTGTGTTCCTGTGATTTCCTATCGTGGAAGCTGGTGTGCTGTGGTGAAAGCCTGCTTATCGGTTCCTGGGCACAGATCCCTGAGGGCCTCGCTGGCCTTTGCGCTGCCCTCCCAGCAGCACAGCTGCTGCCTTTCCCATAAAGCTTTGCTCAGACTGTATATGGCAGTTGCTCAGACTCCAGAGTTAGCTGTCAGAGGTGCCCAAGATGGGTTTGCTAATGTGCATGTGTGTTCCTATCACAGCACCGCAGCACGACAGGATGTGATTGTGTGGTTGCACCAGTGCTGTGTGTGAAGCAGTTGTAGCTTATTGAGAGATTTTGATGTGTACATGTTGCACGGGATTGGGGCAGAGTTGGGATTCAAATCTCATAGATTCCTTAGTCATATACGACTTACAGAGAACAACCGATATTTGCTGGTGTGTTTAGGATTCACTTGGGGAAAGCTAGAAACTCAAATAGTATAAATGATGTGAGCTGAACTGGCTGTAATAAGAGTGATTTTTATAGCTTACGGCAGAGGTCCTTGATCTCGAGAGCTCGTTACTTTACTTTCCCCACGATTGGTCGATTCAGCTCTTGCAAGGAACATCTGGGAGTGTAGTTCTTTGAGGACTTTTCACTGCTTATCTTTGTTAACTGAAAACTGGTGCGTGTGAGTGGAGCAGAGGGAGCACAGGCTGTGGGGTCAGCGGTACGTCCTTATTGACATGCAGAACTTGGGACAGCTGCCATGTGGGCACAGGGACACACTCCAGGTCCAAGGCTTCAAACCTGTAAACGGGCTCCGATTCTGAGAGAACTCCTCTCCTAGTTAACAAAATGTTATGTGGATATTTCTGCTTTTTTCTGTAAAAGACTCTACTTTGCCCTAAGGCGTGTTTATGCCATTTTAAGGATGGGTAAGCACAGAATCTGGAGCTAGGCTGTATGGACACCTCCAAGTGTCCTACCGTCCATTGGCTGTGCATGGTGTTGTGTGGTATTGAGCCTGTCTGAGTGTGACTTTCTCATCTATAAGGCTGGTATGTAACTGTTATGTGAAGTGCAAAGGAAGCACACCGCAGCCTTGGCTGCTGTCGCTAGTCTAGATTGACGGGAGCGGGAACATCGCTCACTCACTCTCTCGTTTGGAAAGGACTGTTTAACTTGCCATGACTTCAGAGCTTTGAGAATACAGCTCTCAACATGACTGCTGCTGCGTCACAGTTACACTGTAAGCTTGGTTTCGTGAGAAAAGGCAGTGAAGATGGATAAACCTGGTGCTGAGGAAAAGCCATTAGCAGTGGCATCAGCTCCCATTTATCAACAGGATGCAGAGACCCGTGCACAGACTGTGATGAAGTGAATGTCCCTGACCCTCAGAGGAATTTATACTTAATCTCCTGGGACACGGGAACAGGATCTGAAGAGGGCTGTGATGTGACAGAAGTGGCATTCATGGTGTGCTCCTCAGACTGTAAGATACAGGACAAATAGACCGAGAAAAGCAAAGGTGATTGCTCCAAGAGGCTGGTGACTCTCCGGAGAGAGGAAGGGCTGGGCCTGGCCCCTCAGTGGGGGGATATGGGAAGACAGGGCTGAGGTTCTTGAGAAGGTGAGGGTGGAAAGCTTACCTCAGCAGCCAGGTGTCAGGGTTTGGGAGATTGGGGAGGGCCATAGTAATGTAATGAAGGAGTAGTCAGGACAAAGGAAGGAGCTTTGGGCTTAGATACACGGCTGGTTTTGGGAACTTTAGGAGACCGGGATGCCAACACTGTGTCCTTTGTGCCAAACCAGCTTTTCACTATTGTATCTTCTAGTCTAGTACAGTGTGTGTGTTGGTGGGGGGGGGGGGGGAGTATTAAAGCTGGGATGGTTGAGGCTAGTCTCGCTCACTCTGTGTGTGTGTGAGTGTGACAAACACAATAAGTGCAGAGGAACAGAATGGTGAGCAAGGAGAGTAAACTGTGGGCTCTCCTTAGGAGTTCTCCAGGAAGACAACTTGATAAAGGGTAGGGCTTCTTGCCAAGGCTGAGGAGAGGCTGGCTAGGGAGTTGGTAGTAGCTCAGATAGCAGTCCTTGGCATTTGGAGAATGCTTTGGACAAGAGGTATGTGGCCAAGCAGTAATGTGGCCTGCCATCCAGGGGTCTTACCCTAGAACAAGGAGTGACGGTTTGGGGGATCAGAGAAAAGTTCCCTGTGAAATCAGGCCTTTGGGCAGGAAAAACTTGGCCTGACCCACTCACATGTAGTCTTAGGCGTGCCTGGGTTCTGGGGGTAGGAGACTTGAGCCCTGCAGTAAGCTGCCGTCTCTGGACCACTTAGGGAAGGACACCTCCTCGGGGTGACTGCACTTTTGGTTCTTGAATTTTGTTATGGATTTTAAAAGTACAAATGAAAACTGGGCAGTGGTGGCGCACGCTTTTAATCCCAGCACTTAGGAGGCAGAGACAGGTGGATCTCTGTGAGTTTGCGGACAGCCTGGTCTACAGGGTGAGTTCAGTATAGCTAGGACAGCTAAGGCTATACAGAGAAACTTTATCTCAAAAAACAAAATACAAAAAAAAAAGAAAGAAAGAAAAAGGGAGTTGGGGGAGAGTATGAATGGGGCCAGTGAAATTGGGTTAAGGACCTTGCTTCTAAACCTTACACCGTGAGATTGGTTCCTGAGATCCATATGGTAGAATGTGAAAGCCATCTCCCACAAGTTGCCCTCTGACTCCTATACCATGGCTTGTTTGCACATCCAAATAAATATAATTTAAACACTTAAAGATACCCAAGCAGCCCTCCTTTGCTGTGTTTGCTGTTTCACCATGCCTCATTTTTCCTGTGCCTTTAGCAGGGCCACCTTACCTTCTCTAGCCTTTGTGTCTGAGAGTGGCCACCCATAATATCCGGCTCTGGATATCTCAGCTGTTATCAGCAAAGGTTCATGACCGTGAATGTGTCCTCAGCCCAGCCAGACAGCTGTGTCTAGTCTGGAGGAGAAGCAGCTTCTTAAGTCACTGTCCAAGTGACAGTCATAAGTACAAGTGGTTATTTGGTCACCTCCCTCTGCCTTTTTCTTTATGAAACATTGACCCTTTATGAGGGGTAAGACAGAGCTCAGATAATTTATTGCCTTTTCTTTTGTTAGAGTTTTTTTTTTAATATGTGTGTGTCCTTATGTGTATGTGCACATAGTACAGGTGCCTTTGGAGGCTAGGAGGTGGTATTGGGTCCCCTGGAGCTTGTTACAGATGGTTGTAAGCCCCCCAACATGGGTTCTGAGAACTGAACTCAGGTCTCCTGAAGGAGCAGCAAGGGCTCTTAACTGTTAAGCCATCTCTCCAGCCTCTACTGCTTCTCTTTCCTTTTCTCCATACATTTATTTGTGTGTGTGCATACATGCCACAGCCAGAATATGGAAGGAAGAGGGCTACGTGAAGGATCTGCTTCTCTCCTACCATGTGTGTTCCAGGCGTCACACTTGGGTTATTGAGCTGAGCAGCCAGTGCCTTTGCCCATCAAAAGCCATCTTGAGAGGCCTGAGGTACAAGAAAACTTAAAAATGGCTTGAACAAACCATTAAAAAAAGTTGGCAATTTTCTCTATAAGCATTAATAAAAGAGACACATGGAGATTGAGAATGCAGATACAGATTCAGTTCCAGAATGTTGTTAGTATTACAGTATTAGTCCTGAGCGTGAATAAACAGCCCAGACTTCAGTGGTAGGGGGTGGATGATTCATCCGGACTTGACACTTAGTAGTGAGAGTGAGCTCGAGCATTGTGGAAGGAGAGGAACTGGAAGAGCAGCACGTGGTGCTTTGCGGTTTGTCCCCCAGGATGCAGTCTGAAGGTAGAGACTTACTGAAGCTGCGGTGTAAAGTTAACGGGTTCCTCTAGTAGGTGTAGGTAGTTTTAAAATTACCTCTTCCTTCTTCTCTTCTCTTCTTACTGTGTTTCTAAAAATATTTTCTTATAATAAACTTGAATTATTTGGGTAACTTTTTAAAGGAGACAAAAAATAATAGAACTTTTCAAATATCTGCGAGAGAACATGGATTACCTCATGGCATGACATGCTGTTTAGTTACTGTTATGTGTTGGACTGTGTGTGTACAGTGCATGTTGTGTAGATGACATACTGCTTATGTGTGGTTTCTTTTTCTTTTTTTAAAGATTTATTGTGTATACATTTATGTATTATTAATACAGTATTTATGTATTTATACAGATTTAGGTATACAGTATTCTCAGTATTCTGTCTGCATGTATACCTGTAGGCCAGAAGAGGGCACCAGATCTCATTACAGATGGTTGTGAGCCACTATGTGGTTGCTGGGAATTGAACTCAGGACCTTTGGAAGAGCAGCCAGTGCTCTTAACTACTGAGCCATCTCTCCAGCCCTTATGTGTGCTTTCTTAAGTACCTTTTCAGTTGCTGTGTGTTCTTTGCAGTATCGTTGCAGTGGCTGGCTAGTGTCTGTAAGGTGTCTCTCACTCTGTCTTAGACAGTTTGGACCACAAGACAGGCAGGCTTCAGTTTCCTTTCTGGAAGCCTAGCTACACCCTTGAGTTAGGGTGTCGAGTCACAAGTTGCCTTCCTTAGGTCAGTGCAGCTGAACACACTCACCAGAGCTGAGCAGGCAATGTCTCACGGTTTATTTATATGTACAAAATCTTATTACATTGTTCAGGCCAGCCTCAACTGTGTGGTCTTCCTGTCTGGCTGCTTGTGCTGGGATTACATACAGGTGTGCACTACCACTCCTAGCTTAATGATTTTGTTTTTCCTACACTTGTTTGTTTTTAATAATTTTTTTTAAGTTTTATCTTATGTATATGATGCTCTATCTACATGTACACCTGTAGACCAGAAGGAGGGCACCAGATTTCATTACAGATGGCTGTAAGCTACCATGTAGGTGTTGGGAATTGAACTCAAGACCTCTGGAAGAGCTGCCAATGCTCTTAACCACTGAGCCATCTCTCCGGCCTTCCCCCACACACACCTTTTTAATAGCAAAATAATAATTAACTACAAATTGTCAGTGAGGTACAGTATGTCTTAGAACAAGATGAGAAAAACTAGGAAATATTTCTAATTCATAAGTGGCAGTATTGGGACTGAAGCTGGCTCAGCAGTTAAGAGCACATGCTCCTTTCCCGAGGACCCAGGTTCAATTCTCAGCACCCAATTCAGATCAGACAGAGAGCCCACAGTCACCTGTATGTAACCCCAGCTCCAGGACATCCATGTTCCTCTTCTGGCTCCATAGTTCTACACTGCGTCTACACACCCTACTACATACATATAACTAGAAATAAAATAATAATTAAAAATATGTATTAGTCAGTTAAAAAATAAATGATAATGTTTTGTTGTTTTAATATAGTCTACAAGGTTTAAATCTCCGACCCCTGGCAGGTGGTCAGAAACTCGGGTAAGCACTCCAGTCTGTAAAGCTGCTGACCAGCGCTCTTCACGTGTGAGTCTCAGCACCTGGCTCTGCACCTTTATTCCAGACCCTGCCTGCCCGTTCCCCATACAAAACTTTAGGAATTGCTTATTTTATTTTATTTGCTCAAAGAATATAAATAAGATACTAATGCTTAAGTGAAATTTTATCTCTGAAGTTGACTTCATTATACATTGCATTGTCTGTCTTCCTAAATGTTAACTTTGGGATCCTAATTTGCTGTTCTCATTTGGACTGGGAACTGAAGTTCAGAGCCCTGCACCCACAATCTGCTGCCCAGTGCACCCCAGTACCCTGGGGCTCCAGACTGTGTCAGCCCTCCTGGTTTCAGCCCCACTGATCCTAATCTTGGTAAAACTCTGAGACATGCGGTGTCAACAATTGGAGCTGCCAGGTCTGTTATCTTCCCTGTGTGCAATTACTTGGCAGCTTTCACACTGTGAGGGTGTCGTGGGCCTCGAAGAACTCATATCCTGCAGAGAGAAGCTAATCAAGGCGGTCCTCTTGGCAGGGACATGGAAAGGGTGGGCTACAATTGATAGGAGATTTAATTTGTGAGGACTTAATCTGATCTGCTTTTGGAACAAGATCGTGCAGATGTACTTTCTGTCCATTTTCTCGGGGCAGTCTTGGGAGACTCATTTGATTGTGTGCGATAGTATTGTTAGGGGACAGAGCTTTCTTACGGAGTCTGCTCTGCCCTTAACCTGCTTCACTGCCGCGGCCGCTCTAGGACATGCGCAGCCTGCACTGGGGTAGGGGACAATGATGCTGGGGAGCTTTGGAGATGTCTCACTTTGTAGCCTAGGCTGACCTCAAACTTGGAGTAATCCTGCTTCAGCCTTTTAGATGCTAGGGTTGCAGGCATTGGCCAGTGCATGTCTTTGACAAGGCGAATGTGAGTTTCTCAGGAGTGCATCCTGCTCGGATATAGTGGAGGGGATTTGGGTGCACTGATACAGGTGGCGGTAATCAGTGTCAGGGCAGATCACTTAATTTTTAGTATAATAAATAGTAATATAACCCACATAAACTAACTTTTTAGGTTTATTTATTTCATTTTGTGTGTGTGAGAGTTTCTCCTGCAGGCATGTGTGTACTGCATATGTATCTCGTGCCCTTGGGGATCAGAAGAATGCCCTGGATGCCCTGGAACTGGAGCACGTGTGCTGGTCACCGTATTGGTGCTGGGAATCAAACCTAGGTCCTCAGCAAGAGCAGTAAGTGCTCTAGACCACTGAGCCATCCCTCCAGCCATCTTTAATTATTTTAAAAGTGTAGACAGATCTTGAGGCCAAAGAAGTTTGGAAATCGCCTAACTACAGAACCCTCTTGGGGTTTGGGAGAGTGTGTGTGTGTGTGTGTGTGTGTGTGTGTGTGTGTGTGTGTGTGCGTGCACGCGCGCACACTTGTTTCTATGTCTCTTTCTGTGTATTATTTGCTTTGCTTTGTTTTTGAGTCAGGGTCTCATGTAGCCCATGCTGACTTTGAGCTCCCTATGTAGCAGAAGATGGCTTTGAAATCTTGATCTTCTTGCCTCCCCCCCCCACCCCCCGAAATGCTGCTATTATAAGAGTGTGCTACCATACCTAACTTTAGAAAACCCTCTTGGGAGAAACATCTATGTCTTCTCCCTTACTCTTGGTCTTGTGCAGGAGTTAATACCACAAACCCAAGTTTGCAGAAACAGAGAGAAAGGTGGCTAAGTGTCTATATAGTTGTAGCTAGTGGATGCTCTTTCTTGCAAATCCTTTGATGCGCCTGCTGTGCTCCTGTTAGGTATGTGTTTTGCGTATGCTTGTGCATCCCTTCCCTAGCTCATAATCATGCTTTTAACATGTTTTAACACACACTTTAGTAGTCTCTCATTTCCATTTTGTTTTTCATACTGCTGGTGGCTTAGGCAGATTATTTGCCCACATGAGCTTGCTGGAGGTATGGTCCTGAAGAGGAACTTGTGTGACCTTGTAGAGGCTGAGATTCAGACTAATCTCTCTGATGGGAAGAGGCAGGCTGCTCTTGTGGGTACAGCTCCCCATGGAAGGACCATGCTGGGGAATGTGGGACACTTGCCGTCTCGGTGTTTTGGCGTTACACATTCCCTTTGAGAAAAGCAAGGGCTGTGTGATCACTCACTGTCAACTGCATGAGTAAGTGGCTGCTGGACATGGTGACATGGCCCATCTACATCCTGGAGCAGCTTAGTTGGGATACTGGGAGTGTGGGTGAGGTGAGAATGGACCATAGTCATGGTCCTCTCTGAACCAAACTTCCCTAGTACTGGACATCAGTTCCTCCGAGTTCCCGTTTTGTAATTGGTAAAAGTACAGCCATGTCTATCCTGTCTGCTTCACCAAATTGCTAATAAGACTGGGATTCAAATGTGATTGCAGGTTAAAGCTGGAAAGCACTTTGGTGAAAGACCTTTCTGCAGGAGGTTCCCTGCTCTTTGCCCACCCTCTGAACTCATAGGTGCCCTTCTCTCCTTCCAGGTTACCTGTGCATGACCGATGAGTGGTTCTCCGAGTACGTCTACGAGGTGGTGGTGGACAGGAAACACGTCCCAGAAGAGGTGCTGGCTGTCTTAGAGCAGGAGCCCATTGTCCTGCCGGCATGGGACCCCATGGGGGCTTTGGCTGAGTGAGTGGCACTGCTTCCAGCTCTTTCCTCCTCCCATGGGATCGGATATAGCTGCCAAGGACAGATCCAGGGACTGAAACCAAAGTTACATGGGTGGCTGTTCCCACAGGACACAGGCAGACTCTTGGGTTCCCAGTCTCCTCCAGGAATCTCTTTGGGAAAGATGCTTTATGCTGAAACAAAATATTCACAAGGAAAAAAAGAAAAAGGGAGAGTACTGTTTGCTCTCCTCATCTCTGACGGCTCAGGATCTCTTAGCATTTTAATCAGATGTAATTGTCCTAACTGTCATAGTCATTGTGTTTGTAGTAAGAGAATACGATGAGCCCCTGAGATGTGTGGAGAACAAACAGACCCCGTGCTCCTTGTTTCTAGAGGAGGTTGGGGGAGGGTTAGCTAGGATTTGAACTCTCAGCGCTGCATGCTGCCTCACAGGTCACTGTCCGTCCTACATGGTGGTCACTAATTCAGCTTTTGCAGGGTTGCTTCATGTGATTCTGATAGCCCGAGAAGGGAAGGTTGATCAGTCTGACATGATTCCTTCCTGTGGGACACAGCTTCGCTTGGGTCAGGTTAAACAGGTTTAGAGAAAACCTTGTGGGGTCAGTTGTGGTCACTGGGGTGCCCCATTGACAGGTTTAACTTGTGTCTCTGCCTTGGGGTGTGGGTGGGGAGAGGAAGTGATGCTCCTTCTTCTGATAACTTGATGGTGCTGAGAAGCTTTTGAATAAAATACTTTGCTAAATGAGAATAAGGCGGCGTGTTTGATCTGTAAACTCTAAGAAGTGTGTATTTAGCCACAAATGGGAGCAGCCGGTGGGGGAGGTTCTTCAAAGTGAAGAACCAGGGCCAGAGCTCAGGGTTTCCTGCAGGATCTGACCCATCCTGGGCCTGCCCACCCTTATCCTCATGGCTTCTGCAGTTCTGAGCGCCTGTGTCCCTGCCATCTTCCCACCCACATCCAGTGTCTCTCTCAAGGTGGGGCCTCTGATGAATCTGGCCTTACGGGCTAATGAGCATGGGCAAACAGACTGTATCTGTTTCAGTGAACATTGAACAGCGCTTCTATGTAGCGTATACATCAGTGTCTGCGTCCCTGATTTTTCTGGCTCCCCAATTGTTTCTAGCCCTAGCAGGGAATGTTGTTTGTCAAATCCGATAAAGACTCAGACCTTAGCCACAGCATTCGAGTCATCCTGGTCTAGGGTAATAGTCGCCCCTACACAGATCTGAAAATTCGGGTCACCTCCAAACTGAGGCCAAGGAAACGGACAGCTACCTTCTCACTTTTAACTGCGTTTACCAGAAACCCTGGAGGACATCTTGGGAGTGCTAGGAGAGGTGGAGGGTAGTGGTGCTGGCCCTGAAGAAGGGCTGAGTCAGGAGGATTGCCAAGAGCTCAAGGTCAGCCTAGAATAGAATACATAATGAATTCCAGACCGGGATGGACTGAGACCAAGAGCCTGTTTTGAACAAAACAAATAAAAATGATATGATGAGAAAAACAAAAGCTAAAATTCTGTACTCAGTAAAACCGCCTTTCAAGATTGAGATGAAATAAAGGGCATTTTTTCAAAAACAGAAAAAGAAAAATTGAGTTTTTCCCAAAAGAAGGAGGTGATCCTTAAGTGCATCAATGAGCAGAGCAAAGACTGCTGAACATAGCGGCCGTCCAGACAGCCAGGGCTGCCAGTCTGACAGAGCTCAAAAGAAAGCTAAAGCAAGGAAGCCCAGACCAGCTGCACAGTAAGGCCTGGTCTCAACACACACACACACCCCCTCCGCAAAAAAAAAAAAAAAAAAAAAAAAAAAAAAAAAAAAACCAACAACCCAAAGTCATAAAAGTAGCTGGAGAGGCAGGTAACTGGGTTGACTCATTGAAAGTCTTATCATTTGGGTAGAAGATCAAAGTGTTCATTTTAGGTATTGGTGTGTTAACACAGATGCTAAACTTTGTGGATTCCTAGGATAGATGTAAGATAGTTCCCAGCCAAGGGCGAACAGAGTAAGAAAACACAGACAGTCCACAGAAGACAGAGCGGGCCGCTAAGAGGGCTCTGCTGAGAAGTGTTTGCTGGCCAAGCCTGACGTGAGTGAGTTCAGGTCCCATGGTGGAAGGAGAGGACCAACTGAAAGTTGTTCTCTGGCCTCTGAATGTCTGTGTTTAATCACACACATCACATAACCCTACACATGACACACAATAATAAACATGTACTAAACATTTTTTTTTAAAAAAAAAGCAGGATGGGGGGAAAATAGCAAGAAAAGTAGAATATCAAAATAAGGTAGGGTACATGACCAGGTTTGGTGGTGGCTCCTGACTTGACTCTCAGCACTCAGGAGGTGGAGACTGGAGGGTCTCTGAGTTCAAGGACAGCCATGGTCTATAAATTCCAGACCAGCAAGGGCCATCCAGTGAGATAAAAGAGGATTGTGCCTGACTTAGGGTATAATTTATATAAATGGATTCAATGTACCTCTAAGTAATATTTAATTGCATTTTTAAAGGAAATTGAGCAATGTGCTGAGTATAAGAGACGTGGGTGGCCTTCAGTATAAGAATGCATTGCCCAGCATAGCGGTGCCTTGTGAACTGGAAGCCGATGGAGGAGGACCCGTTTTCAAGGCCATCCTCAGCCACTGAGCCAGGTCCAGTCCAGCCTGGGATGTAGGAGGCCCTTTCTCAAAAGCTCTCTGAGGTAGTGTACAAACCAAAACAAGCCACAGAAGGAAGGCCAGTCAGAGTAGCCCATCAGTCCATCTGCAGTGTGAATGCCTCCCTGGAGTTGGGTACTGAAGCAGAAACACCTGTAGACATGAACTTGCTGCATGACTTTACCCATTCCCAGAAAAATATGAGGACCTTAAATCACTGTGCTCCCAATAACAACTCAAAACACACGAAAAACTGAAAACACAAGTAATCCACGTCATAACGGGAGTTTAAGAAACTTCGTGATTACCAAGAGATCAACAACGGAAAGTTGGTGAGTATGTAAAAGAAACAGCATTCAGTGTGTTTGCTACAAGGGTGGCGTGGGGATTCATCTCACAGCTGAACGTACGTTTTGAACATGAGTGGGCCTTTTTTTTTCTGGCACCAAGGATTGAACCTGGATCCTGCCCTAGCAATGCTTTTACTGAGTTATGTTCACAGACCACATGTGAAATTTCCTTAAAATTCAATCCTTATAGCGTCCATTCCAACCATAGGACATTTAGGTGAAGAACCAAAATTAGAAGACCAGTTGAAGTGTGTCCCTATCTTTAAAAATTAACTCATGGTCCCAAGAAGAGACTGCACAGGAAGTTTAACCTGATTTATAATTAGATTAGTTCTATAAGTGTATATCAGAAGGAATCAGAAAGGATTAAGCCCAAAGGAAGATACACCAACAGAGGCTAAATGGATTCATAAAGCCCAAAATCCTTTTTAAAGAGTAACAAATCTTTTGTAAGACTCGGCAAGTTTTTAATAAGTAAGTAAAAGGACACCTGACTGTGGCAGCTGGTGCCTGTAGCTGCAAATTTGGGGGCGGAAGTAGAGGCAACAGGATCAGGAATTTGTGGTTATCCATGACTATCCAGCAAGTTTGAGACCAGTCTGTGCTACAGGACATGGGTGGATTCTGAGGGCCATTGGCCAGCCGGTCCAATAGAAACATCTCAATGAAACTGCCTCCAAAATAGAGGCAGACATCTGCCACCAACCCCTGGCCTCTATGTGCACGGGCAACACGTGTGTGCTTAGCACAATAAACTGTCTTATGGCCTAAAGAGTTGTTTGTTTTTAAGTCTGGTATAACATAATGAAAATAAAAGCCGTGTAAATTTTACCCACAAACATGGATGCAAAGTCCTCAACCAAATCCAGCCATCTATCAAACAGTAACCTCCAAAACCAAACAATAGAAGCTACTTTTTTTTTCAAACAAAGACAGGATCCAGATGACCCCGAGTGCGGGTCCACACCTATGTTCCCAGCACTCGGGAGGCTTGTAGCAAGAGGGTTGCTGAGAGTTCAAGGCTAACCTTGGCTAGAGTGAGACCCTGTAATCCCAGCAGTCAGGAGGCAGAGGCCAGCAGATCTCTTAAGTTCGAGGCTAGCCTGGTTTACATAGTTCCAGGCCAGCCAGGGCTGCATAGTGAGACTCTGTCTCAAATGAACAAACAAAACAAACCCAAACAAGATCCGGTAAGTGGAAGCAAAGAATGTTAGCTGTATCTTCTGGGTGCCAGGAATGGATGGTGAGGGCTTGCCCTCCCTAACGCATCAGCACCGGAAGGCAAAGTTGGTGACTCTGGACGGCCTGAGAGTCATGCTGACTGTCAGAAACCAAGACCAGATAATGGGGCATGTCTTCCCATGTGGTTGTGGGTACCGGCTAGGCATTCTCCTCAAGTGCCTCCTGTGGGAAGGGAGTGCCCTGTTGCTCCACGGCTGCAGTTAGTCATTTGTTGATTTTGTTGTGAAAGCGATTCCAGATGAGCCCTCTCGTCCTTTGGACATGTTCATAAGTCTCATGCTTCGTGGAGCTGCCTCCCGCTTCCTGGGGTTTGTGGGACACATGAATTGAAACTCGGACCTTTGGCTCATGCCAGCCTGAGGGAGGGTACAGTTCCTTAGCTTACCCTCCTGCTTATCCCTGAAGGACCCCTTATGCAGAGGCGCAGCAGGAAATGGGCCTGGTGGACTCTGGTTTTTTCTTTCCAGCTGCCCCATGCCAGCTGCTGAAGGCTAAGACAGCAGAGGCAGGACCGTAGTGACTTCCTTGGACTCGATAGAGTGTTTTCCGAGCATGTATGAGGCTCTGGGTCTCACCTATAGGGGCCCTTAAGGCTCTCCTGACCTAAACACTTGTAAAACCTGCATAAGTCCTTCTTCGGTGACATTCTTCAATGACAGGGACACAAAGCCGCACCCAGATCACCTCTCCAAACCCGATGTTCTTACTCACCTGGCTCCAGTTTATCTCTCGAACACTACATTTTCAGTTCATCCTCTCCACTGTCCCCTCTCCTAATGCTCTTCCTTCGGGTCTTTGTGTGGCTGGCTTCTCGGTATTCAGATCATAGGTAATGTCAAAGGTCATCAGGTCACATCATCTAAGGAGCCAATCCCCCCCTACACACACACACACACACACACATACACACATACACACACTTCTGGACACCTGTCACTCTGTAGAGTCTATTTTCATCACAACAATTAAGGCCTCCTGAATTTATTATATATTTATTGTCTGCTTTCAAGGGCAGGAACTGTCTCCCCACCCCACAGTGTATTCTCAACCCCTGACTCCAAGTAACTATCAGAAGCTGAGTGATTGAATGTACCCCACATTCTGATGGTTGTAATCAGTTACAAGTTTGCACAGAGATCTGAGGTCTGCTTCCCTGCAAGCTGCTGGGTGGGGACGAGTTGAACAGGAGAGAAGCCCCTATGACTCCATATTCATTCTTAAAGTGCCTGGGACTGCACAATCCAAGTGGCTGGCGCTCAGGGAGAAGAGACAAAGAAATGAGCAAAAGCCTGTTCAGTTTTCTTCTGGCTATTTCTAGTTAGCCCAAACCCAAAGGAAGAGCAGACGGAATGGCCTGGTGATTCAGCATGGAGACAGCTGAAGCCTGGAGAAGCCACTGATGCTCCCTGAGCCTCCGTTTCCATGTTACCCATATTAAAAAATTATCTTAAAATTCATTAAGTATGAAAGCTTTAATATGAATAACGCTAATTTATTTTTAATAATCCGTCATTTAACCTATATGACAGGAAGAGGGCAGAACATTATGCATGCATATATTTAGAAGATGTTCAACAAATGGCAGATTTTACTAAAACCTTTACTCCCACGCTCCCCCAGGATGTGATACTCAGAATCCCTAGGGGCTTAAGACAACTCCCCTGGTCCCCGGGTAAGTCTGTCACTGAGGTGGGAATCAGGCTGTTGGAAAGGAAGGTGAGGTTTCCATGCAGTACCATGGGGACTGTGGCAGCCTGAAGCTGCAGAGGGGAAAGCATGGCCACTCTGACCACAGAGACACAGACCTCAGGGAGGAGGGGAACCAGCTTACCAAGGAAGGGCTGTGGGGAACTCCCCATGTGCACAAGCCCTCGGTACCATGAAGTGGGAGCGGGATGGGGGAGAAGAGCCCAAGAGAGCTCAGACAGAAGAGGAAAGGGGAGGGAGACAGAGACACAGGGAAATGGCCCCTGCTCACTGCTGAGCTGAGCCCTGGCCTCCCCTCTAGGCTCACAGAGCCCCCCCCCCACTACTCTCTCTCCTTTTCTCCCTCCCTGACACACACACACACACACACACACACACACACACACACACACACACACCCTGCAGACAAGGAGGACTGTTGTCTAGGAGGTGGCAAGGGGAGCTGGCAGTTTTCCAGGGCTCGTTTGATTTTCAAGAAGCTTGAGCCCTTAGGAAGCCTTTCTCTCCTCCCATTTTTCTTATTTATGTATTATTTAAAATAAAGCTGCTTTGAGGGCAGGGCCATGGTATACTTGCAGAAGGCTTGCTTGCTTAGCAGATGCAAAATCTGCTGTTCTGGAAAAAAAATTAGGAAAGCATTACTTCAATTTTTAAAAAGATTTATTTTCATTTCATTTTATTTTTATTTTTGGTATTTCAAGACAGGGATTCTCTGTAACAGCCCTAGCTTATTTTCACTTTATGTGTAAGAGTGTTTGCCTCCATGTGTGTATACACTACATATGTTCCTGGTGCCTGCAGAGACCCTAGAGCTGTTGTGAGCTGCCCTATGGATGCTGGGGGCCCCTGGGTCCTCTGAAACAGCAAGTGTTTTTGATCACTGAGCCATTTCTCTAGCCCCTACTGCAAATTCTTAATAGTATAAAAAGTGCACAGTGGGCTGGAGAGATAGCTCTGTGGTTAGGAGCACTTCAGGCTCTCCTAATTGTGTGGATTCCCGACATCCACGTCCGGCAGCTCACAACCACCTGCAACTCCACTTCCAGGGAGTCTGATGCGCTCTTCGGCCTCTTCGGTGGGCAGCTGACATGTGTGATGTATACTCACCCACCCACACGCATAGATACATTTTTATATATACACATAATATATTTATTTATATCTATACATAAATTCTTTTTACAAAAAGATACAGTATGATCAGTGAGTTCTCACCTCCAGCTTTCGTTCTTACCAAAGCCTCAGCTGCATCCTAATTTTTCTACTTAGTTTAGTTCTGAGTGAGTGCGTTACACACACACACACACACACACACACGCACGCACACACACATCGTAAATCATGGGGTATTCCCACGTCAAACTGCTTTAAGTTTTAGCCACTGTATGGGACTTTCTCCTCCCCCCTTTCTCTCCTCTTCCTTGTTTTAGGACAGAGTCTCTCTGTGCAGCCCCTTACCGCAGGCTCCTAGGCTGGGTTTAAAGGCATGCACCACGCCAGCTCTGGACCCAGGCTGGTTTCCCTTCCAGCCCTAGCGGCTGATTTTGATGACCACATCAGCCCCCCAAGCAGCTATTGACAATCCTGTACCCTAGGCACCCGCAGCCTGCAGACAATGGCAGGTGCTGAGCCGCAGTAAGAGAAAGAGCTGAGAGCTTGTGGGTGACTGGGGCCTCTAGCAAGAGAAGTGCTGTCCACACCTGTCCACACCTGTCCACACGGACGTAGGGCCCTCGCGGAACTCTGTGCTTCTGGCTTCTCTACCAAGGTGGAGTAGGAAACCAACTGCCACCAGAATGTGACCCTAACTAGGGGTGCTTAGAGGTAGAGGAGGGAATCTAGCAGGATGGCGTAGTGATATTTCATTTGTATTTTAATAAAGCTTACCTGAAGACATGAACGCAAAGCAACCACACTAGTTAGCCATAGAAGCCAGGCAGTGATTCTACGCGCCTTTAATCCCAGCACTAGAGAGGAATATAAGGTGGGATGAGACAGGAAATCTCTCTCACTCTGAATCTAAGGATTCGTGGAGGCAGGATCACCCATTTTTGGTTTGAGGTAGAGGTAAGAGCCAGTGGCTACTTTGCTTTTCTGATGTTCAGTTGAACCCCACTATCTGTCTCTGGGTTTTTATTATTGGTGCTACAGGATGGGTATAAAAATAAAAAAGCCTTAACTCAGGAGATGGAGAGATGATTCAGTCAGCAAAGTGCTTGCTACACAAGCAAGAGAGAACCCAGAGTTCAATCCCCAGAATCTATATTATAAACAACCAAATAAGTAGATAAAGCCAGGTTGGAAAAAAAATGCTTGTAACTCCAGTGCTGGGAAGATGGGATCCCTGGAACCCCAGTTAGCCAAACAGGGCAGAGAGTCTCGAAAACCTGTGTAGAGCAGTTGAGAAAGACACCGACATCAAGCTCTGGCCCCCATTCCACCCCCACATACACAAAAAAATCTGGTTTAAAGCTGGGTGGTCCATGTCTAAGACCAGCCCAACGGAGGTTGCCTCAGCCTGGCAAGAAATTTTCAAAGTCAAGGTCAGCCTGGATTCTAGAGGGAGCTGTTTCAAAGCCCTGGACATGCGCGCACTCACGCATGCACATGCACACACGTGTACACACATCCGAATCCTTTGTATAAATGCCCCTACACCTTCCATATCAGGTGCTCCCACCCGTGCACCTGATATGGAAGGTGTAGGGGCATTTATACAAAGGATTGTATAAATCACTCACAGTGACACCAACGTGACAAGAAGTTTATTTTGTGATTTCCAAGTTGCTCCTGAGGCTGGGTTAGTTCGTGGTAGGAGCACATGGATAGGGTGGCCGGCAGCAGCGGATTTAGTTTTATCGCCATTGGCCCCATGTGGGCTCCTGTGAGGCAGGACCACTTCATAGGGAAGCTAGGAGAGGAATTCAAATAGTGGGCACTCAAGGGCGAGGGCAGCCGGGAGGCACAGGCAAGAGGCGGAGTTAGGGTGGTGTGGTATTTGGAGGAAGCTGTGTTTCCCAGAGGCATGAGACTCATGAGGAATGGCTGAGAAGAGACAGAAAAAAGTGACCAAGATAAAGTCTATTCACTAAGTGTTCCCTGCCATTGTCAGAGCTGTGCCCGGCCCTCCCCCATCTCTCCCTTACACCCTAACACGGTCAGCCCACTAACACTAATGGAGCCTTCCCTGGCACCCTTAGTCTGACTCCATCTTTATCAGCTGGGTCAGCCTCAGGTGACTGCTGTAGAGAACCCAGGCCTACCACGGAGGACCTCTGAAGCAAGAGATTCCCCGAAAGGGAGGAGTGCGGTAGCCATTTCCTGGGCCGGAGAAGAAGCCCACGAGGAAGGGGGGGGGGGCTTCCGTCTTCTGTCACTGTGTAAACAGATCACAAGACAGTCAGACAGGGCACCGAGCGCTTCCGGAGGGAGCGGCTGGCATTCAGAGGGCTTTGTCCCAGCCATCTCCTCAGTGCCTCATTGCTGGGCTTCGGGGCGCTCCCTCGTCCTCTTGGTTATGGCGGTGTGCGTTGCACGTGCGGCTAATGTGTGTCTGTCGCTCTGGAAGATGGCTGCCCCTAGCAGCTGAGCCCCGTCTCTCGTCTCTGGGATAGAACTAGAGAGCCAGCCACTGCTCCTCTCCATCAAAGTCTCCTCAACCCTTTCTTCCTTTCTACAGCTCTTTCCCCAAGTACCAACCCGGTGCACCGCCTTTGTGGTTTCAGGCTTGCATTTCCTTTCTGTGTCCCCAGCAAATGTCAGAAGCAGGGCTCTTGGTCGGGGACGCAGGCAGGGCAGCATGACCCAACAGAGCTCTGCAGGGAGGGGGCCAGGTCTGCTGAAGAACTGCTGGACGGTGGCTCCTGCAGGGTGACCTCCATGTAAGAGGAAAGAAAGCACTTGGAGAGAGGGTATGCGTGCAGGCCGGTGTGGGTAAGGGATGGACACCATCTGGGCAGCCTTACCTTTCTTACAGCGCTCAGCCAGGGAATCAGAGGTGAGACCATCTGGGCTTAGTCTCAGCATAAGGGAGGAGAACTGGGCATCTCCAAGTGGAGAGCCCCTCCATTCCCCACAGCCTGACTGAACCAGCTTTGCTATCATTTTCCAAGACAAGGCCTGCCTGGCATTCTGTGGTTAAGTGGCTGACCCAGCCCACAAACAGTAGAGTGTTTGCAGTCCCCTGTCTCATTCTGTTCAGAGGAATGTTGCCAATACCCAGCACACACAAGGTGGCAGGACCAAGAAGGAGGAAGCAGCCTGGCAGAAGGAGGCAAGCAAGGCCTAGGAGGTCAGGAGTGAGCTCGTCAGAATGAATCCACATGGGGACAGCCAGAGTGAAGACAAGAGCCTTAGCTCCTGCTGAAGTCACCCATGCGCCACTGTCTGCCTAGAACCCTCCTCAAAACGATCTTATTCTTGGGCAGCCTTGTGTCTGCAAAGAAAACACTGGTGTGTGTGTGTGGGGGGGGCAGTCAGCAAACAGACACTGTGTTCATTCGAAAGGATGAGGCCGGTGAAGTCGGTGCAACTCTAAGATCTGTCTAGATTATGGCGTGGCCAAGAATACGCCGGGGTCGCTTCTCCAGTCCACTCTCCCCAGAGCTAAGGCTCCCGCTTCTCCTTGCAGTCCTCCGCCCTGGCGCCTAGGTGGCACCAAAGCCTCGTACTGATGATCCCTGCGACTGGGAGCCGCCCACACCTGCGGACGGAGCGGTCCAACCTTTCCCGGTGTCCGCTCAGCCCAGCTGGGGGTTCCGAAGTCTAGATTCAAGACCCTCCGGAACCACGGGGCCGAAGCTTTCTCTCAGCCACAGACTCTCCATTACTATCTCCCTCCTAAGCTTTGATGTTGATGTTGCTTTCCCTGCTCCCTGGTCAGATGAGGAGAGAAAGGACCGCGGCCAGCTCCAGGTCCTGGTTCTCTGTCTCAAGCAAGCACAGCATCTGCTCTTTAAAAAAAAAAAAAAAAAAAAAAAAAAAAAAAAAAAAAAAAAAAAAAAGTTACCGTAATTCTGGTGAAAAAAAAAAAACGAGAGAGAGAGAATGTAATAACATTAGATTCATGTGTAAGCCTCTGTGTGTGAACAAAACAATCCATCCACACTTGAAAACAGTGTGGTCCCGTTGAAACGCTGAGCGCCTTTAAAGGCTGGTGCCCAGGCCTACGGCATGGGAGGGTCGGCGAACCAGAACCGATGCTTTCTGCAAAATGTTTTCATCTGTGGCTAGGTAGCAAGACCGCAGCACCCTCGGTTCCTCCGGGGGATACTTGTACGCGGTTGCGGGCGGCTCCCAGCATGGGGAGGATCCCAGCTGAACTCACGTCCCACCTAGAGAACCCAGAACAAAGTCCCGTTTCCAAGTTAGTCCCACCTAGAGAACCCAGAACAAAGTCCTGTTTCCAAGTTAATCCTTGGAAAGACCGTCCGGCTCTGTTGGGAGGTGTCTGGCTGTGGTCAAAAACGAGCGCTCTTAGGAAGTGACACGGAACAGGACCTAAACACCATTTAAGGCAGATTTGGTAATGGAAGAAAGTAATTTCGGTTAGCGTAGCATCCTCCTGTCACACAAGTCCAAGAGCAGAAGAACCAGATCCTTCGCCCTGCTTAGCCCTGTCCCGGACCTGGCTGGCGAATGTGGATGAATGTGTTAGTGTGGACGAGTGTGTGAGCGTAAATGAGTGAACTAGTGGGGGGTTCTGTTCCCCTCCCACCGGCCAGGGCCCGTGGACCCCCGCCCCTCCCCTGTCTCCAGCTATAGCTGAGCTGCGGCCGCGGAGAAACAAAGTTCTTCGATCTCAAAGTGACGCAAAAATTCTTGCGGAGCTCTTTGGCGGCGGCTATCTAGAGATCAGACCATGTGAGGGGCCGCGAGTACAAATAGCGCGGCGGGCGGCGCCACTCCAGCGGCAGCGCCGGTGCCTCGAGGGCGCGAGGGTCGCGCCGCCTCCGCAGCCCCGGACCCGCAGCCGCGCCGCCCGCAGGTGGGTCGCTTTCCCTTTTAAAAAATACATATATGTATTTTTTTTTCTTTTTTGTCTCTAACCCACGCTTCTTTCCAGAAGCTCTCGATCCTGCGTTTCACTCTCCAGGATTAGGGCGCCTTTGTCTTCACTGCGCAAGGTCCCTGCTAGGGACTCGATGGAAACCTGGGGGACCCGGCACTGGCCTAATGCAACCTCGCTCTTCTGCAAAAGTTGCTGTAGTTTCCAGCGGTGGTGCGTGCTTGGGCTTTACTTTTGGGACACAGGCTGGTGGCTTTTTGCAAAGACGCTGGCAGACACGAATGCTCAAAGAACCAGAGAAATCTTTGAGTGATACTTAAGAGGGTCAAGCCTCAATTCGCTCGGATGGCCTTGCTGAAGAGCGCGTGCCATCTCAGACAGCTCACAGGCCATTCAGAATTTATGGAAACGCCAGTGGGGCTGTATCACACCATCGAAGTGTGTAACCAGCAGTTGGTGGGGGCTGGGGTGTACATTCGAACTGTTTCTAAAAACCTGGTGGCTACGAAGGAGATTTTCGTTTTTTCGCACGGGGCGGGGAGAAGGGGTTGCATATTGAATTGTTCTTTTTCAGTTCAAAGTGCTCAGAAATGTGAAGGGTGTAATTTCAATAGTCAAGCAACACAAACCCCTGTGTGTATGATCAGTTTTGTTCAGAAAAATGAACCAGGTCAATGGATTATTTATGGACCTGCTAACTTTCATCGTAGTAAAAGGAGATCAAATATTTAATGCGTTTTCAGTTACATAGGAAAAATGTCTAAGAAGATAACACTGGAGTCTGTTTAAACGTAGTAGACAGCCAGGGTAGCATTAATGGCTGGTGGGCAGGAGTGGAGGGAGAAAGAGCTCAGACTGTGTCCCTTCACTTTTGTTGACTCCTGAAGGCTCATCTGGCTTCTCCCAGTGTGGTCCCCCTGGTAAGAGTGACTAACTACTGTTCCAGCCACAGCTGATGGGTGGGTTCTTCTACAGTGCAGGCAATCTTACTCAGCTATTTGGGGTAGCTGTAAGGCTTGAACCCAGGATCTTTCGCACCCTGAGCAGGCATCCTACCTCTAAGTTGCATGGAAAGAAGGGGGTTTTACGTATTTAGCCTGGCAGGTAATCTCTGAAATGTCCTAGGTGGAGCATTGTGGGGACTTTGCATGGTAAAGTAGACAGAAGGAAGACTGGCTCTGTCTGGTGTGAGGGAGCACATTTATAGCAATCAAGAGTTCAAGGTCATCCCCCCCCCCCCACTTGGCTAATTCAAGGCTAACCCTGGTTACAGGAGACTTGCCTCAAAAACAAAACAAAGTCCTACACCCCAAGTGGCTTGCTCAGTTGGTATAGAACTTTCCTTCCTAAGCCTGAACAAGAGCAGAATGAAACTTCACAACAAATCTGGGATCTACTGCACTCTGGTGACCCTCCCTGGACATTTCAGAGTGGTAACCCGCAGCCTGTGCGTTCAAGTCAGTTTCAGCAGTTTTATAGCTGTGAGGCTTGAACCCAGGATCCTTTGCACCCTGAGCAGACATCCTACCACTAAGCTGCGTGAAAAGAAGGGGGTTTCACATGGTGAGGAGGAGGGATGAACTCTGTTGGCACCTTGGTGGAATCCAAGAACCCAAGATCTCAGAAAGTCCTCTTAGGGGGATTTTTAGAATCATGTGAGCATTTTGATGATACGGGGTGGGAGGGGCAGGGCAGGTAGAAGAATTTCCCAGAGGGGCGGTGGCTGTGGGATGAGGGTGCTGAGTGAGCCGCAGGGGTGAGGTAGCTGTGCTGGGCACTGTCCGTGGCAGGCTTGCAAAATAGCCTGGCGACCCCACCCGAGAGGAACTCAGGTAACTCTGGAAGTGAAGCCTGAGCACAGCAGGCCCTTCATCATGCTGGGACTGATATCATTTGGGTGCACAGGCTGCCTAAATTCTACTCTGGATTACTGCATTAGCAGGATGTGGTTATGACTTAACTCTTAACTTAAGATGCCAACAGCCAGATGGGAAATTACGCAGTCATTTTATGTTGGGAAGACGAATAGGGCTTTAGCTGTTTTTCGGCAACACTGACGGTCCTTCGGGGCTCATGAACCAAGGCTTTGAGTAAGAGGGAGTAAGGGACCTGGGAAACACGATGTTCAAGCTCCTGTGGCTGAGGTCCTAACCGTCTTTCTTGAAGAAAGCACAAACGGTAATCATGGTGCAAAGTGCCCCAGGACTGAGCGCTGTGAGCTGGAGTCCTCCCGGGATCTTGTATTTCAGCAAGGGCAGAGGCTCTGGCCGCTCAAACTCCTGTAAGTTAAGTTCTTTGCCTAAACCACACCCACCTAGCAGATGGCATTCCTTGACTTCCTTAGTGATCCTGCTAGCTGACCCCCAGGTGCACAGACAGCTGACTTCTCTGCTAGTGTCTAGGTTGGGCCCCACCCTCTGAGGTTTTCTGTGTCCAGCCAAACAGGCATGGATGGGTCGGAGCCCCACGTTTGACAGAATACCTGCTCATTCCCACTTGAGGAAGTGGTACAGCCGCAGCTTGTCTCTTGGGCTCACTTCAAGAAAGCAGCTTCTTTCTCAGACAAAACTGCATCCTAAAGAAAATACATCTTCCTAGGAGAGACCCAGGTGGAAAAATAGATCAAGTTAGTCTTTAAAAAGAAACCTGGCATGGCTGATTGTCCCAGAGCACAGAGGGGTAGCACATTGCTAGGGTGGGCATGGGACCCACCACGGGCAGACACAGCCACTTAAATTTCCAGGCGGAACTCTTGGCAGTAACATTGGTCCACGTTCAGAAAGTGCTAATCTATGAAGAACATCTCGTTGGGGTCAGCTCTTCCAGCCTGGAGTGGTGTGTGTGTGTGTGTGTGTGTGTGTGTGTGTGTGTGTTTACTGAACATTAATAGCACAAGGCAGCAAATGCCTTGCCCCAGTCTGTGTCTAACAGGGTGACCAAATCAGCAGAGAGGAGGCTGCTGTGAGGCTTCGGAATGTCACCTGACGTCATCTCACACTTTGCTTGGCTTCCCCTGGACACTGGCAGCAGCTCCCAAGCTCCCACCCAACCCTGCTGGGCTCAGGAGACTTTTTAGGTCTGAGTCATAAGTTGTTAACCTCCACAACTCGACAAATTCCACGAATGTGCAAAGCCCACGAAGCCACGTGGATTGGTGGAGGAGGTGTCCCAGGTTCCCAGGCACTGACAAGTGAGGAGGCCTGGGGTCCCAAGGCCCAGTTCCACCTGACAGGGTTTGCAGTAGGGAGAAGGGCTGCATCGGTCAGCTTCATAGCTTGCTCAGGAAAGCAGCTGGGGGCTCTGAGAGAATCTGAAGCCCAGGTCAGGCGAGAGGTGGTAGAAGGATGGAGCCAGGGGCTATTAACATTTCATGTTTTTGCATGTTCAATGGGGAAAGTCAAAGCAGTTTATTTCCTTCATTTCTGACTTAGGGAATAAAACAGGAGTAAACTGAATTCTTCAACTAAATACCCCCTCACCCCCAAGGAAGGGCCCTAAAAAGAGGGAGTGGAGCAGCCACAGTGACCCTAGAGAGAAGCCACCTACGTCATGGCTGACAGGACCCCTCCAGGCCTAGAACTTGTCCCCTGTCCAAGTGTGTCATTGACCATATTTGCTGTTGCCTTGTTTCTAAGGAACAGAGCTGGGCGGAGGAAAAGGAGAGAAGAGTCGAGGTGGGCTTAGACATTCTGGGCAGTCCCTGTCCCCAGCCCTGGTCTAAGGCTGGAATTAAGTTTCTTCTCGCAGATTTCAACCAAGGCAGGGCTCACTGACTCACATCTGCAACCCCAGGCCTGGGAAAGCAGAGGCAGGAGGATTAGGAGTTTGAAGCTAACTTGGGTGCCATAGTGAGACCCTATCTCAGACAAAACAATCGAAAGTCATCCTTTTGGCCAAGCATGCTCCCTTTAGTCCAACAGATAGAGTGTGACACTGGTTATAATAAGATCATTAATGTGGTTCTACAAGTTATGTATCAAATACAATGCTTTTGGTTGAACCTTTGAGTCTGTAGAAGCCCAAAGGCTTCGCCCCTAAATATTTCAGTGTGCTTTTCTGAAGAACGAAGACAACCTTCTCTGTCAGCTGCAGGAGGAGTCTCCGCAGGATGGTAGTATCTGTCTCTCTGTCCTCTTTAGTGGGTGGGGTCACTCTTTGATTGTTAACTACTGGTCTGGGGGAGGGGTGTCACATGTTTTGTTTTCTCTTTCTTCTTTCTCCGCCCTGTGCATGCAAGGGTGTGCATGAGTGTGTGGGAGTGTGCTTGCTTGTGTGGGCACACGTGGTCAGAGGCTGAGGATGGTGCTTTCAGAGAGTCTCTCAATGAACCTAAAACTTGCTGTTTGGACTAGACTGACTGGCCGGAGGGTCCCTGAGATTTTCCTGTATCCACGCCTCCCCACTCCCGCCAGCTCGGTGCTGGAGTTACAGACTGCCACCCTGTCCCACTTTTCTGCGTGTGCTGGGGGCCTCATGTTGGTGCAGAAAACACTTCACCCTCTGAACCACTTCCCTAGCCCCTTGCTTAGTTGGTCGTCTTCTGTCTCCCTCCCCTGGCTTAGTGTGCATTTAATGGTGTCCACATGAGAGTGTCTTTAATATACTCGTACAGAGGAAAAGCAAAGCTGCAGTGGGGATATCCCTCTTTTATCCTGATTTCTGGGCAGGGTGAGGCTCTGTGATAAGGCTCTTGGTTGGCCTGTGCAAGGTTCATCTCCAGCACTGGAAAAGAGCCCGATTTAAAGTGTTTAAAGTGACGTTTCTGCCCCTCCTGCCTTTCCTTGTGCACATTTAAATACACAACAGCAAGCAAGCACAGACAGTTTTGTCTTCTGCTAAAAGTTGTGTGTTGGGAAGGGAATCCTATCTTCCTCTCGTCCTTTGATGCTAGGTCTCCACCTAGCCCAGGCTGGCCCTTTGTTCCAGTCGCTCTTCCTGCCTCAGTCTCCAAGGTGCTAGGATTACATGTGTGAGCCACCAGGGCTGGTTTAAAAGTAGGTTAAATAGAATAAAGAATTCCACCTGGCTACTTCAAAAGGCCTTCAAGGGCCTAAAGACACCTCCCCAGGCCTGCGTGGGAGTCAGCAGCCTTATCTGCTTCTAGTTTCCTTTTGAGAAACAGAAAGAGCGTTAAATAAGCAATTGATGTCTGGTGTGGTCTAGCAGCCGCACACTGTGTTTTACGGGGTTGTTCATTTACTTCTGTGAGTAGGAAATACACTCCCCATTTCCAACAGCCAACTGGCAAGCGGGCATTCTGAGCGCAGGCAGGGGAGGCTTTCTTTACCTGCCTGTGCTTGTCTCAGAAACCCAGAGCCTCCAGGCTCGTCTTTAATCCCGATTCTTCAGCCCCGCATCTGTTGAAATCTTGGAACTGTTGCAGTGATGTCCCCTCCTCCACCTAGGGATGCACAGTGGGTCTACCCTATGGGGGGAGGCCCTGTGTCCTGTGAGTTATCTTGGAGGAAGAAGCACTTGTCTTTGGGCTCCCTTAAGGCTACAAGACAGCACAGTCACAGGACCCTGAGGCAGGCCCTCCAGGTGGTAAAGTTCACTCCAGTAAGCAGTTGCTGAAGCAGAGACCTGAAGCCATAGCCCCTGCTTCCAGAGAGATCTAAAGCAAACACACATCGTCAAGGACAAGTGAACAATTATTCAGAGTTCTCTTGGGCTAGGGTGCAAAGATGAACCCTCATGGAGGAGGCCGAGTGTCTCTGCCGGGCCTCGCAGGATACAGTGAGGAGATGTATGGGCATGTTCCAGGGCTCACCCTGGAATAATTTAGGATGCTTGTTAATGTGCCTTCCAACACACATCTCTGGAGCACAGCCCAAGTATCTGTTCCCAAGTTCCCCAGAAAACCACCTATCTCAATGGAGAGGCACACAGCCAGCGAACCTCCAGTTCCCCAAGTCACAAGCCCTGTGAGCCTTAGTTTCCCTACCTAGAATGTGAAGTAGAATGCAGAATGGGTGTCCCGTGTGCGGTGACCCGGAAACACCCATCATCATTCCTGGTTGTCTGTGTGCTGGTAATGCTAAATCCAGCATTTGTCATATGCCATTACCACAAGAGGCTTTTAATTTTACTGTTCTGCTTCTAAACTGGAGGAACTAACAAGAGGCTCAGAGATGTCAAGTGGCCTGGTCAAAGTCACACAGCCAATAATGGATGGTTCTGGGTTGTCAGCATTGATGCGTGAGACAGAAAGGAATGCCCTGGGCCACAGAACTGTAAATGACTGGAGAGGGTGGTGGTCTGGGCACGGCTGCTTATACTCACCGAGACTAGGCTTGTCTGTTCATGCCAAACCCATTTCTTTCTTTCTTTCTTTTTTTTTAATGTATCATAACCCATTATATTTTTGGCTGCCCTTGGGCACATCTGGATCCATCCTGGTATCTCCTCCTCTAATCCGTACACTGTGTGGAGAAATTGGGATGCCCCTTTTCTGTTGCCAGTACAGAACTTTTTTTTTCTTTTCACTAACTGCCCCAAACCACTCTAAGGAATGTCCCCTTTTCATTCCATTCCAGAAAGCAAAGGCATCTCTCAGACAAGGACTCCTTTGCATAATGGATGTCAGTGACCATGGAGGTCGTATCTAAACTAGACCTTGTTTATACCCCCATCTCTTTTTTTCACTTGAGGAGGAAGCTGGGGTCCTTATGGCCCCCAGGTGATGCTACCCACCTTAGCACGCTCCACAGCTCCTCAATAGATACCAGTGCGGGCCAGCACTTTATACTGCAGAGCCCGAGAAGGGGAGTCAAAGTCAAGGTCCTGTGGCGCAAACTCCCAGTGACTCCGAGTTCGCATGAGAGACAGCCTCATGCCATTCATGTGGCCAGTGGGCAGGATCCCCAGGCTCCGTGGCTTCCCCAGGAAGTACCAGCTTCTCTCTGAACACGGCCCTACATTTTGGGGGACGGTAGACCTGGACTGCTGGGCAGAGTCCATGCCTCTCTGGAATAAGTTCAGTGTTTATGGCTGCTAGAGCCTCACAGTTCTGCCAGTCTCCGTGAGCGCCTCCTCCCTCTGGCACGGAGAATGCAAATTGCCACTTGGCTTGATGACCTGCAATTAATCTTATCTCAGTGTTCAACCCATAGTTCGTGCTGGAGGTTTGTTTTGGTTCTGAAGATGGAAAAGGAGTATCCTGAGAAGTGAGCTCGCTTTGATCTTGACAGGTAAAATCAGAGTGCAAAACTCCCAGAATATTTACTTAGAATGTGCTGATTGGCCTTCAACGTTAACAGTCACGTCCGCTTCCAGGGGGTTGGGTATTTTATGACTAATTGTTATAATTACTTGCTTGTTCAGACACCAGTTCCCCTGGCTACAGAGCCAGTTTGTGAGCAGAAAAAATGGAGATTTGACCAGAAGTTTACATAAAGACAGGTTTTGTCTCCCTCTCCAGACTTCCTCAGCTTCTTTCAGTTCTGGGGAGGAAACCAGAGCCTTGAGGCTCAGACCAGACAAACACACTGCCACTTAGAATGACCCCCCCACACACACCCAGTCCAGAAACACTTTTCTTTTAAACTAACTAGGGACAAATTGAGAGAATTAGTTGGAAACAGGAATGCGAACAGAAAGTGAACCATCAGACAGTGGCCAAGCTGCCCCTGGGGTGGGGAGTGGGAGTGGGAGGTGGGAGCAGACTGTAGCTTCACAGCACAGTTGGGTGCTCGGGTTCCCCCTACACCTCTGCTCAGCTCTCTGCTCAGCCTGGGATAACAGTGCCATGTGCTGAGGGCAGCTTCCAGGGCACTTTCTGTCCATGGATGGATTCAAAGCCTGCCAGGAGGAGGGCTGCACTGTGATACTGACCTCCTTTGCTGGCTTCCTACTCTGCAGGATAAAAATATCTTTTAGAAAAGCTTTCAGGAGAGAATTCTTAGAAACTAACCTTCTTAACGGCCTGGAGTCTCCGCCCTGGGCCTGCCTGCTCTCAACCGTTGTTATGGGAGGCAGGTGTCAGGGAAGTCAGAGTGGGGGGCTCTGGACAACCAGTGAGGTCAGAAGGGAGCCCTGACCAGCTGGAGGGAGCCCAGACCAGGTGCCTTCGGGAGCCAGACTGGTAGAGCTGGAAGGAGTTTTCCTCTGACTGCGAAATGAGTTGTGTATCCCAGGTGCTGCGATCAAAGGTGCGGTATAATAAACCCTAGAGAGTAAAGCTGACGTTAGCGATGGACCCCTGTGGAGAAGCAACCTGGCATCTCTTGTCGCCGGATGGATGCTCAGACCAGGTTTATTTTATTTTTATCAAGTTAGAAAGCACTGGGCAGATATTTCAGGAAACTGGAGCTTTATGATGGCTGAGATAAAAATAGAGAGTAGGATATTGCCCTTCCAGGAGCTGCTCATCACAGCTACCAATAAATGAAGACCGTGGCTTAGGGGCTGAGCCCCTGGCACCCTGGGAAGTACACATTGCCTCCCGAAAGCACACACCCACTTGTTTCCATCCTTGCTGCAAGATGCCCAAGGGAGAAAACAAAAACAGGGCACCCAGAACACGCTGCTTGGTTCTTGAGGCCGCGGCTGCCTCTTCCCTCCCCAGGGTCTGTCCTCTGAATTGATCCACCCTCCATTCTGCAATTTAAGTGCCAAGAAAGTTCTGGTGTTGGCGCTAGGCAGCAGTTCCTTCAGGCAAGACAGAGAAGAGGGTAAGGGGCCACGCTTGAGCAGCCGCTGCCAGCTCTATGCCATCCTCACCCCTGGCGACACCTTCAGCACCCACTGTTTGGCCTTCAGGTTTTTCTGTGCTTAGTGTGGAAAACCAAGCTCAAGTTCAACATAGTCTTCTCTTTTACTGCATTGATAGAGCAGCATCCTCCTTCCCGTGCATACAAATATACATGTGAAGTATATTTAAACACACATATATGTAAATATATATTAACATTTAAAGAAATATAAATACATGTGTGACCAATGAGTAGTTCCTTATGGCAGATGAGGGAATACATGGTTATGTTTAAGGTTTATCAGGGCTGGGGTTCCGCTCAGCGGAACAGCACGTATGTAGTACATGTGAAGCCGTAATTTGACCCCTCACACCACAAAGAAACAGGTCTTCCTCAAGCCTACTTAGGTCACACGGAGGCGGCTGCAGTTTGGACACGGGCGCAAGTGAGCAGAATGAGGCTCTGTTTGCGCCGATGGGTCAGAAACCCCTCTTCTTTTCAGTGGAGTTTGCATCCTTGAATCTGAGATAGGATGGGGGTCAAACAGCTGGGCCGGGCAGATACAAAGACACGTTCCTACATATATGCATGTATACCCTCTCTACATGGTAACAAATTACCCCTTGGTTCTCTAAGCATTTTTGACAACAATCCTTTTAAAATTCAAACTTTCTACTTTACAGCAAAAAAAAAAAAAAAAAAAAAAGAACCCATTGAGCCTGAACTCCAAGTACACTCGTGTCTTGGTGTTTGCTCTAAACTTTGCCAATATTTACACCGGCAGTGTGTTCAGGTTTTTCATTCTGTGCATGTGTGTGGGAACGCTGGGCATGCTCAGCGAATGCACTACTACTTAGATATATGTCCAGTCCCTCATGGTGTTTTTGTCTTCACATCTGTGTGTATGGAGAGTTATGGACTGTATGGAGTTATGACGTAGCTCAGTTGCTAGAGTGCTTGCCCAGTGTGCAGAGTGCTGCGTCAGTCCCCGGTGTAGCTAAACCGAGGCACAGTGGTACACACAGGTTATTCCAGCACTCGGAAGTGGAAGCAGAAAAGTCGGACAAATTCAAGGTCATCCTTACCTACGTGGTAAATTCCAGTTCCAGCCTGGGCTTTTTGATCCAGAAAGAAAGGGAAAATATCGGGTTTCCAGGAAACCCTGGTCGGAAGAAGCTAAGTACTTTCTTGCCTCCCGTCATTGGACTTTGAGGCTGACACGGGATCTCTGCCATTGTGAGCAGTGGTAAGAGTCCATTTCTAGAAAGGTGTGACATGATCTTAACGAAGCAGAGGCATAGTCTAACTCCCAAACTGTCAAGGGCTTGGGAGGAATGGAGAGGGACCTGGAAGGTCTTGGCTGCTACTAAGTTTATAGCAGGCAGGAGGTTTAAAGTCCAAAAGGGCTCAGATTTCTACTCCACGTGTAGAAATCCCATCCTCAGTCCAGAAGAGAAGAGCACCCAGCTCCTTCCCTGCACCCCAGCATAGCAGTGAGATAAAGATGCAGTTACCGGGGTCCAAATTTCTGCAGGCAAGTCTGGGGTCAGCGGCCCTCACACTTTTCTCGTTGACCCTCTGGAGGCGCACACGGGCAGGCGTGCTCAGGACCGCAGTGACAAGTGGCTTTAGCCCCAGAAGTTGCTGGCAAGAAGTATGAATGGAGAGGAGCAGTGGCAGACGTGGGAGAGGAGCAGTGGCAGACGTGGGAGAGGAGCAGTGGCAGACGTGGCCCACTGGGACCTGCAGAGAGAAGTGGAGCATGGGCGGACACAGCTGCAGGCAGCTGGGATCCTCCTGGAGCCAGTCGGGAAGGGCGAGAAAGGACCCAGATACATAGAGCTCTGGGCACTGGTGTTTTGACTCTCTTGCCTTTTGAGCCTCCTTGGTAGCACATGTGAAATCTAACATCAGGTGCTCAGTTTAAATGGCGAGGACTGTCCCCTCCGGCAGGTAGACAGACAGAAGCTGTGGCTGTGCCGCTGTTTCTAGGCTTGGCACCCAGGACAGGGCTCTCTGGCTCTGCAGGAAACCGCTCCTGACATTCCTCCGGGTTACTGATAAACTACAGGGGGCGTTTGCGTCCCTCTAAATGACGCAAGCGCTGCATCTTAAGTAAAGCCTGTGCGCAATCTTGGTGATTTGCTATTTTTGTTTTGTTTCCTTTTCAAATTGCTTGATGGTGCTCTGACACCCTCCATTTGTCGAAAAGTTTAGTAGATTTTATTGCTCTGAGTGAATGGGCTGGCTTACAGATAAGAGCATGTGTAACCCTGTAACTAAGACGATTTAAACTATACATAGAACTGTTGTGATGGCTCAAGCCTGTAATTCTAGGACTCAGGAAGCTGAGAGAGGAGGCTTGCTACAAGTTCAAGGCCAACCTGGGCTACAGAGTGAGACTTTTCTTAACCAAACAAAAAAATAAAACCATGAATGGTTAATACCCCAAACAAATAAATCCTAATTTCTCTCTCCTTTCTCCATATGTTTTGCCAACAGAGCTCTCAATTTTGTCACCATAACACTGGAAGGAGATACGAAGCCAAGCACAAGAACTAATTTGGGTCCTTGGCAGATGGGCATTGGTATCATTTATTGACCAACAGGATGGAGACCACACCCTTGAATTCTCAGAAAGTCCTGTCAGCATGCAAAGACAGAGAGGACTGCCAAGGAAATGGTGTTCTCCAAAAGGGTGTCCCCACCCCAGGGGACAGGCCAGAGCCTGGCCAAATGTCCAATGGGTACTCTGCAGATCCCAGCACAAGTGCAGACGAAGCTACACACTCTATCCCAACAGCCACCACCACCCTGGTGGCTGAGATTCGCCAAGGGGAACGGGAGACCTGGGGCAAGAAGATGGATTTTCTCCTGTCCGTCATCGGCTATGCTGTAGACCTGGGCAACATCTGGCGTTTTCCCTACATATGCTACCAGAATGGCGGAGGTTAGTACCATGGACCACCAGCAGAGCCTCCGACCCAGGGGTGGGTTGTTGGTCCTCAGGGGAAGCTGTAAGACAAATCATGTCTTTACTGTCCCATGTGACTGCCAGGAGTCTGGGAATGTGAAACATAGGTTTTCATGCTGGTCAAGTCTCCAGTCAGCTGAAAGCCTGAGGTAGCTTGTGTGGGGCCGCCAGGTGGTGTAGCCGGACCTGAGCTCTCCCACGTGGCCTTGGGTTTATAGCGCTGGGCTGGCTATGCTTCACTTGTTGAAGGGCTTTCCTTCTCATCCTGCGTTAGTCAAGCTTCTGTTAGGGAGTCAGAAGCAAGAGAACACTCATGGCACTGTGTACTCAAGTCCTGCTGGAGAGTCTGAAGGTGTAAGGCCTGCAGGAGGAAGCACAGGGAGGTGGCTGTAAGGCTCCAACCTGCTGGGACTTTGGGCTTGTGTAAAGTCAGAGAACGATACTAGTTTACGTCCAAAGTCTTAAGTTATCAGACTTGATGTGATCCGAGGTAGCCCAGGAAGACATTACTGCCAACCCAGAGCGGGAGCAGCTACAGTTACATCTCCTGTGTGCTGTAGATGTCTTGTCCTGCCCGTCTTAGTGGCCCTCAGATGCTAAGAGCAGTTTCACTGGTGTCTGTGTGTGTGAGCTGGGGAGCCTGAGAGAGGGCAGAGCAGACTGGGGGAGGTGGGTGAGCAGGTACTGGGCAAGAAGAAATAAGGCGTCAAATCAGTGGACGTGTTTTAACAAGCTGTTTGAGAGGCAACTGTCACCCAGACTTCTGGGACTTAACACAAAGCTTCTTCGTCTTTTAGTGGCTGATCTGTGGCTACGAAGGCAGTTCCTCGGGCCACGACAGGTTGCACAGCTCTTGCCTGGGAGGACTGGAAATCACATTCTCCTTCTCCCCCGTTTGGCAGGATCTTTAGCCTGAGCCTTATATGAGAGCTGGATTCTTGGTGCCATTTCCTACTGTAAAGTCAACTGGGTAAATCCTTTGGATGAGTTCAGAGCTACTATAAAAACACGGCGTGGTTTTGATTCTCAAGTTGGGTTTGTCAAAGTGACTGTAATTACATGGACCTTTCTGAGTCACACTGACTAGTTTTTTAGGGGTGAAGAACTCTTCAGACAGGAAGGTTATCAGGCGAAGTCAAAGTTGACTTACCCTTTGAGTTAAATCTCAAGCTGCAGGTGAGCAACCTTATTGTCCCGTGAGAAACAACTGTTTTCAGCCAGGCTCTCAGACAGTGATGGTTTGTGAGGAACTATTCTGGCTCCATGGAATAAGGGACATGCAGTCAAAATATCAGTGGTTGAGAGTCTGGAGTCATAGGAGATCTGGTAAAGGGTCCAGCTCCAAGAGTCATAGACGGTTGCATTCGTGTGAATCACTGGTCAGTTCAGCATTGTTCCCACATCTGGACATCATCTTCATGAGGCCTGGGGTGGACCCTCGAATCTGGAGGTCAGTTTCTAGAGGCCCCTGTGACTCTGATGTGTGACTCTGCTGGCACCATCATCTGATGGGAGAGGAAATCAGGGCTCAGACAAAAGTGGAGGTGGCCCTTGCCATGGTGAACGTTAAGTCTAACGGATACATTTACTGTGCTAGGCTTGTAAAAATCTAGGTTGTGTTTAACTTGTGTATGCTATGAGGATGTTGTTCATACCTTGAAAGTAGCCTGTCAGCTGGCCCGAGATGGACTGATTCCTGGTGCAGTTAGGCTATTCTTAAAAAAGTTGCTGATTGTTGCAAAATATTTCACTGCCTCTGCTATTCTTATAACATAATGGGTCACAAAATTGAACAGGCTAACTGCTAAGTTCTGCTTTGTATGGGATGTTTGCTTGCTTGGATAGCTAAGGCAACTGCTCGGATGTTTGTTATAAAACCAAGCCTTGTCAGTACCCAGACAGGTTATGAGCTAATTTGGCTCCCCAAAATTATAACTTTGTAGGTTTTGTCTTTATAATTCTTTGGCTAACAGTAGCTGCGGTCTTACCTGGAAAACTCTCTCTGGTTTGGTCTTGGTCAGATTCTTTTTAATAGAAAGCCTCTAATTTACTAAAACCCACACTTGAGTCAGATTGGTGACTCTCTAAACCCCCCAGACCCACAATAGTCCTGCCACCTGCTCCGTTGACTCCAGCCCAGCCTCTTTCCACCTACTCTCCCGGGCTCCTCTTTCTGTATTGTTCACTTGGTTTGTCTTTTGCTCACTTGTTTTTGCTTCAATTTGCCCTGGGACAGTATCTGAGTTTCATTTCTTTTCTTTTTTAAATA
This sequence comes from Myodes glareolus, assembly GCF_982192425.1. Taxonomy (NCBI): domain Eukaryota; kingdom Metazoa; phylum Chordata; class Mammalia; order Rodentia; family Cricetidae; genus Myodes; species Myodes glareolus. The sequence continues at coordinate 46,337,848 of NC_142034.1, read as the reverse complement.
TTTATTTATTTACTTATTATGTATACAATATTCTGTCTGCAGACCAGAAGAGGGCACCAGACCTCATTACAGATGGTTGTGAGCCACCATGTGGTTGCCCGGAACTGAACTCAGGACCTTTGGAAGAGCAGGCAGTGCTCTTAACTGCTGAGTCATCTCTCCAGCCCCCTGAGTTTCATTTCTTATTGCTTCAGTGAAACACCAAGAAAAAGACAGTTTAAAGAGAAAGGGTCTATTTGGCTCAAGGTGCTAGGTTACAGTCCATCACCGCTGAAACTTCTAGATGGCAGGAACCTGAAGCAGCTAGTCAGGAGCGCGTGTGCAGGCTGGCTCAGGTAAGTGTCTCCTCAGTCCAGGGCCCAACCCATGAAGCGGTGCTGCCTACCTTCAGGGTGGGGCTTCTCACTTCCACGACCTCAAGTGAGAAAGTGTCTCAAGGCCAACCCAATCAAGACTTTCTGGTGTGGTGGCCCGCGCCTTTGATCCCTCCTGAAAGAGAGGCAGGAAGATTTTTGTGAGTTTGAGGCTAGCCTAGGCTACAAAGTGAGTTTCAGGACAGTCAGGGCTGTTACACAGACACAGAGAAACCCTATCTCAAAAATCAAAACCCAAAACAAGCAAAGCAAATGAAAGACTTCCTATTTGAGGCTCCCTTCCAAGGTGACTCTACAAAGTCTACAATCACGCTCACCAATCCGGACAGGCTCACACTTGATAGTACCCGGCAACTTTGTCTGCTGATTCCTCTCACAAAGCACTAAGACCAGGCAGCCTGCTGTGAGCACATCTCCACGTCAGTGGGCTGCTCTGGGGACAGCTGTGGGCAGGAAGTAAACCTGTCTCCCTTCTGCCACAGGGGCCTTCCTCCTTCCCTACACCATCATGGCCATCTTTGGGGGGATCCCACTCTTTTACATGGAGCTTGCACTGGGCCAGTACCACCGAAATGGATGCATTTCTATATGGAGGAAGATCTGTCCTATTTTCAAAGGTAACTGAGGGGCGGGATGGGGGGAAGGTGCTAGAGAAGGCACCTAAATGGCTAGGGCCTGGGACTTTGAGCTTCCCTGTGAGCCTGGCTGTCTCGCCCACTGTCCAGGCATTGGCTATGCCATCTGCATCATTGCCTTCTATATCGCCTCCTACTACAACACCATCATTGCCTGGGCGCTCTACTACCTCATCTCCTCCTTCACGGACCGGCTGCCCTGGACCAGCTGCCAGAACTCCTGGAACACTGGCAACTGCACCGACTACTTCTCCCAGGATAACGTCACCTGGACACTGCATTCCACGTCACCTGCTGAGGAGTTTTACCTGTAGGTACCTGGGAGGGAGGGCGTGGTCTGTTAAGGACAGCCATACCCCCTGGAGCCTGGCTTCTGAGGGGCCAGAAACTCTTCACCCCTCTCTTGGCAGACTCCTTTTAAAGTACTTCATCAGCATATATTAATTATAGAGAACAGGTTCCATTGTGACATTTGCAGACATGGATATTATGCATTTTGCTTATATTTGTTCCTATGGTTATTAACTCCCACTTATCCCCTTCCTGACTTGCTCCCCTTCTACGGCCATGTTTTTTCTTTACCCTTTCTGGTGACACATACGTTTAATGAATGTTGCTTTCAGAAGCATGAGCAACTTGCGAGTGCCACACCACTGAAGAAAATGTCTTATCCCAGCAAACGCTGACCGCCTATGGATCTTCAGGGAAGGGTGGGACCTCGTGAGCCTTTCCCTGCTTCTGAGATTTCTGAGAGGTGAAGCTGTTAGGGACTAGGGATCAAATGTGAGTGTAGGGATGTCAATGTTGCTTCCTCCAGGGTCTGGAGGAGGGACTCTGTCTTGACTGCTCCATAAACAGCCCTGTCCTTGTCTCCAGAAACCCATATGTCGGGCCAAACTGCCCCACCATGTCTATCCTGACCCGACCTCCACTCCCCAAAGTTAGTCCTCTGCATCAAAGCTACCCTCCTTGCTGGCTGCTCCAGCCAGTTGCCATGGAAGCCAAACACCCTGCTGCTTCAGTTGTTCAAAACTTGTCTCTGATTTGGTGTGCTGACTCTGTGAGTGGGACCTGCCTGTTGGAAGATGCTCGGAGAATCTAGGATTCTTTTTTTTTTCTTTTGGTGTTAAGGATTAAGCCTGGCATCTTACACATGCTAAGCAATTGTTCTTCTAGTATACCATTCCCCCAGTATAGTATTTTTAACCTAGGAATTGTAGGCACTAGTAGCCCAAATACAGAGTTAGCTTAGAGTGAAAGGCTCATAGTCTACACAAAAACCCCCATGTACTAGGAAGCTGCTCATACCAGTTGAGAGGTTCTGGCTACAGACAGTGAAGCAGAGAGACAGGAGGTCTAGCTTGGGCTGAATGCCCCTGCCATCCAGGGCTCTTTCAGGATGATCAAGGCCCGTTCCAGCCCCCCACCCCCACCCCCCAAGGCTCCTGCTGGTGCCTACTGTTCTCTGGAGGAGTCACGATCGTGTGCTCAGGTGACTCCCACAGGCTCCTTCTGTGTCTCCAGGCGCCACGTCCTGCAGATCCACCAGTCCAAGGGCCTCCAGGACCTGGGGACCATCAGCTGGCAGCTGGCTCTCTGCATCCTTTTCATCTTCACCATTATCTACTTTAGCATCTGGAAAGGAGTCAAATCATCTGGCAAGGTGAGGAGGACCCTGCTGCTGCTTGTCCTGGTAGTGTCACAGAAACTCAAGAGCATTACCCCGGACAGCTACTGAGCAGGAGAAAGTCCAAAAACATTCTATGACACTTTCTTCATCACATCTGTTAGACGATTCTAGAAATTAACCAGTATCATTTACATGTAAGCTCATCTAATTAAATGAAGGCACAATTCAGCCCTTTACATAGGGGCTAGAGAGGGGGCTCAGTAGGTGATGCTCTTCCCACAGAAGCATGAAGACTTGAGTGTGTGTCACCAACACTCATGTAAAGAGCTGCGCATAGCAGTACACGAGTGTGTGGCTGCAATCCCAGTATGGCGGCACGGGGCGGGGGGGGGGGTGTCAGGAGGCAGAATTAGGAGGACCCCTGGACTTGCTGGCCAGTCAGTTTAACCCAATGGGTGAGCTTCAGGTTCAGTGAGAGCTCAAAAAGTCAGATGGAGACCAACTGAGTAAGGCATCCAGTGTCAACCTCGGGCCTCCACACATATATGTGGCTAATTCTTCTGTCCCTACTGGACAGATGTGGAGCAGGCTTGGGGGTAGGGAGTCTTGGCAAGCAGTCAGATTGTTGTCGGCCAACTCTGAAGTCAGCAGGGTTTTGCTATAGCTGCTGCTGCTGTCTGCTTCTCAGAACAGCATCTCACTACTTAGCTCATGCTGGCCAGGCACTCATAGGAATCCTCCTACCTCAGCATCTCAAATGGCAGAATTACAGTAGTATGTTACACCCAGCTTTGGGCTTGAAGATACTGATCCTTCTGCCAGGCATGCTGCCTCTTAAAGTGACAGAAAAATGCCCCCCCCTTCCCCAGAGGTCTTTATTAGTAAAAGACACCACAACTTGTCTCCCTTCCTTGCTGTCTCCGGGACAGTGTGGTAGTAACCTGTAGACACCTGTGTTTCTTCATTCCAGGTGGTGTGGGTGACAGCCACCTTCCCTTACATCGTCCTGTCTGTCCTGCTGGTGAGGGGTGCCACCCTTCCTGGAGCCTGGAGGGGGGTCGTCTTCTACCTGAAACCCAACTGGCAGAAACTCTTGGAGACGGGGGTGAGAAATGGAGGGAAAGTGTGCACGTGCCAGGTTTTCACTAGAGAAAGCCAGTTCTCTCACATAGCACAGTAGGGACAACTCAAACTGAATGTGCACGTCTGCAATGATACTCTAGATCAGAAGAAATGCTAGCACTATTAACACGTTCCCGTTCGGTGGCCTCAAGTGGCGAAATTTAAATGATAGGAAGAGAAGTCACATGTCTGTCACCAGAGAAGTGGCCATCCCCCCCACCCCGTGACGGACCCGGAAGCGCTGGCTTCTGCCCAGCGCAGAGCCGCATGGAGCGGGTGCTGCTTTGTTTGGCAGCAGCCCAGGTCTCCCCCTCACCCTGCGCCCTCACCTGCTGTGTTTCAGGTGTGGGTGGATGCCGCTGCTCAGATCTTCTTCTCACTGGGCCCGGGCTTTGGGGTTCTCCTGGCTTTTGCTAGCTACAACAAGTTCCATAACAACTGCTACCAGTGAGTATGTGGGATGCCGAGCGGAGCTTAGAAATGGAGTGGCGGATAGACAGTCCAAGGAAGGCAATGTCTCAAACCCGTCTGGACCCACACCGTGAGGGCATTGCCCCCCAGGGGCATCACAAGCCCTTGGCCATTCATCCATAGCCATAGTGCCCATTCCTGCTGTATCTTCACCCAGGCTATTCAGAGGCCGAGAGTCTCCAGGATACTCCTGTTTTGCCTCTCCTGGTTGAAGTGGAGAAGTCTATGCTGTGATGTCTCACAGCAGGTCAGGCTCTCCCCCTCCCGACCTTGCTCTGTAGCTTATAGCTCTGTTGCTGCCTTACTCAGCCCTCCACAGAATGGAATTAAGGCTTGTGCTACAGTACCCAGTTTATGACCGTGTCTTAAGATATCTTTGACTTGTCCTCCCCACACTGTGTGTGGTTGCCATGGTGCCTGCAGATAGGGCACTGGGAGACGTGGGGGTAGGTTGGGCATGGAGGCCTGCCACAGCAGAGAAGACACAGTCAGATGTTTCTTAGCCTCCCTACCCCAGAAGTGTCTCAGGCAGCCTGGGGTTTTCATTCCAGAGACGCCCTGGTGACCAGTGTGGTAAATTGCATGACGAGCTTCGTCTCTGGCTTTGTCATCTTCACGGTGCTTGGCTACATGGCCGAGATGAGGAATGAAGAGGTGTCCGAGGTGGCCAAAGATGCAGGTAGGATCCAGGGTTCTGTTTACGGCTCCGATACCCTTGGAAGCTCTAGACAGAAGCAAACTTTTCAGCTGTTCTTTTCAATTTTCAGAGACTTGAAAGAAACTTAATTGCCTCGGTGATCTCAGCCCACCCATCCACTCACTCCTCTCGGTGCCCAGTGCATGATGGGCTTTAAAACTGTGACTTGTGTGATAGCTCGAAAATTCAGTGGGTTTGGGCGCTGGGATGATCTCGTGGTATGGTCCAGGCTGGTGGGCAAACATTGACTGGTCTTTAGAGCTTCCCTTGCTGAGAGATAAGATTGAACTGATGTGGCCATGCTGTTTGTTTTCATTGGAAATAACTGAGCAGATATTTAAGGCAATGAGACCAAGAAGGTGGAGCACCAGGGCCTTGAGAAATGTTTGTATTTTAGCCCAAAGCAGTGCTTTGACCAAATGACAGCATCCCTGGCTAACCATGAGGGTTTAAGAACATGTTTGTCACGCTGTCAAAATGACTTTAAGGGCCAGGAGTATGTACGCCAATGCTTGCCTATGGTGTTCAGATGCTGGAGTTCACATACCATAGCACCCCCAAATGTAAAAAGAAGGGGTGACTTAAAATTATCATGAGGTTCTTATTTCCTTTCCTGTTATTCTGGAGCTGAGGGCATCACAAGGTACCTTGGATGTAACAGTCCTGGCCCTGACAATGAGACACAGTATTGTCACATGCTGGAGCTGGAGTAGCCCCAGTCTTAAGCCCCTTCTATCTCTCGAATTGAAGACACCCAGTTTTCAAGGTGGATAATTTTCCCCTGGGCTTTGCAAACTGTCAGGCACAGTGGTTGAAGAAGCCTTTGGTACTGAAAAAAAAACCTGATTCACTGCATTCACTGTAGAGGGTGAGAACCGATAGCCCAGTTCTACTTGGCAATAGCTTGGTAGGCTGGGTCTCAGCGTCCACCTCCTCCTGTCTCCCTGTTTCAGGCCCCAGCCTCCTCTTCATCACATACGCGGAGGCCATAGCCAACATGCCAGCAGCCACCTTCTTCGCCATCATCTTCTTCCTCATGCTAATCACACTGGGTTTGGACAGCACGGTGAGTAGAAACAGGAAGCGCTCTGGGAGGACAAGAGGAAAAGGGAGCAGGAAGTGGCTAGACTCACTTCCTCCCACCCACACCCTCACGTGCTGCTGTTGGCTACCTCCTGGTAATTCCCCTCTCCCCCTCCTCTTCCCTTCTTCCTCCTCCGCTCCTCCCCATTCTGCCCCCGCCCATCCACTGCTCTCAGCAATGGCACCTTTTGGTACAGCAGAGTTATAATTGGCGTAATGTAGGGAAAGCGCCTGGCACAAAGAGCTCAGCGTGGATAAATTCCTACTCCTGATGGCACCTAAAGTTATTAGTGTAGAGAGGGTATGGGCATTGAGCTGACCTTAGGACAACCAGTCTCTCCCAGACACACCAAATGCTGAAGTTCTGGATGCTGCATTTCCTTGCATGCACGTCCTAAATGTTGGGTTCTGGTGCTGGGTATCAAATGGAAATGGGCTTCACGGGCCATGTTCCTGGGCCAGTGAGTGGGCAAACTAGTCTTGATCGGCTTGAATGTTCACGTGGTAGTCTTGTCTCTCTTCCTGTCCTCTGACCTTAAGGCACAGGCTTGTCCCAAGCCGCCACTGCGACCTTCTGCATGCATCTTTTAGTTTGCAGGCCTGGAAGGCGTGATAACAGCGGTGCTGGATGAGTTTCCACACATCTGGGCCAAGCGCCGGGAGTGGTTTGTGCTCATGGTGGTCATTGCTTGTGTCTTGGGATCCCTGCTCACGCTGACTTCTGTGAGTACCAGGGCCTCTAAGCGGCCTCTGCTAGGGCACCAGTGCTCCACAAGCAGAGCAGATTCTTTCCTTCCGCTTTCCACAATGTCCTGTCTTGGGGGCCTCCAGGGGTGTTGCTAGCACTATTAAAAGGCTTATCATGGGCTGAGGATGAGGCTTAGTGTTAGGTTGCTTGCCTAGCATAATGTGAGGCCCTGGGTTCAATTCTCAGCATCGAAAAATTTGTCACCAACAAGAAGCTATTTCTGTGTTACCTGCTGGGAGATCTGTGCATGGCCTGGGGGTGGCATGGAGCGGAACTTAATGTTTCACAACAGATCCAGTTATGTTTCAGGTTTGACAACAATACCTGGAGAGAAGTTAGGACTTGCATTCCCAGCCATTTCCACCTTTCAGTGGTGCTTTATCCCAGTGTCCTGGTTTGCAGCTCGTGTCTTGGATGTAATGCCACCTCATCTCCTTTAGAGTTTGCCATGTAAGGGAGTCAGGTCCTCTCCAGACATCCCTCTTCTCCATTTGTTTAGCAGCCAAGACAAACACAGTAAAGTGCACATAAGATAGTGTGATGTCGTGGACTTGTGTCCTCCTGGCTCAAGCCAGGACTTCAATGATTCCAGCATTTGCCAGGTCAGGTTAAGGGGCTGTAGAGATCTTGGAGGGGGAAGAAGTTAGACCAGGCCTGGTCTTGAACTCAGAGATCCACCTGCCTCTGCTTCCCAGGTGCTAGGATTAAAGGTGCGTGCCATCACTGCCAGACTTTCTCTTTCTCCCTCTCTCCCTCTCTTCCTCTCTCCCTCTCTCTTTCCCTCTCTCTGTCTTCTTCTTCTTCTTCTTCTTCTTCTTCTTCTTCTTCTTCTTCTTCTTCTTCTTCTTCTTCTTCTTCTTCTTCTTCTTTTCTCTCTCTCTCTCTCTCTCTCTTTCTCTCTCTGTCTCTGTCTCTCTCAAGACCAGGCTTTCTCTGCCTCCCAAGTGTTAGGATTAAGGGTGTGCACCACCATGCTCAACTTCCAGGTTCAGTCTTTACAGTTTTGGGTTTTCCAAGGTCAAGTCTAGAGAGAATTCAGTAAATTGAAAGTGGACATAGAGGCCCTTTAGAGTTTGTCTCTTACAGTGTGATGGGGAAAACAAGGATGAGCTTGGGGGCTGGAGGCTCAGTGGTAGAGCCTAGCATGCCCCAGGCTGTGGGTTGTTTTGTGCTCCATGGCACATAAAGTATTGGATAGGCACACATTCCAAGGCCACTCCACCGGACAGCCCTGGGGTTCTTAGACGGAGCGCCGGGGGAGAATCACCCACTCATCACCCTCTATTCAGAAGTTGCTGCAGGCATTTGTAATGAGCGGTTGTATCTCAGAAGACCATTAACCACATCTGCAATCTCATCCCCAGGGAGGGGCATACGTGGTGACCCTGTTGGAGGAGTATGCCACGGGGCCCGCGGTGCTCACTGTGGCCCTCATAGAAGCCGTTGCCGTGTCTTGGTTCTACGGTAAGAGTTCCCTTCCAGGGAGAATTCTTTCGCCATTACCCTCAGTCTGCAGGGAGAGGGCACTGATTTCATCGGAGGAGGACAGGAAGGGGCAGCTGGCTAGGTGTGAGCTCCTGAGTGTAAACCAATCCCAGCAGAGGGCTTTCTAGAGCAGCCCATCATCCCCCGCCCAGCACTGTACCAGTTTTCATTCTCTTGAGGGAGAACATGGTTACTACCCTGATTTTTTATTTTAACATTTACCCAAACGAGAAGCTAGAGTCAGCCAGTTCACCCGCAGTGGTGACTGAAGCCCTGATGTACAGTGCATTGCTGTGAGTGCCCAGATGTCAGTTTCCCAAGCGAGACCCTTTTCCAGCGCACCGAGATAGAGCCAGCTTCAGCCCTTGTCCCCTAACCAGGCAAGAATATCCTTGCTCTCTCTGCATTGGCAAATCCCTAGGTCGCTCTCTCTGGTCCTGGAAGAAACTTTGATAAGGGAAAGAGGAGGTGCAGGAAGTGAGCTGAGGTCTATTGGCAGAGATTCCATCAGCGCTGACATGGGGTAGGGGAGGGTACAGGCAACTGACATGAAGAACACAAGTTCAGAGATGTGTGTGTCTGTATGATCGAGAAGCAAACATCTCTTTCTGGAAATGTGTTTGCTTTCCAATTTCTATGATCAATGGCTTTATTGGGATAGTCATCATGCGCATTGCGAAGAAGAGGGGTGAGCACACAAACTAAAGAATTTAAGTGTGTGTGTGTGTGTGTGTGTGTGTGTGTGTGTGTGCAGCAGTCTGCAAAGGCAGCAGGAGTATTGGATTTCCTGAAGCTGAACTTATAGGAGGTTGTGAGTCACCTGTTGTGGACTGAATTCAGGGCTAATTCAGAGGACAGAGTTCAAAGTCACTGTGTAGACCCGCCCTAGGAACCACAGACTTCTGGAGAATGCAGCTGGAAGCACTCACCACACGCCTCCTGCTTCACCCGTCAGTGGGCGTTGTCATGTTAGTGCGGTAACCTCTTACAGAAGAACCTGGATCTTGACCTGGCCCACAAATGAGCAATACTGTAACTAAAACATTCCCTTGAAGAGCTAGAGAGATGGCTTATGGTTAAGAGCTCTCGTTGCTCTCACAAAGGACCTGGGTTTGATTTCCAGCACCCATGTGGTGGCTCACAACTGTTAACTCCAGTTCCAGGGGACCAGACACCCTCTTTTGTGGACACCATGTATACACACGGTGCATAGACATATGTGGAGGCCAAACATGCACACACATAAAATAAATCTTAAAAAAAATATCATTGAAAGTTGCCAATGGATAGTCCAAGTTGGTCTCTGCAAGGCAGGCTTATCATTCCTAAATAAAATGACTTCCTTCCTATAATTAACACTACAATCAAATCCAGGCTGAAATCTCAGAAGGACAGTATGGGCACCAGTGGCTCTCTCCCTAGGTGTCCATCAACTTCCTGGCTCTGTGAATTTTGCTTGCTATAAAAATTATTCAGTTTTGTAATGCACCCCTCCCGCCACTGCTCCATCCCCTTGGAGCCCCTCGTGTGGAGAAGTACAGAGCGACTCCACCAGCTCAGGGGGAACCCCTACTCCTCTTCTTGTCATCGCCAGTGCTGATCTGGCCTCAGTCACATTCTCCTTTGGACGATTCTAGGTATCAGCCAGTTCTGCAGCGACGTGAAGGAAATGCTTGGCTTCAGCCCGGGGTGGTTCTGGAGGATCTGCTGGGTAGCCATCAGCCCTCTGTTTCTCCTGGTGAGTTGTCACCTCTGCCTTGTGGTTCCAGATATTTATTTATAAGAAATAAGGCCAGGCAAAGATGGCGCACGCGTTTAATCCCAGCACTCGGGAGGCAGGAGCATCTCTGAGTTCGAGGCCAGCCTGGTCTCTAGGACAGCAAGGACTACAGAGAAACCCCATCTTGAAAAACAAAATAAAAAGTGGTACTGAAGTGTGGCACAGAGACAGGAGGGCCTACTGGCTGAGCTTGTGCATCTCAAGGAGTTTTATAAACCCAGCACTTCTGTGTGGACAAAATCCTACCAAGAGACAAAAATAAACTAGTACTCCAAGAAGCCCCTCTGTGGGGGGCCTCGCAGGGGCTGTGCCTGCCCCTGCTCACCTGCTTGACGTTGACCACGAGGGATCCAGCCGGTGCAGCAGGATCTAACAACAACAACAGCATTTACTGAGCGGTAGGCCGGCTGCACCGGACTTACAGCTGCTTCTTTTGAATCTTTATGATCACTCTGAAAGGGGCTGGGGTTTTTTGTTTGTTTTTAAAGACAGCCTCCAAATCAAATGTAGATTGATTTGGCCTGGAACTCTACACATAGCCTAGGCTGGCCTCATATGTGAGATCCTCCCGCCTGTCAAGAGCTGCTGCCACGGGCATGAGCCACGGGCTTGTTGCTTCTGATCAGCATTTAAGGAAATTGAGACTTAAGGTCATTAAAACCACGTGACCGACATTATTCAAGACCATGGAAAGACATACTGTGTTTATTGCTCAGAAAAGCCCTGAGAGGGGTTCCTAGCAATTCATACCAATTTTATATGCATCTTGAAGGAGGGCACATATAAAGGTCCCCAAGTTCAGGACGAGTCAGAAGTAGAGTTCATTTGTTGCCGAAGGACCTGGAATAGAAAGTTGAGTTCTAAGGGTGGCTCCCGTGGCTTGCGGCGTATTTAGTCATCACTGCACCCTGTTATGTGCCCCGCCACCTGCTCTCCAAGTGTCTCTGCTGCCCAGAGACAGATCATACCCTCTTAACCTCCCAGGTGCATGCTGAGTGAGGTAGCCTGGGCTAAGTCACTGGGGACTGCTTCTCAGTTTTTTCATTTATATATAACTTTATTGGGAAGGGTCATTTTTTTTAATCCTTTGGAGAAAAAAAAGCAGGTTATATGATTCCATTAACAAATTCAGCTTATTGAGGGCATCCGGGTCATTCCAGAGGTCTCAGGCCCTTAGCACACAGCCTCTCTTTATCTCTCTGTGCTGGCATTCTTGAGAAAGTCTTTGCTGCCCCCATGTCTCAGGACTAAGAGTTTTTTTGGTTTTGTTGTTGTTGTTGTTGTTGCTGCTGCTGCTGTTAGTTCTTTTTTTTTTCTCTAGAGAGTTCCTCTGTGTAACAGTCCTGACTATCCTGGAACTTGCTTTGTAGACCAGGCCTGCCTGTCTCCCAAGTGCTGGGATTTAAGGTGTGCGCCGCCATGCCCGGCAGGATTAAGTTTTGTATGATGGTCCAGTTGTTGCTATCTTCGCTTTGCTTCTGTGGCACTGCCTGTGTCTCTGCTCCCAGAAGCCTTCCTGACTGCTCTAGATTCCACGAGTTTCCATAAACATTTGTCCCAAGCAGCAAACTTTCCAGCCCAGCGGCTCCAGTCTGCGCAGTGGCTCCAGTGCGTGCCCACGCTCTAGAGCAGTGACCCTTGTGCTGACCCTGGCTTGTGCACTTTCTTAGGTTTTCGTCCCATATTACTTTGTCAGTTTTTTTTTTTTTTTTTTGGTTGTTGTTTTTAAACAAAGTTTGCTGGTCTTGAACTTAGCCCAGGAAATCCTCTCACCTCAGCTTTTCAAGGAGCGGGGACTGCAGCTGGGCACCACAAGCTGTCTGTCAGTTCCTTTAAATCCACCTGTCTTTGTTTGTATGCACAGGGTCTCACTCTGTAGTCCCTGCTGTCCTGGAACTCGTCATGCAGACCCAGGTTAGCCTCAAACTCACATCAATCCCCCTGCCTCTGCAGTGCTGGGGTTGAAGGCAAGTGCTCATACACCTGGCAAAGTTTCAGTTGCTTTTCTAGGAAGAGGTTTGGACTGAGTCTCTTGGTTCACTGTGAGCAGAAGCTACGGCCCTGACATAAATAGGTTATTAGCCTGAATTAATACCTTTGCTTCTTGATAATCTACTTAAACCCTTTCATTTGTTTCTCAGAGGAAGAAGTCACGTTAGATGAATGCCATAGGGCAGAGACATTTTTTCTTATGTGCTTTCTTACTCCCCACCCAACAAGGAAGCAGCGTCTAGGCCCCACCTGGGGTGAGGCGCATGAGACTCACCAGGGAACATACAACACATCAGTATGCAAGATAAATACTAGTTCAACGCAATGTTACATTAATGCAGAAAATCTGTCTAAAAATATTTGATCAGACTCTGGCCCTGGCCCCTGAGCCTGTGTGACTCGCCTCATTCGCTTAACCCCAGTCTGTCCCCATTGGGTCCTGTATCTGACAGATTATATTAAGATATTTGGGCTTCCCCTTAGATATGAGGTCTCTTGATCTGCTTCATTCTTGTCTGGGTCTAGAGACCTTAGGTTGGTTTGTTTCTGGAGGCTCATGGTCAGCACTCATGTAGAGACCAGGGCAGGCATACTACACATCCCAAAGATGTTCACGTCTCTCCTCCAAAGGTTGGTGCCCCAGGGAGAGGTGGTAAATCTGCCTTCCAAATCTATGTGGAATAAACAGGTCTCCTGCTCAGGGCTTTATAGGGATGCTTTAGGTAAACAAGCACATTGCTAAAAAACATTCTTTTTTCACTGAAACCAAGTTACAAAAAAAGAAAGAAAGAAAGAAAGAAAGAAAGAAAGAAAGAAAGAAAGAAAGAAAGAAATGCTTGAGAAAAGAAGTTGGGCTTAGTGAGGGAGCTGTTGAATAACAAACTTGGGCTCTGGTGAGCTCAATTTCACAAACCTGACAGCATCATAGCCCAGTTCTGTCAAAGATCGCTCCTGAATGGATTGTCTCCTCCCCAATCCTAGTTACTTTCCTCAGTAGCCGGGTCTGGGACTGAGGAGCCTGTGTTAGGTTTGTGATTGAGGGGGCTCTGTTTTTGAAGTCCTCCTCCTGGACACAGGCTCCGCAGAAGGATGTGTGCTTTACAATTTCCCATTTTATTACCTGCAGACAAAGGAAAAACAGATATAAATAGATGTTTAACCACACGAGTAATTTACATTAGTGTCTTCTTTATGACTAAATAAAATTAAATCAAGAGTAATAGTGATTTCAGCACAACGGTTTCTAGGCAAAAGCCAACATTGATACTCACTCTGGAAACCAAACTGAAAATACAAAAATCGTAAGTTGGGTATTAAAGGAGATTTGACGTTCTAATAAAAAATTTCATAGGATTCTCAAGTGAAAAACGTGTGAAGCTGCTCTCCCACTTCCACTGTTCCTTTCAAGGAGGGCCTGTAGCGGACGGTCGCTAGTGTCCAGACAAATCCTTGCAGACTCATTCTCACTGAAACCCCAGGCTGTAGAGCCACACAGAGAGCAAAGGTGGGAAGGAACACTGCCCTGGGCAGAGCACGCCTCAGTTTCTCTCTCCAAGACAGAAGGCACTGCCCTCTGACCTAAAACAGTCGGCAAATGTCAGACATGGCAACAAAGCAGAGACAGAAAGGGGGCCCAGGTTGTCTGTCTCTTTGCTGTCCAGTCCCAGTGGGTGCCAGTCTCTTCTCCTTGGCAGAAGGAGATGCTCCATCTTCCTGACTTTGGGGATAACTGTAGGGATGCTGTAGGCCCTGAGGTGAAGAAACCCAAGCAAGGGGCATACCTGTTTTCCTGTTTAGTGGTTAGAAATTCAATCTAGGATATACCCCCAGTAGAAGGTCAGATTTGGTCTTTGGTATTTGTGGTCTCAAGATTTTCATTGTTTCTTGGAATTTGTCTTAGTTCATCATTTGCAGCTTTTTGATGAGCCCACCCCAACTGCGACTTTTCCAATACAATTATCCTCACTGGAGCATCGTCTTGGGCTACTGCTTAGGGACGTCATCCATTGTCTGCATCCCTACGTATATCATTTATCGGCTGATCAGCACTCCAGGGACGCTGAAGGAGGTATGTCCCCACTAGTGTGTGTGTGTGTGTGTGTGTGTGTGTGTGTGTGTGTGTGCAAGCGCGCCTGTGTTTAGCAGGATAATTGGGAAGAAAGTAATTTTCTTGTTTTGTCTTATTCAAAAGATAAAATCTACCAAAGGATAAAATCTTGGTCTTATATATTTGTAAAGTTTGGCTGGGTCTACATAGTGAGTCCCTGTCTCTCTGTAGCTTTGGAACTGTCCTGGAACTAGCTCTTGTAGACCAGCTGGCCTCAGCCTCACAAATCTGCCTGCCTCTGTCTCCTGAGTGTCAGGATTAAATGTGTGGCCACCACGCCTGGTGCCATAGCCATTTTTCTCACATCAGTGTGTCAAGTACTGTTTTGAAGAAAATCACAAAATAAGAATGTTACAGTAACAATTTTAGCCTAAAAAACTGTCACCCACACAACAAAGTTGGATATCAAAGTTGTGGCTCAGGCCTTATTAGATATTCTAATATTCCCGCCATATTAGAAATGATTATTTCGAAATGTCTGAACATCAAGTACCTAACAAACAATTTCTATAAGATGTAAATTTCCCAGAGTGTCTGCCTATAGGTCGTCTCATTTTGCTCTCCAGAGACCTTGGGAGGCAGATGGGCACAGGTGTTGTATATAGACGGACGAGAACACCGACGGTGGGAACAACCTTGTCTAAGTCATTATTTCGGTGACTTGTCCGGGGACAACACAGCTCAGGGACTCTCCAGTCTTCTGACTCTTTGGCCAGTGTTTTTTGCATTTTTAGGTGCAGTCTCTTTTTTTTCTGAGCAGACCGTTTGCTAGTGTAGAAATTGGTGTTAAAGGTTAGGGACAGAATAGTGGCCATGATGCCGGAGTTAGTGGTCAACCACTAAGATTTATTGCCCTGTCTCTTCCCTTCCACAGAACCAAAATGTCTGCAATGTTATTTGTTCAGCTGTGTGTCTGCCACAGAATACCGTGTATGTACTGTACACAGTGACGAGTGTCACAGCAGGAGAGGCTTAGGTCCACTGTTGTGTTTGCAGGGGGAGAGCTCAGAGGTGAAGGGGACCCACCGGGGGAAAGCGGGAGGCTCTTGAGAACCCAGGTGAACTAGACTGTGGGTTCTGATGAGCAAAACTTCTCTACTGAATCAGCCATCACAGCAGCACGCTCGGACATTTCATGAGAGCGCACAAGACAGACATCTTTTTCTGAGAACAACCGATTCCTTTCTTTTTCCAAGAAGGAAAACTAAACTCGAGGTGAAAAAAACTCAGTTCAGGATGCAAATTTCTACAATCGAAACCCAAGCCGCTCTATGAGCTTCCCTCCCGGAGAGGACCAGACAGTTGCTTCCTGTACTTCATTCCCATCCCTAGAGTCACTAAGTTCCTTCCTCCAGGCGACTCTTTAGTGATGGTTGAGCAGATCCAAGACCTCCGTTGCTTCAAACCGAGGCCAGGGTTAGCAGTAGGAGCTCCAGGCTAACAAATGTCAGTATTTTGTCACAGGCTGCACCTCAAATCCTGGCTGTCTTTCTTGCAAATTTTCAGTTACAAGGAAATGTCACCCAAAAAAGTGTGACAGAGTTCAAACCCCTTGGCAGTAGGTGAGATGACAAGGCCATCTTCACCATGGGCCGCCAGATGGGAGACGGTAGGTTTCCAGGAAGCAGCTGATAAAGGCCAAGGAATGCTAAGGAGAGGATTTAGTCCGCTATGAAAGCACTCACCTTCGGGTCTTGGTTTCCCATCAGCAGATGGTGTGTTCTGAGGGGCGGGAGTCCGTGGAGCAGCAACAGTGACCCCGGCTGGGCAGGAAAACTGGAGAACATAACGCTCTTCTTTACATGGGACACCTCAGACACCTTTTCTGTCCTTGTGTGTACTTAATGCAAGTGGTCAAGCATGCCATGATTGTTTTCCCAAGTACCCCTAGGAAAATAGAAATCTAGTTTTTTTTTCCTCCTTAAGAGGAAGGATTTTTATTCTAAAACAAAATCTTACTGTATAGCTTGGACTAGCCTAACCTTGCAGTGATCCTCTTGCCTCCCGAGAACTGGCATTATCAGGTGTGTGCCACCGTGCCTACCTATGTAGGAGTTTTTAAGTAATTATTTGTTAATTGCCAGATTTGACAGTCAGAAGCATTCTGGGAGGAAGGGAGGTTCCATATAAAATTCTGGTTTGGTTAAAAGAAAAGACCAACAGGTAAATTCAAGAGAAAAGTAAATGTCTGACCTCTGCTGGTCACATCCAGATGCTCCTGGCCTTATGAGATTAGATCCTGATAAACCCATCATAAATTGGAAATATCATTAAGTAAAAAATACAATGAATATACCTAACCTCCTGAACATCATAACCTAGCAACACAGTACAGTACTGTATTTCTCATGACCACTTGGCTGGCAGGGAGCTGTGGCTGGCTGCCACTACCTGGATCAGGAGAGAGCAATGTCACTAGCTTTGGAAAAGATCAGAGTTTCTTCTGAATGGCTATCCCTTTTGCATCGTCATAAAGGAAAAATGGTTTGTAGTGACCCACCGTCAGCTGGGGACTGCCTGTAGTGACCCACCGTCAGCTGGGGACTGCCTGTAGTGACCCACCGTCAGCTGGGGACTGCCTGTAGTGACCCACCATCAGCTGGGGACTGCCTGTAGAATAGTAAAATAGAGTGGAAGCAGCTCTATTTACTGGGCTGATTTGGGAAGACATCACAGGCACTAGTAGCCTGGAAGGCTCAAGGCTGGGGTCATTCACTGACTAAAGTCATCATTGGAAAAAGTCTTTGACCACACCATGATAACGGGAGGTGGTCTCTAATGAGCGCATGTTATGAAAATGTCAGCAATGCTCCATTCTTAGATTAGCTGGTTACCATCTTGCAGAAGGCTGGTCTGGCAAAGTTTGAGATCAATAATAGTCTGGTGGTCTGGCTCTTACCACAAGGCTAGATGAGTTAAGCTAGAGGAGCCTACACAGTCGGGCACTGATGCCTGAAGGTCACCTTCCGACTCCCACATATGCACTGGCATACATGCACCTACGCACAGTTACACACAACTAGACAGTATCTAAGCCTGGTGACTTGGGGGAGTCAGCCCAAAGGGTAGTAGTCCATACAGCAAAGGGGTCGGGCAAACACGCCAGTTTTCTTTATAATGTGATTTGCTGGGCTTGCCTCTCCCACACCCTTTAATTAGTTCTTTCCTGTGTATCATAACTCCACTTAAGACTAATCCTAATTATATTTTTATCTCGTCAACAATAGCTTCCAACAAGGTAAGGGGTGGGTTTCAGTGGCTCATGGCACTGGGCACTATGGCCAAGGGGACGGTGAACTGAAATCCAGTCTGTCTGTCCCCAACTCAGTGTGGCTCTGACAAGCCTCATCTCTTTAAAGTCTGTCGCGCTATGGCCAGCCAGGTGCTACTGAAGGATTATTTCCTCCCGCTGGTGTCACAGCAGTGTTTCCACTAGCACTACAGATGCGTGTAGTTCTCCACTCTGCCATCTTTATCCACATTAGAGAAGTTGGAAACTTCTCTTTTAGAGGCCAGTGAGGCTATTCCAACTTACTATGAAATGTCATTAAAATACTATTCATTGTTTTAATAGTGATGTTGGAATATCTTTTCAAACAAGATTTTGTAATGCTTGCATTTCCTTCCCAACAGCGCATTATTAAAAGTATCACTCCTGAGACACCAACGGAAATTCCCTGTGGGGACATCCGCTTGAATGCCCTGTAACACACCAGAGAGGAACCGGCCTCCCAGCCTCCTCTCTCAGCTCTGACAAGCCCCACCTCGACTCCTCCCCTCTCAGTCAAGCCTGATGATGCAAGGTCTTTCTTCCCGGAGACACGGTCTTAGAGACTATGGTGCCCAGACTCCTGTGAATTCCAGCCACCTCTTTCCATGAAATCTCTTGGACATACTGCCTCATGGCCGTGACACAGCTGAACTGGCCTCTTTGGGATGTGGGGGAGCATAGGAGGTGATGAAGCCATCAGTTAGCGTTAGGTTTAGAACAGTCTGTGAAAGTCTCCTGTATCATTTCTTTCAGTAAGATCATATTATCTCTGTGCTTCTAACGCCTTCATTGTCCACGAATGCAGAAACCATCTAAGAGAATACAGGGTATCGTGTTAGCCATATTTTCTCAGTAGCATAGAATGCTATAGCTGGATTCTACTGGACCCTTCTAACCCACGTGCTGCTGTGAAGCCAAGGAAGGAAGACGGAAGGATGCTGACCTGCGCAAAGGATGTGTGTGTGTGAACTGTTGTGCCTGTACATTGCTGTGTCTGTGTGCTTAGACCCGACACCCCAGGCTCATTACAAACTGTATCCGCCTCCTCTAATTTTTCTTACATTAAACAAATTCTACCTACTTTATGTGTGTCGTTGTGTATGTGTTTTTAGAAGGGTGCTCTGCTGCCATCTTTTCCAGTGATAATCCAGTGTTTGGTCACCTGGCCTTTTCACCATCTCCTACACACATGTGTGCACACGTACACACGGTTAAACATTGAACCTGGCCTGCTCGCTTGGTCTACTAATCAGTCCTATTAGTGGCAACTACTTTCAAGATGGCCGTGGCCAGATGCTTGGATCGCTGGTGTAAACTCTACGTCAAATTACTGAGGGGTTTGACTCTTCAGGTTATTTGTCTTGGGGACACTGGGTGGATCCAACTTCCACTTAGCTCTGGGGTACATAGTCTAATTCTGTGAGCTATAAGGGCAAGCCTTCTCTGTTCAGAAGCAACCGGAGAATCTGAGTTAGCTTTAAAAGTCTCAGGAAACCGCATCAAAAATTCTTCATTAAACAATTATAAAGGAGACAGTGGGATGGCACAGCAGATAGTCACGTGGTACATAAGCCTGGTGACCTGAGTTCAATCCCTGGGACCCACATAAAGGTGGGAGGAGAGAACCAACGCCACCAACTTGTCCTCTGACCCCCACACATGCTCTGCACACATGCCCTTCCCATCATACACACTCACGTATTAATAAATAACTACAAAGGGACGCTCCCCGTAGGATGAAACGGCAAATCAAGCAAGAAGAAAAAATGGGATTCAAGAAAAAGAAAAACTCAGACTCAAACATCAACCTGGAGGAACCAAAATGATGACTTGAGCTTCCTATTCCTGAAAGGTAATTGCTGGGCTAGAAGTGAAGAACTCGGAGATTAAGTAAGGAATAAGGTCATCTTTGAGATGGAAGAAAAAGAAGCCACCAGGTTAGAGGATCAAGGGGTCCCAGAGCTAGAAGAGGAAGGAAAAGAAAATTCACAACTGAAGGACAAGGACAAGAATCTCAGGTAGTCCTAGGTGAAGTGAAGAAAACAGGCAGGAGGCCAGAGAGATCAGGGGAAGGAGGGAGAGAGGGGGAAGGAGTCTCAGTGTCACGTGAAACAGGACTCAGCTTCTCAGCCTCTTACTGTGAAGGACATAAAGCAGGAAACCGAAGTAACCAGGGATGGCTTAAAGACCGATTGATTCGGTAGTGAATTCTATCTGGGTCAGTGGAAGGAGAGGCAGGAGGAAGAGGGAAAGAAGGAAGAAAAAGAGGAAGGAAGAAGGGAAGGAGGGCATGGAAGTGGGCGAGGAGGGAGGTGGGGGAAGAGGTAGAACACAGAAGCTATTTCTCAGACGAAGAATAAGGTGACCTTACATGAATTTAAAGAAATTCTCTCTAGTTATTTGGTTTGCGATTCTGAGAAGAAAAAGTTGATAAAGCAACAGAAGAAACATGGAACACAGGAGGAAGGAAAAACAGGCATTGGAGTACCCATCCTAACCTGGCTCTCGGCTTCTCTCTCGAAATCACTAGCAACACGGAATGGAGATCCTAAAAAGCGCTCATGTACAAATTCAAGTATTCTCATATGCCATCCTGATTTTAAGGAACACAGAGAAACATGACACTCAGCAAAGAAAGCCTCGAATCCTGTATCCAGCCAAACTGACATTTAATTTTGTGAATAAAACAAGGTAAGTTTTGATATAGGGGGAAAAAAAGTAAACTCGGAAAACGAACTTCTTTTCTCACATTGAGGGGATGTGTAGAGGGAACAGTACCCGAACACTAGTCACGGTCAAGGCCTCGCGGCTCAACTCAATAAGATTTAGAATAGTCAAGGAGACAAACACCTGGCAGTGGTAGGGAGGAAGACCCACCCTCAGCATGGACAGCACCGTTCCTGTCGCTTGGGAGCCAGACTGAATAAAAAGGAGAGAGCCTATCTATCTCATTGTTCCTTCTCATCAGAAGCTGTTGGACCGCCATGCCTCCCCAGCTCTGATGAACTGCTCTCTTTGGCCACGCCTCCCCCGCTCTGATGAATCTCTCTCTCTCTCTCTCTCTCTCTCTCTCTCTCTCTCTCTCTCTCTCTCTCTTTCCTTGTAAGCTATTTGGTAAGAGAAACAAGAAAAGTCATAAAAAGGATATATTTACAAACATGAACCATGTAGCCTTCAGAGTGCAGGAAAGAATCTTGTCAATGCAATCTTGGACAGGAAAGTAATAGAATCCCTGGGAGAGGAGGGGAATGACAAGATAAATCAGAATAGGAAAGACTGCAAAGGCTGATTGATTCTGGAAAAGGAAATTTTATTACTTTATCAATAATTCATCATGATGTGACTTTTTATATTAAAACTTCCATTTAAAAAGTCAAACGCTTAAGGTTAAGATAAAAATCTTAACTGTATATTGTCAAACATTTAAATAGTCCCTCAGCATATCATTTACAAATATTTAATATGAAAACCACCTTAATTCAGGCAGTGGTGAGGTATTCCTTTAATCCCTTGGGAGGCAGAGGCAGGTGGATCTTGGTGAGTTCGAGACCAACCTGGCCTCAAGGGTGAGTTCCAGGACAGCCAGGGCTATACAGAGAAATCCTGTCTTGAAAAACAAACAAACAGACCTTGAAGTATGAATAACACATTTCAGAAAAGCTAAGCGGGTCATTACAATCCCTGGTAGTCTGCGACGAGCATCAGTCTATCACGGGCCATTTCACTTGCTCACCATTGGTCTCCCAGGTCTGCGCAGGAGGAGCTGGGGCTGGGGAAGCAGATTTCCTGAGTTCATACAGCTGGGAATCCCAGAACTGGCCTGTTTTCCTTGACACACAAACACATCACTTTAAAACCACAACCTTTACTTTCTTGTTCATCGCCAAGGTTACACATTAATAAAAACATTGCATATACTGCCTTTTACAAAATTAAAAAGTTACCCAGTCTTAACTATTCTAATACCTTAAAAATACAATCCAAATTCTCTGTAAAATTCCAAAATATATATATTTTTTTAAGTTTAAAATTTTTCAACTGTGGGCTCCTATAAAAATAAAAAATAGCCAGGCGGTGGTGGTGTACGCCTTTAATCCCAGCACTCGGGAGGCAGAGGCAGGCGGATCTCTGTGAGTTTGAGGCCAGCCTGGTCTACAAGAGCTAGTTCCAGGACAGGCTCCAAAGCTACAGAGAAACCCTGTCTCTAAAAACCATAAATAATAAATAAATAAATAAAGCAATTTCTTACTTCAGGAAAGAATAACAGTCACAATTTGAACAAAGCAAAACCAAATTCTAACTAAATAACTCAATGTCAGATTATCTGGGACCCACCCAAAGGGCGTGGGCCGCTTCTCCGGCTCTGCCCTCTGCAGCACACACAGCTGTCTTCCAGGCTCAGGCCGGCCCCACTCCACACTCCTGCTGTTCTTGGCGATCATCCCATGGTACTGGCTTCTCCAAAATGCTGGGCTCTTCCACTGCAGCGGGGCCTCACTTTCACCAACAGCTTCTCCTGGGCTCTTTTCAGAGACTCCAGTCCTGTCACATGGTGCCAGGCCTCAGCTGCTCTTCGTGACCGCCTTCACGCCTTCAAAACCAGCACCACCTGGGTGACTCTTCCGCTACCAAGTTCATCTGCCAACAGGAGATACAACCGTGGCCACCTCTGGAACACAGCTTCTGTGTGCTGACCCTGAGGAAACACTTCCCAGGGGACGTCACCTCAGTGATGCTCGCCTCCTCTTATCCACAGCCAATGCTTCAGCCCTAGCTAACCAGAACCACAGATTTTGGGGGTTAGAGAGGGACGTTTCAAGACAGGGTTTCTCTGTGTGGCTCCGGCTGTCCTGGAACTCTCTGCAGAACAACCTGGCCTTGAACGGAGAGATCCACCTGCCTCTGCCTCCCACGTACTAGGATTAAAGGCGTGTGCCACCCTGCCAAGCTAGATTCTTCATCAGATATCCCAGTAGAGTCTTTCTTTTCCTCTGAGTCGTCACAAGCCAGGCCTCCGTCATCTGCTCTCAATATTCTTTTTTTTTTTTTTAAAAAAAAACAACTTTATTTAACTTTATTTCATGCATATTGGTATAATGATGTCAGATTCTCTTGAACTGGATTTACAGACAGCTGTGAGCTGCCATGTGGGTGCTGGGAATTGAACCCAGGTCCTCTGGAGGAGCAGTCAGTGCTCTTAACCACTGAGCCGTCTCACCAGCCCCTGCTCTCAACATTCTTATCTTCCAAGCTCCCACAGAGCAGTTCACTGAGCCTTCAACACTCAATGGCTTTTCTAGTGAGCTCCAAAGTCCTTCCACAGTCCTCCCCAAAACTACATGGTCAGGTCTGTCACAGCAATACCCTGTGATGAAACACCATGTCCAAAGTAACCAGGGGAGGAAAGGGCTTGTTTGCCTTATACTTTCATATCACTGTTCATCACTGAAGAAAATCAGGGCAAGAATTCAAACAGGGCAGAAACCTGAAGGCAGGCCACAGAGAGTTGCTGCTTTCTGACTTGATCCACATGGCTTGCTCATCCTGCCTTCTTATTCAACCCAGGACCTCCAGTCCAGGGTGGCCCCACCCACAATGGACTGGCTGGGCCCTCTCCCTTCAATCACTAAGAAAATGCCCGACAGGCTTGTCATCAGTCTGCTCTTGGGAAAGCATTTTCTCAATTGAGGCTCTCTCCTTTCAGACGACACTAGTTTGTGCCAAGTTGACATAGAACTAGTCAGGACAGTTTTCAAAGTAAGAGAGAATGTAAGCAACAGGAGTGAGAAGACAAAGGGCTCCAGAAATGAGATTACATGCCAGCCGGGTGGTGGTGGCCATGCATGGTTCCACATGACCGCTGATGTGCCACAAGCCTGGCCAGCACTGAGTGGGAGGTTTCAGTTGCAGGGTTTCCTTTAGGGGCCTCAGCTCTAGTTTTGGGACACATCACTAGGCAATAAGGATCTCTAAGGCTCTTAAAATGATTACCTGTATTCGGTGTTTCTAACATTTCAAATGGGAAAATGGAGAGGATAATGCTGAGATCTGAAAGGATTTGGATTAAAAAAATAGTTCTTAAAACATAGATCCTAACTAGAAAAAGGATGATGAGGGATGGGCTTCCTGCAAACAAGGACGTTCCCTTGATCACACAGTACAACCATCAGATCAGAAAAGTTCGCCGACTTTCCACCACCTCATCCCGACTTTGTTGATGAACTCTGTATAGATTCACCCAGAACAACACTTTTCACTTCATGTCAGATCTCTCTTGTCTCCAATCGAGAAGTTTCCTTCCTTCATGATCTTGGTGCTTTGGGAGATTATGAGCAGTTATTTTTATTTATTTATTTATTTATTTATTTACTTACTTACTTACTTACTTATTATGTATACTGTGTTCTGCCTGCATGTCTGCCTGCAGGCCAGAACAGGACACCAGATCTCATTACAAATGGCTGTGAGCCACCATGTGGTTGCTGGGAATTGAACTCAGGACCTCCGGAAGAGCAGTCAGTGCTCTTAACCGCTGAGCCATCTCTTCAGCCCATGAGCGGTTATTTTGGATAATCAATTTAATACTTGGTGAGCTGACTTGATTGATCCTACATCCAAGCCTAGCTGTTTCTGTTGGCATCTCAGGACCTGTGCTATGTTGTTCCTGTCACACCCTATCAGATGGAACACGGGTCTTTTCATTTGTCCCCTCAGCGTCAACGTCAGCTTCAATCTTCACTAAGGCTTTCTAGTTTATCAAGATTTTGAAAGGCTTTTCTCTGTCTTATTAACATCTATAAGGGGACTTTGGAGATTACAAACACTAATCAAAATTGCAGCTTTATTTCTTAAAACCTATTTTTGTGTGTATGATTGTTCTACCTGCATGTACGTCTGTGCCCCATGTGCATACGGTGCCCTTGGAAATCAGAAGAGGATGTCAGACCATCTGGAGGCGGAGTCACAGGTGGCTGTGAGCGGCCATGTGGGCAAAGAGAACTGAACTCAGCCTCAGGAGGAGCTGGGCCATCTCTCCGGTCCCACAGTTCATTTTAAAAAAGATTTCTATCTTATTCTATGAAATATAATCCAGCATTTTGATGTTCAGAATAGCTAACAGTTCTTTCAATTCATACATTAAAAATGTTAGGGTTAAAATGTTTGTAAGAAGGGTGAGATGGCTTAGTGGGCCAAAATGCTACCCTGCAAACCTGGTGTGCTGACTTTGATCTTTGGAGCTTATCCATGGTGGAAGGACCAGCTCTGGAAACTGGTTATCTGCCCTCTATCTATGGGCATGCGACACACACGCATCACAGATACATGGACACACTGAAAGACATGAACACACACTAAAATCTTTTAACTGAGAAATAAACTTTAAAAATACTTGTGGGATACATTATGCATACAGTATAATATATAAACATGTTTACAGTTGAAAAAGTTGACAGTGAAATCTCTACCCAAGTTAAGAAAGAACACTGCCTACATCTAGAACCCTATGGGTACTTCTCCGGATATAAATGGTACCTTGACATTAAGAACCATCATTTCCTTGTTTTTTAGTTTTCCTACATATCTGTGCTGGCGAGTTTTATATCAACTTGACACAAGCTAGAGTCATTTTAGAACTTCTTTTTTCAATTGAAAGAAAGCCCCACCAGATTGGCCTCTTGGAAGCCTGTGGTACCTTTTCTTGGTGGATAATATGGGAGGACCCCATCCTTTGTGAGTGGTACCACCTCAGGGTACCAACTCCTGGGAGTGTATGAGGATCAAGCCAGTAAGCAGCACTCCTCAAAGTCTCCCCGCCGCCCATCGCATCAGCTCCTGCCTCTAGGTTCCTGCCTTGAGTTCTTTCCCCTAACTTCCCTGGATGATAAACTTTCAACACATTCCATTCATTCACTGCTGAGTCTGTTATCCATACATGCAAAAAAAAAAAAATCATGGACCTAGGATGTAGCATAGTAGTAGTATCCTCGCTTAGCACATGGAAGGGCCTAGGTTCAATTCCCAGCACTACTGAAAAAAAGTCTCCTTAACACTTACACAACATGTGAAATTTAATTCCAGGTGTACTGTAGATCCTAAGGTGGGCAAAGTTTTTGGAAGAGCAATGTCTAGTATTGAACTGCCACCGAGATGCCCAATAAACTCCATTTCATATGGCAACCACAAACTACCATGTGGCTACTGAGCACTTGAAATATTATCTTGTGTAACTGTAGATGTTAATTTTATTTAACTTTATAAAAACTAAGAGATCTTCATCAATAGATCCCACTAAGAGAGTAGAAGACAAGCCATAGTCAAAAGACTTTTACAATATATGAAGAACCTAAATGGGCATTAAGAAAAGGGCAGGGAGGCAGAAGGAACTGTCCACAAGGAGCCTTTGCCGGGGGTAGCAGTGCATGTGTGTAATCTCAGCATTGCAGGCTGAGCCGTGAGAACTACCAAGGCAAACACTGGGCTGGCAGGAACTGACTGCAGATAAAGGCACTTGCCACTGATTTTGAACATGAGTTCTGTCCTTAGGATCCCTAGTGGAAGGGGACAGTGGACTTCTGAAAACTGTCTTTCGACCTTCACTCATGCTTTTGCAGAAATAAATATAAGAATATCCCCCTACAAAAATGAGCTACCCATCTGTTAATAAGTGTTGGAAATCTCCACTGATGGAAGGAATGCTTTGTTTGCTCATTTTGTGGTACTAGAGTCCAAAGCATGCTAGGCAACAGCTCCATCACTAAGTAATTTCCCCAGATTTCAGTACAACCAATCTGGTATTACCTACTGAGTGTTTGCACACCTTATGTCAACCAGCACTTCCACTCCTGGGAATCACCCACTGAAATGTACACAGACACATGTACCTTGTAGGTGCAAATGAGAAGTCAGCCAGGACCCACCAACAATGCATGGATACCAGCGAATCAGCAGACCTGACCTGGTATCAGAAGCCAGAGGAAGTGCACTAGGGAGGGCTTCTATGGAAAAGGCCATGTTCTTTCCTGAATATTTTCTGTAAATCTGCTGAGTTGTACATGCACACCATACATGTTATAATAAAAGTCTGTGTTCCAATAGTAGGGTGTGGCAGCACATGCCTTTAATTCCAGCAGAGCTAGGTGGATCTTTGAGAGTTTAAGGCCACCCTGGTCTACACAGAAGCTCCAGGCCACTCAGGGTTTGAGAGTCTTCCTTAAAAGAAGAAGAGAAAAAAAAAAGTGTTCCAGCTAAGCTTTAGCAAGGAATTATTGTAAATGAAATAATAAAGCCACCAGGTGGGGACCTTCCCACCTCCCACATTGCTTTGGCCCCAGTGGGCTGTCAAGCTGGGCACTCTGCCGTGGAATTTCAGGCTTGCCTCATTTTCAAGACGGCAATGCTAGCAGAGAACATCTAATTTCAGATCTGCCTGCTTGAGTCACACACTTCTTTGGGACCACTCTGTCCCCTTTGAAGCTCAGGATCAAGAACGGAAAGGTGGCTGGAGGGATGCCAGTGGTTGAGTGTGCTTGCAGCCCTGGCAGAGGCTGGTCTCCAGTACCCACAGCCTGTGGCTCAGCTACCTGTCACCCCAGCTTCAGGGGTCCAACACCCTCTCTTGGCCTCCACGGGTACTCTCATACACATAGTACATGAGAACATGAACAAACACAGAGAGAAAACAAAATTAAAGGATGTTGGGTGCGTTCCAAGGGAAAATCGGGATACTGTTCCCAGAAAAGGGGAATGAAGGACAGAGAGATGAGAACTGCCTATTTGGGGAAAACCTGTGTATCATAATTAATTGGTGTCTTTTCCTATCCGGAGTAGCCAATGTGCTTTATGGAAGTATTTGAACTTCTGGGAGAGGGAAACTATCTGGTCTGACTAATATGATCTCTCCCTCCTTAGACTATCTTGCACACCATAACCAAATTAACTTTTCCAAGCACAGGGACTAATCCTAAGGAAGGAATGGTGTTCTCTCTCGAGACTCAAAGTTTGTGATCACCCCTGCTCTCCTAAGGACTCATCTTTCCACTTAGGCTGCTTCCCTTGTGTAAATCAGGGCGTTTCTACAAGAACTCATTTACTAGGTCAGTCAGGGATCTAGACATTCACTTTGTAACATTCCCTTTCAGGACCTAAGAATATAGTAAAATAAATATTAAGTGTGTCTCTCAATATACAATAGTTTTTCATCTAAGTAAACCTGCCACTAGACCAAGTTTGTCCTTCTAAAACAGTAAACTCTTCATGATAAAATATCACGAAATAAATGGACTTCCTGACATGGGAAAACTTGCCAGAGAACATCTTCCCTAGTGGTCATCCTTTCTGTACCCACGGATAAACTCACAGCACGCAAGGGCCACGGTCAGGTTTCAGGGTCTTAGTTCACAAAGTGTAGTTTTATTTGAACGGAGAAATGGGGCTTAACAGCTTCTTCTGTCTTCCTGTTGGAGTATATGAAACATCTTCTCACTCTCAGCCGACAGATTTGCTTACTTACAGACCAACTTAGTAATTTGAAAAATACAAAATTACAAAATAAAATGATATCTTTTAAACAACAAAATTTAGACATGAATGAAATTCCTGCCTTTTTTCAATCCTGGCCCTCAGGCCCAGGGCCTTGCGCATGTCAGGCAGCAGCTCTACTACTAAGCCTTGTTCCTAGCCTGGTAACTACGCTGACAAGGAAAAGGGGGACCAAACGCAGGAGCACGTCACTATCTTTAAGTCAAGTATGCTGTGGATTAAAACGCTATTTAGATAACATGCATTATCTATGCTTTAACACAAATTTCAGAACATAGACTATTCTTTCTACTTCTAAAACTTATGTATTTTAGCTTGAAAGACAGTATTCACAAAATAGTTTCTGCAACAAGAGAAACATGATACACTAGGCATGGGGTCAGTCACGTGCCTGCAGTTCTAGCACTCGGGAGGCTGAGACAGGAGAATCGCCTGAGCACTGGAGTTCCAGCAGCATGGGTAAACAATAAACAATAGCAGGACTTTGTCTCAGTAACAACACAGCCTCACCCCACCCCACCCCCCAAAAAATTCAACCCCTTAAAAGCAGAACAAAATAAAATTTAAAAATTTGAAGTTGGAGAGATGGCTTAGTGTTTCAGAGTGCTTGCTGTTCTTACAGAGGACCCAAGTTTGATTCCCAGAACTCACATGGTGGCTCACAACCACCCGTAACTTCAGTTCCAGGGGATGCAATGCTTTCTCCTGGCCTTGTCTGTGGGTACTGGGCACTCACTTGGTGCACTGACTTACAAGAAGGCAAAACACCCATTCCTGTAAAATAACTAGTTAACACAAAACCAAAAGAAAAATCTCAAAAGCAACATTATTAAAGACTTATTTTAATGGTTTTAAGGAAGCCAATTTTCCTCACAACGAATCTACTGGAAGATTTAACACTGTATGATTCTTGAGTACAATCAACAAAGTGTTACAGACTAGGAAATATCTCACAAGTCCAGCTGCACACTGAAGCTGAAAGAACTGACTTCTGACTTCACAAATTTTGAAAATATACCTTAGAAAATACCCTCCAGTCACTGTTCACATACTTGTTTGCTTTCTTAAAGCAAGTTCCAGGGGTCACAGAGTTCTATGCTCAGAACTCCAGACCCTGGCAGCCTTTAGTCATCTTCTTTCTCAATGTAAGTCTTTGCATTAATCCGCGCCATCTGCCTGGCCAAGTACCTGTCTCTAGCTGACAGCACAGTTTCCTCACTGCTCCTCTTTGCAAACTTGCTCAAGGCCTCAGGGGGCTTCTCTTGCTCACTGCCCTTCTCCTGCCTTTCCTCTGTCAGTCGGTGCTTTGTTGCTAGTGAGGTTTCAGAACGAGAGGGCTTCTCCTGATCCCCTTTGTCCTTTTCTACGTTTCTTATTTTGCTGGATTTTTCCTGGTCAAGAAATTGGTCTTTTGGTCTAGACCTTGGGCTGCTTTCCCTTCTGTCTCGATTTCTTTCCTGTTTCTCCATCTCTCTGTGCCTACCGTTGCTCTCATATCTCTCCTTTCTTTCTTTCTCACTGTACCGGTCCTGGTCGTAACGGTGTCTGTCTCCTAGTTCTCTAGAGTGTGTCTCCCTTCTCCACTCTCTGTCCTCTCTCTCCCGCTGTTCTCGTCTCCTCAGTTTGTCTTCGTGCTCATTCCTCCTGCAGTGGTCATCTTTGTGATCGGCTTCTCTGTGCCTGTGAGAACTCTTTTCTTTGCGGTGGCCGTGGTCCGTGTGCCGGCTCTCCTGCTCTCTGGCCTGCCTGTCCTGGTGATGACCTCTTGACCTGGGGCTTCTGGAGTGGTACTTGGTACCATGCCCTCTCTCTTCACTAGACGATCGTGAGTGGGTCTGATTCTTGTGACGTTTCTTGGAGGCTTCTGTGCCTTCCTCCCGCCTGTCCTTTACTTTATTTCCTCCCCTTTCATCGTCATCGCTGCTCTTAGAGTCAAAATCGCTGTCAGCATCTGGGTTTGCCTCCTCCTCACCAGTGTGGAGAACGCAGTCCTGCTGTGGTCTGTCCTCTGAGTTTGTTTCATCAGAGTAACCCCTGGGCTTCTCTTCTTTAATTCCAGTCCTAAAATAAAATTAAAAAAAAAAATCCTATGAATACAAAATGCTACTTTCTTAATTGTAGAAAGCAAAGGAACGCTCATGTAAATTTTCACAAAACTCACAACTAAATCATATTTACTGTCTGATGCACAAGACTGATGTCTATTTGTCTTTTAAATTAGGACTTTCAGACAGCTGGGGGCATTTTAGTATTGAAAGACATAAAACGAAGAACACAGTCCTCCTCTCTTGGTCCCCAGAACCTTCAGGAAAGGGTCTGTATAGGTCTCATTTTTCTTTCTAGTTCTAGACAAAGAATAATTGGGAAAAGTAAGGTTTGCCATGAATCTAAGTTCTATTTTCACAACATAAAGTTCAAGCTGTGACTATTAGATTTTTTCATTTTGTTCTAAGAAGTACTAGAAACATATGAGGGTAATTTTCCACAGAAAACAGTACCAAATCTAATTCTAAACATTACTAATTAAACCTTCCTAAGACTAGAAAGGCATCATTGACCTGATACAGTGTCTCAGCGCCCATCGCAACAGGAAGGAAACTGTTCAGTCTTCCTGGCTGCTGCCATCAGCAATCCTGAAATTATCACACCACCTGCACTTTCCAGCTGCGTGATCAACTCAGTGATAACACTCACACGTGACTGTTTGCTCCTAGTGCTGGAGGACTGGATGTAGTGAAGCATGTCAGTCACGTGTGGATATGTGTCCTCTCAGATTCTCCCTTTTACATTCAGCTAGTCTGTACACAGGATATAATTACCTAATTCTATAGTAGCCTAAAATTTTATCTAAAAGTCTCCTAATCCTTTACTTATCCAGATCAGAGATGCGTAATGGAACTGTCTACAGAAATGGTAATATCTACAAATAGATATTTGTACAAATAGATATTTGTTTGATAGGGCAGTCATCAGCCAAAAATGGCAGCATAGTACCTGAAATGTAACTAAGATTAAAATTTTAGATTTAAGTTACTCGAATACCCAACACGTGACTCCTGCTATCAGACAGGGCTGTTTTACTCTCTGAGCTGTGACTATGACCTCTAGAGACTGGGTTCTACTCAGGAAAGTAAACCACTTCTGTATTATATGCCATCTAATGAACACGTACAATACATGTTGTACAACCGCTCCTATGCCAATCTCTTCTTCTTGCAGTAACTGTTCTCAGGCACCAGGGTCCTAAAATAGTTTTCCTTTAAGAAAGAGTACTCTTAGCTTTTGTTTCTCCTTGAAGGCCATACATAAGACACAAAAAGCACTTAAACAAAAACTTTGTACACTAAAATGTTTTAATGTAAACTAGTAATTGTTTTATGAGTTGTACAATAAAAACCAAGCTGAAAAAAATCTTTAGGTTTTCAAGTTAAGAAACTGCAAACTCCACTCACTCACTCACTCACTCAAGTTAGGTCGGGTTGGTTGACCTGTCCACTCAACAGTTTACAACGACTCCTACGTCGCATAACCACTGACTGTCAAGGGCATCTTTCTAGTAAATGTTCCACTTGCCACCTCTTACCTGGCTTCACGGAAGCTGGACTTAGGAGCTGCCTCTTCACCAACTGCTTGATTTAGCAGGTGCCGATAAAATCCACTGAGATCTTTCTGCTTGGTCACATCCAGTCGTGCTGGGAAGAAAAGCAAAGACAAACTGAGAATATGGATTCAGCGAAGCACAGTGCAGCTGCACTTTACACACGCAGAGCATATATCATACAAAGATGTGTAAACATTCTCTAGTCCAGGAGTCAGGAATACGCTCTTAATGCTTAATTGATTTTTCTGTCCATGCACACACCTGTGGCAGTTGGTTCTCTCTTGCCACTGTAAGTTCGAGAGATCACACTCAGGCATGGTGGCAAGCTGAGATACCAGATACAACTTTGTAGATTAGTTATTGTTCACTTGAAGTTGGAGAGCATTTGCCAATTAAATTACTGATAAGTAATTTAACTCAATTCAATGGCTAAGATATTCCTTAGCTGCTGATTATTAATGATATTCTTTTTATAACTGCCCAGTTAATGTTCCTTGAGTGGTGTTAAACATTTTCTCATCTCAGAATGTTATTAGAGTTTAAAGTTTATTTATGTATGTTCTGGCAAATGTAATGCTGCTATGCCTTGTAAATGTTTTTACATTTCGAATATCTAAGACAAAGGTCTGTAACGCTCATAGTTTACAGTAATAAAATAAGGACTGAATGAAAAGACCAGCAGGAGTGACAGTGACTTAAAGGCTCAGCCCCGCCTCGACCACCAACACAGACACAGCCCCGCAGCCACAGCAGCAACCTGTCCCTCCCTCCCTCACCTTCCAGGGCAGCAGCCTTCTTCTCTCTTTCCTCCTCCTCAGCTCTCTCTTCAAGTTTTTTTTTATAAGCAGATGTCACGAATGCCTCTTTATCATCAAATTCTCCTTTTTCCATCTCTCGCTCTCTCTGTATTTTCTTTTCCATTCTTTTTTCCTGTTCCTTTTTTCTGATCTCCACTGCTTTTAGTAAATTGTGAATGTATTTGGGCTAGGGAAAAACAAAATTATTTCGGAAAGAGGAAAAAAATTACACCCATTAATATAGAAATATTTAGTCTTTGTAATCTGTCTTTTCAAAACTCAGAATAAGTTTGCTAGCGAAACTGCTACTGAAATGGTTTCCACTAAAAATATGAGTGTAGCAGAAGGAGCGGTAGCACACACTTGTAATCCTCGCCTGTGGGAGTCAAAGGCAGGATAGTCACACCAAGTTCAAGGCCAGCTCGGTCTAATACCCAGGTCAAGGCAGGTGATAGCTAGGGACCCGCCCAGCCTCAGCTCCTGCGGTGCCATCATGCCTACTTCCTCGCTTCTGGTTTTCTTTTCAGTTTGTTTCACTGCAATAATGTATGAAACAGTCCGAGCTGATCCTGAACTTGCTACATATCCGAGGATGGCTCTCATCTTCTGACCTTCCTGCCTCAGTCTCCCAATGGCATGTCACCATGCCTGGCTCTAAAGTGCTGGGATCTAAAGGGTGTGCCACTATGCCTGGCTACATGATAGTCTTAATTCAACAAATGAATGAATTGGAAAGCAAGCCAGGAGCAGTATAAATCTAGTACACCGAATGAGTATAGAAAAATTTTCAAAAATTTATAAGGTTTCAAGGTAAAAAAAATTCAAAAATACTGGATAATTCACTTGACACCTGCTAGGATCTAGATTCTAAACATTAAATCTATAATTTAGAATCAAAAACTCATTTTAATATCTAAATTTTTTCCTGAAGTCATTTTAAAATAATACTAAACAAACAAATAGGTCAAGATCAACAAAAGTTGTATTTCAGCTACTAACCTTTCGATCTTTCCCTGAAAGCAATTTGGGATTACTTTCTTCCTTTTTTTTCTGCATTTCATCATAAATGCTGTCATACTCATACACAGTGGAATCTTCTGCAAGAGCTTTCTGAATCTCCAGTTTGGTCTTTAAAAGAAACAAATGTTCAAAAACAAATGTTCAAAAGATACCACTGAAAGTCTTACTTTTTCACAAAGGCTCATAAATTAGAAATATATCTAAAAACTATACCAACCACATTTCATGACAGGAAATATGAATACAAGCTCTACAGCAGACCACCTGGGTGAATCCTAGCTCCACTTACTTTGAGCAATTTGTGTGCTTTAATTTTCCTCACCTAAAAGAATGACTATTATATATACCTTCTAGTAAGTGTTTACTATGACATTCTGAATTATATATAATTATCCACATCAAAAATTTAAAAAGTAAAAGGCACGAATAAGCAACATGCAGCCCTGGCTTAATTTTTATGTTACGTTTAATAAATTAGGTTTCCTAATAAATTGTTTAGTTTTCAAAAGTATGATTACAGAAAACACATTAAAGTTTCTTAAAAAATCCAAACAGCATTAAATGGGAGCCATATTACTATTAATTTTTACATTATCAATCATATAATGTCCTCTGCTTTTATCATGCTCCTATCTTTGTTCTTTCCTCTTACAGCATGTCAAAATCTTATCTAGAGGCTGGAAAGATGGTTCAGGGGTTAAGAGCACTGGCTGCTCTTGCAGAGGACCTGGGTTCGATTCCCAGCATATGCCACATGTTGGCTCATAAGCATACATTAACTCCAGTTCAGGAGATCTGATGCTCTCTTCTGGCTTGAGAACATCAGGTATGCAAGTGGTGCACATACATGCACATATACATACAAGTAGACAAAAAAAAACCCTTATACATATAAAATAAATCTTAAAAAAAACTTACCTATGAGTTTCAGAGCTACCATAACCCTACATCTTAAATGAGGTCATCTCTGAGAAACTTAACTACCAACACTCTATTTCTTTTGAGTCTGACAAAATACGTAAACTGCAATATTCAACATTTTTCTTTTGAGATTTATTTTACTTTATGTGTATTTTATGTGTGTTTTGCCTGCATGTATATCTGTGCACTTGTTCCTAGGAGGCCAGAAGACGGAGTCTAATATCCTGGAACAAGAATTAACATGTGGTTGTGAGCCTCTATGTGGTGCTGGACCTGAACCTTGGTCTTCTCCAAGAACAGCCAGTACTTTGATCTGCCCCTGAACACCTATGTTTAATGTTATCACCTTTTTACTGCTCCACAAATTGTAATCTTTTGTTCCAACTAATTAATTTCTGAAATGTAGAACTATACATATTTATTTTTTCTTGAACTGCTGTACTGACTTGTTTAATATAGATAGTAAGAGTGGTACTTTTTTTTAAGAAAAAGTGATATAATTATTCAAAACAATCTACCTGGTTATTTTCAGGTTTCTTTACAGTGCTAAGGGTTGAGCCCAGGCCATGTACATGGTAAACAAATCCACTACCACTGAGCTACAGCCTCAGTCTGTCCTAGGATTCTACACTAAACCTTCACAGTCTAGAATAATGCACATATAAATGAATAAATTTGATCTGGAATATTATTAAAAATACCAAGAATCCCACATCCTGGATTTCTCAATATTCAGAAAAACGAATCTCAGTAAACTGCTGTTCCCTCCACAAACTAGCTGGGAAAATCCAAAGACAGAAAAAGGCATCTAAGAAATAATATACAGCCATCTCCAAAACCAACAACAAAGCATCTGGAAGTGGTGGCACGTGTAACCATCGCATTTGGGAGGTGGAGGCAGGAGGATTAGGAGGTCAAGAACAGGGTTGGCTACATAACGAGCTCCAGGTCAGCCAGGGCTCCAGAATGAGATAGTCTCAAAAGATAAAACCAAAATATAGGAATGCTCTGAGGTATATATAAATCTCTTTAAGAAATATCAGACAAGGCAATCAACAACAGATTCATGTACTCATCTAAAAATCTTTGGGGAAGGAAGGGCTGGACAGATAGCTCAGTGGTTAAGGGCATACACTGTTCTTGCAGAGGACCCCAGCTCAGTTCCCAGCTCCTACATTCGGCAGCTCACAACCACCTGTAACTCCAGCTCCAGAGGATCCAATGGCCCTGGCTTCCTTGGGTAGTGTAACACCCAAGGATACACATATATCCACATAGACACCCATAGTCACACATAATAAAAATAATAAAGCCAGCCAATTAATTTGTCTCTTACAATGTTTCTGTAGAAATTTAGAAAAAGCTGGCAATAGTAATAATGCCATATTATAAGCCCCAGGTCAACGCTAGTCATTAAGGTCCCTAAAATGGCTACAATATTGTAACATTGGGAAACATTTTTGTAGGGCTTTTAATTAAAATTTCACTGTAACTAATTCTAAGAACTTAAAAAGCTGGTAAATTACTGCTAAAAATAACACTAACAAAAAAGTCTCTGAATAGGAGCTGGTGAGAGGGCTCAGTAACTAGGATGACAGGAGATCAGAGAGCAGTCCTGAAGCTAGCCTTGGACCTTCACACAGGCTCACAGTCATTACAAATTCTAGGCCAGTCTAGGTAATAAGCAAGACCATATTTCTAAATAAATACACTAAACAAACAAACACACACACACACAACATAGGGCAGGACAAATGGCTCAGCAGCTAAAAGCACTTGATGAGCAAAACTGACCCTCGTGTTCAATCCCTGGAACCGTGTACAGGAGTGGGAGGTGGTGGGACACATCAACAGGGTGGGAGGCAGACACAGGAAAACAGGCCAGAAGCGGTAACGACTAGACCATCCAACAAGGCGGAGGGAGCACCAACTCCTGACTCCTGACTTCACACATGCAAGGGCGCTCTCTCTCTCTCTCTCTCTCTCTCTCTCTCTCTCTCTCTCTCTCTCTCTCTCTCACACACACACACACACACACACAAACACAAACACACACTCACAAGCCTTAAAGTAGAAATAAACCTACTAAGTGCACATATTACTAGCTCATTCTGTAAATGCTAGCAATCTTGGCATTAGACTTTTTCCAAACTGGGTAATTACACTAAAATGTTATTCACTCATGACAAAGAGTATTTTTTCCAGTGAAATAGGTAAAATAAAAAAACATCACCGTCAGTTCTGTATAATTCATGTCCAAATAAATAAGGACAAGGAAGAAAAAAGACCATTATAGGATCATCCATTTCCTAGTTCGTATTTTCTTGACAACTTGGTAAATGCAACCAAACTTCACGGTAAAAGTTGGTTTGGATTTAAAGCAGAAGAGGTAAAAGTGGGAACAAAGGAAGCAGAGGGATCCCAACGGGAAGGCAGAGCAGCGGCAGCTGAGCGGGTGCATCTGGGCCACACTCTCAACGTTGCCGACTACATTATACTTTGGACCATCAAATCTGAGATAAGCTATTATAGAAGCAGAAATCAGTACATTTTAGATCTAGTTGTGCCACAAAAAGAGCAACTGATACTTTCTCAGTCAGAAGCACGGGTGAGTTTTCAAACTTTTAAAGATACTGAATGCACAGGAAGAAGTGCTTCCGTCACTAGGGTGCTCCTAATAGAATCACTGTTACATAGGACCTGGCTACTCCCCACTTCTTGGCAGATGAATTCGAAGTAATTGTGAAATCACTTTGGCTGTGGCTAGACTTTTTTTTTCTGACAAGTGAGTTCCAAGCAAAATTTAATAAAGAAACAAATCCCAACAACCCATACCAGACCAGTTGGAAGCAAAGGTGGCTTAATCTACAGCCTGTCATAAAGAGCTAATTCTATCTTCCTTTAGAATTTACAAAGAAAGTCTGCAATCTGTATAAACTGGGAAATACTTTACACATTTTAAGAGATAACTTCGTTATACATATTTGTTCTGTTTAACTTTCAGTACTAGGTACCAAAACTCTTTCGCCCGTACCTGTTTCATGGCCTGCTTCTTAGCAGCTTCCCTCTGAAGGCTCTCACTCACGGAGGTCTGCAAGACAGAAAAATGTCACTGTTTATCTAATTTAAATTTCCTTTCCAGTATTCTGGTTGGCAAATGGTTCCTTACTTAAGAGTTAAAAATAGAAAGGTAGTATTAATTAAATTAATGTTAAAGTCTTTCCCCCTAAATGTTAAGAGACAAATTAACTTCCACTGTAATGCATCAGAACAGGCTCTAAGGCACTAAAAACAAAGCAAAGCAAAAAAAAAAAAAAAAAAAAAAAAGCTGGTTGTGAATTTTGTACACTATACATCTGAAGTGGGTAATACAAAATAATGAGCTATGGATATATATGGGAGTTTGAGGCCAGCTTGGTTTACAAAGTTCAGGACAGCCAGAGCTGTTACACAGAGAAACCCTGCCTCTAAACAAACAAACAAATAAATAAATAAAAAATAAAAATAACCCCCCCCAAAGGACATGCAAATAAATGGTTAACAGGCATATGAAAAAGCACGCTCAGCATCACAAATAGCAAGAAGGTACGAACTGGAGCTACAAGATTGTCTTAATCCTGTTGAAATAACTATTATCAAAAAGACCAGTACTACAAGGAGGTGGGGAACAGAGAGTCCTACAAGGTAGTCACTTGGGGAAACAGGGTGGAGGTTTCAGAATGAATCAGAAACAGAACTACAATGTAACTAAGTAATCCTACTATTGGGTATTCAGTAACAGAGAATGGAACCAACAATGTTACAACACTATCAAAGTGTGGTCAAATATATTCGCCTCTGAACCCAAATTTCCCCAGTAAGCAGCACTTTCAATAAAATTTTTGTTTGTCTTATGAGTCTCACTATTGTAGCACTGGCTGTCCTGGATCTTGCCACATAGACCAGGCTGGCCTTGAATCACACAAATCAGCCTGCCTCTGCCTCCTAAGTGCTGGGATTAAAGGTGTACAACACTATATCCTATCAGATTATCAATTTAAAACATTTATAGGAATAATATATACTTCCAATGTATTTTATGTCTATCCTTTTAATTAGTGCAAATTAAATGGATTTTTGTCTTCCTTTCACAAATCAGAGAAAGCAACAACATACATCAGAAAACAAAACATTGATATGTAGCTACTGCCAACACTTAATTATTAGCCTTAGATAATAAGGAAGAAGTTCAAAATAATGTTCACAAAGCAGCTCAGGGATGTGAGTTCCAGTTTTCACACAAATTCCCCTGCTTCAATATCCCTACCATTTAACAGTTCCCACCTCACAATATACACACGACTGGTTCAAAGAGGGGAAAAGGGCCGGGTAAATATGCTTAAACTACAAAATATACTCATTAGTTGATTAATTAAAGTAAGATCAAATACAAGCATTTGAATCATCCTAAAAGTGAAAACCAAAAACCCATAAAGATACTCAAAAATACATTTTCTGCCAAAAATATCTCAGGGAAAGAGTCTATGAAACCTGAAACCTTGCAAATGTTTTAATTCACCAACACTTAGCACTTAAGTAAGTAAGTTTTGGTTTATTTTAGTTTCAAATAAAAAAATATTAGCACTTATTCTACAGGTACCCATCACACAATTCTAAGGGTTAAAGATAAAAGATGTAGTCAAGTATGGGCATTGTAAATTGCACAATTCAGAGGAAACTGCAATTTGACTTTGGGTCTTTGCACTCCTCAATTATTCTATGAGAATAAAAATGCTTCAACCGACCCAATGTTTGCTACATTGAATTTAGTGAGACTTTTTGAGCACCATTTAGCTGAACTGCCTCCTGGGCTGTGATGATTAATGAGAAGCAGCTTTGCAAATGTTGCTGGCATTAAGAGGCTATGTAACTATCTGAAAAACTTACAGATACTAGGTCGCTATATTAACTTTTTCTAGTCATAATCTTTAACTGAACCAAAGTTTTTCATTTTTACAGAAATTAACCTGTCATTC
Organism: Myodes glareolus; assembly: GCF_982192425.1. Classification (NCBI taxonomy): domain Eukaryota; kingdom Metazoa; phylum Chordata; class Mammalia; order Rodentia; family Cricetidae; genus Myodes; species Myodes glareolus. The sequence continues at coordinate 46,298,560 of NC_142034.1, read as the reverse complement.
TGTACTTTAAGTATGGGGAGTGGGGGGAGAGAGGTATCTACTGCCTTTTGTTCTGAAACAAGAGTTTACCTATCCATTGCCCAAGACAGCTCTTAGCTAAAGAAAAAAATAGTTCAAGAATCAATGCTTCTTTTCAAACAGCTCATAGTTATGATCTGTTGTGTTGGAAATTTATGAGATCAAAACTCCCTGTTATTGCGCTTTTTTTTTTCCTTTTTGAGACAGGGTTTCACTATGTAGCTCTGGTTTTTCTAGAACTTGCTCTGTAGACGAGGCTGACCTCGAACTCAGAGATCTATCTACCTCTGCCTCCCCAGTGCTGGGTAGGATTAAAGGTGTGCACCACCACGTCTGGTTTTCCCTGTTCTTTTAACTTACAGACCATTTACTCATGGTTCTGTAACTCAGCAGCAATCTGTTATGGGCTTAATTTACTTATATTTATACTAATTAAAAATGCAAAACCTGGGCTGGAGAGATGGCTCAGCAGTTAAGAGCACTGACTGCTCTTCCAGTGGTCCTAAGTTCAATTTCCAGCAACCACATGGTGGCTCACAACCATCTATAATGAAATGTGGTACCCTCTGCTGGCCTGCAGGCAGATATGCAGGCAGAATATTGTATACATAATAAACAAATAAAATTTTTTTTTTTAAAAAAAGCAAAACCTGCATAAGAGTTGTGAGGAGTGTAAGATATTTTTATTATGAGCTCAGACTAAAGATAAAACCAATTGTACTCCTCTGTAGAACACCAAAAGAGGTAAAAATTGGGCTTAGTATCTTACTGGGACTTAAAATTGTCCATGTTTATGCTTCTAAGTGCATGAGAAGATCAAGCACACATATTTACTTTTATTAAATACTATAATATTTCAGAAGTTGAGAATTAAGATTTCAACTTAATTTTTAAAATGGTTTTATTATTTTAAACCATCACCCGAGGATCTTTCTGTGTAGAAGACACCACCTCTACACACTATTGTCAGTAAAGAGACGCCAATAAAACTCTGCTCAGATGTTTATATCATGAAAATGTTTATATCATGAATATATATGCATATATGTGTGTATGTATATATATATATGTGTGTGTGTGTGTGTGTGTGTGTCACTCCAAGTAAATTAAAATTTCAGAAACTATACAATTAAAATTTCAGAAACTGCCTGTCTTTGGTGCCAGTCTAGCACTGGAAAAGGTATTGGCAATCAGATCTCTGTGTGTTCAGGACTAGCCTGGTCTAACAGCATTGAGTCCCAGGCCAGATAGAACTATATAGGAAAACCCTGTCTTAAAAATACGTGGTTTTCTTCACTGTAATGCCCAGCAAAATCCCAGCAAAATTCTTCACAGACCTCGAAAGAATGGTACTTATCTTCATATGGAAAAGCAAAAACCCAGGATAGCCAAAACAATCCTGTACAATAAAAGAACTTCTGGAGGCATCACAATCCCTGACTTCAAACCCTACTATATAGCTACAGTACTGAAAACAGCCTGGTATTGGCATAAGAACAGACAGGAGGACCAATGGAACCGAATAGAAGACCCGGATATCAATCCACACATCTTCGAACACCTGATCTTTGATAAAGAAGCAAAAGATATCAAATGGAAAAAAAAGCATATTTAACAAGTGGTGCTGGCATAACTGGATATCAACATGTAGAAAAATGAAAATAGACCCATATCTATCACCATGCACAAAACTCAAGTCCAAATGGATCAGAGAACTCAACATAAAGCCAGACACACTGAACCTTATAGAAGAGAAAGTGGGAAGTACACTTGAACGCACTGGCACAGGGAACCACTTCCTAAGTAGAACCCCAGCAGAACAGACACTGAGAGAAACAATTAATAAATGGGACCTCCTGAAACTGAAAAGCTTCTGTAAAGCAAAGGACACCATCAACAAGACAAAACAACAACCTACAGAATGGGAAAAGATCTTCACTAACCCCACATCAGACAGAGGTCTGATCTCCAAAATATACAAAGAACTCAAGAAATTAGACACCAAAAGAACACATAATCCAATAAAAAAATGGAGTACAGACCTAAACAGAGAACTCTCAACAGAGGAATCTAAAATGGCTGAAAGACACTTAAGGAAATGTTCAACATCCTTAGTCAGCAGAGAAATGCAAATCAAAGCAACTCTTGAGATTTCATCTTACACCTGTAAGAATGGCCAAGATCAAAAACACTGATGACAACTTATGCTGGAGAGGTTGTGGGGAAAAGGGAACACTTCTGCATTGCTGGTGGGAATGCGAGCTGGTACAACCCCTTTGGATGTCAGTGTGGCAAATTCTCAGAAAATTAGGAAACAACCTTCCTCAAGATCCAGTAATACCACTTTTGGGTATATATCCAAAGGATGCTCAATCATGCCACAAGGACATGTGTTCAACTATGTTCATAGCAGCTTTGTTTGTCATAGCCAGAACCTGGAAACAACCTAAATGTCCCTCGATCAAAGAACGGATAAGGAAAATGTGGTACATTTACACAATGGAGTACTACACAGCAGAAAAAAATAATGACATCTTGAATTTTGCAGGAAAATGGATGAAGCAGAAAACATTATTTTGAGTGAGGTAACCCAGACTCAGAAAGACAATTATCACATGTACTCACTCATAGGTGGTTTTTAAACATAAAGCCAAGAAAGCCAGCCTACAAACCACAATCCCAGAGAACTTAGACAACAATGAAGACACTAAGAGAGACTTACACAGATCTAATCTACATGGGAAGTAGAAAGTAGAAAAAGACAAGATCTCCTGAGTAAATTGGGAGCATGGGGACTTTAGGGGAGGGTTGAAGGGGGGAGGGGAGAGGCAGGGAGGGAAGCATAGAAAAATGTAGAGCTCAATAAATATCAATAAAAAATGTATAAAAAAGAAGAAAATAACAGATAAAGCAATGTCCTAAATTAAAAAAATAAATAAATAAAAATAAAAAAATGTGGTTTTCCCCATGATACATCAGTAGTGCTTTGATACGACTAAGGCCACTTCTCACTGAGACGCCAAGAATAGAAACAACAAAAGCCACCCAGCTTTCTCGGAGAGGAGTTTTGTATGAGCTCCTATCCTGTGCAGCTCCGCTTCTTTTGTTCACTCGAGGACACAAACTTGACTTTGACCTATTTCTGGCTACACACTCTGGACTCACCTATTTTTGGATACCTGCTTTCTGTTAGTCTTACACTGCAGTACCTTTATTCTAGACATAACTTACTTACAGAGTTTAGACTCAGGTGTTATACTACAATTTGCCTTTTATTTGTAGATTACACTTCTGATTTTGCAGCCTAGCAACTTGACTTACATGTTTTAGCTCTGGTTTCTGTTTCTGAATATTACCTGAAGCAGGCACTTTACTGACTAAGCCTTGTCTTCAGCCCTCTCTATTTTTCTTATATTTGTTTCTTAGTTTATGGGTGTTTGTCTGAATATCTGTGTACCTAGAGTGTGCTTGGTGCCCTGATGTCCTTGGAACTGAAATTCTAGACAGCTGTGAGCTGCCGCGTGGGTGTGGGAATCTGTGAAGAACAGCCAGCGATCTAGACCACCAAGCCTCTTTCCAGCCCAGACATACATATACAAATATATCAGAAAGCAAGAGGATAACACCTAGCTTTTTGTGCGATAACCAAAAAAGAAAAAAAAATAAAAAAAATAAACAAACCTAAAACCTAAAACCAGGGCTAAGAACAGATAACTGCATTTCCTTATAGTCGGCATCTACATGCCATCGTGTCGTCTAAGGACCAAGAGCATTAACTCTATTTTCTTACTTCCTGTATATCTGATGTTCTAGGATGATTACTCCTCTCAGAGCTAGTGAATTCTCAAAGTACAGGATTGCCCATGAGCATATCTTTGGTATCAACTACTAAACCACAACCCAAACTCTGAACCACCTTCTTCAGCAGCTCCAGCTCCCGGGGGTTAATACCCTCTTCTGAACCAAAGTATCTGCACGCATGTGCACATACCTCCACGTATCCACATACAGACACATAATTAAAAATAAAAATTAATTTAAAGAAATTAGTCTTCCTCAAAAAGGATTTGGATAAGAAATGAGTGGTTTGATGTTTAGATATGTAATAAAAGAAAATCACATGAACAGAAGAAAAATAACATCACTCTTCTTTCAATAGGTTTCAGAAATGCATTTGATATCTATTTGATTTATACAAATGTGTGGGGATAGTGAGATACTTCAATAGGTTAAAGGTTAAGGCACTTGCCACCAAGTTTGGCAATCTGAGTTTGATCCCTGGGGCCCACAACGTAGGAGAGAATTGACTCCTAAAAGTTTTTCTCTGACCTTCACATCCATGTCATTGCATGTACCCACACACATAACACAAAAAAAATATGTCAGCAATCAATTAAAAGGGGCTGGAGAAATGGTTCAGCAATTAAGCACACTTGTTGCTCTTCCATAAGACCTGGGTTTAGTTTCTAGAGTCCACATGTGGCTCACAACCATCTTTGACTCCAGTTTTGGTTATGTGTGACTCTTCTGGCCTCCACAGACACCAGGCACACACATACAACACACACATAGGCAAATATCCATATATACAAAATAAAAAATAAATAAAATCTTTTAAAAAGTTTTGTGATGGGCTGGAGAGATGGCTCAGCAGTTAAGATCACTGGCTGTTATTCTAGAAGACCTGGATTCAATTCTCAGCACCCACATGGTGGCTCACAACTGTCTAATACTCCAGTCCTAGGGGATCCAAAGTTATTTTCTGGCCTCTACAGGCACTGTATGCACATGGTATACAGACATGCATTCAGGCAGAACACATACAAAAGGTTAAAAAAAAAAGAAAAAAAGTCAAAAAATTCTAAATAGAAGAAAACACTCTAATTTGATAAAGTTTATGTACTAAAAGACAAAAAAAATCAAACAATATGAGAAAACATTAGAAGCTCCTACACCTGGATACATACCCCTAAAGAAACTTTTGTAGACATTATACTGGAAAATGTACATGATTCCTCCCCTCCCTGCCCCTTAAAGCACCATTATAATAGCAGGAAGCTAAAGGTGATTTAAGTTTTTACTCTTAAATGGGTAAAATAGTCAATATGTATGGTGCAGTTAGATACAATCTTAACTGAAAAAAAATGAGATCTATAACTCAAACTCTCAAATATCACATGAGTGTCTGGGATATAGCTAAGTGGTAGAAGACTTGCCAAACATGCACGAGGTCCTGGGTTTAATCTCTGATACAACAAATGAAATAAAATTTAAAGACTACCAGCTTCACATGGTGACATATGCCTTTAACCCAGTACTAGGGTGGCAGAAGCAGGTGAACCTCTGAGTTCAGGGCTACACAGAAAGACTATGTCTTGAAAAAACAAACAAAACAAAAACCAAAACAAAAATTACCTAGACAAAAATAATATATTACCTATCAGTCACAGCATGGTATGCTTAAAGAGGAAAGTAAGAGAGGATAGGGATGTGGTAGACAGGGAACTAGCAGACACCTCAGACAGAGTCACGTGTAAGCTGATGATTTAGTGTGCCTTGAAATGACAGTTGCTAGTAACTACGCAGAAGTCTGCTGTGTGGTCAATGGCTCTTGCCTTTGTTGAAGCAATAATAAAGTTCCAGACACCAGACAGCTGTCTCTGATATTGCATGTGCTAATGTCATGAAGGATGCAGTTCTGAAATTACTACTTGACCTGATTTGTATGATAATTTCTCTGAGATAAAAAGTTAAAGCAAAAATTGTGAGTAGCATAAAGTGAATATATATGGTCAGTTTTGGATTGCTTATAATGAAAACAGTACAGTTCTCTAACACACGTAATGTAAGATCCTGATTAAAGAAAAAACCCTGAACATATTTTCTAAATCTCATGTTATAACAACCAAATTTAGTTATAGAAAAACAAGTATTTTAGGGGCTGGCAGTAGTGGTGCACGCCTTTAATCCTAGTACTTGGGAGGCTGAGGCAAGCGATCTCTGTGAGTTTGAGGCCAGTTAGGGCTGTTACACAGAAAACCCTGCCTCGAAACCCATCCCCTCCCAACCAGTACCTTATAAATTTAATGAAAACATATGTATATAGAATGGTATCTCTTCCCTCTTTCTTTAACTTACCAATAAAATTAAAATTCTGTATGTTTTTTTCAGTTAGAATGCAAACTTATTTTCAAAAGCATCAATATAAACCATGCTGGCAACAGCTAGCACCCTCAGAAGAAGAGTCAAAGGTCTTATTATCCTTCCTCTGAGAGCACAATTTTAATGAAATAGACTTGACAATATATTTCTCTTTTTAAAGACAAGAAATAGTTTGGGACCCCATAGATGATAGCAATGACCAAGTCAGGTGTGCAATGTGCCCAGGACAGACTTTATTAGAGTTTTGTTATAAATACACAGTCTCTTGACACTAAAGATGTAGTTCTTGCAGATAAAGCCGGGAGGCAGGAAATGAATCTCCTCCCAAATGCTGCTTCTTATCTTTAAAGTAACCTCAAATTATTACTAAACTAATAAAGTAATTTTGTTTCAGAAAGTGATCTGATCTATTTTATTTTGAGCCTTTGATAAGTCCAACAGTGAGATGTGGGATTATTACTTTTTGTCTGACTATAAACACTGAGACATGTCATAAAAATAAAGAAAAATCTTTTAAAATGATTTTTATGGTAAAGCTGAAACAAGCAATATCAAAGTCTGTCAGTATAGTATATGAAGATGTATACATCTTTGGACAAATTTAAAAAAAACCTAATTTTGCTATTTAACTCTGCAAATTTAGAGGTAAAAATTTTACTGGCTTCTAATTAAAAATTGTCAGTTAATAGAATAAACAAGAAAGAGGCAATTAGTTTGTATAAAAATCTAATAAAACAGTAATAATTCCAAAAAATAACTATGAATATTAGTGACTTATTTGTAAAAAATTTCTAATATGATGCTTCCTGGCTAATAGCTACAGTCCAAACTGAAAACTAAAATTGCATTAAAAAGCCACAAAGAGTCCAGGTTACTAAATATCACCACCAAACACAAAGTGAGATGGAGACAGTCCAGGAAACGCTCAATAACTAGTGATTAATGATGGTAGTGACTGTGTACAGAAGGGACTGCAGTAACACACATACTTACTGCACACCTACCACGCATCACACACCAAGCTAGGCACTTAAGATAAACTATTTTTATCTCGTAGTGTATCCCAGGCTCCCCTTGCCTTGCCGCTGTAGTGCAGGGTTACAGCTGTGAGGCACGGTGGAAACTGAGACCAAGAGAAATGAAACAATCACCTTACCAAAACTAGGAAAGCCAAGTTCAATCTCTGCTACAAACTACAAATTAATACATGCTGCAGCCTCGTCTTCCCTGATCCCTAGAAATGACACAGGAAATCCACAATCACAATGGGAAGTAAGAGTTCGTGCCTGAAACTTGAAGACAGAAGGCAAGTAAGGACTCAAACTACCCATGGAGACCGGGTAGGAGGACAGGTGGGAGTGGCTCCAAGGGCTGGCACTCTGAATAGCAGAAGACAAATTAACCAGGGGTTCACATTAACAGCAGCAGTAGATGTGGACTTTTATATATTGCCTTCTTTGAGAAAGGCAAGTAACAGATTTCATCTCTGCCCTTAGTTGGAAATAATGCAGGAGCACAGGCTGACAAGATGTATGGCTTAGGGACACAGTAGGGGGGGAATCTTGTCTAGTCTGCAGGATTCCACTGCCCCAGGACAACAGGCTAATTCAACAGTAGAACGCTTGCTTAAAATATATGTCATATGAATTTGAGAAGAATTGAATAGGATGGAGGTAAGAAACACTTCAAGCAAAGAAAAAAAAGTCTTCCAGAGTAAGAAGTTCAACTGCTAAAATAAAAAGCTCACCAAGCGATGAGCCGAGACACACCTTAGAACAGCGGTTTCCAACACGCGGGCCAACGACCCCTTCACAGGGCCACCTAAGACCACTGAAGAACAAAGATATTTACATTATGGTTCCTAACAGTAGCAAAATTACAGTTATGAAGTAGCAATGAAAATAATTTTATGATTGAGGAATCACCACAGCACACTTAGGAAGGCTGAGAGCCACTACTCCAACAGAATGTAATTTCTTTCAAGATCTTTTTACACTCCTTAAATTATTGAGGACATAAAAGACCTTGTGTCTATACAGACAGGTTCACCATATCAGAAATTAAGACTATCAAAAGTGATAAGATGACACAATGGATAAAGGTGCTTGCTGCCAAGTCTGAAACTCAATTCAATTCCAAGAATCCAGGTAGGGAGACTCAAACTCCTGAAAGTTGTCCTCTGACCTCATAAGCACTACAGCACTAAATATGTACACACTAAATAAAATCAAAATTGTTTAAATATACTTCAAAGAAATTAAAATTAACAAGGGCTGGGTATGGTTGTATAACTATAATCCCTATACTCAGAAGGAAGAGACAGGAGGATTGCATGTCCCAAAAGGCTATTTTTTTTTAAAGAACTTCCCCCTCCATCTATACAGTATTCTGTCTGCATATATTCCTGCACACCAGAAGAGGGCGCCAGACCTTAATATAGATGATTGTGAGCCACCATGTGTGGTTGCTGGGAATTGAACTCAGGACCTCTGAAAGATCTGCAAGTGCTTTTAACTGCTGAGTCAGGTCTCCCGCCCCAAAAGGTTATTATTTAAAAGAAAGAAAGAAGCCAGGTGTAATGAAATTGCACCCAGGCAGTGGAGGCAGGAGAATCACTCTTGACTACAATAGTATGTGTGAGGCCAACTTGGACTTTACATTGAGATGCTGCTACAAAAAACAAAACCAGTGGGGCTAAGACAGATGACTTAATAATTAGGAGCTCTGAGTACTCTTCCAGGGAATCCAGGTTTAATTTCTAGCACCCACATGGTGGCTTAAAATCATTTATAACTTTAATTCCAGGGGATCGATTGCCTTTTTGGGGCCTCCTCAGGGAACTAGGCATGCAAGCAGTATATATACATTCATGCACATAAAATACATTTTAAAAATAGCAAAAGATGCATTTTATGTTAAATATTGCTATTTAAAAAGTTAGTTATACATATATGCCAAGTGGGGTTTATGTTAGTATTTAAGAGTGGTCTCACTTTAGGAAAATTTATCAATGTTACAATAGTAACAGATACTGGGAAAAAAAAAACAGCTAACAAACTTTAATGCCTAATACAATTTTTTTGGCTGTCCTGGAACTCAGAGAGATCCATGAGGCTGGGATTAAAGGCGTGCTTTTTTGTCTTCCTTTTTTGGGAGGAGGGCAGAGGTGCTAATACAATTTTTAAGCAATCACGATTACTGGAAAATTTTCACTAACTTACCTTGTGTTTCCAAACACTACCAACTTCATGGCTTATAAAGATTTATACTGGCACCGGGCATGTAAGTGGTACACAGACACATGCAGGCAAAACACCCATACATGTGAATAGAAATGAATATATATTAATTATTGTGCTGTAATACAGTTCTATAGGAGAGGTTTACCTACTATGGGTGAGGCTGTCAGTTTAATCCTTAGCACTACAAAAACACATAAGTATATAAATCTAGAAACACTATACCAAATCAAGTAGGTGTTACACGATAAAACCAACAGCAAGCATTCTTCTACAATCAAAATTTGGGAAATAATGTTCCTAAGAACACATGTTGAAAACTAGGAAAGCCAAAGATCTCAGAAATAAAAAGCAAGAATAAAAGAACTAGTGAAGAGCATCAAAATAAAAAAAAATTGACATGAAAGCAAGAATGAGTTCCTTTCAGAACACTGATGTTAGTTTATCACAACAGTCGGAGTAAACAACGTGCTAACCATAGCCTGGCATGGTGGGAAATGCCTACTCCCAGCAACCAAGAGGACAGGGAGGAGGATCATTCAAGTCCAGGAGTTTGAGACCAGCCTGGGCAATATATGGAGAGCCTGAGAATTTATCTCCAAGCATGCAAGTTAAGCAGGCAGTTCTGAAAGCTCTGAAGTAAGTCAAATGTGGAGATACAGAGTTGTAACTCTAGTATTTGGAAGGCTGAAGCAGGAGGGTCACAAGCTTAAGGTTAGCCAACAACCATGGAAAATTAAAACAGATTTCCAAAACATTCAAGTGGATCTTGAAGGCCATATAAATATACAACTGAGGCATAACAGTAAAGACATCCCAGAGAACCCTAAGCATTGAAGCGATACAGGAGTAGAAACTACGGCAGAGCCGTAACTGTAGGTCTGAGGTACTACAGGCATGATACAACATGAACACAACCCACTTTGTCATCAAATCTGGGACATTTCACCAGCTCCAAATGTTTACATAAATCTCTCCATCAAATCATTAGCTGTCAACTAAGATAATAGACTTCAATGGCAACAAAAAAATAAACATTATAGAATTAGTTCAGAAAAGTTACTATCAAAGCTGGCTACAGATGTAGTTCAGGAATGGTATACGCTTTGCACATACAAGGCTCTTAGTCTAATTATCAGCAACACTAAAATATGTAATAATAATTAAACATTTTTAAAAAGCATGGGGCTGGGGAGAAATGGCTCAGTGGGTAAGAACACTGGGCTGCTCTTCCAGAGGACCTGGGTTTAATTCCCAGAATCCACGTGGCAGCTCACAACTGTGACTCCAGTTCCAGGGGATCGATAACCTTATACAGATCAACATACAGGCAAAACAGCAATACAGGCCATGCGGTGGTGGCGCACGCCTTTAATCCCAGCACTTGGGTGGCAGAGGTAGGCAGATCTCTTGTGAGTTCGAGGCCAGCCTAGTCTGCAAGAACTAGTTCCAAGACAGGCTCCAAAAGCTACAAAGAAACCCTGTCTTGAAGCCCCCCCCCCAAAAAAAACAGTAATACACATGAAATAAAAATAAATTTAAAAAAGCAAACAAATTGAGATTTTTGTCATTGTTGTTACTACATGATATGACTTTAATCTCCCGTTTTCAGGCAAAAACATATGTTACCCAGAATGGACAAGGTATGTCTGAAGAACTAAAAGAAATCATTTCTAAAGCACTAAAGAAAAGTATGAGCAAAGTGTCTCATCAAACAGAGACCAAATTATCTCAACAAATTAGATATAGAAATTACTGTAAGGAAAGAAGGAGGGAGAGTAGGAGAGAGGAAAGGAAGGAAAAAAGAAAGAGGAAGGAAGATAGAAAATTCTGCAGTTGAAAATACAAACACTATATCGTACACTAATTTCAGAAGGGAAATTGTTTTTTTAAACTATTTTTGTTTTTCAAGACAGGATTTCTCTGTAGCTTTTGGAGCCTGTGGTGGAACTAGCTCTTACAGACCAGGCTGGCCTTGAACTCAAAGAGGTCTGCCTGCCTCTGCCTCCCGAGTGCTAGGATTAAGGGCGTGTGCCACCACCGTCCAGCTGGGGAATTTTTTTTTAAAATTTACTCAACTTGGGTCTATTTGGTCAAAAGCACATAGATACAAACAAGACTCACAAAGTAATTTTATTTATCTACAAACTTAAGATCAGTACCACTGTCTTCTGAGACGGCACCCCAGCTCACCGTCTTTCCCTCTCAGCACTGCACACAGCTAGGGCTCTTTTGTCACCCGCCCCCGTCTGAACATCTCTGCACTTCAGTGAGCCTTGTTTCTATTTTGTTATGCTCTCTTCTCAATGCTAGACAATATTTTTAGCAAAATTTCAGAATTAAACACCTCACTGTTGCTATTTAAACACATCCAGTATCATTAATTTAGTAGGAATTTAGCAGTATATGAGAAAATATAACATTATTAGCTGTCATTGAAATAATCTAAATTTCCTGACATTTTCATGATATGCTTCCTATCTATATAAAATTGTCATTTATTTGAATGATACAAGACTACATGCAGAGCAATAGGAAATTACCTTATAAATGATGAAAAGCTACAGTTACAACATAAATTCAACTCTATTATAATGCTCAGCTAGATCAAAATTTTTACTTTGTCTTATCGATTAGCCAAATGCAGGTTTTTGGTAATTTACGAGTTTTAGAAATTTAGTTTTTGTCTCTTGATCTAAGCAAGTATTCTACCATCAAGTTACACCCCCAGACTTCCATCAGCTTACTGGTGTACAGCATCTCAGATAGCCCAGGCTGGTCTTTAATTTTGCTGTGTAGTCAGGGGAAGCTCTAAACTTCTGATCCTTCTTTCTTCACTTTCCCTAATGCTGGAATTACAGGTCTGTGCCACACTGTGCTTGGCTATAGTGTTTTTTGTTTGTTTGTTTGTTTTTTTTTAAAGACAGGGTTTCTCTGTAGCTTTGCAGCCTGTCCTGGGACTTCCTCTGTAGACCAGGTAGCCCCCAACTCAGAGATCCACCTGTTTCTGTCTCCCAAGTGCTGATATTAAAGGCGAGAGCCACCACCGCCCAGCATTGGCTACAGTTCTTCCATCTGGTACAATGAGTTATCGGTAGTCTTAATTAGATTTGTAAAATCTATCCTTATTTATTTATCCTCTTCTGGATTACACTGGGTATAGTGTTTCTCCTACAGTATTTATTCAGTGCTTCCCATCTTGATGAAAATGCTGAACAAGTAAAGGACCATACCATGGCTTCTGAGTGAGTTTATACGTGAGATATACACACAAACACACGTGTGTGTGTATCTAAGAATTAATTTTAGTTTTCTGGTTTAACTTAACATTAGTTCAAAGTTTTGTTTTGACCCTAAAACAACAATTTTCAGTTGTATACAGCTAAATTGTGCTATTAAACTGGATCTCATATGTACATTTTTGCTTAGAAATAGGCCTTTTAATTGGTAAGATTGAAAGGAAAATTTACTGAGCTCAGTAAAATAAGCAAGTACTTAGCATGGATAAACATCTAAAATGAAGTTTCATGTTTAATCTGCCTTCTAACATATGGTTTTATTCTATTAGCCACAAATTATGTTGTGACACATAACATATTTGTTATCATGGGTACTTCTGAAAAGAATCGCAGGCCGGGCATGGTAGTATCACTTGTAATACCACCTGCACTACTCAGGAAGCCGAGGCAGGAGGATCACAAGTTCAAAGTCTGTTAAGTCAAAAACAAGAAAGACGGAGAAGGGAAACAGAGTCACAAGTGACAGGCTGTGGGCCAGATTCAGCTACCTGTGGTGTAAATAGAATTGCATTAGTAGACTGAAGATATGTCTCAGTGGTAAATAAAGCTAGCTCTGCAATCACGAGGACCAGAGTTCAGATCTCACATAATAAACTGGGCACCTCCACAAACCCCAGCGCTGAGGGATGTGGATAAGAATTGCAGGGTCTTGCTGGCTTCTAGCCTGAGGTTCAGGCAGAGACCCTGTCTCAGGAGAAACAGATGGAGAGAGACAGAAGAGGGCACTTGACACCTTCTGGCCTCCACCCACAGACAGTGTGCGTACTGGGAAAAACCAAAGAGTATCGCATCAAAAATCAAAAGAGCATCATAGGAAGTAGCTTTTGCTCTCAATTCTGAAGGGTGACTACAGTGTGCACATGTAGAGATGTATGCAGAAAACTTTCACTGTGAAGAAAAACAGCTGTAAGAACTAACACCACGGCGGTGTACTTTGCATGGAAACAGAATTAGGTGAAAATGCTAACAGACATTGAAGGTCAAAGCGTTAGATACAACTAGATTCAAGAACTGAGGAGTAATAAAATGATTAGAACTGTGTTTTACAAAGATCAGACTGACAACAGTATTTTAAATGGATATAAAAAGAAAGCAATAAGGAAAATATTTTTAAAAAGCTATTAAAATAATTCAAAATATAAGCATAAAAAAGTGGTAACCAAAGGACTGAAAGAGAGAATAAACTGGGAAAATTGTAACCGACACATTGGGAAGATCAAAATCTACTCAGAAGGCTGGACAGAACATCAAAACACGCTTTCTCACGCAGGGGCAAGAACCTCTCACTTCCTTTGCTATCTTTTCTCCTCTAATAAAAACCAATAAATATTCCTACCTAGTTCAGATTTTTTTTTAATTTTTTTTATTTGAGACAGGGTTTCTCTATAGCTTTTGGTGCCTGTCGTGGAACTAGCTCTTGTAGACCAGGCTGGCCTTGAACCACCGCCCAGCCTAGTTCAGATATTTTTTAAAAAAGATACATAAATACAAGTACAAAACTACCACTTTTCTATGCAAAATTAACCATGGGGCTAGGAATAACTCAGTAAAGTGACTTTCAAAGGTGGATGCATCAGCCTCACCTGTAACTGCACTGCTCTGATGACAAGGTGGGAGGCAATTCCTGGGAGCTGGAGAGTCAGCTAGCCCGGACTATGCAACAGGAAACAACAAAGAGCGTGCCCCAAATACGGGGCAGACAGGAACACACATCTCAGCTTGTCCTCTCACCTCCACACAGCTGCTTTCGCATAAGATGCACACACGCATACAGGCCCTCAAAGACAAAGAAACAAAACCAATCCTAAATATAAGTACTTCAACAGCACAGAACTCATGTGCTAGTGCCCCCTCTGCTGGACCACTGGAGATAAAGTATGATCTAAGACGGGATCTTTGTTTACGGATGAGCTGTGAGAAAACAAAACAAACAAACTGAAAGGCAAGAGCTTTGCTTTGCAGTAGCTTTTCCTCAGCTGGATTAATGCTCTTCTGAGAAAGGAATCCATAAAGTCTGTTTCTATGTATTAGGAATACTCTAGAGAATTTAATGGTTGTTTAAACAGCTGCTTATGAAAAAAAGAGGTTTTAACATGACTTAGACTTCACAAATATTTAATCTACTTTACTTCTCTGTACAAAGAAAAACTGGAATGAAGCAGATGTTTTTATAGGCAAGTAAACTATTATGAGGAACAGTTTTACACCCTGTTCATTAAGAATTAAACTATAACTCCCTTGTCAACTGCTGCTGGGGAGGGTCCACCAATGGAAGATCAAGGTTAAGAGGATGCCAGGGTTATTTCTCCCTGTCTTCTTCCCTCCCTAAAACGCCATCTCTACAATGGTTTCAGATTCTTCTACTATCTAGACAAGCCCAATTTCTACCAGGTAACTTGGTCCCTAGGTTCCAAATCCCATCATATCCCCCTATTTATCAACTACTTGCTCCTTCCTACTGCCACTCTCAGGTCACCTCACCATTTCTTATTTGGCTTTTCAAGCCTTCTATAATTTACATGACCAAAGTTCCCTTATGGAATGGAGGGAGGAAGAAAGCTAGAGCAAAATGGTCCATGAAACTCTCTTTGACTCTAGCGTACCCTGATTCGGATACCACCACCCTCATTTCACATCAGAAAAGAATCAAGGGAGCTTCGTGTAGCTTTGTTTACAACGCATGTCAGGGTGATTTAACATAAAAAGGAATGATAAACCACCCACGCTTTCTGTAGGCTCTGCAGTAAATTATTTGAAAGAATACTTTGTGTATTAAAACAAGCCACAGGCAATTCAATAGGAAATAGTCTTTTTTCAATAAATACTGTTGGAAGAACTGCATGGCTATGTGCAAAAGAATGAAATTCAATCAGTACTTCAGACAACAAACAAAAGTTAACACAAAATTGATCAAAGACCTATGTTTAAGAGCTAAAACTACAGAACTCTTAGAAAAGAGTTGTGCCTGATATATGGCACCAACACATTAGCAACAGAAGAAAAAAACCACCTTCCTCAAAACTGAAATTTCATCTTAAAAAGCACATCAACAAGAAAATGAGGACAACCCACGAACGAAAAAAATTACTTACAGCCGGGCAGTGGTGGCACACACTTTTAATCCCAGAACTCGGGAGGCAGAGACAAGTGTCTGTGAGTTTGAGGCCAGCCTGGTCTACAGGGTATGTTCGAGGACAGACAGAGCTGTTGCATAGAGAAACTCTGCTTCAAAACACTAAAAACCAAACCAAACAAACAAACATAATCAAAACAAAAAAGCAACAAAAAGGGAAAAAGAGATTTACAAATCATTTATCTAAGTAAGCAGTTGTAGAATACACAAGGGACTATTATAACACATAAGTGCCAACCTAGTATTAAAAATAAGTAAATGATATGAACAGACATTTCTGCATCATTGTTCATCAGGAAGATGCAAATCAAAAACACAATGAGGTGTGCTGCTAAAAAGCTGTGTTACAAAAAAAAAAAAGCTGGGTGAGGTGGCACCCACCTTTAATCTCAGAAAGGTGTGGGGGGTATGGGGGTATTGGAACCTTTACATTGATGGGAAAGCAAAGTGGTGCTGCCACTTTGATCATTCCATACATGCTAACACATAATTATCATATAAACTAGCAATTCCATTTCTTTTCTTTCTTCTTCTTCTTGTGACAGGGTTTCTCTGTGGAGCTCTGGAGCCTGTCCTGGAACTCACTCTGTAGACCAGTTTGGCCTCAAAATCACAGAGATCCGCCTGCTTCTGCTCCCAAGTGCTCGGATTAAAGGCATGCACCACCACCGCCCAGCTGGTAATTCCAGTTCTAAGAATATATCCAATTTGAGTGAAAAACGATGCCCATACAAAAACCTATATCCATATAGGTGTTCCTATCAGTATTAATTATAGCCAGGAACTCAAGCATACCAAGTGGTAACTAAATAAAATGTATAATGAATTATTATTCAGTAATGAAGAGTGGGGTTGGAGGAATGACTCAGTTGGTAAGATCCCTTGCTGTACAAGCACAAGGACCTGACTCTGAAGCCCCAGCATCCAAACAAAACTAAGAGTGCACTGGGGAGAGCAGACAAGTGGATCTGGGAAGATCACTAGCTGGCTAGCCTAGCCCAAACGGCAAGCTTCCAGTTCAGTGTGAGACCAGTCTCAAGGCAATAAGGTGAAGACAGAGGAAACATCTGACATCCTTGTTTGGCATCTGCATGTGTGCATGCAAGTGCGTAAGTCCCAATACTCACGGCATGAACCACACACACAAATATGCATTTTAATTAAAGTTAATTTTAAAAAAGTAACTATGTGTGAGGTCTTCAGTTCCATTCACAGCATAGCCAAGAATAAAAAATTTTAAAAATTAAAGGAACGGCAGTGTAGTTCAATAAAAACTCACAGTCAGACATTGAGGTAAAAGCTGAAAAATCAAAGACCAGAGCAGCCATAGTAGAGTTCTAACCTCTACTAATTCTCAGACCAAAAGAGTCCTCCTGTCTCTATGAATCTTCAGACTGAATACAGCAAGATCCTGTCTTCACCTCCCTAGTGCTGGGATTAAAGGCCTGAGCCTCCCGTGTGCTGGGATCAAAAGTGTGAGCCACAACTGACTGACTAAGCTTGCCTTTTAGACAGGTTCAATCTCGGGCGGCCTTGAACTCTTGATCTTCCTGCTTCCTCCTCCCAAGTTTGTACCACCACTGCCTGGCCTCTAAGGTTAACTAGTGGCTAGCTCTGCCCTCTGATATCCAGGCAAGCTTTATTTGTCAGAACAGAACACAAAGTATCACACAACTCTATTTAAAAACAAAACAAAACAAACCCACACACTGTAAAAAGGTGAAGTAGGCTGGGTGGGGCTACTGAACCTAATGACCCAGGATTCACACGAGGAAGGAGGGAGGTGAGACTCCTTTCCTACAAATTGTGCTCTGACCTCCATGCAAGTACTGTATAAACACACAATCATACATACATACATACACGCACACATACATAAAATAAACAAATATAATTTAAAAATTAAAACAGAAGGGATTGGGGATTTAGCTCAGTGCTCATACAGTGCTTGCCTATGAAGCGCAAGACCCTGGGTTTGGTCCTCAGCTCTGGGACGGGGGGAGGAGGGAAGAAAAATGAAAACAAAAGTATATGGCATATAGGTTGTATCTCAGTATTTTCTTAAAAGGGGATAACTGCATCAAGGTGATGGCTTGTCAGGTAAAAGTGCTTACCACATAGTCTGACAACCTAAGCTTGATCCCCAGAGCTAATAAAACAGTGGCATGTGGTGGCGTGCATCTATAATCTCAGTGCTCTGGACAGATGAGAAACACAGAAGAAATGGCCAGAGGTCACCTCCACAAACTGAAGGAGAGAACCAAGTCTTGAAAGTTGTCCTCTGACTTGTACATGTGCAACCTAGCATAGGAATGCTCACACTCAACTTTTTTTTTTAAAGGAGAGGTGGACATGCGGAGATAGATCAGAGGGCTAAGGTGCTTGTCACCATCTGACTACCTGAGTGTGATCCCTGTTACATAACAAACATCCATGTGTCATGGCAAGAGTATGTCCACTCACATACTCGTACAAAATAAATAATTATAAAAGAAACTTTAAAAATTCCAATAAGCAAATCTAAAATTGCACCTACTTTTCCAATGTGCTGAAAAATCCACATATTGTGCGTCAACACTCTTCCCCTGCACCCTGTGCTAACCCTAGCGACTAGAACAGCCATGTTAGAGCAGGGCTGGCCAAAGAGCTCAGCAGGTGAAGGTGTTATGCCAAGCCTGACAAACCTGCAGTCAATTCTAGGAACCTGAGTGATGGTGGGAAGAAACTGACTCCCTGAGCAGTCCTCTGACTTCCATGCGTGTGTCATGGCACACATGTGCCCACACATACACAAAATAAAAAAATATATAAAATAAATTTTTAATGCAGTATTCAGCCATCATGTTTCTGGTGAAGTCTGTCCCCTCTGCTTTCCTCTAATCTGGGAACAAAGCTCAGATCTCCATCTCCTATCTGAACTACCACAGAAGACTTATAACAAGCCTGGACTCTAATCGCCTCTCCTCTCTACTCCCATTTCTTTGAGACAAGGCTTTCTTACACTAAAGTCCAGGCTGCCCTCAAACTCTTGATTCTCCAACCTTAAGACTTTCTCCACTTCTGTGCTTCTCAAGATGAACACAAGGTAATATGGGTGCCATCACTATGCGAACTAAACACAGTACTCAAAAACTACTTACAATTGTCAAGCTGACATTTCACACAAGCAGGGCAAGATATTCTACAATCTGGCCTCAACTTCTTAAAACCTCATTGCAACAATTGTTTCTCCAAACATTCTCTTAACTAAACATATTATTCCACAAAAATGCCTTATAATTTATGTTCTTTGTTCTCTCTCAAGTGAAATGATCTCCACCTTTTTTCATTCAAATCTAAACCAGCTTTGAAAGCTGTTTAAATAGCTATTCCTGCATGGTGCTCCTTCAGCAAAGTAAGTATTTTTGTCTTCAATATTTCACTAATATTTAAATGTTCGATTATTAAAATAAAACAAGAAAAATGTAGGAATCTGATGGACCCATGTCCAAATTTTATTATTACATTTATTTACTTATGTGTGCGTGTAGGCACACAGGTGCCATGACACACAAGCGGAGGAAGTCAGAAAACAAATTAGAGTCAGTCCTCTCTCCCCACCACATGGGTCCCAGACACTGAGCCCAGGCTTGGCACCAGACGCCTTTATGGACTGAACCATCTAGCTGTCTCCTGTGTTCAAATCTTAATCTTGCCATCGACTTATTAGCTCCATGGAGTAGTAATGGAAAAATTTCTTAACTTGTTCCAACTGCAACCTCATCTGTAAGATGAAAATAATGTATATATCACAGGATAATCATGACTATCCAAGTATAGTAGGTACATAGGAATCCTCAGTAATTTTTTTTCCAAATTTCCATCTGCCTGAGTGTTTTACTTGTGTCTCTATTACTGAACTCTAAACTGATTGAAAGCATCACTATGCAGATGGCTTTCAATTTACAAGGGAGTTAATTCCTGAAAACTCTAGTTATCCTAAGTAAAAGTCATCCACTATTGCTGGGTGTTGTAATTCATGCCTTTAATCCCAGCACTCAGAAAGCAGAGGCAGAGCTTTTTGAGTCCAAGGCCAGCATGGTCTACACATTAAGTTCCAGGCCAGCCAGGCTAGAGTGAAACTCAGTCTCATAACAAAAACAAAACACCACCACCAAAATAAACTGACTGCACCTTAACCTCCCAAACATAATCACTTGGGAATGCATTGTACTGCAGGTGGGTTATTCACCCTCATGATCCCATAGCTATTCTCTACTGCCCACTAACTCTGCCCAGTGTGCAGGAGAGTACTGTACAGCTAGTCTAGGAAGAGCAAAATTCCAAGTACGCCTTTACTGACTGTGTGCTGCTTTTGTATTATCATAGAGCAAAAACTCATAAGCTGAGTCCATGTAAGGTTGTGAGCATCTATTTATGATGCCCACCCCCACAGTTGTTACCTACAGTTATGGAACTAATCAGTTCTTGACAGGCATGCAGCACATGCCTGGTTCCTAGGACCTGGAGGGAGATCAGGGCAGTCAGTCTGGGCTACATACATCCTGAGTTCCAGGCCAGCCTCTGTTACACATGGAGCTCTTGACGCAAAATAAACTGAGCTAATAAAACATTCAAGTTTTATATGTAAATTTAATTTTTAAAATCCACAAAAAAGGGGGCAAAGAATACAAAATATCTATCTACACTTATAAATAATTAGAAAATCTGAAAGAGAAGTTATTTTCTGTCAAAGCAAAAGAGGTGACAGATCAGTATGATCCAAGAGTCTTTAAGAAACATTAACAACTTTAGTGTTAAGTTAAGCACACACAGGAGCTGGAAAGATGGTTCAGAGGTTAAGAGCACTGGCTGCTCTTCCAGAGGACCGGGGTTCAATTCCCAGCACCCACATGGAAGTTCACAATTTTCTGTAACTCCAGGATCCAACCCTGTCACATAGATGTTTATTCAGGCAAAACACCAATGCACCCAAAACTAAAAAGAAAAGATAAGCACACACTTGGGAGCTGTTTTTGGAGAAAAAAAAAAAAAGAATAAAAAACACCTGGGTTTCAGAGGAAACCACTACTTTGGCTGCTAAAATAGAAAATGTTCATAAAGACACTACAATTTTATCAAAACTGTATATATGCAATAGCTCAATTATAACAAAGCAACTGCATTTAACAGGCACTGAAGGAATAACCAAAAAATAACTACAAAAACCATCTCACAAAGAAACTGTCATCCTAGATCAGTACACATTAAAAACTAAGAAAAACTTCTAGGAAGCTGGTAGTAGCATCCTAGCTCATCCCCAGAAACATGTCAACAAATTTGTAGCATCACTATTAGAACCTGGAAAGAGTGTACAAAACTATAAGTAACTAAGTTAGCGTGGGGTGGGGTGGGGAGGAGGGATCTTAAGTTATATGGAAAATAACAGCAGAGCTCTCTTTAAACGGTCCTTTTGAAGGGTCTGTAAATAGTACTCCAAAACCAAGGGGAAGAGCAAATCTACAAGCAGTTTTAAAAATGTTCTACTGACGTAGGAGTAAAAATATGGGTTTCCTTACCTCATCATCATCAGACTCATTCCCAAATACAGACGGTTTTTGCAAAACTCGGTGCAACGGCTGTGTTTTCTTTGGCAAAAGAAGCCCATACCTGCATATTTTTTTTGAAATAGAAATCACACCATTATCTTTAAATGTTAAAACATAACAAATCCACTACTTCTTCCGGATGATTTTCCCAAATTAAAACATAATAATACAACCTATGAACACATAACGGACTTGTTGTTTTGCAGTGACCTCAAGATTCTAATGTATCATGATTTTATAATTATTATTTGTCTACTTGGACCAAACTCGAACATTGTTTTTACTATGGAAGAGAAGTAAATGAAGACTACAGGACTGTTTTACCCAGTGAAGTGGCAGTAATCTTTAAGGGGCACACGTTAGAGTCATGCTCTTTTCAAATTTGCTAAAAAACAAATCTGGCCTCTGACTGTTCCCACTACTGTTGACTTACACAGTTCCTAAGTTCTTGATAATGAATCCACTTAAACTTTTAAAAGAAGTACTGGAACAGCCAAGCAGAATGGGCTAGTTCGGCTCAAGTGCTTTTGTCTGCCGGCGCGTCACTACAGGGAAAGTTCCCCTCACCAAGGACAGAACTCGCTTTGTCTAAGCGCCTTTGAGAATCATCAGCAGATTCAACTCAGCTCGTTTCTCGAGGTTTTGACTTTTAAAATGCAGAGGCCACGGGGCAGCGGAAGGTTTAGTCTTTGTGTCTTTCACGGCAGCGGACACCCCGGTCTCCTAGATGCCTACCCTTTTCTGTGGCTTCTCAGCACCACACTCCTAACACCAGGAGGGAGGGTGGGAAGCAGGCCTTGAGCTTCTGCCCAGGAGAACGGGGCCTCTAAGGAACCCAGGAGTTTCTCTTCTCAGTGCCACTGAGCGCATCCAACCGGGAGAAACTCAAGCGCGGGGTAGGAAGCAAGACTGAGGGGCCTCAGACCGAGCTTTTGGAAAATAGAAAAGTCTCGCTCTCTGCCCCTCAGCCTAACTTCCTTTATTTCCTCAAAAGTTTCTCAAACTTCGGGCTTGCATCCTGGAAAAATGTACGGGTCGGGGGTGGGGACTCTATGTTGCTTGGGATTCCTCGCCTTCTCCCGCCTCTAGCCCTGGCGGCAGCGGCCCTGCACTTCCGGCGACCTCTGACGTCTCAGCCTAAAGACTCGGTCTCCCTGGCTGATTACTCCCCAGCCGGACC
The DNA here is from genome assembly GCF_982192425.1 of Myodes glareolus. NCBI lineage: Eukaryota > Metazoa > Chordata > Mammalia > Rodentia > Cricetidae > Myodes > Myodes glareolus. Next base: position 46,275,941 of record NC_142034.1, on the reverse strand, counting down.
CTATCTCCCGCATCACTCACTGCCGGCCCGGGATCGCCATCTTGTTCCCGTCTCCGCTGGACGTGGCCGACGCGGACGTGACGCTGACGCCGACGTAGGTACGCGCACTTCCGGTGGCCGGAACTCGCCTAACGGCGGGATCTCGTCCTGGAGTTGTTTGCACGACTTTGGGACGCCATATCCTACCGCCGAGTTTTGTTTCGTATCCTACTGGTGGTGCGGAAGTCGACGTTCGGAGGGGACGACAGAGTTGGCTCGGGAAGCGCGGTCCTGGACGATCCGCGTCACCGGAGATAGTATTAGAATCAAACCAACCTCGCGCTGCTGCGGCTGCATCCGGACCGGGTGGGGGTGGGGCCAGCAATCTGAATTTTAATGAGTTTCCAAACGGCTACTTACAATTCCTCTTGTTTTCCTTCTCAGCTGTGCAAAGTAACTGACTCTGATAACGAGCAGTTAACGAGTACGCCAGTGAGAACTGATTATTTTCTTCAAACAGGCTCTTGCTATATAACTCCGACTACCCTAGAACTCAGATCCTCCTGCCTTAGCTTTCGGAATGCTGGAGTTGCAGGCCATAGCCGAGAACTGAAATTGTTTTAACAACATTGGTGGTGCCACTAGATAAAGGAAACAGCACCATATCTGAGGCTTTTTTGCATCTTTACTTGAGTCAGTCTTGCTATGTAGTCCGGTATATCCTCCTACTTCAGCCTCCTGAGTGATGGTGATCCATTGCAGGTTTGCCAGTGAATTTTAAAATAACAACAAAACCCCTCTGGCCACATGTCGTCTGTGTGTCCACCATTCTAAGCTAGTCATAGAACATTAAGAAACCAGTCACAAAAGGGTTGTTACAGCTGAACAATTGTTTCTCGGTTCTGCCCTTTTCCCCCCATATATTTGGAAGTTAAATGAATATGTGGGATGGTATCATTAGGAAGGGATCCTGAGGTCTGGGTTTATCTTTCAAAGATAGAACGCTTACCTAGCATACTCAAAGCCCGGGTTTGAACTTCAGCACTGCAAAAGAGACGAGAATGCCCCTCTATTCATTCCTGTCTGTTTTGGTACACAACTAGCTTTGTTTGGATTAATGTTAGTATAGTATGTCTTTTTATCTTTTTACTTTTAACCAGTTTTAACCTACTTGTGATACGTTTATATTTATGTTGGATTTCTTGCTGATAGCATACAGCCGAGTCTTCCTTTTATATGTACTGTTTGATAATCTCATTTTAATTTGAATATTTAACTGTTCTTATTAAAGTGATTATAAACTCACTGGTACTTGCTTTCCATTTTCCTCATATGTCTTTTGTCCACTGCTTACTCCCAGGCACTATTTTGCCTTGGGTGTTAGTAGAGATCTTTTTTTTTTAATTAGGATCATGTATACAGTGTTCTGCCCGCATGCATCCCTGCATCATTACAGATGGTTGTGAGCCACCATGTGGTTGCTGGGAATTGAACTCAGGACCTCTGGAAGAGCAGTCAGTGCTCTTAACCACTGAACCTCTCCAGCCCCTAGAGAAGATCTTATAATTGAATTTACGATCCAACCTTCATTTGTATTAACCACAATTCTCTGCTTATAATTTTCCAAGCTATTTCTTTAGAGTCTCTATAGCCAAGAATGATCTTGAACTTGCGAGCCTCTTGCCCTCCCCCTCCAGAGCTAGGATTGTGGCCAGGCACTGTCAGGCCCAGCATATACCATGCAGGCAAGTGAACATGCCCTCGGCTGCATTTGCCAGCCCTCTATTGTACATCTTTATCACACTCCTCCTTGACTATTGGGGGATATGCTTTTATATATGAGAAAGAATCAGTTAACCCTACTTTAAATCTTTAGGGTACATATCCATTAATAGTTTTTTACATCAGGAGATTGAAGACAGAAATGGGTATAAGAAATTAATTATCATCTTTGGTCATCAATCAAAACTAGCAAGGAGAGTACCTTAGCCAGTAATAATTGGGCTGCTCTGTCCTGGTTCCCTGACCTTAAAGAGTTCCTCGCTCAACTCTGTGCCTTTCTAAAACTTTAGATTGTCTTCTTGGGTTTTTCACCTCAAAGTTATTTAACAAAAATATCTTAGTCTAACTTTGTTATTTTCTTTTTTTTCCTTATTTATTTATTTAAAGAATTTCCACTTCCTCCCCTCCTCCCAATACCCTCCTGCTCCCCCCACTCCCTCTTCTCCTCCCTCACCATTCCCAAGAGCAATCAGGGTTTCCTGCCCTGTGGGAAATCCAAGTTCCTCCCCCCTCCATCCAGGTCCAGGAAGGTGAGTATCCAAACAGGCCAGGATCCCAGAAAGCCAGTCCATGCAGACGAAACAAGACCCAGTGCCATTGTCAATGGCTTCTCAGTCAGCCCCCATGTCAGCCACATTCAGAGAATCTGGTTTAATCACATGCTCGTTCAGTCCCAGTCCAGCTGGCCTTGGTGAGCTCTCATTTGATCAGTCCCGTTGTATCAGTGGGTGAACGCACCCTTCGCGATCCTGACTTCCTTTTTCATGTTCTCCTTCCTTCTGCTCTTCATTTGGACCTTGGGGGCTCAGTCCAGTGCTCCAATGTGGGTCTCCGTCTCTATCTCCGTCGATCGTTGGATGAAGGTTCCCTCTGGTTCTGCTTTCCTTGCTCACGATCTCCCTCCCTCTGCTCTCATTTGAACCTAGGGAGTTAAGTCCAGTGTTCCAATATGTGTCTCTGTCTCTATCTCCATCCATCGCCAGATGAAGGTTTCCTCCATTGTATCTTCTGCTACAGCGAACTTTGTTATTTTCAAAGCTTTGTTTCAGCTGTAATGCACTCCAAGACTTGTGAACACATCTCCCAACATTAAGGTTAAAAGAATTTAAACTAGCTGGGCTACTGGGACCCAACTGTTAGTCATTAACTTGAGCTACAATCCATGCCACTGCTTAGGTGAGACTCACAGACCCCGGCTGTGAAACATATCCTTATATTTATTTTTATTCATCAAAACTCTGTATAAGCTATCATTATCAAGTTAGCTTAGGAAGGGGTCATCTTCTTGATAATTCACAGGTAAAAATGCCCAGTAGAATGGAATGTTTCCAAGAGATAAACACATTATATTACAGACAATGGAGACCTCCCCACTCACACCATGAAAGAGCACTGCAGCAAACATTTAAAGGCGCAGCAGAAGCAAAAGGCAATGGTCTGTAGTTCCGTGGCCTTTCCTAAACGAGATGGACCCATCAGAGGATTCCTTTCTGCTGGGCTGACACCTGGAACTTCAATTGCAAATCGAGGCTCCTCTGGCATGGCTACTGGCAAGAAAATAATCAGAGCATCAGAGGGTATCTGGAAGAGCCACACAAACCAGAAGTAGTAGGGGGATTTGGAGTGGTGTTGCTTTGTTTTGTTTTGTTTTGTTTTGTTTTGTTTTGTTTTGTTTTGTTGTTTGGCAGATCAGAAGGATGCTCTTTTTCGGAGATGCCAGCAAGGAGAGATTAGCGAAGTGCTACTGAACCTCTCTGACCTAGCAGGTTTTCACTCCAGCCTTTGAATCTCAAGTCTCATTTATAAATAGAAAGAGATTTCATTAAAGCTGTCTTTAACGGCAGCAGCAAAGCCAGTACCTGTGGGAAGAGAATTCCCACCAGGCTGCCACCTGAGTGGCCAGGCCACTGCCAAAGCAGCGGGTCAGAAACTGCATAGTCGCGATTGCTGGCTGAAACAAATTAGGGTGCAGCCACTGTGCCAAAGATAAAACAACATTTGGGGGAGATCATATCACTTTCAGGGATGTAGGTCAGTAGATGATTCTTTGCTCAGTTGGCAGTCTGCAGTAACAATAGAAATTGCTATAGGGGCTCAACACAGAGAAGGCACAGAGATGTTAAAACCCAAGTCTGGGATCTTTAACTCGAAAGGCAATGAAGGCAGAAGTGAACTGATCCAGGAAAGGATAGCCCATCACCGCAAATGTGTAAGTAACTATTTCCTCTCTTTTGGGCTTCCTGGAGTAAGATTTGCGAACATAGTCATGTGGAATTGAGAACAAGACAGCTGAGGAAACAGGAGAACCCAAACCGGAGGATTATCTGTGTAACTTTTGATGTGGATATTACTAATGTCACTGTCACTACTTGCAGCCTCCGCCTCCAGCTCCTCCATCTTACCTCACCCCCCTGCACAACTTCTGCTGACTTGTAATGTAGGGGAATGGTCTGTCTGGCCAACCAGCTCCCAAATAACCATACAGAGACTTATTAATTCTAAGTGCTCAACCAAGGACTGGAGAAATGGTTCAATGGCTAAGAGCACTGACTGCTCTTCCTGAGAACCTGGGTTCCATTCCCAGCACTTACATGACAATTCACAACTGTCTGTAACTCCAGTTCCAGGGGACCTGACACCCTCATACCAATGTACATTGAATAAAATAAAATTTTAAGAAATGCTCAGCCGATAGTGTAGGCATTGTAGAACATTACTTTAAGATGTTCTATATTTGTTTACGCTGTGGAACATTTGTTTTAATGATGCAAATGATGTTGCATTCTTGTATGTTGCACTTGTTTAACTTTATGAAGCTGTGTTACTTTGCCTGTCTAAAACACCTGATTGGTCTAATAAAGAGCTGAATGGCCAACAGCAAGGCAGGAGGAAGGACTGGGTGGGGCTGCCAGGCAGAGAGAATAAATAGAAGGAAAAATTGGGGAAGAGGAGATCTAGGAGCAAGAGAAGGAGGACTCCAGGGGCCAGTCACCAAACTACAAAGCCAGCCACGGAGTAAGAAGAAAGGTACATAGGATAAAAATTAAAGCCCGGAGGCAAAAGATAGATATGAAAAACTGGCGAGGGGGGCTGGAGAGATGACTCAACGGTTAAGGGCACTGATTGCTCTTCCAGAGGTCCATGGTTCAGTTCTCACTTTCTGTGACTCAGATCTGACACTCTCACACAGATGTGCATGCAGGCAAAACATCAATGCACATAAAATAAAAATAAATTAATGCAACATGAATTCTAATTGATCTTTATAATAAAAACCTAGAGTCAGATATGGGGATTATTGCTGAAAGATCAGAGAAGCAGAACAGTCAACCACTAGAGAGTTCTTACCTCTACCAATGCTCAGATCAAAAGGGTGATCCTGTCTCTACGAATCTTCAGACTGCATCCTAGCTCCTGTGCCCTCCTGCCTTATATTCCTGTCTGTACCCAGCCATATCACTCCTGTCTCCACCTCCCTAGTGCTGGGATTAAAGGCATGTGATCCCAAGTACTAAGATCACCTTTGCGTGAGTTCTGTTTCTCTTTTAGACATATTCAATCTCACATAGCCCAGTATGGTCTTGAACTCACAGAGATTCATCTGTCTCTATCTCCTGAATACTGGGATTAAAGGTATATACCATCACTGCCTGGTCTCTATGGCTAACTAGTGACTTAACTCTGCACTCTGATCTTCAGGCAAGCTTTATTTGTTAGATCACAAACAAAATACCACTACAAATTAATTAAGAGAAAGGAAAGTTGGCTAAAAACAAGCTAAACTAAGACCAGGCATTCATAAGAAAGAATAAGACTCCATGTGATTTATTTGGGAGCTGTGTGATGGGCTCCCCAAAAAAATCAAAGAATAAAAAACAACCAACAACACTCAGGCTTGTTTCTCACAAGATCTTCTGAAAAAATACTTTAACCCATTTCTATTCATTTACTTGCTGCCACATGGCTCATGGCTTGTTAGCTCACCTTGTATACGCCCTGCTTCCTCTGCATCTGGCTGGTGACTCTGCCCTTCTTCAGCCCAGAGAGCTCTCTCCCTGTCCACAAGTCCTGTCTAACCTCTTCCTGCCTAGCTACTGGCTATTTAGCTCTTTATTAAACCAATGAGAGCAACACATCTTCACATTGAACAAATATTGTTCACAACACTGTAGCTTCCTAAAAGGCCACCATCATTTTCTTTTAAAGAAATGTTCCATTTGCTGTGTCTCAATTTTATCTGTGTATGCTTTAGGTACTTTGCAGGGGGCAGGGGATGGAGGAAAGGGGAGTCGTCTATCTTTATAGCCCAGGTTAGCCTTGAACTCACAGTCCAGCTTTAGCCTCTTCAGTGCTAGAAGGACTGCAGCAGCTTCTAACCCACTAGGTACATTTTATATAAGCCTATTCCACAAGGTGGCTTCATTTTAGTGGGTGGTGACCCCTAATTCAAACGGCGGTGTCTACAGAGTCAGAATCACATGAAACAAAATACCATCACCCAAAGAGGCCTCCTCAGCTGAGGTCTCTGAGGATAGTCTAAGCCTGGGCAGTAGATAGGGGGTAAAATATTAATTATTAGCTTGCATATGAGATAGTTACTGAACTGCTTCAGGAAAAAGAAAATAGGCCTTACTATATTCAATTAGTTGATCTTGTTAGTTGAAAGAAGTTTATTTATTTAGGGCCTCACACATGCCAGTGTTGCTAAAATTTCTTTCCCAGGGAAAATATGAACACCTACCCCTTCCTCCTAAGCTCCCAATGACAAACAGGCACCATTCCACCAAAGGTCACCCTAGAAACCAATGAGTTTATTCGGTTTCCTTACATAGCACTGCTGAGGTGTTAAGGGCAGGCTCATAGGTGACCTTAAAGTAGCCACAGTGGAAGTCTGCACCCGGCACGGATGGTAAGGCTCCCTTGGCTGAACAGTTGGGCTCTCCCCTCCCAGACCATCCCTGCCTATGTTATATACTCCAGCTCCTCTTGGAGGCCAGGATCAGGGCAGAATTGCAAACAACTGATTGGCGGGGGTGGCCAGATACTCAGGTGGGAGTCCCGTTCCTCGTGTGCCTTCTATGAGGGAACTAGCTTAGCTGTGATGACCTTTGCAAGCAAACACAGCTGATCTGATAAAGATGGAGGCTCCAAGGATAGTCCTCACAACACCCAGGCTGGCTTCAAAGTTTCTCTGGAGCCAAGGATAATCTTGAACTTTGGATCCTCCTGCTTTCGATGCCCAAGTGCTGGGATTACAGTTGTATGCCAGTAACCCAATTCTGTGTGGTGCTGGGAATCATTCTCAGGGCTTTGCGTTTGATAGCCAAGTACTCTACTGACTGAACCATATCCTTGGGCCCAGCTATGTATGTTTTTAAGACAATGATCTCATCTTGCTCAAAGTAGTTTTGAGATCCCAACTCCTCCTGCCTTTACCTTTGGGTGCTGGGGTACAAACCACTCCAAATCTTTATGAGATTATTGTGAGAAGTCTTCTAATTTAATGGTTTAGGAATGTTTGTAGAAATTCAGGAAAACTGGTTGTTTTATTATATTTAGAATACCACAACATAGGGAATAAGAGTCCAGTCACAAGAGATCATATATTTTGTATGATTCCTCTTATATTTATCAGATAGGCAAATTCATAAGGAAAGTAGATTGGGGGCTACATGTGGTGGCATATGCCTTTAATCCCAGCACTCAGGAGAGAGAGGATGGCAGATCTTTGAGAGTTAGGCTAACCTTGTCTACATAGTGAGTTCCAGGCCAGTCAGGGCTATACAGTGAGATTCTATTTTTTAAAAAAAAGTTAAAAAATAATAATAAAAAAAGTAGACTGGTGGCTACCTAAGGCAAGAATTGGGGAAAATGCCGGGCACGGTGGCATACATCTTTAATCCTATCATGTGGGAAGTAGAAGCAGGCAGATCTATGTGAGTTTGAGGCCAGCCTGGTCTACATAGTGAATTCCAGAACAATCAGAGAGCTACATAGTGAGACCCTAGCTTGAGAAAATAAAAAATAAATAATAAAAAGAGTGGGGGAAAGTGAGGCAGAACTGATGGTAAATATGGGGGTTCTTATTGGGGTGGCAAAAATGTCCTAAAATTGCTACGATGGCAGCTCAATTCCATGAGCCTGCTAAAAACTGTTGACCTGTGTACTTTAGATGAAGTGGATATTATCTGAAGTATATTTCAATAAAGTTGTTGCAGGGCCAATAGATTCTTTCTAACTTATGCTGCTTAGCTGAAACTCAGAGCCTTACACTTGCTAAGCAAGCACACTACCCCTGAGTTACACCCCCAGCCCCTGGAGCTTTTTCTAGGTCCCTTATTAGTGTCTTGACTCTTCATACTGTTTCTGGATATGCTGTAATCATAAAAGAAAATGACATGGTGTCATTTTGCCTGTGGACTATAAGGAGTCAACTAGGAAACCCAATTAAGATGGGGCTGGTGAGATAGCTCAGTGGTTGAGAGCACTGGCTATGTTTCCAGACGATCTGGGTTTGATTTCTAGCACCCATGTCAGATGACTGACAACCATGGGTAACTCCAGCTATAGAAGAAGCCAATACCTCCAATCTCTGCAGACATTAGCACTCATATGCCCATACCCATACACAGATGTACAATACACAAAATTGAAAACAATAAAATGAATAATTTAAAAAATCCTTTTAGGTACCTGTAGCTAAGGGCACTTGCTGCCAGTTGATCCTGCAAGCTGTCCTCTGATCTCATATGTATACTGTGACACACCCACAAAATAAAAAACTAAATAAATATGTAATAATAATTTAAAACTAAAAAATCCAATTAATTCTAAGTAAAACTATATCAAGCTGTATCAAGTCATCAATTACATTCACGATATCCAGTCCATCTGCATTTGGCAAATTTAAAGAAAATACTCTATAATTATATATAGTTTATATATATTATAAGTATCCTATCTTGCTGAGTCCAAGGTTTTGTACCTAAGTTCCTGCTATTGTAACTAAGGAAAACTATAACTATCTAGTTAATTCCATCAAAGACCCCAGAAGGATATAATATTACCTTGGTAAACAAAAAGTGCAGTGCAAACCACCTTCAAAATGACAGACACTTGGCTTCCTGGATGTTCCAATGTTCCTCTGCAACACTGAGGCATTCATTCTTTAGCCTACAGATATTAATCAGATATTGGCAGACTTTTCCATGAAGCAGGAATTTTGAAGGATTGTCCCACGTTGCTTTTGCAAAGTTCAGCAGTCTTTTTCCCTTGTGTCCTGTTTATCCAGGTGTACAGCATCCTGTCGACAGTCAAGGCAAGAGCAGTTTCTTTGCCCAGTGGCTAACTTTGCCACAAAACAAACTTCATATGGTGTTTCTTTGATGTCCATTATCTTCTCTGAAGTAAATTGGTGTTGCCAGGAGCTGCCAGACTATCGTGAAAAGTCTCAGGTTATTAAAAATCTCAAATGCCATATTCTGTAGGTCTTTGAAGGATTTGAAGATCACCTGTCTATCTAAAATATATCTGTTTAACTTTGAAAACTTACCTAATATGACTATAAATTTGATTATCATAGATGACTACTAACCTGTGTTTCTTAATTATCCTAAATGGTTTATAATAGTTTTCAAGGGCTAGAACTTTGCCTTAAATTTTGAAATGAACTGCATAGGTACAATGCCTTAAACAAGAGTAGAAACAGATACACAGTATAACAAAAAGTAACTTTAAATTTGTATCAATACACCAAAATCCATACCAATGAAAAATATTTGAGGTTAATAGTTGTCTTTTTATCCTATATTCTCACTAAATAATGACAAACATCCATAACCCACCAAACGACCAAAAAACCACCCACCCCACCTCCTGAGAATGTGGGCATTGTGTTCCTTAGACTGCTTCCTGTTGTCTGTGGGTGAAAACATCTTTAGGGAACTAGAGAAAATTGAGAGAGTGAAGTCCTAAGAAAACTAGCTATAGCATTTGTTGTTCAGTCTCTATGCAATGGAAAGTCTTATTTGAAGTCCTGGCTAGAAGCATCTGTGAGGCTGGACTATCTCAGCCAACAGTCTTAAAGCTGTTCTGGATGCAGAACGCTGAGAAAACTGTAACAGAGGCATTCTTTTTTTTTTTTTTAGTAATTTTATTAAATTATAAAAGTTTCCATTTCCGCCCCTCCTCCCACCACCCTCCCACTCCCTCCACTCCCTCTCCTCCTCCCTCTCCATCCCTAAGAGCAGTCAGGGTTTCCTGCCCAGTGAGAAGTTCAAGTAACAGAGGCATTCTAAGAGGCTGGATCACCTGGACCGCCTGTTTTCATTGGTGTCTGAGCCCCTTACTCTGCAAACACAAACTCTCAAAGGTAACATACATATCTGCATTAACATAAGTATGGATTGTATATTGTACATGAGCCAGCCAAAGATGGTATTTTGTTTTATTTTTGAGCAGGTAAAACATATGTCACCTGTCTTGTGAATTTTTGAGGTTTAGTTCTTTATGTCTGTAGTCAGGATTTTCAGGGGCTCTCCTGTGCTGTTATCTTGTTCGTGCTCTAACAAAGCTTGCCTGGTGATCAAAGGGTGAAGCTAGCCACCAGTGAACCATAGACGCCAGGCAGTGGTGGCACACAACTTTGTTCCCAGCAATTGGGATCTCATGCCTTTGATCCCAGTACTTGGGAGGTGGAGACAGGACTATAAGGTGAGTGGAGACAGGAACTCAGAACCATTCAGTCTGAGAATTCATAGAGACAGGAAGAACTTTAGTGATTGGCTGCTTTACTTCTCTGATCTTTCAGTTTTCATCCCTTTAATATCTGACTCCTAGTTTTTATTAAGATCAATTAGATTCACACTACAATCTCCCCCCGATCAAAACTGATCTCTATTAACCTTGAATGAATCCATATCCTTTCGTTTCCTGTGAAAACAAAGGCATAACTTCTTCCCCAACAGAATACATTTTCTGACTTCCACTTTAAAGTTAAAGCATTCCTAAAGTATCTAAACTGTGTTTAATTCAGCAGTTCCTATGAAAATCCCATGTCTCTGCGCAACTGTCATTCACTCATAAGCATTCAAAAACTTAAAAGCTAAAACAACACCATACGGGAGCCAGCCTCCCTGTGTATTTCCCATGGTCACGTGACTTTTTCTTTTATAGTACTTTACTCTTTCTTCAAAGACTTTATTATTTTTAAACTATTTACTTTTCCCTATGATTATCTATACCCATTTTCTTTTTTTTCTTAAGTCTATGCACATTTTAAAACACCATAACTTGTTTAAAGGTGTTTTTGTTGGTTTATTTGCTTCCCCAATCTGGATCTGTCTTTACTGCATATCTCTATCTTTTTCTGACCACCTGAGACAAATTTTAAACTGCTAAGCAGTGGTGATTAGGTCCTCTGGCGGCGGCCCTGGCGGTTGACTCTGCCCCCTCTTTGGTGCTTGAAAGTCAAACCTAAGCCTGCTGCCCTGGTCCTGGTTGGAACTGCCTTTGACCGGGAACTACATTCAACCACTCCAGCTCTAGGAAGAGGGTGCTCGCACTGTGGCAGGCGCTGTTACTTGGCACACTGTTTCTACTTAGCATGCCAGTATGGCAGAGCCTCTTAAAGGAGTTGTTTGTTTTTTGTTTCTCTCTCTCTCTCTCTCTCTCTCTCTCTCTCTCTCTCTCTCTCTCTCTCCGTCCCTCCCTCTTTCTTTCTCTCTCTTCAGCTATCACAGGCCCTGTGTGGAAATTCAGGTCTCACATTGGGTGCCAAATGTACCAGACTTTCTCTTTTTGGCCACCAACCAGCTCCCAAATCATGACAAAGAGACAATGTTAATTATAAATGCTTGGTCTTATGCTCATTTCTTGCTAGCTCTTATAACTTAACCTATCTAACTTCATCTAAGGTTTTTGTTTTGTTTTTGTCTTTTGAGACAGGGTTTCTCCATAGCTTTAGAACCTGTCCTAGAACTCACTCTGTAGACCAGGTTGACCTCAAACTCACAGAGATCCACCTGTCTCTACCTCCCAAGTGCTGGGATTAAAGGCATGCACCACCACTGCCTGGCTTCATCTACATTTTCCCTCAGGGCTTTTTATCTTTCTTTCCTTCTGCATTTCCCTACTCCACCTGCTGACTGGAGGCTGCCTGACTGCCCCCCCCAGGTCTCTCCTTTTCTTTCATCTTTGTTCTCTCCTTTCTTCTCTTATTCCTAGATTTCTCCTCCTACTTATTCTCTCTGCCCATCAGCCCCACCTATCCCTTTCCTGCCTAGCTATTGGCCCTTCAGCTTTTTATTAAACCAATCAGATGCCTTAGGTAGACAAGGTGAAACAAAGGCAGCACAAACAAATGTAATGCAGCTTTACACAGCTAACGTAGTATTCTGCAGCATAAGTAAATGGAGCCATAACACTTCTTTGCCCAGTTAAAATAATATTCCATAACATCTAAGCTTCTGAAATGAACAGTTAAATAAGTGGATTTAGACACCAGTAGGGCTTATAGTACCATATTTGGGTATGTCTAAACTGGAAAGAGTTCGGGAGCTGGAGAGATGACTCAGTGCTTAAGGTTCAGTCCTGCTCTAGCTAAGGACCAGGGTTCTGTTCCCAGTGCCCACATGGCAGCTCACAACAGTTGCTGCTTTAGTTGGGGTTCTCTAATGTCACAGAATTCATGGAATGAATCTTCTCTCTCTTATTTATTTATTTATTTATTTATTTATTTATTTATTATGTATACAATAGTCTGTCTGTGTGTATGCCTGCATGCCAGAAGAGGGCACCAGACCCCATTACAGATGATTGTGAGCCCCCATGTGGTTGCTGGGAATTGAACTCAGGACCTAAGGCAATTGAACTAAGGCAATGCTCTTAACCTCTGAGTTATCTCTCCAGCTCCTTCTCTCTCTATATATAACTTCATAGAGAATTTATTGGAATGACTTATAGGCAGCATTTCAACTAATCCAGCAATGGCTAACTGTGACTGGATAGTCCAAGAATCGAGTAGCTGCTCAGTGCCACAAGGCTGGGTATCTCAGCTGGTCTTCTGCATGTACTGGATTCCTGAACAAGTGGGCTCCACTGTTAGTGAAGGAAAGGATATACAGACAAGACAGGAGCAAGCAGGCAAAGAACGAACAATCCCTTCCTTCTTCCACTGTCATTATATAGGCTTGCAGCAGAAGGTGTGGCCCAGATTAAATGTGTGTCATCCCACCTCAGGATACAGATCAAAAGCCTGTGTCTTTCAGCCTCAAGATCTGGATCACAGGTGTGCCCTCCATTTCTGAATTGAGTTCATTCCAGATATGTGGAGGCCCAAAAATGTGAGCCTATTTCCCCCTTGTCTGATGTCAGAGAGTTTGGAGATTGCTCAAAATAGTTGACAAGTGTAGCTACACACCCCAACTCAGGACGTGATTACTTGGTTCTTTTGACATAAAGATGGCTCATACAAGTAGATCCATTCCATTCTGACAGATGGTCAGGATATGCAAATGTACTTTTGCTCCTTCTTTTGAATTATGAGGTCACCTGGGGATTGGCTGCCTTCAGGATATGTGGTCTAGGGTAACTTCATGGACTAAACAACAGAATGCTAATGATTTGATGTCTCAAAGTGTTAAAGCAATTAACTGTTTGAGTAGTCCTTTGTACCATGTTAATAAAGTCTTTTGTTACTTTCTCTCCCCCTCCCTCTTGAATTGGGTATAAAAGCAAAACATAAACATGGGTGATGTCAGTATTCACTTGGACTGCCCTCCTGGTACTGTTCTGTGGTTTCTGTTATTTTCACATGTGTTTTTGCATTCTTTACTAATATTTCTAAAACCCGTGTCCCTATCCTGGAAAGTCATATTTTTGTCAAGGCCGGTCCCTGAAACAGACATAGTCAAGTTGACAACCAGGAATAACCATCATGTATGGCTATTACATGTATGTATACCAGTACCAGGGGATCTGATGACCTCTCCTGGCCTCTTTGGCACCAGATACCCACATGGTACACAGACATACACGCAAGCAAAACATTCCTGCATGTTAAATAAATAAACAAACAAACAAGCAAGCAAACAACTTTTTAAAGAAAGTTTCATTATGGCATTTGGGTAGGCTCTAATTTAATCAAACTTTTAGTTTATTGTGCTAGATTTATATATCAAAGGTGATAATTTATTTATTATTATATTTTTAGAGCTAGAGATTGACCCTAGGGCTTGCTACATGCGTGGTATGCACTCGAGCTCTGAGCTACATCCGTACACTTTAATTTTTCTGATTTTGAGACCCCATTCACAAGAAATTAAAAAATTAAATATTTATCAGCAGTCAACATCAAAAGCTTAAAAATCAATACTTAGCCTTTTCTTATTTTAAAGCTACAGTCTACTTTTCCTTCTTTCTTTCTTTCTTTTTAATTACTCAGATGGGGTTTCTCTTTGTGGACCTGGCTGTCCTGGGACTTGATCTGTAGACCAGGTTAGCCTCAAATTCAGGTGCTTGTAGATGTCAGAACAATGTGTCAGAGCCCCTGGAACAGGAGTTACAGATGATAGTGACCCACTGTGTGGGTGCTAGGAACTGAACCATGGTTCTCTGCGAGAGAAACACATGCTTGTGACCTCTGAGTCATTGCTCCAGGCCCTGGTTCTTCACCTTCAAGCCTGTTGTCCTGTCAGGACCCTTCTTTCCCGTGTCACCTTTGCCCTTAGCATAGCATGCAGATCCATCTCTTTTGTATTTCTCCTTTGGTTTAGTCACTTTCTGTTCATATGGTGTTTATTGTGGCTGGGTATAAGGACCGCATTTCACTCAATCTTTTTTTGCAGTATCCCAGATATACAGAAGTTCCATTCCCAGCTCTGGCATCAGGAGACTCACAATAGCCTTTAACTCCAGCTCCAGGAGATTTGATGCCCTCTTTTGGCTTCCACTGGCACCACCCCCATCCTCACACAGTAAGCTTGTACACACAGAGACACAGAAACATACAAATTAAAGTGGATCCGCATCCCAGGATATAAATGTGTTTGTTTTTAATTTTTTAGCAAACCCAACTGAGATACTTCCTTTCCAGGGTTTCCTTAGTGAACTGCCCACCTTGAAAACTGATAGCTCAATCATTCTTCAAGCCTGTTTCCTCATTTATAAAGTGGTGATGGTATCAGAATCACTGACTTTCTTGGGAGAATCAAGTGAACTAATCTGTAGCCATGCTCCAAACATGTTAAAACTCATGGAAGGGGGTGGGAATGCAGCTCAGTTGGTAGAATGCTCACCTAGCATGCACAAAACACTGGGTGCAATCCCCAGCACTCCACAAATCAGGCAGGGTGATGAAAGGGTGTCTGTATCTTCAGCATTCAGAAAGTAGAGGCAGAAGATTCAGGAGTTCAGGGTCATCTTCAGCTACCTTGTGAGTTCTAGGCACTGCATGTGACACTATCTTAAAAATAATAAAGCTGGGGATGGTGGCGCATACCTTTAATCCCAGCACTCTGGAGCCAGAGCAGGCCAGTTTCTATGAGTCTGAGGTCTTCCTGTTCTACACAGAACAGTTTAAATTCCGGTCCAGCCAGTCTTACATAGAGAAACCCTGTCTCAATTTTTTTTTTTAATGCTAAGATAAAATGTGGCTGGTGGAGAGACAGTTCTGCAGTCGAGAACACTGGCTGCCCATCCAGGGAAAGAGTTCAAGTCCTCGCGCCCACATGGCCCCTCACATTTGGTTGTGACTCCAGTCCCAGAAGGATTTGACGCCCTTTTGGTACTACATGCACACGATGCACAGACATACGTTCAGGCAAACACTCAATATACATACAATAAAAATAAGTCAAATACAAAAAAGAAGAAAAGTGAAAATAACAGATACCTATTACACTAAGCCATAGAAAATGTAATTCCCATAACCACAATAAAAACAGCCTCTCTGATGCTCTTCTTTCTCACTGTCTGCACCATTATTTGCACTCACAAGTTTATCTTGAAGCCACCCAGATATACGACTGTCAGTTTAATATCTTCAAGAACACTGTTGCTAGAAATGTTGCTGCAAATGCCTGAAAATGCCTTCCTCCAAACACAAAGTGGCCAAGAGAGGTACTATTGGTAGTGAACTCATCTGAGACAGGATAACTGGTAATACATGGTCATCTAATCCGGAGAGGGTAAAGGGCTGCCAGTCTCCACTCATAAGACACTCAGTGTAATGGAAAAATTAAAATGCTGCAGGATCCCCAGCAGCAGCAGGCAGCAAAAACGCTAGAGGTCCCCAAGCAGCGGCAGCGGGCCATGTGGTGGCAGGCAGTGGGTCCTGAGAGCAGCCAGTCCCAGGCAGGGATGGCTGCGGTGGGCGAGAGACAGAGACATGGATAGGCATGCCATACAGAGTGAGGTTGGATATTTATTTAGTGGTTATAGAAGGGAGGGGAGAAAGGGAAAAGAGCAGAGGGGGGAGAGACAGAGAGGGACGAGGGAGAGAGAGAGAGAGAGAGAGAGAGAGAGAGAGAGAGAGAGAGAAAAGAGAAGAGGACAGGAGAGGAGGGGAGAGGAGAGGAGAGGAGAGGAGAGGAGAAGAGAAGGGGAAATGGAAGCTGCCTCTCCAAGAGGAAGACAGAAAGGAGAGAGAGACTAAGGCTGCAAACAGGAAGGAAGACCTGCCTGCCTCAGCAGATGGGGGAGGGAGTGGGCATGGCTTGTCTATGGCCCACTGCCACTGGGGATCCTGCAGCATTTTTAATTTTTCCATTACACTCAGGACACATGACAATATAACAGCCTAAGAAAATAAAGCTTAATTTCACAAATTTTATTAAAAATGGAGTTTGTCATCAGATATCTTATTGCAAAGATGAAATCTCACAACACGCCAATAAAGTTTGCTGTAATAACAAGCTTTGAAAAAATATAAATTCTTTTGTAGTTATAGAACTTGAGAAGTTTTTGTTATTAAAAATTGATGTTTTCTTTATTCTATGAGTCGTGGACAAACACTTTCCCACAAAAAAAAATCTGTTCATTAAAATGATATCTGTGGCAGGGCACATGCTTATACTCACAGCACTCAGAATGCTGAGGCAGGGGGATCAGGAGTTCCAGGCTAGCCTTAGAAATACATAGAGACTCTGCCTCTAACAAACAGTAATATAAAGGTGACTTCTAGATTGTCACGGAAAAGAAAGGTGAAGAAGGGATGAATGGGGAAGGTCAGAGAGTTGGAACTTACTTCTAGTTCCTTCAAGGTTATTGTGCTTCTACCTCAAACAAGGTCCCACCTGGTTATTGTCAACAGGTGTGACTAATAGCCAGACCTTGTGCTCCAGGAATAGAGAAGTAGATCTGTTCCTACCTAAAACTAGAGTCTAAGGATCCAACTAAGTTCCAGTTCCCTTTATGGAGATAATTTGGATTCCACCCAGGGAGTGGTTTGCCTACAGAATGTTTTGATCTAGGGTGTAAACGTGACTTGTTTTGTTTTAGCAACAGAATGTTTAACTATAAATGTAGCCCCGTGACCTTCAATTGCTATGTTCATTTCCTTGTATCATGTTAATGCAGTCTTTTGTCTTACTCCTACCTTTTGGAGTCAGGGGTATTTTAAGCAGTTGGAAATTAAATGCGGGTGAACTGGAATTTCCTCCCGATACTATCCTATATGTTTCTCCATTTTATTATTTTCCTTCACATCTTCATATTCTTTACTATATTTCTAAATTCCCATGCCTCTACCCTGGCAAGAGGTATTTTTGTCGAGGCTGGTCCCTGACAGATGGAGAAGTAGTGTTTAGATAGTCTTTGAAAAACTCTAAAAACAGTTACAAGTCCACTTCTTAAAATCTTTATTGTTTGATACTCTTTTGATATAAAAGCTGCCATTTCTGCACCCAGGCTCTTCAGTATTCTTTATTTTGATATTTAAGAGAATAAGAAGCAATTTCCCAAACAGCCATAGTAGTCTCAAGTTGTATGGAAAGCTCAGACTAAAAGGGAGTTTTTTAATACATTCTAGTATATATTCAGGTCCGTGTGACTATGGCCACCGTAACTGCATACTCTTTAGGTAAATTTCTCTTTAGGTAGCCCTTTTGGTTTTACAGAGTGTTGAGGAGAATGCCGGGGAGCAGAAGTGTCTATGGGGCATTCCTTTCCAGTTGACAACAGTTCATTATTAATAGCATCGGACACACGCCCTAAATATAGTACCAGTCCTTAACTTTTCTCTGGCAATGATTTCTCTGCTAATTCTGCACAAGCAGAGGTATCACTCTTCTTGGGCAATGGAGGTAAAATACAACTCTTTTGTTTGTTGCTTAGCTCCATGAGAGTTAAACAAATGTGTAACCAGTGGTATAGGAGCTCAATGACAAGATTGCCAAATTTCCATACTTCGATTCGAGAATGATCTGCATCAAGAAAAGGAAAAGTTAGCATAGGTAATATTGTACTTTAATTATTATGAAATAAATTGAAATATGATTAGACTTTATTAACTATGTTGTGAATCAAAATCATAATAGCATCTTATTTATATATTTAATTATAAGAGAGATAGAATTTAATATTTTCATTTAATGGAATAATACATAGCAGTTAATAGTGAAAGAATTTACATATATAAATTATAATTATATATATAAATTTTATATATATGCACACACACATATATACACACATGATGTGTAGAATTTTATACATATTTGGGTATAACTCTTAAAAGTTTAAAAACCTGTAAGGTTTACGAATTCATAAAGATCCAGTAAAAGGAGGTCAGGCAGTGGTGGCATATACCTTTAATCCCAGCACTCGGGAGACAGATTTTTGTGTTCAGGCCAGCCTGATCGACAGAGCGAGTTCCAGAATGGCCAGAGCTACACAAGAGAAACCATGTCTTGAAAAACCAAAAAGCCAAACAAGCAAAAAAGATATAGTAAAAGAAATGAATGAGGCATGAAATTATAAGTGTCAAATTTATGATCACTTTATGAGAAAAGAGAATGGGACCAGAGGAGATGGAAAGTTTCAAAGATAAAGTCTTTATCTTTAAAAACCTCAGATTCAGGTGGCTGTGGTGATTATCCCTGCAATCCCAGCTGCCCGGCAGGCTGAAGCAGGAAGATTGCTAGTTTGAGGCTAGTCTAGACCAGAGAATGATTTTGAACAGGGCCCAAGTGAGACCCTGTTGTAAACTGAAACTAAAAAAGGGCTGAGGATGGAACTAAGGGGTTGGGCACCTGCTTAGCATGCCTGAAGCCCTAGGTCACTGGTTGCATTGGAAAACAAAGTAAAATGAACCCAACTCAAACAAGGCATGCTAAGGTTGGGCATATCGGTTTATAATGAATGCATAGTGCTTATTATTTATACTTCTATGTTTGAAATAGTCTTTAGAAATTGTTTCAAATTATGTAGTTTGTAGTGTGAATTCTAATTGGTCTTAATAATAAAAACCCATAGCTGGGCAGTGGTGGCGCATGCCTTTAATCCCAGCATTTGGGAGGCAGAGGCAGGCAGATCTCTGTGAGTTTGAGGTCAACCTGGTCTACAAGAGCTAGTTCCAGGACAGGCTCCAAAGCTACAGAGAAACCTTGTCTCTAAAAACAAAACAAAACAAAACAAAACAAAACAAAAAACAAACAAGAAAGGAAGGAAGGAAGGAAGGAAGGAAGGAAGGAAGGAAGGAAGGAAGGAAGGAAGGAAGAACCCAGAGTCAGATAACAGGGTAAATACTAAAAGAGCAGAGAAACAAAGGAGCAAGCCACAGCCACACCTTCCCTTGCCAAATCCTCAGCTGAAAACAGGGGTAAGATCCTGTCTCCATGAATCCTCAGACGGAATGGGCTGAGCACTTGTTGACTGGGGGGTTCTGTCCTGCCCGGTCCTGCAGCCATTTAGTCCCAAATAATCACACAGAAATCTACATTAGTTATAAACTGATTGGGCTAGTAGCTCAGACTTCTTATTAACTCTTATAACTTTTATTAGCCCATTATTCTTGTCTATGTTAGCCACGTGGCTCGGTACCTTATTCAGCGAGGCAGTCACATCTTGCTTCTTCTGTGAGTCATGACTGCAAACTGCTCTTCCCTCTTCCCAGCATTCTCAATGTCCTGCCTCCACTTCCTGCCTGGTCACCCTGCCTATACTTCTTGTCTGGCTACTGGCCATTCAGCATTTTATTAAAAATAATACAAGTGACACAATAAAAGACCATTGTCCTACAGCAAGCACCTGTCTTCCCCACTTCATATTCCTCTCTCTACCCAACCATATCCTTTTCTGTCTCCACCTCCCTAGTGCCAGGATTAAAGGCCTGTGACTCCCAAGTACTGGGAATAAAGGTGTGAACTACCACCACCAGGCTCAGTTTCTCTTTTAGACTGGATCTATCTTGTGCAGCCCAGGGTGGCCTTGAACTCACAGAGTTCAGTCTGGGATTAAAGGTGTGTGACGCCACTGCCTGGCCTCTATGGCTAACTAGTGGCAAGTTCCACACTCTGATCTTCAGGCAAGCTTTATTTGTTAGATCACAAACAAAATATCCATATAGTAGTTACTGCCCACTATTAAAAACTGTTAACTGCCATTACTACAGATTCTCAGGAGCCAATGCTAACATTTAGACAGAATGGTCTAATGGAAGGAGTACCTTTGGGTTGAACAGCTCTGAGTTCTAATTTTGGCTCTATCCCAATGAATTTTGTGTTTTTTAAGCAGATTTAGTTGTTCTGAGCCTGTCTATCTTTTTGTAAAACAGGAAGAGTACTTCAGGATTATTATGAAGGCCAATGAGAAAGTATACACAGTCTGACTCTTTCCGGTGCCTCCCGCCACAGGTCGAGTCTCACTCATCACTGCTGTTCCTAGTCTAACTGGGCCTGGACCCAGGTGAAGATCTGCTGATTTGACTTGAACAAACCATTATATACACACATAAAACTGCGAGAGAGTGTTAATTATCACTATCCAAGAGTATCTTAACCATAATCTCAATTATCTGCGAGAATTTTAAGACAGACATTTTTATTACATTTTGTTTACTGATGTGTGTGTGTGTGTGTGTGTGTGTGTGTGTGTGTGTGTGTGTGTGCATGCAAACTAGAGAACAAACTTGTATGCATTCTCTCCTTCCAACATGTGTGACCCAGGGACCAATTTTAAGTTGCTGGCTTGGTGACAGGGACCTTTAATCATGGAGCCATCTTTTGCACAGACCCCAGAATATATTTTATTATCTTGTCTCCTACCAATACAAGCAGCAAGTTTCCCTGAGTCAGGCTTGTTTTTTTTCTTGGTTTTGAAGGCACCTCTACAAGCTAAGGTACAATATATGACAGAGAAGCCCCTGCAATGAGGAAACATTCACAAGTCTTCATTTTTGTTTGAAGCTTACCTTAAAACATGTGGCTGCAATTAATTTTCTAATGTTCTCTTTACACACACACACACACACACTCCCTCACTCCCCCGCCAGCACTGTTTTTTCTCATTCAATTGTAAGTGTTCAATAAATGTTGAATTGAAACAACATTAAATTAAGGAATAATTGAATTTCTTTATTTCAAGTCCTAAAAGTTTTTCCAGATTACAGCTCAATAATATTAGTGACAATTATGAATAAAAACAAGAACGGTTGCTAGTCATGAGAACACAGTAGAAATATCTGATTCATCTCACTTTATGGGTAATTCTAGACCAATACAAATACCAACTTCAAACCCTGAGCGCGCATCTGTTATCATTGATCCCTCTTTGTGCTAATTAACTTCCTGGAAACTTTACAAAGAAATATTACCGATTTCCAAAGATTACTCTGATTATCTTAATGTTCCAGTGTTATGAATCTAAATTAAATAAGAGCCAAGTTCATCCCAGGATACTCCTAGTACCCATCCCAACAAATTTCTGAGATAAGACAGCTCCCCACAGTTTGGGTCTGTGTTTCCCAAATCCTTGACGAGGACTTAGCTGTTGTTGGTGATCTGGGCGAACATCCCAATGTGCAGACCCCTATCTGCCACCATCACCAAACCAGTCACCGTCTCCATGGAGATTCAAGGACAGGAGGACGGAGAGAGAGCAGAGCGTGTTCCCTTTTATACGCTTCTGTTGCTTCTGTCCTGTTTTATTGTTACCAGGACAAAAGCTCCGAACCTGTCTGGGAGGTAGCTTCTGTTTCCCTGTCATTTCCAGAGATGGATGTATTTACAGGGCCCCTATTGAGCCCTCTGAGGAAGCCTCCTGCAGCTGCTACCATTACCATTACCATTGGCTGCCACTGCCCTCTTGCGGTAGACAGGCACCTGATCTTCACAGCTTGGCAGACACCCCACACCGACCCTCACGCCGGTTCTCAAGAGAAGTCTACTTTTATTTCTTCAATGAATCTATGAAATTATGAGCATTCTGATTTGCCTTAGCAATGCTTACAGCAATCTTTAAACTAAATTTAAGCTCTAAGGATTTCAGAGTATGACTTTGAATATGTACAAGGCTGTATTCACAAAGCATTTATTATGGTATTTTTAGGTCCCATTTTAATCAAACTTTTAATTACACAGGGAATTCATTATGCTGGAAACATCAGGCTATAAAAAGTATGTTTTTAAATTAAACCTCAATTTGTGGGTCTCTGCTTTAACACTGGATTAATTAAGTTAAATCCTCCGGGAAGCATAGACAATTAGTAAAAAACAGGCAAAGCAAAAAGAATGAAGTATTTAACTTCAAGTTCAAAAGCTGAACTGCTCCTTCGACGACAATGAAGCCAGGACCGGCAGTATTCCTTGAATGTGTCCCTTCTCCATCAGCTCCTTTAGTTTGAATTCTCTGCTTCTATTGCTTCACGTTCCCTAAGTCTTTTTAAAATTTAGCATTTAGCATTACTGCTGGACCCAACAAGCGGAGGTCTGTCCAACAACGCATACTGGAAGGATGTGCAGGCAAGCTGCAGGTGTCTTACATCAGCACGGTGAACTTTGTGGTGACAATTGGGCACTTAATGCGTTGTTGATTGGCTGTCATCCCAGAGGCAGACACCTCCCAGGCCTTGCATGAAACGAGCGGTGTTGAACAAGAGGAAATCTCGGGTTTTGATTTATTATGGCTGAGGTGGAAGCTTGTTCCAGGATGAGTCACGAGTCTTCACAAGCAAACAGTGAGCATTATTGCTGCACAATAGCGCATATTCCAGGCTTTTCCACAGTGCAGCCATAAATCGAATGTGTGAATTTCGGTCAGTGTAATTTTTTAAATAATATTTTTATTGATTATTTGGAAATTTCACATCATGAACAACCGGCACACTCACTTCCCAGTCCTCTCAGGTCCACCCAACCCCACCTTTGTGACCTTCCCCCTCAAAAAAGAAGAAAAAACAAACAAGTTCAGTTTGTGTTGCCCGTATACCCACCGGACCATGGTTAACTACCGGTGGTCAGCCCCTTAAAGAAAACAGTCCTTCCCACCACCCCACCCCTGCCAGAAGCCATCAGTTGTGGAGAGCTACACTTTAGCATCCTTATCACAATTTTAATTTAAGAGTTTTTAGATGGCTTTCCGCGTAGGCTGCTACTTTTTTGAGGGGGAATTGGGGTTCTCACAGAAGAATTTTATGTCCAACTTTCTCAGCTGTGAGTCTGCAGTCATCAATACCATAGCAGAAAGTCGCTTGTTTGTGGGAGCGTGGATAATGGTTGCACATGGCTTATGGCCACGGCTCAGACCACAGACATCCACATGGTCTCCAGCATCGGCATGTGCCATGAACCCTAGCATGGTCTCCAGTGGCAGGTACAGACCATGAATATCAACATGGCCCTCTGCTGCAGCATGGGCCATGGACGCCATCATAGCTCTCAGCAGCACCACAGGCCAAGGACGTCAACGTGGCCTCAGGTGGCAGCATAGCCCATGGACATCATCACAGTTTTAACCTGCAGCTCAGATCACAGACACCCACAAGGCCTTCAGTGGTAACAGACCCTGGCTGCAGAGGGACCACGGACCCAGACATGGCCTCTGCTGGTATTATGGTCCCAGACATCACCATGGCCTCAGGTGGCAGTGCAGGCCCCTCACACCAAGATGGCTCAGTCAGTGTAATTTATCTTTACAGAAATTCATGGTTCAGTGAGATAACTTCCGGCCTTTTGGTGACATACCCCAGGCAAACCTGCGGCCATGCTCCCTTTGTGGCAAGACATTCAAAGAACTGTCTTCACTTTCCCCTTCGTAAACCATCTGTGGCAGTTTGAGTGTAGCTGGTGCCATAAGCTCATTGGGAGTGACACTATTAGAAGGTGTGGCTTTGCTGGAGTAGGTGTGGCCTTGTTGGAGGAAATGTATCACTGTGGAGCTTTGAGGTCTCCTATGCTCAAGATACGCCTAGTGTCTCAGACTACTTCCTGTTGCCTGCAGGTCAAGATGTAGGACTCTCAGTTCCTTCTCCAGCACCATGTCTGCCTATATGCTGCCATGTCCCACCGTGATGATAATGGACCGAACTGTAAACTACCCCATTAAATGTTTATCCTTTATAAGAGTTGTTGTGGTTATGATGTCTCTTCACAGCAATAGAAACCCTAACTAAGACAGAGGTTGGTACCAGGAACTGAGGTATTGCTGTGTTAGGCCTGACCATGTTTTTGTTTGGAGGAATGTGAATTCTGGTACTTTGAGTTAGAAAAGCAATGGAATGCTTTAAGTGCTGCTTAATGGACCTTATTAATAGGAACAGGGAGACAGTGGTGCTGAGGATGCTTTGAACTGTGGGGGGCTGGCTCAAGAGGATAAGAATATTAATATGTGGACTAGAGATCATTCTCACGATATTTTGGTGAAGAATGTGGCTGCTTTTTGCCTTTGTCTGAAGGGT
This sequence comes from Myodes glareolus, assembly GCF_982192425.1. Lineage (NCBI taxonomy): Eukaryota > Metazoa > Chordata > Mammalia > Rodentia > Cricetidae > Myodes > Myodes glareolus. The sequence continues at coordinate 46,251,289 of NC_142034.1, read as the reverse complement.
CTGCCTGAGGCTAAAGTGAAGAGATTTGGATTAATTCCCTTGGCAAAGAAAATCTTGAAATAGTCTAGTGTTTTCTCTGTTGTGTGGCTATTAATAGTCACTCTTCTGCAGATTTATAATGAGCAAGGAAAAATACAAAATGTACAATTTGAAGAGAAAAGGGGGCACTAGAAAGTGAAATAGAGCCAATTCCTGCGTTCAAGGAGATAAACAGATTACTAAATAGAATGCAGGGAGTGGTAACCTCAGGGCAAGATCCCACCAAGACAAGTTTCCAACTTGCAAAAAAGGATTAAAAGAAAAATTTAGAGTCAGGTGTGGTGGTACACATCTTTAATCCCAACCTTCAGGAGACAGAGGCAACAGATCTCTAAATTCAAGGCCAGCCTGGTCTACAGACTGAGTTCCAGGACAGCTGAGTTTAAGCAGTGAAAGAAGCCATGGGGAACAGAAAGCTGAAGATGTAATTGAAAAGGGGGCACGTGGGCTGGAGAGATGGCTCAGAGGTTAAGAGCATTGCCTGCTCTTCCAAAGGTCCTGAGTTCAATTCCCAGCAACCACATGGAGGCTCACAACCATCTGAAATGAGGCCTGGTGCCCTCTTCTGGACTGAAGAAAGAATACTGTATACATAATAAGCAAATAAATAAATATTAAAAAAAAAAGAAAAAAAAAAAGAAAAAAGAAAAGGGGGCACGTTTCAGGCCCAGCAAGCAGCACAACTTGGCAGCTTTGGCTACATGTTTCTGGCTTTAGAGACAAGGATAGAAGAAAGGGGCTATGGAATCTTCCTCCATGACTAAGGAAAGCTGTTGAGGCCAGGGATGTGCCAGGGGTGTCCTGAATTTCTCAGAGCTTCAAATGTGATGCTGTGAAGGAGAAGCCTGGATTGCCTTGGAGACACCAAGGTGTTAGAGATGCCAGAGTCATGGGATACTGTTGAGGCAAGCTACTAACAGGGAGTGGAACCAGTCCAAGAAAGAAGTGTATTGCAGTCAACAAAACTGAAAATAATTGGCAATTTGAAGAGAGCAGAACCCAAGTCCTCTGCTCCTAACCGCTGAGCCCCATTCATCTCATCTCCAGCCCCTTCACCTTGTTAACTTTTCTGTTGTTGTTGTTGTTGTTTGGTTTTTTGAGACAGGGTTTCTCTGTGACTTTGGAGCCTGTCCCGGAAATAGCTCTTGTAGACCAGGCTGGCCTCAAACTCACAGAGATCCTCCTGCCTCTGCCTCCCGAGTGCTAGGATCAAAGGCATGCGCCACCACTGCCTGTCAACTTTTAATTTTTAAAATAGGTGGGTGCACATGTGGAACCATGTGTGTGGAGGCCGGAGGACAGGGCTTGATCCTTACAAGACTTGGTTGTCTCCTTCTACCATGTGCGTCCTGGGGATTGGGCTCAGGATTGACATGGAGATGCAAAGTTTGGAGCTTGTCCATCTGTTTTTTGGTCTTGCTTTAGACTAGTACTTCCTCATTATGCTCCCTTTCCTATGTTTTGGAATGGTAATGTATATCCTGTGCCATTATATGTTGGAAGTATGTGATCTGTTTTGATTTGTATTTTATAGGGGATTATGGCTAAGAGATGCATGACTCTCAGAAGAAACTCTGAATTTTGGACTTTAAAATATTGTTGAGACTGATAGACTATGGGGACTTTTGAAGTTGGACTGAATGCATTTTGCACTATGATAATTGTTACAAGTTTATGGGGGCCAGGCAGTGCAATGTGGTAGTTTGAATGTAATTGGCCCCCATAAGCTCACTGGGAGTGGCATTATTAGGATATGTGGCTTTGTTGGAGTAGGCATGGCCTTGTTTAAGGAAGCATTTCACTGTAGAGGTGGGCTTTGAGGTTTTCTATGCTCAAGATATGTCCAGTGTCTCAGGTCACTTCTTGTTGCCTGCAAGTCAAGATGTAGGACACTCAGCTACTTCTCCAGCACCCTGTCTACTTGCATGCCACCATGTCTCACCATGATGATAATGGACTAGACCTCTGAAAATGTAAGCCACCCCAATTAAATGTTTTTCCTTTATAAGAGTTGCTGTGGTCATGGTGTCTCTTCAGGGCAATATAAACCCTAACTAAGACATCATCTATTGGCCAACAAATCTCAATTTTATATCCCCACCTAGAGCTCTCTCCAAAATCCAAGTTCTTTTTCTAGCTACCTACTCACATTTCTGCTCACAGCCCAATAGACGCCCCAACCTCAGCATGCCAAACATGAGTGCTTTAAAAATATTTATCTTATTTATTTATGTGTGTGCATACATGTGCCCATGTATGTGCGTGTGAGAGCCCACAGAGGTCAGAATAGGGCATTGAATCCCTAGGAACTGGAGTTACAGGTGGTTGTGAGCCACCCGATGTTGGTGCTGGGAACTAAACTCCAGTCCTCTGCAAGAGCAGCCAGTACTCTCTCTGCACCCTGAAGCATCCAAGCCACCTTTCCAGCCCCCAAACTTGAACTCTTCATCTTTCCCCACTGAGTCTCTTCCCTATAGTGCTCTCTGATTTCACCAATGGCTCCTGTATCTTCTAAACCATGGTCAACCTTGGCTGGTGCTTTCTTCACATTTCACACCCAAACTGTGGAGCTCATTTTGGTTCTAACAGAGTCTGTACCATGTATACCTCTGACCACTTGTCACTGTCGCTGTCGGGTCCACTCCCGTTTGAATCCCTGCAGCAGCTCCTCTGATTGTTCTCTTTGACAGTGGCGCCTCCCACCTCCAAAAGTCTTTCATCACAAAAGCAGAATGTTATTTCCTCCCTCCCTCCTCCCTTCCCCATTTCTTTCTTTCTTTTAGTAGGCTCTAACTAGGTCTTGGGTAGCCTGGAGCTCACTGTATATATAGACCAGGTTGGCCTTGAACTCACGTAGGTCTGCCTGACTGCCTTCCAAAATCTGGAATTAAAAATGGGCATCCTTATATTTACTTATTTTATTTATTTATTTATTTTTAAAATAGAGTCTTCCCATGTAACTCAGGTTGACTTTTGAACTCTTAATCCTTCTACCTTAGCCTTTGAGTGCTAGAAGTATGAGCCACTCACTATCCTGGCCATCAAAGTGACTCTTTCAAAGGATAAGCCATGTCCTGCTTAATTTTTACTCATATTATATTATGATGCTGTGATTGGTTGAGTCCACTCCCCAACCCATCACCTCACCTTATACGCATCTCTAATTCTCTTACTCTGCTCCTGACACAGAGTCCTCCAGACTATTTCAACCCACTGCATACTCCTCCATTCTATGGCCTTTGCATGGACTCTTTGCCCTGCCTGAAGCACACTCTTTAGAAGTTATCTATATAGCTGATTTCCTCACTTAAATTCCACCTTCTGACGAGGTCTGTCTGACTGTTTACATCTGCACTGCTTTGTTCAACAAGCCCTTAGGTGGGAGCCACAGCACCACCTAAGAGAAAACAAAATTCTGCCCCATGCTTCCTTCCTGTCTCCCTCAAATGCACACAATTGCCTTACTCTGCATACCTATTTTAGCATGCCTAGATCTAACTTATTTATATCCCAGAAGCCTCTCAGGACTCACCTGGTGTCTAGATGCTGTTTAGGAAAGAGAGTTCTTAGGAATCCACCTCATAGTACAGCTCAGGGGGACTTCTCCCACTTCTAGAAATATCTCAGGATAACACAGAGAGTTTCAGAGTGCGGCATTAGAACAAGCTGAGTGGCAGTTCGCTGATGAAAATGGGGAGGATACTAAGATGTATTCTAAATACGGAGGCCCTGTAGACCTCCCCATTAGGCTTTAGGGTTTGGGAAAATAAGCTGCTTCCTCTCCAGACAGTAACGAAGAATCTTGTCACACAGGAAGCTGACAGCTCAAGATGAAGAGCGTAGAGATGCACAGAAACCGGAATCACTTCATTCATACAGGAATCATTTAATCTGAGACACAGAGATTCAAACACCAAAAGAGAAAGAAAGAGGAGAAACTCCAGGAAGAAGAAAACTTCAAGATGCAATTACCAGTGCCCTCGGAGACCTAAGCAAAATGTCAACAAGAGGCTGAAGAGAGCAAAGGTTTAGAGAATAGCAATGCAGGTGCTCTCAGACATCAAACACACATACCCCTCCCCCAGTCATCAGAATTAGCAGAGCACACTGAATTTATCAGCATGTAAAGTAAAAAGGTAAAAAGATGGAAAATAGGATGGAAAACAAGACATTTGTTAGCGCGTTAGCTTCATGCACACTAATAAGAGATCTGCAGAGCTATACTCCAGCCACTAAAACTAGGATTTTGAAGACTGAGTCTAGGACAAGCAATGTCTGGAAAATGTGTTACAAAGAAGGATGATAGGAAAGGGAGAGGAGAGTCACCATCAGCCTCCAGGTCACCTGTCCTGGCTAGGTGCACTGGCCTGCAGCCTGCTGAGCAGAGAAAAGGCATGCCAAGAAAAAGATGCCTGCTCCTTCCAAGCAGATGCAACTTCAAGCGAAGGCACACAGCTCAGTGAGTGGAATCCAGGTTAGATCTAGCTGCCATTTACCTCCTCAGTGGGGCACCTCTGTGCAGTGCACAATTTGCACAGCTGCAGTGGCAACCTCGATGCTATGTAGGCATCTAGGAGGCGAGGACCTGGATTTCACAATTGAAATGGCCCAGCAAACACCCAGAACATTGGGTGAAGACAGCCACAGCAAGGCTCATCATTATGAAATTTCACAACCTTGGGGATAAAGGGATGATTCTAGAGCTTCTGGGGAGAAGCAAAACAAAGGTAACGTTTGCAGGATCAGAAACAAGAAAGGCTTCCAACACCTCAATAGCTACCTTGGAAGTTAAAAGGCTATGGAGACATTTCCACAGAAGCGAAACAGAGAGCTATCATATGCCTGAGCGATTTCACTCTTAACTAAGGTCTCTGACCAGGAGAACAGAATATACACATTCAAAAAAATAAAAAAAACCCCAAACTGTAAACAAATGTTCTTGGCAACACAATTCCAAGAGCCAAAAACAAAAATCCCAGAGGTTCATGAACTGATAATTGGATAAATGAAATACAGCTTATCAATATATAGATAATTCAGTCATAAGAAAGAGACAAACAACTAATAAACACTAAAATGTAAGGAGTCCTGAAAACACTACAGTGAGTGAAAGAAACCAGACACAAAAGGTCACCTATTATCTAATCCCATTTCTATCAAAGTCTGGAGATGGGCATGCACAGACAGAAAGCAGATCAGCAGTTGCCGGGGCTAGAGAGGGAGGCATGCTAACGGGGCTACAGCTCTGTGTGAAAATGTCATCGAACGAGGTAGTGGTGACGATGGCACAATTTGCTGTATTCGCCAAACACTGACCTGTGTATTCCTGAAGGGTGTGATGTGCGATTTATGTTTATTTTTCTTTTCTCCTTTCCTTTTTCTTTTTTCTTTTTCCTTCCTTCCTTCCTTCCTTCCTTCCTTCCTTCCTTCCTTCCTTCCTTCCTTTCTTTCTTTTGTAGACAGGAGTTCATATACTCTAGGCTGGCTTGAACTTGTTATATTACTGAGGGTGACCTTGGCTTAAGATTCCTCTGCCTTGGGCTGGAGAGGTGGCTGAGAGGTTAAGAGCACTGGCTGCTCTTCCAGAGGTCCCGAGTTCAATTCCCAGTACCTACATGGTGGCTCACAAGCATCTACAGTGAGATCTGGTGCCCTCCTCTGGAAAGGTCTTTCAGACATGACAGAGCTGATACACAGATGAACTCACAGAGACTGTAACAGCACACACAGACCGAGGTTCAAGCTAGACAAAATTCTAACACGGACACAAAGTCCCACCCCTAGCCAAGAAGCTACTTGCAAACGACACCTTACAGAAAAGAGAAAATGTTTTCTCCAATGGGATGTCACTGGGTCTATCAACCACACCCAAGGCTCCACGCCCTGCCTAGCAGCCCCACTCCCAGGCAGAACCTGCAGAAACCGCTGGTGCCATCTCAGGCTGAGTGAGCTTCCTGAACAGGAGCTTTCCTCAAATTTACAAGAAGGCCACACAAATTTTTGGTTAACAGTTGGCCCTATCAAAAGGGTCCTCTCCTGACTCAAACAGGAAGACATGCCCAAAGAACACTTCCCCTTCCCTTAAACACGAAGCTTAGACTTTCTTGATATAACTTCATCTAAATGAGAGAAGATTGCTATCCAGTGACCTATGAACTTTGTGGATTGCTATAGAGACTAATAACACGAAGGGGTTGCTGATTGCATGAAAGGGAAGCCTGTCAATTGTTGGGTTTTGATTGCGTCCCATTCTGTTACTTGAAGTTCTGATTCCTGCCACCCGAGGGCACTATTGGAAAGCAAAACGCCCTGGGCAGTCCTTTCATGGTCAAGGAGGTTGAGAGAGGACAGGCGAGTTCAAAGTCGGGGCAAGGGGTGAAAATTTGCATGTGTTCTGAGCAGAGCCGGCACTAGCAGGTGGCTCTAACAGGCAAATCTGAGGCAGAGCCTGACGAGATGCCTTTGAGGCATCGGTGCCACGCCACACAAAGAGCCTTTTGCCTCTCCCTGGGTGGAGGATGGGCTTCTTAAGGGTGCAGCTGCAAGGTACAACGGCAAGACCCGCTCTTTATCCTTATTCCTTACGACAGAGGGACTGGACTGAAGATTGCTAGCCTATGCTTTTGTCTAAGAAGGGGAACATTACTCAGGACCACAAGGAACCTGGCAGCAAGGTCGGCGTCTAGGTTGAGGGAGGTGTCAGGTTGGTGGAGACCAAAGAGGAGAATACCAATTAGACAAATTGATCCCATACGGGAGGTGGTGCTGCAGTTCATGGAGGGTGTTCATTCTCTCCAAAAGGAGGAACCAGAGACTGGAGACAGGGGGACTGAGGTTGCAGCTAGGCATCCTGGTGACACAGATGCAGACTTCTCTGGACTTTAAGTCCTCAAATATAGAATAAGTACATAAAAGTATACAGTGGATGGGTTGTAATCCTAGCCCTTCAGAAGACCCAAGGCAGGAGGATCACAAGTTCAGGGTCTGCCTGGGCCATGGAGTTCAAGAACAGTCTAGGCAACTTAGTGAGACTGTCTCAAAACAAAAAGTAAAGAGGAGAAGGGGTGTAGTTTAGAGGTAGAGTGCTTGCCTAGCATGTTCAATATTTAGTCTCTCTCTCTCTCTCTCTCTCTCTCTCTCTCTCTCTCTCTCTCTCACACACACACACACACACACACACACACACACACACGTGCGCATGCGCGCACACAGCAGTGGACAGTACTCAGGTTTGTTATTGCTGTAGAACTTTAGATCAGGCCTGTGACACCCGTGAAGAGGCACCCAGGAATGAGTTTGGAGTCATCCCAAAGAGGAGTTCTATGCCAGACTCACATTACTCAAGGTACACATTAATTCTTCCTGAGTCTCATGCCCTCTGCTATTTCCAAGCACACTCAAACTCCTAGGAGCACCTCACTTCCCTAGCAACATCTCTGACATCCATCCACCCAGTTCGGTGCTCTGCCACCCCTGTGCACACAGTCTGAGGTCTGCGGTTGTCCTCCCTGACCTTGCCCTCGTCTCTCCCTTGTCCCAGGGGTCTCTCAGATCTGTGCCTCTCAACCAAAACTATTACAGAAGACTGGAAGTGTATGACTTGGTAGAATCAGAGAGAAGAAGGAGAGGAGAAGGAGAGGAACTGATTGGGAGTCCAGAGAAGTCTGTATCTAGCTCCAGGCTCGGTTCTCCTACCCCACCCCCACTACCAGTTTTTTCTTTTTGGAGAGACTTCACAGAGCCTTTTCTCTGTTGACGATTAGGGGTGATTTTTGTTTGTTTTGTTTTGGAGACCCTGTGCAGTATTGACTGGCTGGCAGTAGACCAGACTGGCCTTGAACCTGCGGAGCTTTCTGCTTCTGCCTTTCATCTAATCAGTGATTAGTTTTTCTAATCACTTGCAAGGAGGAAAATGCATTCTTTCCTTAGTTCTCTTGCATGCACAGCCTGAGGCATCTGGTGGAGGAATCCACACCGGTGCAGGAATGTGCCCTTGTATTTGTACCTTTGCTTTTAGGCGTAGTTGATTCTCTGGGGCAGGTTTCTAGTTACCTCCAACCCAAGAGCCTCCTTCTCGCTCTGCAGTCTTGCTGATTCTTCGCTGAAAGGCTCGCATTACCAGCTTCTGTACACTAGTGCCCTTTAAAATGTATTTGCTCCTTATTGGAGCTAAAAATAGAAGACTTCTTGCCTAATATTCCAATCCTCACTGCAGCTCCCCTTTGCTTGCTTTGAGATGAAGGTCTTGTAGTGTCTGGCTGCCCTGAATGTCTGGACTGAAGTGATTCTCCTGACTCAGCTTCCTTAGTAGTGAGATATTAACAAATTTTGAGTAGTGTAGTCACGTAATGAGTACATTTTGAGTAAGGAGCACATATGGAACTCGCTCTGTAGACCAGGCTGGACTGGAACTCCGAGATCTGCCTGTCTCTGCCTCCCGAGTGCTGGGATTAAAGGCATGTGCCACTACTGCCCGGCTCACCTTTAAATTCTTTTTTTAAATAATTACATTTTATTTATTTATTTACTGTGTGTAGGTATGGCACCTTTAAATTCTTAACGTGTAGCACAGACACTTTAGGGGATTGAGCAAATTGCTGATTGTATTCTTCTTTTTAGAAAACTCATGAACATTTTTATTTCGTGTAAACTCACTTGCAGAACCATCTGTTTCGCTCTGGTGGAATCTCTCACAGTTTTTGTTCTATTGGTACACATTTAAGTTACTAGGCAGACCCTTACCTTGGGTGTAGTTCAGAACAAGCTGCACATTAACTTTCACATTGCTAGCAGTGGGATCAAACACACAGAGATCTTCAACTAAGCACTTGTTAATGTACTGCGAACAAAGAACGGAAGAAAAGTTCCATCATCACCCAGTAGAAACACAGGGCCCAGCTCACCAGCTTACACAACTCTGCACAGGGGCATTCTCAACTGGCAGAACAAATTAGGTTTGGGGTGTATAGTCTGGGGAGAGGGCTTGTGAGAAAGGATACAAAACACAGGCTTAGAGATGTCAGTTGTGTCGTCTGGGAATACAGAGGTGGGCTAGAGGATGTCTTTACTATGAAAAGGTTCCTTCATCTTGTATACCTGTGAGTTGTGCTATTATAATTTGTAGACAAAAAAAAAAGCTCCAAAACTCACAAAAAGATACCCCAACTCACAAACTTCCACTTTTCCCACTCTTCCAAGTCCTTGGAAGATTCTATGTCCTGCTGAGAAAACAAGATCACTCCTTTCAGAATGTCGTGCACAAGGACCACGTTGGCTTCCATATCCTGGGACTCGAAGTCATGCAAGGATGTCGAGTCCGTGTGAGGTCTGTGCTCATAGAGCAGCAATGACACAAAGTCCATGGAAGTGAGGAGCTGGAGGCATTCCCGAAGCTCCTGCAGCATGGTGCGGAAGAAGAGAATTCCTGCCCGCGTGACTTCTCCCGTCTTCTCCATCTCTGCAATTACACACGTTCTAATTGCATATACTATTCTTTCACAGGATTCTGAGTATAGTATAATATAAATTATAAAATAGTATAAACTATATTTTAAGGCAAAAGAGAACCATGTTCCATGATTTTAAGCACCTTTAGTTTCCCTAATCATGAAATAAAAAACGAAATAGAATTGTATCTGATGAAATTAAAAACTGAAAAAAAACCTTTAAAAATCTGAGTTTTATAGTTAGGGTTTAGTTTGAAGACTTTCTTCAATAATAATTATATTATCCTTTGAACATGTATGTAACATACATACATACATACATACACACATATATTCTTTTGTGGGACTAGGGCCAATCCCTACTTCTTTGGTGAGACACAGGAATTAAAGGAATAGAATTCTTATTTTTGTTGGTCCTGATACCACAGACCTATAATCCCAACTATGTGGAAGGCTGAGGCTGGGGGATTTTGAATTTAAGGTCTTCCATAAACTTCAAGTTCAAGGCTGGCTTGGAAGATGTAGTGAAACCTTGTCTCAAAATAAAAATTAAAAATAAGACTAGGGGCATAACTTAGTGGTAGAGAGCCTGCTTTGTCTCTGGGTTAATCCCAGGGTTTCAGACAGAAGCTGTTAGGTCTCAGGATCTGCACACACTGAACACTTACAGGACATGCGTTTTTGTTTTTCTTTTCCCCTTTCCCTCCTTTATTTTCTTTCTCATCTTAAGGGGTCCTCCTGCATTAGCCTCTCAAGTAGCTGGGATCAGAGGCTGGTGTCGCCACACGTGGCCTTCTTTCTTGTATCACACTCTATATAACAGCTACAAATCGATTCACTTTAATCCCACACACTGTGACTAAATCTATTCAATTCATTCTAGCAAGCCTTCTCCTCAGCCACTCTCTAAGATGATGTTGTGCTAAGAGTAGCCTAGGGTACATAGAGTCACGAGATCTCGGGGACTGGTCTTGGCTTGTTATTGAACCTTGGAAAGGTTTTAGCTCTTTAATCAGTAAAGCAAGATATTCAAATTAAGCCAAAACCAAGTTTGAGTCCAGTTTTACCATCTGTTGTTTAATTTTACTGAACCTCACCTTCCTCACCTGTGAAATGGGCTATGACTATTGCCCTCCTAAGATTATGGCAAAGGCAAGGAGAGTGCCTATTTTATATGTTTCACAGCAAATGGGGCATCTCACCGTCTAAGTGTAAGGTCCTGAGAGGATGGTGTATTCCCACCAGGGAAGGCTGCACAAGGGCATCTTTTCACATGGAAAGATCTATATAGTGGAATGATTAACTTTGGAAACTACGACCTTCACCTCAGTCTGTGATTCCCTCCCAGCAAGTCACACATCCAGACTGTTAGCATAGCCACAATACCTATGACCTCATTCTTCATGATTTCTCCAGAGAATTCGCCCAGTATTTCATCGGAGGCGTTTTGGATCATCTTCGTCATTTTCTGCAGATCTTTATACTCTTGATACACCAGCATTCTAGTCTGACCAATGTTAACATCGAGGACTCCCATAGCTTCTCTTGTTCTTTCACGAAGTGGAATTGCAATGTGGGTTTCTCCACTGGTAGAAGCCAAAATAACTTCTGAAGTGTCTATGCACTTAAAGAGGAAATCTCTGAAAACAAACCAAATATGTACAGGTCTATTACACGCCGGCCTGCTCACAGCATTCCACCACTAGACTGAATTTCTCTCTTATGCCTTCCTCCCCAATGCATCCACCATTGCTCTTTCATCTGTCTGGAGTGCTGCACCCATCAACTTCACATGACTGTCCCTTGGCTCAGCTCAGTTGGATGTTTCTCTTCATGAACAACCATTCAGCAGAGAGCCTTCCTTGACAAGTGTTTGGGTGAACACTTCACCTTAGCCCCTGGCATCCATATATCCAAAAAATCCGGTATGTTTGGATGGAAAGTTTCATCCTAAGCCCCCTCCCCTGGGAGTTGCCTCAGTCCAGACTCCACCTCCGAGAAAGCCCCATCAATGATGACCCTCTCCCCAGAGATGCTCAAGACCACTCCCACAGGGCATTTAAACTGCCCCTCCCCCAGAGAGCAAACGTGTGGTTTTTCCAGTCTTCCTTCCTCATCTCCTCTCTGGCGGGCTGGAAGGCCACCAGGGAGCATTGGTATCCATTAAACCCAGGCTTTTTCTAATTCAGTTTGATTTGGTCTGATTTTGATTATTGTGTCTGCGGAGAGGTTTATAGGGTGCAGAAACTTTTCAACAATCTCACCTAAGGTAGCAGCCCCAGGTTGTTCTGCATCATGAGACTGCGTCACTGTGTAACACAGGGTAGCTGCAGTTATCTGATGGTGATTTGTTTGTTTGGTTTTTTTTTTTTTTTAATGTACTGAAAGTCTAAAAGGTGTTAGGTGAATGCTGGAAGGCTCCCTAAAAGCAGTGCTTGCTGGAGAAACCAGGGGATTGAGGAAGCTGGGTTGGGCAGATTGGGAAAAGCTAAGGAAATGCAGATCCAGTCTGTTCAGTCTAGCCCCAAGGAGGAGATGTCCACTATACCAAAGTCCAAGTCTTATTCCGAGGTGTGCGTGCGTGCGTGTGCGTGTGCGTGTATCCTAGCGCTAGTCTGTCATTGGCTGTCATCTAGGCGTATGGAGAGTTCCGGGAAATCTTGGGTAACTCCTAAGGGGCTCTAATCACTTGAGGGCCCTTCCTTAGAGAAAGTTTCACGGCAGGGAAGCTGCAGCAGTGGCCAGAGGCATGCTGGGGAGCTGGGCAGGATGGCTGCAAGGCCTGCTTCAGTGAGGGACTGAGAGTTTTTTTTTTTTTTATGGAAATGTAGTAGCCACCTCCTCCAGTGAGGCAGACGCAGCAGCTCTTTTCGACGTGCTGCCTCTCCTGTTTGCGCTAGTGATGAGAAGAACACATGTATTCTAATCTTCATAGAACTGCGGACAAAATAAGTGTTGTTTGGTGAGTTTAAAAATAATAAACGGGCTATTAGGACAGGTGTGCTAATAAAGGCTGATCCGCGATCATGCCTGTCAGACGAGCCAGGTGTGGCTTATACCTGAAGATGCACGACTTCCTCGAGATGGTTGGGGGTTCTGTATGGACTTCTGTTAGGCCAAGATACCCTGTAACCATCATTTTGCGTAAAACATAGCTTTCCTGAGAAAGAGAAAGTGATCTCGTTAGGAAGCAGTAATTGGACCTTTTGGGGTGGGCTAAAGAGAGGAAAGAAGGGAAGCTTAGGTGAGTTCTGGCTTTAAGGATATTGACATTGTACACATTCGGGGCCATTGAAGAACAATATCCCAGAAGGGAAATTTGAGTAAGATTATTTTAATACATAATTTTTTATATCTGAAAAAGCTGTATGTTTAGTGTTTTTCTTGTCTGTTTTCTTTTGAGACAGAGTCTCTCTGTGTAGCCCTGGCTGGCCTAGAACTCCCTATGTAGACCAGGCTGACCTTGGACTCACAGAGATCACCTGTCCCTGCCTCCCATGTATAAGGATTAAAAACAAGTTTCACTATGCCTGGCTAAGCTGTGTGTTCATAGTGTTCCTCATATTAAAAATGTGTACCATGGGCCTGCTGCAATGGTACATGCCTGGAATCTTAGCACTTGGGGGATGGAGATGGGAGGACCATAAATTTAACATTAGTCTTGGCTACATAGTGAGTTCTGAGCCAGCCTGGGTGAGATACTATCACACTAAACAACAACAAAAGGGATTGTAAAACATTCAAAAAAGTGTAAAACCTATGGAAAATAGGTGCAGTAAAGCATATTCTTCAGTAAGGTCATGGGCCTACTACTTTACTAGCACTGTTGCTGTCAAGGTCTAAGTGAGTCATCTTCAAGTTTATTGGTCAAATACTGGTCATCCTCACCTACTGTTTGGCTATTCAGCAACCTTTTATTTGTTGAACACCCCCCCCCCCTTTTTTTGAGACAGGGTCTCCCTGTGTTACTTTGGTTGGGACTTACTATGTAGACCAGGCTGGCCTTGAATTCATGAAGATCCACCTACCTCTGCCTTTCCAGGGCTGGAATTAAAGACGTGTGTCACCACACCGGGCATTTCTCTCTTTTTTTTAATATTTATTTTTATTTTTAATTATGTATATCTACGTGTGGGTATGTACCTACGAGTGAAGGGGCCTTCAGAGGCCACAGGCATCAGATCCCCTGAAGCTGGAGTTACAGGTGATTGTGAGCCATCGGATGTGGGTGCTGGGAATTGAACTCTTGTCCTTGGCGAGAGCAGGATGCACCCTTCACCACTGAGCCACCTCTCCAGCATAAGGTTCACTTATTGATAAGCTTTTCTTCGTGTGGTTTTTAGGACTCCACTCTCCACTCTCCCCTGGTTCTCCTCCTACCATACCATAATTCTTTCTCATTTTCCTTGTTCATCTTTACTTCCCTTACTTCTAAGCAGTTTTCAACTTTTAGCCTTTTCAGTATAAGTCACAACCTCCAAATCTAGTGGGGGGAGTCACATAAAATTTCATTATTAAATGTTTCTGGATGTGCAACGACCAACAGTTAGCTAAAAATCAAAATGACTGAGATGTTTCCAGCAGCCTTTGCCCATTTGCATCATATGACATGGAACATGTGCACCGTGTTGTGCCACATCACACCGAGGAGCACTGCCTGAGACACCCTGGCTCAGATTCAAGACTACTGTGTCAGTAACCACAGTTATTTCCCTATATACACAGAATAATCTGCTCTTACAGAAGCATAATGGTTGGATAGGAGAAAACAAAGACTTATTTATTTATGTATGTATGTATCTATCTCTCATATGTTATACTGTGACCTAGCTTTCCCTCCCTTCTCTGCTCCCTGTCCCTCCCTGCCACCTTCCCTCTCCTCCAGATCCATTCCTCCTTCATTTCCCTTCACAAAAGGACAGGCCTCCCAGGGATATAAACCAAACATGGCATATCAAGGTGCAATAAAACTGGGCACATTCCTTAATATTAAGGCTGGATAAGGCAACTTAGTAGGAGAAAAAGGATCCTAAAAGCAGGCAAAAGAGTCAGATACAGCCCCTGACTCCCACTGTTAGGAGTCCCACAAGAAAACCAAGCTACCCAACCATAATATATATGCAAAGGGCTTAGGTCAGACCCATGCAAGCTCCCTGATTGTTGGTTCAATCGCTTTTAGGCCATATGGGCCCTGGATAGTTGATTCTGTGTGTTTTCTTGTGGTGCCCTTGACCCCTCTCCTTCCTCCTCTGCTTCTGCAGGATTCCCCAGCTCCACCTAATGTTTTGCTATGGGTCTTTTCATCTGCTCCCATCAGTTGCTGGATGAAGCCTCACTGATGACAATTATGCTAAGCTGCTGTCTACAAGTATAGCAAAGGATCATTAGGAATAATTTCATTGACTTATTTGGTTTTATCCCAGGTCTCTGGGCTATCCAGCCTCTGGTTCCTGGCCTCTTAGTGGTGTCAGAGAAGGGCTCCCTCTCATGGCATGGGTCTCAAGCTGGACCTCGGTCACTCCCACAAGTGTCCCACCTTTACCCCAGCACATCTTGCAGACAGGACAAGTTGTAGGCTGAAAGTTTTGTGGCTGGATTGGTGTCCCAATCTCTCCACTGGAAGCCTTGCCTGGTTACAGAAAATGGCCAGTTCAGCCTCTGTATTGCCCATTCGTCTTAACTAGGGTCACCCTCATCGTTTTCATTATACTGGGTTTCTCTCTTGCCCTGAAATGCCCCCCCCATTCCAGTTGTCTTTCTCAGTACTCTCTCTATCCTACCCTCACCTGATTCCTGTTCCCATCCCTACCTAATCCCCAGTCTGCCCTAGATATCTATTCTATTTCCTCTTCATTGGGAGATTCACGTGTCCCCCACCTTGAGCTCCCCTTGTTATTTAACCTCTCTGGGTCTGTGGATTGTACCACGATTTGATGTGGGAGGTCCTTCTGTATATGTGTTGCTCTTATTGGTTAACGAATAAAACTGGTTTGCCCTATGGTGGGGCAGAATATAGCCAGGCTGGAAGATATATATATACATATTATATATCTTCCATATATATGCATGTACACACACACACACACACACAGAGAGAGAAAGAGAGAGAGTAGGTGGAATCTCAAGGAGATGCCATGTAACTGCCAAAGGAGACAGATGTTGGACTCTTACCAGTAAGCCACAGCCTTGTGCTGATACACAGATTAATAGAAATGGGTTAACTTAAGATATAAGAGCTAGCTAGAAATATGCTTGAGCCATTGGCCAAACAGTGTTGTAATTAATATAGTTTCTGTGTGATTATTCAGGTCAGGGTGGCCAGGAATGAAAGAACAGTCTCTGCCTACAATGATTATACTTTGCTTTACAGCTAATTTTCACATATAAATAAGTACATACCACGCTTATCTTTCTAGGTCTGGGTTATTTCACTCAAGATCACTTTTTTTCTAGTTCCATCCATTTGTCTGCAAATTTTATGATGTTATTATTATTTTTTTTAACAACTGAGTAATACATTGTGTTCATGTACCACATTTTCTTTATCCATTCACCTGTTGAGGGGCATCTAGGCTGCTTCTGTGTTCTGGCTCTTATGCATAAAGCTGCTATAAATATAGTAGAGCAAGTGTCTTTGTTGCAGGATGGAGGGTCCTTTGGGTAAATGCCCAGGAATGGCACAGCTGGGTCTTGAGGTAGATCGATTTCCAATTTTCTGAGAAACTGTCATACTGATTTTCAAAGTGGCTGTACAAGTTTACACTCCCACCAGCAATGAAGGAATGTTCCCCTTGCTCCACATCTGTCTCAGCATGAACTGTCATTGTGTTTTTGATCTTAGCCTTTCTGACAGGGGTAAGATAAAAATCTCAGAGTCATTTTGATTTGCTTTTCCCTGATGACTAAGTTCTTCAAGTGTTTCTCAGTCATGTGAGATTCCTCTGTTGAGAATTCTCTGTTTAGATCTGTACCCCATTTTTAAATCAGATTATTTAGTTTGTTTATGTCTAGTTTCTTGAGTTCTTTATGTATTTTGGATATTAGCTCTCTATCAGATGTGGGGTTGGTGAAGATCTTTTCCCATTCTGTAGGCTTCTTTTGTTCTATTGATGGTGGCCTTTGCATTACAGAAGCTTTTCAGTTTCATGAGGTCTGATTTATTAATTGTTGATCTCAGTGTCTGCACTAATTGTGTTCTGTTGAGGAGGTTGTCTCCTGTGTCAATACATTCAAGGTTATTTCTCACTTTCTCTTCTATCAGGTTCAATGTATCTGGTTTTATGTTGAAGTCTTCTATATACTTGGACTTGAGTTTTGTGCAGGGTGATAGATATGGTTCTATTTTCATTCTTTTACATGCTAAAATTCAGTTAGACCAGCACCATTTGTTAAAGATGCTTTCTTTTTTCCACTGTATATTTCTGACATCTTTATGAAAAATCAGGTATCCATGGGTGTGTGGGTTTACAGCTGGGTCAACCTATAGATGTTCTTTATATTACAGCATCAAATCTTCAGCCAAGATTCTAATTATTTAAATAATTAGAATAATTAAACAAACACATCCATCTAATTAGTTTATAATTTCCTTTTCTTTCATTATTTTACGTAAAATTATAACAAAAGAATCTTTAAAAATACATTTATTATTAGTAAACATTGGATTTATAAACCTATTTTTCATACTTATTGGGATATATGAAAAAATCTTGGGCAAAAGGAGGTTACAAATGGAAAATACTTAAGAAGCCATATTGGAGGCTATGGGTCATGACCCATTTGGGGGTAAAGTGACCCTTTCCTAGGGGTCACCTAAAACCACCAGAAAACACAGATAATTATGATTGATAACAGTAACAAAATTATAGTTATGAAATAGCAATGAAAATAATTTTGTGGCTGGGGTCACCACAACATGAGAAACTGTCTTAAACGGGTGAAGCAGTAGAAAGGCTGAGCAGCACTGCTCTAGGGGAAGCTGGTGGGAACTGCCTTGCTGAAACTGGAAGCTGGCCATGGTCTGAAGCTCTGCTAGGCCTTCTTTACCCTTAACAGAGCCTTTGAGATATCTGAAAAGCATTTTCCAGATTATATTTGAAATTAAAACTAAGTCATGTTGTAAGGAACACATGATGTGGGACTCCCTTCTGTATGCTATGAATATGTTTTATTACCATTGGTTATTAAAGAAGCTGTTTTGGCCAATGACTTAGTAGAGTAAAGCCAGGCGGGAAATTCAAACAGAAATACAGAGAGAAATTAGGCAGAGTCAAGGAGATGTCATGTAACTGCCAAATAAGATGGCTGTGGGAACCTTACCCAGTAAGGTAAGGCATTCTGGCGATAGACAGAATAATAGAAATGGGTTACTTTAAGATATAAGAGTTATCCCATAAGAATCTTGAGCCATTGACCAAACAGTGTTGTAATTAATGTAGTTTCTGTGTGATTATTTGGGAAAAGGAGCAGCAGTCTCTGCCTACAAACACAGAGGCAGGAATAAAACACTGACAACTGGTAGTGAAAAGACTTTACCAAATTACCCCACTCAAGAATCCAACTGTTTATTCAATACTTCCACCTAGAGATCCAACAGATATTTCAAATTATTATTGTTATTTGTTTTATTTTTTTTCAAGACAGGGTTTCTCTGTGTAACAGTCCTAGCTGTCCTGGAACTAGCTTCTGTAGACCAGGCTGACCTCAAACTCACAGAGATCCATCTGCCTCTGCCTCCAAAGTGCTGGGTTAAAGGCATGTGCCACCACTTTCCGGCTTCAAATTATATTTTAAACTCCTTTGGAACCAGGCATGGTGGCAAATGCCTTTAATCCCAGCACTTGGGAGGTAGAGGGAAGCAAATATCTGAGTTTGAGGCCAGCCTGGTACAAAATGAGTTCCAGGACAGCAGGGCTACACAGAGAAACCCTGTCTTGTAAAGAAAAAGAAAAGAAAAAAAAACCTTCTTTTTTTTGAAGGGGAGGGGGCTCAGTGAGTGTAGAAACTTGGCACCTGCTGCTATGCCTGATAACCTGAGTTTGATTCTTGCGAGCCACGTGATTAGGAGAGAACCAGTTTCTGAGAGCTGTTGTGGTCTCTGCCTTGCCATGCCATCACTAAGACCTCGAATCAAGGCAGACTGCCTTTCCCCTAACCTTTCAACGTGGTCTTTTCGCGCTATAAATGGCCCTGCGCAGATGGACCGTGGTCCTCATGGTTTTGCCCTTGTCACAATACTAAAATTAAATACCGGAAGCTCATGCTTCTTGTTGACTGACTTGGCTATTTTGGCCATTTGCCCTAGATGTTTTATTTCTCAAAACCCTGAAAAAATGTTTCTGAATCTTTCTCAGGTCCCACTTTGGCCTTTCTGGGGTGGTAGCTTGACAGATGGAGTGGATTGCTCTAGATATGAGGGTAACTGAAAGTTCCTACTCCTATTCCCAATCTACCCACCAGGAATGATGCAGAAACAAGATATCCTCAAGAACTCTACCAAGCATCAAGAGTACTGTGCGTCTGCTTTCTAATCCCAAGGCCTCAGCAGTTTGGCCAAGCCACTGAGAGAGGAAAACGGGGGCCTCATTTCTTTCCTTTCCTGACCATGTCTCACTATATAGCTCAGACTGACTTTGAACTCGTAATTCTTTTGTCTCAATCTCTGAAGTCCTGGGACTGTGAGCATGAACTATCATATCTGGCCTTATTTACTTTTAAAGATGTTGCCTTTTCATCCAGCCCCATGGTGTGGAAAACTCTAAAGCTAAAGATGAGTAGAAAGAAGTGAAGCAAACATGGAGCACGCTTTCATTATACATACAAGGAGCCTTTAAATGTTTATTACTATGACGTAATTTGTCTGAGAGCTGCATTTTCACCGCTTTCTCCTTGACTCAGACGATTCTGGCATGTGCTGCCTCCTTGGCCGCTGAAAGCATCCCAGGATAAGTCAGAACAAGTTTTCCTTCGTAGGTTTCAAAATTAAAGCTTAAAAATAAAGTTATAATTCATGTGCACGTATGTGTGCCTGCTTATCTGTAGATGTATCTCATGTGTGCTTGTGCCCACAGAAGACACAGGAGGCTGTTGGAACCCTGAGAACTGGAGTTACAGGCAGTTGTGACCCACCTGATATGGGTGCTGGGAATCGAACTCAGGTCTTCTGCAAGAATAATAAGTGCGCTTAACCACTGAGTCATCTGTTCAACTCACCCAAATTGGAATATTTTTTTATTTTATAATATTTAGGGGTGCATGCATGAGCTCACGTGTACCATGTGCATGTAGTGGCCTATGGAGGCCAGAGGCGGGTATAGGATCTCCTGGAACTGGAATTGCAAATGGTTGCAAGAGACTTCATGGTTGTTGGGAACTGAACCTGGATGCTCTGCAAGAGCAGCCAGTGTTCTTAACCATTAAGCCATCTTTCTAGTCCCACCCTCCAAATGCTGGAACTTTAAAACTGGATCTTTTCCCTAAGTATCTTACTTGCCTTAAGGAGAAAGTCTATCTTCAGGAGGTCCTGGATCTGGTCATACTGGAAACCAACTAAATTCTCACTCACTGTCTTTCTTCCCTACATGTATGTGTATATGGATTATGTGTGCCACATGTGTGGTGGTCAGAAGACAAGTCTCTATAGTTGATTCTCTCCTACAACCATGTCAGATCCAGGGATCGAACTCATCAGACCTGCAAAAAAAAGTGTCTGCATCCTCTGAGCCAGTTCCCCAACTGATTTGCTCTTTCTTCATCTTGTTCAAGCAATACTCCTTTTTGCCTAAGGCAGTTTGTAATAGATTCTTCTTATGTGCAACCAAGAGTTTGGAGTTGGGGGTCAAAATTTTATCTGCTTGTTTCTTTTTGTGTGTGTGGTTCCGGGATCAAACCTGGAGCCTTGAGTATGCTAGTAAGCGATCTTCCACTGGGCCACATCCCTGATGATATCACTCTTAAATGTTAGCAAGACATTAATATTTAATAATTGTGTAATATTGAAAAGCTCTAATATGCCCTGATTTTGCCTACCTTCTCTGAGCTAGGTTCAACGAAGTACGTAGTGATGGAGTTGATGCCGGATGTCATGCTGAAGAGCCACCTGATGCCAGTGATCACAGTGTGCAGGACATGTTCCCTGCTGTGCACATAGTGATAGGCAGTGCTGAAAGCATTGGCAACGCCCTGTGAAGACATACAATTCAACCTACATTTTTTAAAATTACAAAGGGGTCACTAATAATGGTCTCTTAAATCTATGTTCAACAAATTAGTTAAAAATCAGTTCTCAAGAGGTCTTCTGAGGTTCTGTTATGCAAAAACGATCATCAAGACATTAAAGGTGC
Organism: Myodes glareolus; assembly: GCF_982192425.1. Lineage (NCBI taxonomy): Eukaryota > Metazoa > Chordata > Mammalia > Rodentia > Cricetidae > Myodes > Myodes glareolus. The sequence continues at coordinate 46,230,462 of NC_142034.1, read as the reverse complement.
AGAGAGGACCATATACCTGTTTATACCTCATGAAAAATATGTGCTGTCAGAAGAAGATAAACTTAGAAAGGAAGAGTCATTTTATTATTATTATCATTATTGTTATTGTTGTTGTTATTGAGATGATTCTCATTATGTGGCTCTGCCTGTCTGGCCTAGAACTTGCTGTGTAGACCAAGCTGACTTTGAACTCATAGAGATCTACCTATCTCTGCCTCTCAATTTCTGGAATTAACCTGGCTCCCAATATTAATTTTTTTGTCTCTATGACCTTTACCATCAGGTCAACAGAGCAGAATATGTTTGGTTTCAAGACTTACAAATGCTAGTTACACATTCTTCCTATAAGTAAAAGACTGTTCCACAGAGAGGGGATAGATGGGAAGTCCATAAATCCCAGTTGTAGCCTTGTCAAAAAACTCTAGGATGGTCAGGCAGTGATAGTGTATGCCTTTAATCCCAGCACTCAGGAGGCAAAGGCAGGCAGATCTCTGTAAGTTCGAGGCCAGCCTGGTCTACAAGAGCTAGTTCCGGGACAGGCTCCAAAAGCTACAGAGAAACCCTGTCTCAAAAAAAAAAAAAAACCCAAAAAACGAAACAACAAAAAAACGAAACAAAACAAAACAGAAAACTCTAGGAACCACAAAACCACACACACACACACACACACACACACACACACACACACACACACATATGTGGGAGAAACATATATAGAGATCAGATTCAAGAAAGGGAGGAGAGATATAGATATATAATGAAGGGATTGATTGAAATCATTTAAGGGTAACCCAGGGATTTAATTTCCAGGACTAGAGACCTAATTTATAATCTTTCGGACATGCTCACTAGTAAGACTATAAGTAGTTAATTTACTGACACCTTCATACTCTACCATTTGCTTCATAGTAATTTGACATGAGAATTAATCTTTTTAAAAACGATGTTCAGAGAAGGAACCTCCCAGCCTCCTCAGTTATCCAGAACCTCCCAACCTCCTCAGTTATCCAGACAGTAAGGTGAGAGAGAAAGCAAAGTACAAAGCCGATTACACACGCAGAGCATGGGCTTAGTGGGACGAAGAGCACGGGTGCAGCGGGCTCCTGACTTGCTACAGTCCACAGACTGCTGGGGGATGTTTGTACACTGTGTGAAGATGTATTTACTGTGACTGGTGTTAATAAAAAGCTGAATGGCCAATAAATAGACAGGAGTTATAGGTAACATTTTTGGGAACAGAGAGGACTCTGGGAAGAAGAAAGGCAGAGACTCTGGGAGGAAGAAAGGCATGGAGAAGAAACAGGAGGTACAAGATGGATGAGAGATAATGCCATGTGATAGAATGTAGATTAATATAAACGGGTTAATTTAAGCTATAAGAGCTAATTAGGAACAAGTCTAAGCTATAGGCCAAGATTTCATAATTAATTAATAAGTCCCTGAGTCATTATTTGTGAACTGGAGGCCCAGAGAAAAATCTGATTACATATGGCATCCAACGTGGAGGCTTGGCTATTCAATTAGGGCCTGAGAAAGTGGTCTCTTGGGGAGGTTCAGTGTACAGAGACATGTCTCTTTTAAGAGGCACTGCTGTGCAGCAGAGCACTTGAACAGCTGGCATGATAGGTAAAAGTGCCTTCTGCATCATGGACCGAGCACCTTCCCAGAGCTGGGGTGGTGAAGGTACCTGCATGAGGCTAAGCTCTCAGGGAGCCAAGGGGTGGGGGAGAGCCAGCTGCCAGAGCCACTCAGTGGCTGGCATGTCTGTTTAAGGTTTATCTCAGGGTCAGAGAATGCTGTAGGTGCCTAGGAAGCCAGGTTCACACACACACACACACACACACACACACACACACACACACACACACACACAAACTCTAAGAAGCACAGTATGCTTTAAAATATACTTAAGATGCTGAAGAAAGAAAAGAAAAATGGATATAGACAGTCATAGAAAAAGTTTAAAACTAATAAATTAAAAATCTTTAAAGAGTAAAATGAAAAGAATAAACTATGTAAGGATGGAAACCACAATGGGCATCTGGATCCTGTATGGTATTTTCTGACCTTGAATGTTTTAAATGTTAATATACAAAAAGCAATAGCTGCTGAGAGACACTGGATTATGGAAATCACTAAATTAAATCAGCCTATATATTTTAGGAATGTCTTAACTTCAAAATGGAAGTCAGAAATTTGTGTGTTGAGGAAGAGTTTATATCTTTGTTTCCACAGGAAACAAAAGTTATTATTCTCTTCAAAATTAGAAAAGATCAGATTTGATTGTGGGAGACCTGAAAATCTTGGCTACAGACATGAAGGAAAAGAAAAAAGTCAAGAAAGACTGCAAGACAGGTGATGTGTGGGATGATTCCTTTATAAGGAAACCATTTTGAGACTGGATGAGACGGGATAAATCTTGTTGGCTCATGACTTATCATTACATGCCTTTCATATGGATAGATAGAGATTTATATTATAGTTTGGTTATGCAACCCAAAGGGATTTATAAAATTGACAAATACCTTTTAGCTGCTCAAAAATAGAACAAAAAAATCATCTTTAGCTGACTTGTGCACATCACACATTCCACACTTGTGTTAATACAGGACTCTGGGAAGGAGAAAGGCAGAAACACCAGGAGACATGGAGAGGAAGCAGGAGGTGCAAGATGGAAGAAAAGTAATACCATGTGATAGAACATAGATCAATACAATGGGTTAATTTAAGTTATAAGAGTTAGTTAGGAATAAGCCTAAACTATAGGCTAAGCTTTAATATTTAGCTAATAAGTCTGTGTTATTGTTTATGAGATGGCAGACTGAAGAAAAATCTGACCACAGCATCCGTTACTTTAAATCTATAGCTTTATTGCAATTTCTATCCATAAAGTTAGATCAAAATATTCTAGCTATTCAGTCTGAAATGTGCCCGTCATTTTCATGATCTAATTTGAAAACATGAATTCTTTTTTTTTTTTTTTGAGACGAGGTTTCTCTGGAGTTTTTGGTGCCTGTCCTAGAACTAGCTCTTATAGACCAGGCTGTCCTTGAACTCATGGAGATCCACCTGCCTCTGCCTCCCTAGTGTTGGGATTAAAGGTGTGTACCACCACTGCCTGTCTGAAAACATGAATTCTCAAGAAATATTTGGGCTTGTTTATTTTCCTCAAAATTTAGAAGACTAAGCAAGAGCTGTAAGGACGCATACCATGTTTAGTACCCCTTGTGGAGAGAACAAAGGATCTGATAGCGAGCACTATTAATAAAAACAAACATATTCCTTTCTCCTAGCTCCATTGTTGCTGCTGTGAAAAAAATATCCTGACACAACTCAGGAAAGAGAGGGCTAACTCCAGATTGCAGTGTATTACTTCAGGAACGTCAAGGCGGGAATGGAAAGCACCTAAAGCAGTGGTTCTCAACCTGTGGGGTATGGCCTTTGACAAACCTCTATCTTCTAAAGTATTTATGTTATGATTCATAACAGTAGCAACTTCTCAGTTATGAAGCAGCAATGAAAATAATATATGGTTAGGGTCACCACATCATGAGAACCTGTATTAAAGAGTCACAGCATTAGGAAGAAGTTATGCTGAAAAAGCATCACATGCATGGTCAAGAGTAGAAAGAGAATAAACTTATGCATCTTTGCTTGCTTGCTGCTAGGCTCAACTAGCTTCCTCCCAACACTGTTTGGGACCCCTCAGCCTTAGGAACGGTGCTGCCCACAGATCCCTGCCTTTGAATGGTGCTGCCCACAATAGTTTGGATCTTCCTACAGCTATTAACAACCAAGATAACCTCTACAGACAGGCCCATGGGCTAACCTAATCTACATAATCCCCATGGAGACTCTCTCCCCAGTTAGTCTGGTTGTGTCAAGATAACAGTTAAATCTACCCAGCACACCCTTCTACATGTTCACTCCTGTTTTGTGGATCTCAGGGGGTTAGTCATTGGTTCTGTTACAAAGCATCATTTTCTCTTCCTATGCTTAGTGCTAGGAGAAATATAAACAATATTCCCAGAGAGGCTCGAGTATGGATGTGTCCAAGTCTTTCCCAAATTATAAGGAATATGTCAAAAGCTGAGGATAAGGGCAACAGAACAAGCATGGCGACACTGTTTACCTACAGCTTTACTCTCCGTCCCGGCTTTCGGGTTGACTTTGAAGACGTATAGACAGAGAAGCTCTTGACTCCTGCTCTTGTAGACTTCTAACTTACCTGATAGAATTTGATCTCATGCGGTAGGAAGATGTTTATTTCATGAGGATCACGAAGAGTGTCAACTGCCAGGACCCCAAAGATCCTCATATACACATCCTGAAGAGGCAGAGCCAGGAATGAACCATTATGCTCCTTCTTACTGCGAGAATTATTCCAGAAGAAGATATTCCCATGGTGCTGAACTTGTGGGACATGGATTGGCTTGCCTTCATCCACTACTGTAAAGCTGTTGAAAAGGGATTAAAAAGGATAGGGAAAAGTCACAGGCTTTAGATTAAACCACAGAGAAGACAAAATATAATCTTCTATAATTCTAAGCATTATATGTGGGGGAGATAGATCAAGTAATATCACCGGTTTAGAGGGTCTGACTTGGAAAAATTAAAAATAAATCTTGGGGCTAGAAGTAGTTGAAGGTAGAGACCATGTGTGTGGTATGTGCGAGGCATGCAGTTCAGTCTCCAGTACTACGGAAGAGAAACAGAAATAAGGAACCAACCTCAGATTCTAACGAGGTTCCAAATTATAGAGCCAACATTGTAAAACCGAGCCCCTAAACGGTAAACCATTTCCAGAATGAGAAATGATCTGGTAAAACCAATTAGGGTCATGGGGCTTGAGTGATGGATCAGCAGTTAAGAGCACTGTTTCTCTTTAGAGGACCTGAGTTCGATCCCCAGAACCCACATGATGGCTCATAACTCTAGTTTCAGGGGATCGGATACTCTCTTCTGGCCTCTACAGGCACCAGACATGCAAGTGATGTGCAGACAGACATACATCCCAGAAAAATACCCATATACACAAAATAAGTAAATTGATAAAAATACAACAACAACAACAACAACAAAAATCACTTAGGACTGGAAGTGCATCAGGTCCCATTCTGGAAGCGCTGGTGACTTAGTGACAGTTCTCTCTTGAGCAAATCACTAAGGTTCAAAGCCAATTCACTTCAGAGAGGAAAAAACTGTTTTAGAAAGATATACCCAGAGCCAGGCATGGTGGCACAAACCTGTAATCCGACTTGTAAGGTAGAGGCAAGAGAATCAGGAGTTCAAGGCTAGCCTTGATTGCACAGGGAGTTGGAGGCCAGCTTGAAGTACATGAGACCTATCTTTAAAATGAATAGAAAGAAACAGACTCTTCAAGTTCTTACCTGATTCCCTTCATGTCCCTGTAGAGCACTTTGTTCAGGACAAATGGAGCATCATCTAGGGTACAAGCCACATTCCTCAAGAGAACGTCCCCTCTTTCTGGCAGGAGTATGTTTTCTTCTAAGAGGGAAATGTGAGCACTGATCTTCTTATTTCCATGAGCCTCAGCATCCTGGGACAAAATATTTCTGATCATGGATTTGTATTTGTCAAGGGCTACAGAGCTCCCCTAATCCCTTTGCTAGCCTATTTGGGAATCTAGCACCAATAATTTCATTGAATAAATGATACCGATATTACCGACCATGGGCAGTGGAAAAAAGACATTGCCCTTCAAGCCTGACTTGTATTAGTGGAATGAGTGACTTATATGTAGTTAGGTTGCTTTACTAAAAATAAACACAACCCAAACCGCAACAAAACCCCTTAACTCTAATCAAATTAAAGGTTCAAAACTTAGATCCTTTAGAACCACGATCCTAGTGAGGTGAGGGCCTCAGCAAAGCGTATTGATTTCCGAGGGCGTTGCAAGAAGATGGCTTCGTCCTACTCATCTTTCTTTCTCCATCCAAACAGGAACGGAAAAGCAAAGCTCCTGAGGATCTGCTCTAAGTTTTAAAAAGATTTCTTTACTTTTATGTTATGTGTATGGCTGCTCTGCCTACATGCATGTGTGTGCTCCACATGCTTGCCTGATGCCAGCAGAGGCCAGAAGAGGACATTAGCTCTCCTGGAACTGGAGTTACAGATGACTGTGAGTCACCAGGTGGGTGCTGGGAACTGAAGCTGAGTCCTCTGCAAGAGCAGCCAGTGCACTTAATAGCTGAGTCATTTTCCGGCCTCAAGGAATTCCTAACCGTCTAGATTTCATCGGGGACATTTCAGGAAAGAGTTTCTCGGAGATGAAGACTTAGAAGATTAGGTTTTGCTGTGGCATTCATCCAAGTTTGTTTTTGTTCTTTCTTCTTTCACCCATTCTTTCCCGCCACCCTCATGGCCTCCTTTCTGTTTTCATGCTACATGTGACCCTTTGCATTAGCCTCTCTCTCCTCAACACTTCTTGTTCCCTTCTTGTGGTCTCTCATTTAGTTTCACAGTCTGTACTCACTCCTGTGATGACTATTCTTGATGTCAACTTGACTACATCTCGGATTAACCAAAACATAAGATGCTGGGTACACCTGTGAAGGATTTTTCTTGGTTTAATTATTTGAGGGGGAGCCCCACCCTAAATCTGGATCCTTTGAGGAAGATCTAGCTTAAATCTTGGCCCCAACTTCTAGGAACAGCCTATAAACGACACGGAACAACAAAGCATTGCTCTTTGCCCGCCGGCTCTCACTCCTGCTGGCAAGCTCACTTCTTCACTGGTATTGGAGTCTATTTCTCCGGGATTCCAGTGGAAACTGAAGACCAGCTGAGACATCCAGCCTCATGGACTAAACAGTTACTGGATTCTTAGGCCTTTCATTGGCAGACAGTCATTGTTGGACTAGCTGGACAACAGCCTGTAAGCCATTCTAATACCCCTCCCCCACACATCTTTTGTCTGAGACAGGTTCTTTCTATGTAATCCTGGAGCTCACTACGAAGACCAGGATGGCCTTGAACTCACAAAGATCCTCCTGCCTCTGCCTCCTGGATGCTGGGATTAAGGGTGTGTGCTATCCTATATGTATATGTGTGTGTGTGTGTGTGTGTGTGTGTGCGTGTATGTGTGTGTGTGTACTGTCAGTTCAGTTTCTCCATAGAACTCTGAGTAACACATTCCCTTTATTCATAGATACATATTATTAAAAGTTAGGCTCTGCTTATGAGGGAGAACAAGCAATTCTTATCCTCTGGAGTCTGGGTCACATCATTTAATATTTCTAGAAAGCTCCATTTTTCTGCAAATGTCATAATTTATTTATAGTTTAGCAAAATTCCATGAGTATCTGTGCCACAATTTCATTATCCATCATTCTACTGATAGTCCTCTAGGCAGCTTCTATTTCTCTGCCGTTGTGAAAAATGTAGGAATGAATGTGAACATGCACGTATCTCTGTGGTAGGGTATAAAGTTCTTTGGTGTATGCTCAGAAGTAATACAGCCGAGCCACATGGTGGTTCTGTTTATTAGTTTTTTGAAGAACATCCACACTGATTTCTATAGTGGCTGCATTAGTTTATATGTTCATCAACACTGAATAAAGCCTCCTCATCAGCTTTTGTGGCCATTTGTTTAGTGATGGACAAGTTGTTCTTTCACCTCTACACACAAACCCTGGCATACTCCCCAATAATAAAAATGAACTTTAAACAACTAAAAATTATTTTTTATGAGTAAATTATTCCACAAGCATCATGCAAAGTAAATGCAGCCTGCACTATTGCATATCTCCCTACTGGCATTTTTCATTATCATTCAATTATCTAGTCTTGGCATATTTGATTCTCAGAACAAATATGTTTCCAGGATATAATTTAAAGCACAAATAATAAAAACCCAGAGACAGATATTGGGGTTCAACCAAAAGCCAGAAAAGCAAAACAACCAAATTACTAGAGAGTCTCACCTCTCCCAAGGCTAGACAACTGCAGACTAAGCAGATTTTGCAGTCAGAGCCTCTCTCTCCTCCAATTTTATGTTTACTTTAGTACTGGGATTAAAGGTGTGAGGCACCAACACCTGGATTTGTTTCCGCATTGATCTTGTGTAATCCAAGGTGGCCTTGAACTCACAGAGCTCCAAATGCTTCTGACTCCTAAATCCTGGGATTAAAGGCCTGTGCCACCACTTCCTGACCTCTAGTGGCTTAGCTTTGCCCTTCTGATATTCAGGCAAACTTTATTTATTAAAACATAAATAAAATATCACTATATTTCCCATTTTTGTCTAAAATAAAAAGAGGGTTATAGCTAATATAAGAGAAACTATATACAATAAGTACAATAAGTATATGCAATATATACAGAAAATAATTATATCAACAATGTCTAGTCATTTGCATTTGACAAATCTAGAGAAAATACTCCATGTCTATCCTTTCTTGGTGAGTCCAAAGTCTTGTACCTAATTTACTTTCTATCATAACTTGTTTTCTGTGTCTGGAAAACTGTAACTATCTAGTCTTCAACTTCCTCAGAGACCAAAGAAGGAAATAATATTATTTGAGAAAGCGGGGAGTGCAAGCAAGTGACTTCTAAAAAATGTGAGAAATGACAGAAACTGCTGGATGCCTGGATAGTCACTCAAAGTTCCTCTGCAATGTTGGGGCATCCTTCTTTGGCCTATGTGTCTAGCATATTCAACAGACTTTTCTGTGAAACAGGATAGTCTGAAGGGCTCTCCCTCATTGTCTTGACAATGTTTGATAGTCACTTTGTTTTGTCTTGCTTGTCCAATTATGACAGCATACTGTCACCAGTCAAGGCAAGGGCATTTTCTTGCCCAGTGGCTTACTTTTGCCACAAAGAAAGTAAACTCCATGTAGAGTTTCTTTGATGCCCATTATCTTCTCTGAAGTAGATCGGTGCTGCCAGGAGCAGACATTGTCAGAAAAAAGAAGAAGAACCTATGTTATTAAAACATCTTAACTGCCATAGTCTGTAGATCTCTGAAGTATTTGAAGATGACCTGTCTATCTAAAATATATCTTTGTTTGACCTTGAAAATATACCTAATGAGACTACAAGTTCGATTATACTAGACGATTAACTACTAACTTGCATTTCCTTATTATCCAAAACAGTTGGCAATAATAAATTTCAAGGACTTGAAATTTGCATTTCATTGCTAAATGAGTGGTATAGACAATACTTCAAATAAGATTAGAAATATATGTACAGTATGTTCTAACAAGATCCCAGCTTTATCTTACTTAGCTTGCTTTATTTTTTATTTATATTTTAAAAGACAGAACTTTGCATAGCTCAGTCAAGCCTCAAATTCAGTATATAGCCAAGAACCATTTGAAATTCCGAGCTTCTTGGCGCTACCTTTTGAGAGTTGAGACAGCAAGTATGTGCCACTCATACTTGATTAATGAAGAGCTGGGGTTTGAACTCAGAGCTTCATACATGTTAGATACCCTAGCAATGGAACTACATTCCCCACCCCTCACTTAGGTTTGAGTCATTTATATTTTTTGTAATAAATAAATCATCTGTAGCATCACACAGTGATTTTTTTCAAGCAAAGTTTATGTGTTCCTCCTATGTAGCCACTGAAAATCATATACTGTGAGAAAATATTTCCTCTTACTTTACTTTAGAAAGCATACCTGGGTGAGGGCCCTAAAGGTCTCAGTATACACTGGCTCCAGGGACACCCCACTTGTCTCTGCAGCATGTTGGATCTGATGTAGCCATTTCCGTCTTGCACAATTCCTTAGGCCCTCAGTGTGACTCCTCTCTAAAGCACTCATCAGGAATTCCACAACACTGTCCAGAATTTGGTCTTCATTGCCCCTGAGTTCAGACACAACCAATTCTATGTACCTCTGAAATTGCTTTGAAGACAATTTGACTTCATGACCAGGATGGGACTTTGGAAATTGGATGTGCAGTTTAGCTAAAAGACGTAAGTGAGAAACAGAAAATGGACTGAAGTTTATTAACCTGAGAGAAAGCTGAAGCCCTCCCATGTATGTTCTATGGATTAGTGAGTACATTAAAGGAATTTCTGAGCACTGAGACTGACTTCCTGTATGAATTCAGTATGACTTCTACGCTGGCTATGTTTGTGTTTTAATTCTACCTCCAGCCAGGTGAATTCCTAGAGCCTCCTGCAACTCCTCCTGATTGTTTGTCTTCCAAATCCTATCCTTTTGCTCTTTGGCACTGTTCCTTGTGGCCACTCCTTTCCATTCCTACTTTTATAACCCCAAATAGATTTTATCACTTTATAGTAGGCTTACAAATAGTAAATGATTCATACATATTTTTAAAACTAAAAACACTACCTGTTGGGCTAGGACTATGTCTCAGGGGTAGTGGACTTGACTAGTATCCACAGAGTCCTGGGTTCAGTCTCCAGGACACACACATATACCACACACACACACACACACACACACACACACACACACACACATGCACCCCACACATATAATGCCACAAATGCACATACACACACCATACACATACAACACACACATCACACACACATATAATGCCACAAATACATATACACACACTACACACATACACAATATACACACATATAGTACCACAAACACACATATACACACCACACACATGCTACACACACATACACATCACACACACAACACACACACATAATACCACAAACACACATATACATACAACACACATACACACCACACACATACACATTACATCACACACATATACATATCACACACAAATACACACACCACACACTACATACACGTACAAATCACACACATATATAATACCATAAACACATATACACATCACACACACACACACCATACACACATATACGCACACATACACCATACACACATACACCACACACACACACACACACACCACACATTGCTTATACTTTCCCGGATTTAGGAGACTAAAGCAGAAAGAGCACGTGGTTTTGGAAACAGCCTGGGCTGCCTGAGATTATCTTGTTTTTCTCAAAAGGCCGAACTAAAGCAACCCACACAGCTTGTGTTATGCAATTCCATGATTCAAGTTCCTTCTTGAATCTAGCCTAGTTTCAAATCATACCTGCCCTCCGTACCATCGAAGAATGGTATTCTCTCCTTCTCATAGTTCCTGACCGCAGTTTGCATATATCTGCATCCGCACTTTAAAAAAGTTATTGTTCTACCATATATTATATTCCAGTCATAGTTTCTCCTCCTTCTTCTCCTCCTAGTCCCTCCCTACCACCTGTCCCCAGATCTACTCCTTCAAAAAAGGGCAGGCCTCCTGGGGATATCCACCAAACATGGTTATCAAGGCGCAATGAAACTAGGCCCCTCCCCTCAAAATAAGACTGAATAAAGCAACCCAGTAGGAGGAAAAGGGTCCCAAAGCAGGCGAAAGAGTCAGAGACAGCCCCCATGCCCACTGCTTTTTTTTTTAAAGCAAGGGGCTAGAGAAATAGCTCAGAAGTTTAAGAGCACTGGCTACTCTTCCAGAGGACCCAGATGTGATTCCCAGTACCCACATGGCATCTCACAACCATCTGTAACTCCAGTTTCAGAGAATCTGACACCCTCTTCTAACCTCCAAGGGCACAAGCCATGCATATGGTGTATATGCATACATATGCAAAATGCCCATATACATAAAGAATAAAAACTAAGTCCAGTCTAGGACTCACCAGCCCCAGGGCTCTCCAGGTCCAGAACTCTCCAGCTCCAGGACTCTCCAGACCCAGGACTCACCAGCACCAGGACTCGTCAGCCCCAGGACTCTCCAGACCCAGGACTCACCAGCACCAGGACTCGTCAGCCCCAGGACTCTCCAGGCCCAGGACTCTCCAGGCTCAGGACTTGTTTTTTCATTCAACATTAAATTACCAAGTCCATCATGTTATTTGTGTAGCTTTGACTTATTCATCTTAGCCACTGTATTCATTATGTGAGTGAGACATCATTGATTATTTGTTCTCCTGGCAATATGCATTTCATGTATTTTTAATATTTCACTCCTAGAAGCTGCATTATAAGCATTTTGGTACATGTCTCCTGGTGCATCTATGAAAGCATTTTGATATTTATTATATATTAACAAGTCAAACGGATGTGGTGGCTTATAATGATTGCTAACCTGATAGGACCAATAATTACCTTGGTAACAAAGTAATTGTTTGTTCTCTGGGCTTATCTGTGAGGGAGTTTTTAGATTGGGTTAATTGAGGCGACAGGGTACATTCCTTGAGCTAGATCACTTGAATTAAATAAAAAAGAGAAAGTGAGTTGAGTTCCAGCATTCACTCCTGTTCGCTTCCTGACTGTAGTAGCAATGACAATGTGCCAGCTACCTCCCTCTCCTGACACCACACTTTCCTCACCATGATGGCCCATGCCCCAAATTGAGAGTCAAAATAAACCCTCCCGTCTGTACGCTGCTTTGATAGGTATTTTTGTCACAGCAGAGCAGAGTATCTGATAGGGCACATGCCCCTTCCTTCTAAAGTGGGTCCTAGCTTTTCTCTCAAAATGTCTTCCTTGTGCTTTTCTTTCCCTTTCATGATGAGAATATCCATCCAACGCCATTTATTTGACAATTAAGAAACACTACCTGGAACTTGCAGTCATTTTATCATGTGCAAGCTCTTATTTCTGTAGTTAAACATTCATTGACTTTTAGCTTTTTAGCATCCACTGATTTTCTTCCTAGTGTTTGCAGTTACGGTTTTGCCTTGGGGAAAACCTTTAAGAGCTGCTTTAATAGCTGCTCGCGGGTTTGAGTGGGATCCATTGGAGTTTTAGAGGTAGAACATGTACTCCAGGGTCATACCAGCCAGGGCATTCTCTGCCTCTACTCAGAGTGGCTGGTTTAGTGTAGTATAACGCCAGGTCTTTTCTGTGTGTGTGTGTGTGTGTGTGTGTGTGTGTGTGTGTGTAAAGCAGAATCTCACTCTGCAGTCCTGGATGGCCAGGAACTTGCTGCATAGACTAGGCTGGACTTGAACTCCTGGGCACTAGGGTTAAAGGTGTTTGCCACCATGTCTGAATGCATGACTGAATGTGAGACTTTTTTGCTTGAGTGATTAGGTGGAGGATATTCCACTTTATCCTTGTTGACTTGAATGATCCTGAGATAATGTGAGTCTGAACCTGCTTACCACAAAGTAAAGGGTTGTATGACACTAGCACCAAAACAGAGAAGAGAGTGGAAAGCAAGAGAATAAGGAAGAACTGGACACCTCCTAATGTCATAATTTGAACCCCAAAACCTAGTTGTACTGTGAACTAGACCTGGACATTACATATGTGAGTGGATTCCTTTATTTTCTTGGAGTTGGGTCCTCAATGACTTGAACCAAAGTATCCGAAGTGTTTCACTCACTAAACAGATAAAAAGTACTTCACAAAGTCAGGTGTAGTGGGTGGTGCACACCTCTAATCTAAAAATTTAGGAGACAGAGGCAGGAGGATCTCAATGAGCTCAAGGCCTGCCTGGTTTACACAGTGAGATCCAGAACAGCCAGGACTAGAGAGATCCTGTCTCAAAAACAAAGCAAAGCAAAGAAAAACAAACAAACAAAAAAGTGCTTTGTGGTTCATCTTCTTACTGTTCTTTGTCAGCTCATCCCTTTCTCTCCTTAGCAATCTGATCTTCAGGCTATCAAGATGGGCAGAACAAGAGAAGCATCTGCTTTTGGTCAGAGAACGTCAAAGTGATACAGAGCAGAGTATCAGAGCTCACAGGTGCTGAGAATGGCATCCTTGGAGAAAAGTTTGGATGGGTTGTCTGAGCCTGAGCAGCGTGAGAGCCACAGTGGAAGAGCAACCATTAGCCTGTGTGGGTGAAAAGGTGGCTCTACAGAGAGATAGGTTAAGTTTGGGTGTCTAGGTCCCATTTAGATTCTGAGTGTTGAGAAGAGTGAAAAGAGCATCCAAATGGAAGACCATCAGAGTCACAGTCTGAACAAGATGCAGAGACTATTTATATTCAAGGGAACGCCAATGTGAGAAATCAGTCTTAGTAAGACTTCCAGGTAGCAGTCAGCTCTGTATCAGGAGCCAGGGCCTAAATGGGCTGAGGAGGGCATCTATGTGAAAAGGAGCCTTGGCGTGCATGCAGTGTTAGAGCCGAAGTTAGGCACGTCTATGGGGCTGATGTGAGAAGGGGAAAGGATCTATAAAAGTAGGAGGAAATAAGAATGGTTTCTGTTGTTTTGAATTGGACATGGAGGTATAGGTGTGAATTCAAGATTTTTAATATTAGTAGAGATGTGTTTTATATCCACATAAACATGCATGTGAATATGCAATTTTTCTACCTCTGTCTCCTGAGAAACCCCAGAGTAGTGCCTTTGGAGAAATGAGCTTGTGAATAACTTACATCTTGACTTATAAATACTACCCTTCAGTTAAAAAAAAAAACAAAAACTAAGGTAGTTCTTGGGGAAGCTGATTATTCAGGATGGAAACAGGCGAAGCCTAGAATATACCCGAAAGATCTCATATCAGAAAGCCAATGCATGCTCAAGAACGATGGAGACATTAACATGCTAGAGAAACCTGTCTACATTCCTTTAAAAAGGGAAAATACTTATCTGCACAGTGGTTCAGAAATCCTCAATGTTTAAGAATCTCAAGAAAAATCATGCTGAGTGCAAAGAAGCCTTACCTAAAAGAGTGTTTATCATATGATTCTGCTTTCATGAGACGCTAGACAAGAGAAATTATGGTAGAAAAACCCTCAGTGGTTGCCTTGGGAATTGGGCTGTGGGACTGCATGGGAAAAGGACAGCTTAGGCTGTGGGTGTATGGGCTTCATCACAAGTTTCTTTCAGACTGACTGTCCATTTGAACATGTTCACAATACAAAGTTGAGAGTGGGAGAGATGAGAGGACATAGAAGCCAGACACAAAGGACTAAATCTGGGTCAACACGAGCATGGAAACAATGATACGATTGGATTATAGCCACAAGAAACTGCGGCATGCTATTATAAACAAAAGGTGGGACAGAAGAGAAAAGTTCAAAGTACATTTACAAAATACTATTTATATACAGAAGAAAGTGACTTTAAAGTAGAAGGACTCAACAGAAAAACGTTGTTCTGAGAGTTATCATGTACCCCAGATTAGCTTTGAATTTGCTATGTAGCTGAGACCAGCCTCATTCTATAGATGTGTGCCATAAAGCCTTAGTTTATGAAGTGCTGGGAATCAAACTCAGAGCTTTGTGCCTGTGAGGCAAGCACACTACTTACTGGGCTATATATTTAGCCCAGCATATATCATTTTAATCAACTGATCAATGTTATCAACATAGGGTTTCTAATAGAGTTCAATAAGAATAAAACATTGATTATGTGTTCTGATACTGCCAAAAGATGAATAACCTGGGTTTAACCACAAAGAAACATCAGAGAAATCCGTGGGAAGAGCATACTATAAACAACTAGTTTACAACTTTCTAGAAAACAATAGTAGTTTTATGTCTGCTCGAGGAAATAAAAATATAAGAAAAAAAAAAAGAAAAGGAAGAGGAAAAAGATCAGTAAAGAGGCTGGGCAGTGGTGGCACAAGCCTTTAATCCCAGTGGTATAGGTCTGGTGGTATAGGCCTGCAATCCCAGTTACTCAGTGAACTGAGGCAGGAGGATTGAAAGTTCAAGGTTGGCCTAGATTACACAGCCAGTTTAAAGCCAGTCTGGAAAGCTTAATAAAACATTTAATTTTTTTTTAAATGGCTGGGTGGTGTTGGTGCACACCTTTAATCCCAGCACTTAGGAGGTAGAGAGAAGCAAATATCTGAGTTTGAGGCCAGCCTGATCTACAGAGTGAATTCCAGGGTGGCCAGGGCTACACAGAGAAACCATGTCTCAAAGAAAGAAAAAAATAAAAGAAGAAAATTTAAAAACTAAAGAAAGGGCTAGAAAGATACAGTTCAGGGTGCTTGGCCATCATACATAAGGCTGTAAATTCAATCCCAGGATTGAAAGGAGGAAAAAAATTAAATTAACAGCAGATTTGGAACAACCAATGTGCATACATCTCTCTCTCTCTCTCTCTCTCTCTCTCTCTCTCTCTCTGTATGTGTGTGTACATGTATGTGTGTTATATACATGTTTATGAGTGTGTGAACTTGTGCATGTGAAGGTCAGAGACTGATGCTGGCTGTCTTTCTCAATTCCTTTTCACTTTATTTTTGAGACAGAGTCACCCACTGAACCTGGAGCTCAGATTCTTGGGTCTCTGCCTCCCCAGTGCTGAGGTGCCTGACTTTTACGCAGATGCTGGGATCCAAATTCAGAGCCTATGCTTCTATAGCAAGAACTTTACCAACTGAGTCACTCTCCAGCCCCTATTGCTTGTTTCTGACTTTGTGTAAATGGCATAGAAATGAGAAACTGAAAGTTATTACTGCAACTTAAATAGGAAGATGCTAATATTTTACCTTTCTTCATAGATTCTCTCTCCATCCCCTCCTTATATGTGTACAAAAGATCATCAACTTCACTCAGATTCAGAAAGCCTGAGCCATTATTGTCCCACTTCTGAAAGAGGGCTTCTAGAAGAAGCACCCGTCGGATTTGGAAGGCGTTTTGTCTAACCTAGGACACAGATGGGAAAATAAGCACGGGAGATGCAGTCTTTTTGTGGCGGCAGGGGGTTGCATTTAAAGGAAGTGTAGCATCTCACTATTTTTTTTTAAGAAACAGCTTGCTTTGGTGCTAAGATATTAGAGGAAAATGCAGAGTCTGATTTTAATGCCCTAATTGCCATTTCCCTGTTTCTCGTCTCAACCAAAAACACACTGGAAATTGCTGTACAAGATCAAAACACTGGATTAGAAAGGGTAATACACTTTTGAGAGCACATCCTGCTGATCTACATTCCATATTAGGTTCCCAGCACCCACATCTGACAGCTCACAACTGCCTGTAACTGTAGCTCCAGGGGGTCCAAAACCTCTGATCCTCATAGACACTTAGACTCATACATGCACGCACGGTAAATAAAGTATCTTCTGGCTAAGGAAAGGGGATGGCATCTGAGGAGTCCAAAAGGATATCAAGCCTTGAATAAACTCAGTGGGACTAGTTCCTACATTTCTCACGAGACAGCGTATGCTGCTCATTTAAGGCGATGTGTGTGAATGTGAGTACTTATCACTCAAGAAAGCAGTAAGTTCTTAGGGAATGTGTGCCACTGGGGGCCATGAACACAAATACATACTCAAGGCATAAACATATCCCTAAAGTCTATGTATTGGCATATCTGCTCACATGGCAGCCAGTATGCACACAAATTGTCACATCTCCATCTATCTGTACCTCGGGCTTCAGAGAATAGAAACAAAGCTGCACCCTGAGCCATCTCTTGCCAGAAGCAATCATGTCATTTTTAGGAAAGTGCGTTCTCTGGAGTGTGATCTTGACAATCAAAATGGTATTTAGTGGCTATGCTGGTGGAAATAAAGTGGTACACTTGGTCGTACGTTTTTAAAGAGAGTGTAGTAGGAGCAACTGAAGTTGGGAGATTTATGGATAATAGGGACCTTACTTGCTGCGTTGGTAAATAATATTACCCACCTGTTCTAAGACTTTCATTTTCTCTTGTTTTGTTTCAAAATAGTTCTTCTGTAAAAAGGAGGCGAGACTCTGGCTGACAGTCAAGGGGGTATCTTCACCGACGAATGTCTCGAGGAGCTGCACAAACTGGATCAGATTGAGGGACACTCCATCAAAGGCACTCCTCCCTTTTATCTCCTTGTAAGTCTGAATATTCCTAATAATTGCATGGAGGTCTGCAAAGCAGGGCAATGCATCAGACAGTAAAGTAAATGCTTCTCTCGATTTTAGGGGGAAAAATTTAAGTCCCTGCCATGATAGAAACCCGCCATCGCTTTGTTCTGGAGTAGGGGATTGGAATACGGCTTTACTCATCCTAGACATGGACAGTGTCACTGAGCTAAACCCTGCCTCCAGCATCCACTGGTTCTGCCTTTCAGGAATCCACACTCCATCCATGACGACAGCAGCCATAGTTTTCTCTGGGTGGGGAGCAGTTCTCTTACAGTGTCAGGTCAGGGGAGGAGTGGCACGGCACAGAGCTCTCCTACCCATGTTCCATGGATGTATGATATAAGGTTTGGCCAGAAATTCATGTATGACAACAGTGCAACCTATGATAGGCCAATGAGAATTAGCTTCGGCACTATTTTGAGAACCACTAGGGAAAATTTTGTTTTGTGTTCTAATTGCTGAATTAGTAAAATGTGATACATAGATAGATGCTCCCGTGGCCATTTTTGAGACAATGTGAAGACAACTGCCTAAGAGCGCAAGTGACACAGAGACTATGGCTGAGAGCTGCTGTCCTCTGCTGGAACTGGATACACATAAAGCCAACTGCATCCTGGACTTCCCACAGATACATTAATAAATGCCACATACCGGCTCCTCTCCCTGAGGGTGTCAGCTAATATATTTGTCTTGGAGAGCACTGTGGCAACATGAAGTATTTTTTCATAAAATGTGAGCTTCCTGATTCATGCTTCAGTTATTCATTGATTCCATCCCTCCTGCCATTATGCCGTCTCTCTGGGATCTGATGTAACTTCGAAATAATTACTCATGAGATTTTAAAAACATTGTCAATAAAAGTGGATATAGATGAAGAACATAAACTTGCCACTCATAGGAACTTGACAAATGCTATGCTTGGTCATTAAAATATTTGGGGGACAGACGGTGTGTTATTTCTGCCCTGGGAAATGGTTCTATGGGTAATGGGCTTTGCCGAGCAACCATGAGAAGCTGGGTTTAGATCCATGTAAAACCTGGGTGCAGCAGCGTGTGCCAGTAATCCCACTGCTATGTGGTGTTGCCAGGCAAATCCCGAGGAAATGCTCAACAACCAGTGTAGGTGAAATAGCAAGCTCCAGGCTCCATCAAAGCTCTTATCTATAAAATAGTACGGTGTCAGCAACAGAAAGAGATAAATCAATCTCTGCTTCCCACACATAACACAGGGATGCCTGCACCCATACATAAGTGCACAAGCATGCATAAATCACACACATAAATACCAATTAGTTAATTAACTAATCAAATTGAAAACAAAGTTTACTATTTGATTTAGGCTTAAATGACAAAAGACTGCATGTAGAAAATAATCTTGATCTACTTATGATTATTTCTACCACTTAAAGTGATGGAGAAAATAGTAAAATAGAATTTTAAAAAATATGAGCATTACTTGAAATAATCATAGCTATAACATGGATTACCTGAGAGCTAAGAATTGCTCTTCCATCAGTTCATTAGTTTTTGCTTTGTTAAGTCTTCATAAATAATACCTGCTGTATGAAGCTGCTTGTTTGTCTTCCTGGCCACCCAGACTCTCAAAATAATCACACAAAAACTATATTATTTAAATCACTGCTTGGCTAGTCACTTAAGTGTATTGCTAGCTAGCTCTTACATCTAGTATTAACCCATTTCAAGTATCTTATATTTTACCACGAGATTTGTGGTCTACTGACAAGGTTCTGGTGTGTCTGTCTCTGGCAGGGCTACATGGCTTCTCCCTTGACTCCACCCTCCTTTCTCCCAGTATTCAGTTTAGTTTTTCCCGCTTAGCTTTGCTCTAACCTATTACAGGCCCAAAACAGCTTCTTTATTAACCAGTGGTATTCACAGCATACAGAGGGGAATCCCACATCAAAGACAGACTCACCTGTCTCACATGTTTGGGTGTAGACCTACTAGGGAAATAAATACATTTTTAATTGAGTTCTAATTTCTAGTATGTGATTCCTTTTGTATGTTTGGATCGTGTCTTTAAAGCAGCATTAGAGTATGCAACAGTTATAAATAAAGTATAACAATGCCAGCAGTTAAAAGCCTGAGAATGTTCGCCGATGGTATACGTCACCACCAAATGCCCATCTTTACTCTAGCTTCATCAGTATGTCCTAGTTCACCCCAGCCTTCACCAGCGGGCACAGTGGTGAACTAGAGTCACATAAGGACTGTCACCTGTGTTTCTTAGTGTCTTTTTTCACATGTACCTGTGAATCTGGAGTCAGCATAGATCAGTTTTGCCTGTTTCTCATCTTCAGATTGGACATGCTTCATATTCCAGTCAAAGACGGAGAATTCCCCTGTGAAAACACGTTCCACCACACAGTCCATTTCATTTCACCTTGGCCGTGCTTTTCCTCTCGGGCACAAAGGAAAGGAGAGCTAAGGGAGCAGCTACCTGACCACTGTTTTCCTTCTATTTGTTGAGGCTTCGGGTCACAGGCTTTGTCTTTCTGAGAGTCCTCTTTTGAAGTTTCTAATGGGAATAAAAGAACAAGATAAGGCTGGTGTGATGGTTTGGTGGGTAACGTTCTTGCTGTCAAATCCAATGACCTGAGTTTAGCCCCAAGGGTTCACAGGGTAGAAGGAAAGAGCTGACTCCTGAAAGTTTTCCTCTGACCTTCACATGTGTACTGTGACATGTGCACATGCATGCATGTGTGCACACATACACACACACACACACACATGCACACGGGAGAAAAGAAAATTCCTATGGGACAAATTCCTTCCATGCATAACAATCCAAACTCCAAGACCTTCCCATGTATGTGTGTGTCTCATGATCAACCAAAATAAAATCACTTAATAATTTTAATTGTTGAGAGAGGCTGGAGCAAAAGCTGTTTGTTTGACTATACAAAGTGAGATCGTATTTCCCAGCCTCTCTTATAGCAAAGTGTTACTAGATGTCTGAATTTTAACCAATGAGATGAATACATATTGAAAATCAGAGCACTGGAGAGATAGCTTAGACATTTAAGAGCTCTTGTGCTTGAAGAGGGTCTACTTTCTGTTCCCAGCTCCCAAAGGTTGTCTCACAAGCATCTGAAATTCCAGTTCCAGAGGCTCTGATGCCCTCTTTTGGCCTCTGTGGATACTGCATACATGGTGCCAACATGTATACAAGCAAAACACCCATACACATAAAATTTAAAAATACTTTAAAATATTTAAAATTCAGAATATTTTTGTCTGAAATATAGGTTTTCTGGAAACTCTTATAGAAAAATGCAAAAATGAAAGAGGTAAAATACTGTTTGCATGTTTGTTTTCCTGAGACAGGGTCTCTCCATATAGCTGCAACTGGTCCGGACCTCACTATGTAGACCAGGTTGGCCTCCAACTTGTAGCAATTCAGTTTTCTCTGCCTCCTGGATGTGAAGATTAAAGGTATATGACACCATTTCTGGCCCATTTGTTGTTGAAATAAAAGGAAAATTAAAAGTGACTTGCATTTAGAACAAAAATGTTTCTGCTTTCAAAAAACCATTAAAACATTCCTAGATTTCATATCGATGGACTTTTGGTATAAATGAAATTCCAGGAAAATTATTAATAAGCGTTCTGGTTTTCATCTAATTGAGCGTTCAAAGTCTAGGTTCAAGTGCTGAACAGGAAAATACACCTGTGGCTTACATGATAAGATACGCCAGCAGAGGCACTAACTTAATGACTGCTTTCTGAAAAGATTTTTTAATGCGCACTCCAGAAAACAAAAAGATGATTTGATAGAACTAGATAACTACCTGGAAGCTGATCTTTTACGCTCCCTGGCGGACCATCATCTTTGCTGTATGTGGGAGCGTCCTCACCCTGTTGGGAATCCATGACAGCTTGTTCCTTCTCATTTATGACTCGCAAAGACTTTTCTTCTTGAGACTCCATTTTATCGAATTCTGAGGCTTCACTTTCTTTTAAGGTGTCGCTTTTTTGTGAGGTTGAGTCTGCGTCCTGTTCTTCTAGAATGGTGTCTATTGGTGGTCCTTGCTCTGCCTCAGACTGTGGCTCCTCCGTTATGGACTCTTTGTGTGGTCCATACTCTGAAAACGACATTTTGCGTCCTCCTGACACTTTGCGCTGGCCACCGGATCCTTTGCGCTGTCCTTGTTCTACCCCTGATCCTTTGCGCGATCCGGCTTCAGAACCCCTACGAGATCCTGTATCTGCAGATGATTTTCTACGTTGTCCTGTTATTGATGTTCTGCGTTGCACAGGTTCTGAAACTGACCCTCTCTGTGATCCTTCTTCCTCTGTAACTGACCCTCTTTGTGATTCTTGTTCTGACACCGATTCTCTGTTTGAGTCTTGCCCTGTCTGTGACTCTTGTTCTGATACCGAGCTTCTGAGGGACTCTTGGCCTGCAACTGACCCCCTCTGCTGTGTTTGTTCTGATGCTGAGCTTCTGCGGGACCCTTGCTCTGCAACTGACCCTCTGTGTAATCTTGGCTCCACTGCTGACGCTCTGCGGGATCCTTGTCCTGAAACGGATGATTTGCGTAACCCTTTGCCCTGTTCTTGTCCTGTAAGTGACTCTCTGTGGGGTCTCTGTTCTCTGCTGGTTTCTTGTTCTGAAGCCAGCTGTGTTCCCGGCTCTGTGGCTGACTCTGGGGATGGTTCTTGGTCGGCACTTGTCTCACTCTGCTGTTGTGGAAGATTTTGATCTTCCATTTCTTGGGTTTTGCCAGCAAGTTTTTCAGCAGCTAACATATTCATTCTTAAGAGCAGTTCATCAAAGTCTTCATAAATGTGCTTCTTAATATCTGTATCTCCCCAGAATTCAGACCACTCTATCTCCTCAAATTCGGTTAATGGCCCTATTGCAGACAATAAAGGATTTATCTAAACAATCGATCTTACAATACAGAATCAGAATTATTGAATTAATGTAAAAAATAACGTTGAGGGCAGTCATTATAACAAGCTTATTACTTTAAAAACATATCAGAACTGGGTGTGATAGCACATGTCTTTAATCCCAGCACTCGGGAGGTAGAAGCATGCAGATCTTGAATTTGAGTCTAGCCTGGTCTACATAATAAGTTCCATATATAAAGTCTGTCTTCAATAACAACAACAAACCCACACAAACAAACAAAATTAGGTACCTTTTGCTGCAACTAGACACTCGAATGAACATAAAGAATTCTTATTACTATGAATTATCAACTCTTCCTGAAAGGTGTGGTTTACAAAATGAACATATCTTTTAGTTTCCTATTTAAAGAGTTGCTTGGATTGCTAAAACAAATGTCCCTTTCTTCTGTGGTCCCTTTGCACGTAATAAGCACAGTATAGAGACGGGGACTGTCTTTTCATCTCAAGTATCTTTTAAAGGATCTGCAACACAGGCTGGAGAGATGTGCTTGCTGCCCAGCTCTGATGACCTGAGTGTGATCTCCAGAGATCACACAGAGACAGAAGAAGAGAACTGATCCCACAAAGTTGCCCTCTGACCTCCGCACGGACACTGTGGCATGCATGTGCCCTCCCCTTCAACACACACACATCACACTCATGCTCAAATAATAATAATTAAAATTGAAAAATCCTGCAGTATACAAGGAAAAACTAGCCTTATCAATGACAACCTTTCCCTGGGTTTAATTTCCATCCTTTCCCCTCAATTCTTCTTTTATTACTCAACTCTTCTTCTATGACTTAGGTGGACAGGTGGTTCAGAATTTTATGCAAAGGAGTTAGAGTGAAGCTCAGGGGTAGATTGTGTGCTTACTGTAAGTTCAATTTTTAGTAGAGGAGAAAGAAAGGGGGGGGAGAGAGAAAGGGTAATGTAGCCGGAAGTGTCTCTCCTTCCTGCCAATTCCCAAATAACCACTCAAAGGTTTACTATTATTCATAAACTCTTTGGCCTTTTAGCTCAGGCTTAATATTAACTAGCTCTTACAGCTTAACCCATTTCTATTATTCTATATTTTACCATGAGGCTTGTGGCTTGTTACCTCACAGCTTTCTTCTTCAGCAGCTGCTGGAATCTCCCAGACTCACCTTCTTTTTCCGTTAATCTTTGCTTGGATTTCCCACCTGGATCTGTTCTGCCTGGCTATTGGCCAAATCGACTTCTTTATTAACCAATGGTAATAAAACATATTCACACCATACAGAAGAGTATCCCATATCAGTACAAGATAGTGGAAAGAAGGAAGGACTTTAGGAAAAAAAACTGGATGGTTTTCACAAGGATCTTGCTATTGATCCCAGTAACAAAATCTGCTGGATATGATTATGCTGGCCATGACCCCAGGTGAGGGGGAGATTTATAGTCCCCAGGACTTACTAGGCTACATAATGAGACCTGGTCTGAAAAAGCACCCCCCCAAATAAAATCCCACAAATCCCGTCTGTCCCCATTCTTCTCAAAATATTTAATAATTAAGTTATAATATTGTGGCTCCTACAACGTTCAGTATACTACCTACAGATTCTTGAGTATCCAAGTAATAAGTCTGCACACAGAAATAAGATATTAATATTGTTTAGCAAATTTGACCATTCAAAAGGCATTCTCTTAAAAAAAAATAAAAATAGAGCTGGAGGATGCTTCAGAGGTAAAGGAGCATGCTGCCAGGACAGAGGGAGGATCTGAATTTGATCCTCTGACCCACATGGTGGGAGGAGAGAACGTACAGCTGCCTTGTGACTTCAATGGGAATGCTATGGCACTCTCCCTCTCATAATAAATAATGTAAAAACAACAACAACCTTGTAATAGTATCTATTGATAAACATACAAAAGAATACTTTAACATGTTAGTATACATGTATATTTTACCACAAAAGCAAGGTAAGTAAAGCTGCTTCAGAAGAGGAAACACCTCTCCCAGAAATCTTAGAATGCTAGGCTGGGCATTATAAATGGAATAGCTATTTTTAACTTAGTTTCTAAGGCATTCAAAGTATTCCCAAAGCTTTTCTTCACTGAACCACGTTTAAAATTTGTTCTAGCTGAATTTTGCTGTGACAGAAGTTTGGATATTGCACTCTGGTAAAAAACACATGTGTTTGTGAAGAAGAGTCAATTCTGTGGGAATATGAGCAAGTAGATAAAATATGGCTACCATGACTTAAGAATATGGTACAAAGAGATCCCTTGGGAGTAGAATGATCCCACGTTATCTACCATTGTCTTACGACACCCAACTTCAGTACACTCTTACCTCTAAACAACACTTACATTGTCTTGGGTTTCGGAGTAAGCTCCTTGCAGTGTGTGAACTTTGATCATAGAATGTTTCCAGTAAGGCCAGTATCCGCTGCCGGTCCAGGGCCTTCACCTACACAGAAAGTTTACAACTAGTAGCTGCAGTGGATTCAAACTTTTTGATGATGCTAGATCATGATTTTCTGAGTAATTTATCACTGTGACCATCATCCGTTCCATCATTATTGTGAAAATAAAAGCTGCAACATCAAAACCCATAAGCTGAATCGTATGTTCATTTCTCCCTTTTGTTACATGTCAAAACACCTTGAGCTTAGTGGATATTTAACAAATATTTGCTGTGACTGACTTTCCTTGACGAATTCAATGTATAGTCCTCAGTTCTTATCTAACCTGACCTTGCACGTCACAGGTAACTGCTCATTACTTGTTCTTTTATACATTATTTTGGGAAAATTTTTATTACAGAAAAACAAACAAAAAAATGGTAAAGCTAACACCACCTGTGATATTAGTAGCTGGAATTCACAATTGTCCCAAGGAAACAAAAAAAAAAAAAACACCCAGTGTTCTCCTTTGACTTCTACATGTGCATGCATACAAAGGCATGCACACATGAACATGTTTATACACACAAAAGAACATGCACAAAAGTGTATTAGACTGATAAAATATATGTATCATTCTTTACATTGTCATTTTAAATTGTGGTTTTGGAAGAGGGTTGAGGTAGCATCTTGTTATATAGCCTAGTATGGCCTGGAACTCAATATCTGCCTGCTTTGTCTTCCCAGTGTATGCTACAATGTCTAGCTTTCAAAGTGATTTTTTCCCTCAATTAGATTTGGGAATCTAATTTTATTTTATTCACTTTAGGGGCTGGATAAATGGCTCAGAATTTAAGATCACTTGCTGCTTTTGCAGGTTCAGTTCCCTGCACCCACATGGCAGTTCATAACATCTATAGCTCCAGTTCCAGGGATTCAACTCCCTCTTCTGGCACCTGTAGACCCCAGGCATGCATGTGGCGCATTTATATTTATGCAGACAAAATATTCATACATGTAAAGTAAAAACTAAATAAACCTCAAAGAAAAAAGTATATTTTATCCATTTTAACTACTATGTAGTACAATACAAAAAGCATTGCAATTTCTTAGCATTCTTTTATTAATAGAAATTAGGTTGTTTCTGGTATTTTGAGAAAAATATCCAGTGGCGAATAATCTTATATACATCTCCTAGTTTGCATTTAGATACATTTTTACAAAGTAAATATGTGGAATTACTATCAGTTTTGCTTTGTACACTGGGTCTGTCCTCACTCTCCTCTGACTGTGGGACTAATAGCAGGGCTAATACCAACTGAGCAGTAAAGGAGGCTGTATTTCCCTAGCTCTGGGCTATGACTGGATGAGATGTCCACAGCTCCCCACAACCTGTTGTCTGGCCACTGGTGGATACATACAGAGCTGACAGCTAGAAAGCTTTTGACTGCCATAGGGGCTTCAGCTTGGCCTAGTCCTTGAAGATCACATGACCTGTGGTTTTCCCAGTTGCTATCTTCTAGTCTTCCTGTTCCACTCTGAAAGGCACCTTGACTCTAAAGCAGTAGCCACAGAGCTTCTCCAGACATTCTAGCTGGTTCTTTATCTTGTTGTCACACACTCCTTTAGAATTTTATCAGTTCAGATCTCTTTGAAATTCTTTACTTCTTTAACTCTGTGTAGTCATTCTGTAAATATACACAGACAGACAGACAGACAGACAGACAGACAGACAGACACACACACACACACACACACACACACACATGCTTCCTTTCTTTCTGATTTTTGGTTTGTTTTGAGACACAATCTCTCAATGTAGCCCTGGCTGTTCTGGAACTCACTATATAGGCCAGGTTGGCCTCAAACTCACAGAGATCCACTAGCCTCTGTCTCCCCAGGACTGGGTTTAAAGGTGTGCACCACCACGCCTGGTTTAGTTTCCTTCCTTCCAACAGTGTGGTTTACTCAAGCCTTTTTCTTTGTAGAGAGCTGGGGTACTTCGCTGGTACCGCTACCATCTCCATTTCCAGAGGTCTTCGACCTTTTCCTCCTTGTCTTCTCACAGCTTCTAGAGGGAGGTGCTCCACAGAGCAGCTTCTCCCTAAATTCAACTTCTTGAGAGAGCTGGTTCAGATTATTTGGCCGGATATTAAGGACCAGTGACTTCTTCCCTGAGCCAGCTGCTTCTCTGCCCAATACTCTATGCTGGTTCATGCACGGATGCTTGTCTTGGAGTTGGAGGTTCCTTCTTTCTACAGCTGTTCAACTTTGTTTTCTTTCTAGTATCTTCCTTCTATCCTCCCAAGGACTCCCAGTGATCTCCTAGACAGAATCTTAAAGATCTTCTGGAATGTTTGGAAGGATGCACGGGGCAATTCCAGGCAGGGTTTTGTAGTTGGGGAAGATAAAAGGCGGGATTTCCTGACCTTATAATACAGCAAACTTAGCTTTCCTGATGGTGACCTGAAATGAGACTCTGGGTCTTTGAAGATGTGATGTGCAACCACTGCTTCTCCTTCAACTGCCACAATCAATATATTATCATTCTTAAAGCATATCCTGAATAGGTAAGCATTCCCTCCATACCTCTCTGTGTCTCTCAAGAACAATTCCATAAGAACCACCCTACCACATAGAATTTTATTCACCAAAGCTACTATTTTAATGAAATATATCTAGTGCTGTGGGATAATGCTCTTGTACACTATAAATATTTGTCACTTGTATTAGTTTAATAAAATGCTGGTTGTCCAGTAGTTAGGCAGGAAGTATAGGTGGGGCAAGTAGACTAAGAGAATTCTAAGAAGAGAAAAAGTAGAGAGTCAGTTGTCATCTAGAAGCAGAGGAAGCAAGACTGCCTCACTGAGAAAAGGTACCAAGCCACATGGCTAAACATAGATAAGAATTATGGGTTAATTTAAGTTGTAAAAGGTAGTTAATAATAAGCCCAAGCAATAGGCCCAACAGTTTATAATTAATATAAGCCTCTGTGTGCTTATTTGGGACTGAATGGCTGTGGGGCTGAGCGGGACAGAAACTCCTGTCAACAACCTAGATGGTTTTACAAAGACACAGAAATGTCTGCGAAAATGTTTTCCTTCTATTGTTGAGCATACAGTGATTCTAGGACTTGTGTGTTTGTGTTCCTTGTCCATTTCTCTTTAGGTGCTTATATGGTGGCTGCCATTAGGGGCCAGTCATGGTGCTTGTTGACTGGGTGGTATACAGACCTCATGCTGCTTACCCTTTTGGAAGTTTTGTTATGGATTTCATGTTCTGTGCCCTGGGTTGCCGTCTAGAGATGCTTCTGGAACTTCTCTGCACAGCCAACCCCCTTCCCAGTGCATATTTAGGAGTGCTAAGCATTGGCCGCCAGGGTGAATGGAAAGGAAAGGGCTCTTGGGTCCATTTCCTTAGACCTCCTTCCGCTGTCCTTAAATCCCCCCCCATGATGCCTACTTGGACTTTCCAAATATTTATAATGTTACCTTCAGCCTCCAACTCTGATTAGAGCCAATGAGGAATGGAGACTCAGGTAGTAACCTAACTTAGAGACCAGCAGACCTCTGAATTAGTCACTGTCTCCAGCCCCCTTCCATCACCTGGTCCCAGTTTCCTAGTAAGACAAACTGCTTGGATGCGATTTTTGGACACTATTATTTATCCTTCCTTGCTCTAGGAGTCTCTAGTCTTTCTCAAGAACAGTATTTTTATCTTAAAATCCAGGTTTTCTTTTCTTTTCTCTTTTTAATTAAAGTTTTCTAAATGTTTATTTCAGCCAGTGCTGAAAAAAAAAATCCATTCAGAAATTCAATTGACTTTTCTAGTCTGGATTCTGCCTTCCTTCCAAGAGCACCACGATGACTGTTTAATGATGAGAGGGAAAACAAGGAGCACAAGCAAAGCTCTACTAACTCCTCCGGAGAGCATCCTGCCGTGTTGACCATGGCAATGGAGCTGCTGTTAAATTAGCTGGCTAACAGTGGTTGCCTTCTAGGCATCTTACCAGGAAGGAAAAATCATGACACCAGAATAACCTGGCAGTTCTGACAAAAAGGCACTGTTCAAAGAAGTGCTTGAAAGACAAATAGGCTTTGCAGATGTTATAGACTATATTCCTGATTTAAGTTAAGTTAGTAGGGATCTGAGAATTGCATATTGATACTGCAATATGTCAGTTTCCTTTTGAGAATTACTTTTCTCTCAGCTGGTTGTGGCTATCAACATGTTTAATCCCAGCACATAGGAGGCCGAGACAGGCAAATCTCTAAGTTTAAGGCCAGCCTGGTCTATAAAGCAAGTTTCAGAAAATCCAAGGGATACACAGAGAAACCTGTCTTGAAAAACCAAAAAGAAAGAAAGAAAGAAAGAAAGAAAGAAGAAGTGGAGGGAGGGAAGAAGAGAGAGAGAGAGAGAGAGAGAGAGAGAGAGAGAGAGAGAGAGAGAGAGAAGGAAGGAAGGAAGGAAGGAAGGAAGGAAGGGAGAAAGAAAGAAAGAAACAAAGGAAGGAAAAGAAAGGAAGGGAAGGAAGGAAGGAGGGAGAAAGAAAGAAAGAAACAAAGGAAGGAAAAGGAAGCAAGAGTCTATAGGGACCAGCAAGATGTTAAGGAACATGTTAAGGTTAAGGAACGTGTTACCAAGGCTGCCAACCTGAGTTCAATGCCTGAGCCTCATGTGGTGGGGATGACAGCTGTAAGTTGCCCTCTAACCTGGCATGTGCACCAAGGCATGTGCACCAAGGCATGTGCATGGGTACTTGTACACATCCATAATAGACACATAAATTAGTACATATGTCCTAAGAAAATTAATTGATTCATTTATCAAGAGTACATAGCAAAATAAACTCACTGTATCATACAGGACTTCTCTCTTACACACTCTCTCTGGTTTTTCAACAGACTTCCTTTGTGTAACAACCTTAGGTGTCTCGGAACTTGCTCTGTAGACCAGGCTGGCTTCAAACTCATAGAGATCCCCCTGCCTCTGTCTTCCAAGAGCCGGGACTAGAGATGTTCACACCATGCCCAACCACATAGAATCTCTTTAATGACTATCTTCAGGAGAAATATTTGGTTATATTTCAAACTCCAATCTGTATCTGTTTCTATTTTTCCCTCTGTCTCTGTCTCTCTGTCTCTCCCTCTGTCTGTCTCTCTCTCAGGCCTGCAGGTAGACATGCATGCATGTGGAGGCCAGAGGACAATCTCGTCTTTTCAAACAGGCTCTCTCATTGACCTGGAACTTACCAAATAGCCTAGGCTGTCTCGCCAGAGCACCTCGGGACCCACCTACATTCCCAGTGCTGGGATTCTAAGCATATGCCATCATGCTTGGCTTCTCACATGGGTTCTGAGGCTTAAACTTAGGTCTCCATGCTCACGTGGCAAATACTTCCACCAACCAAGCTATTTCCCCAGCCCCTTCAACCTTTTCTCTTAAGCAATAATTTATATTTCTCATAAAAGATGATCCATGGGTATGTTTTGTCATCTGTCTCCCTGAGTCCTTCACATTCACTAGCAGAAATCTTAGATTCAAACTTGAAGATAAATACTATAAAAATTTAGGTTACTGTGGCTAAATTATAGCTCCATTTAGGATCCTCTCTCTTTTGATTCTCTCCATTCCCTGAAATTTTTTTCTATTATTGTGAATGTCCTTAAATCCTTTCTGGAGGAGGCTTTCATAGATGCAGCTAGCATGGGGCTCACATTGTACCCTGCCCTGCTCAAACTAGTGAAGAATACTGTCAGGATAGTTAAAGGTGACCCCAAGAAGCCAAGGGTATGTTTGTTCATGCCTTCTTTGTGTAGACTTGCAGAGAGAAGAACCTAAGAAGGAAAGCCCAGAGATCCATCAATTTTGCAGAATTTTCCCAGAAGCCCTCTGGAAGGTAGATGACAATGTCCAGGAAAGAGAAATGTAAAAGTAGATGAAGTACACATGGCCAGGAAATGAAGGATTATGAACCAGCTAAGGGAAGCAAGAAAAAAAAAAAGATCTAATGTCACCCAGAGACCAATGTCTGTGTGTTCCTCATTCCACTTTGATTGCTGCACTAAGATCAAACCTACAAACCCTGGCATCTCTATTGATGATGTGGCACCAATGATAGGTGACATGTTGAATGACTCAAGTGACAGGAAATGACTCAAGTGACAGCATCACTCAGATTGTGCAGCTGAAGAGGTGTGGGACGGAGGCTTCTGATCATAGTTCAAAAGAAAGTCTGATGGCACAAACATCACACAGAAGTTCCCAGAAAAAGTCAGAAGAGGAAGAAAAGAAGGCGGCAAGGGGAAGAATTAAAAAAAAAAAAAGTAGGAATACACTGTTTTCAACACATCTTATTTTATTTTTTTTTTTTTTGAGCAGGATCTCATCTATATAGTCCTGGGGGGCCTGGAAATCTCTGTATGGCTCAGACTGGTCTTGAATCCACAGAGATCTGTCTGTCTCTACCTCCTGAGTGCTGGGATTAAAGGCATGTGCCACCATTCCTGGCTTTTGACACATCTCTCATTTGAGTTATATCTACTGCCTTCATTCATTTTAATTATGAAATTCCATCAAGATCATATTATAGTTTCACAAGGTGCTAGTGGTTTACATGAAGTGGCCATTGGTGTCTGGACACCTTAAGCTGTATTTTATGGATATTAACATTTTAGAACGAAAAGGTGGAGGCTGAAGAGCTGACTTAGGGGTTAAGAGCATGTATTAGTTCCTTTTCTGCTGCTGTGATAAGACACCATGACTAAACAACTTACAGAAGGGTTTATTTGGGCTTATGTTCCAGAGGATTAGAATCCATAGTGGTGGGGACAGCATGTGTCATTTGACTGTTGGCAGGACTGCTGGAGCAGGAAGCTGAGAGTTCACACCTCCACCCCATGAATCAGAGAGATTAGACTGGGAGAAGATAAGGTTTTTCATCTCAAAGCCCATCCCCAGTGACACACTTCCTTCAGGAAGACCATGTAAGTGTTGCAGCTCTGAGGATCGGAGGGGAAAGTTTGCCCCAATACCGTGTGCCATGTTACAGCTCTGAGGGGAAAAGTATCCTGACAGTAAGGAGTTGAGGAGTACTACAAAGTCACACCGTACAACAAGTCTTACATAAGAGATTAACTGGTCGAGACCCAAGTGGGTGACTGCCTCTGTTCTGGCAAGAAGCAGCAGTGAACTAAGCAGAAGGAAGCTTTATATAGGGTTTCTTGGAGGTGGGTGGAGTTTTCCAGGGTGGCCTGGGATTGGAGGGGATTATATGGCCTGATCTTGGGGCAAGTGTGGGGATTGGTAGGATTTTGTGCTCAAAGATTGGTAGGCTTGGGTAAGTTTTTTCACTCAGAAATGGGTTCAGACCTTTTGCTCTACAGGCTGTACCTTCTAAACCTCCACAAATATCACCATGAACTGGAATTGAGTGTTCAAATGTCCAAGACTATAGGGGACATTTCCCACTCAAACCATCACTTGTTGTTGTTTGGCAGAGGACTTGGGTTCAGTTCCCAGCACGCACATAGTGGCTTACATCTTCCTTTAACTTCAGTTGGGGAAATTACAGTGCCCTCTTCTGGCCTCCTCAGGCACTGCACACATGTGGTACACATACATACATACAGACAAAACAAGCATACATACATACATACATAAATAAATAAATATTTAAAATAGGTAAAGTAAATAAAAAAGCATTTATGTTCTTACTCCACAGTTTGCTCTTGGTGTGAGAAGGCACCTGGAGCTGTTTTGGGCATTTTATTTTCAATTTGTAAGGTATAAGGTCAATGTCTACTGTATATATCTAAGGTTTGTAATGAGAAGAAAATAACTGATGAGGTTCCTGATGTACTTTCCTTGATGTGGAGGCTGTGGGAGAAGATGCCTTTTAGAGGAGCTGTAGCTCAGGGGATGCACAGAGGCTGGACCTGTGGGCACTGTCGGGGGCATTCATTTTGCCTTGGGTTGTCTTGGTTGTTGTTTTTTTTTTAAATTATGGTAACATGGCATTCTGTTTTAACTCTTAGTATAGAAAAGGGGAATGGTGGTCAGTAGATATGAGAACATTTGGAATTGTTTTTAGTTACATTCTGTACATTTCAAATTATTTATGTATGTATTATGTATGTATGTAAATATACTTATTTACTTATGATCTAGAACTCTTCATCATCAGCAAAGTCACAGACTGTTTCTCCAATGGAAGAAGAAGAACCTTGTTACCTTAAATAATTGGCAATGATCTGCCACTTCTTGCATGTTTGGAGTACTGGAATATTTGTGAAGTTAAACAGGACTACATTAAAAATCACTACTGATATTTATCCAGAAAGTTGTTTGTGGAATACAGGTTTTCAAAATATGACCTAATGAGTCTTTGGATTTCCTCTGTGTCTGTTGTTATGTCTCCCTTTTCATTTCTGATTTTGTTAATTTGGATATTCTCTCTTCACCTTTTGGTTAGTTTGGATAAAGGTTTGTCTATTTTGTTGATTTTCTCAAAGAACTAATTCTGTCTCATGCCCCTCGACTGAAGAATGGATAAGGAAAATGTGGTACATTTACACAATGAAGTACTACACAGCAGAAAAAATAGTGACAACTTGAAATTTGCAGGCAAATAAATCTAGAAAACATTATATTGAGTGAGGTAACCCAGACCCAGAAAGACAAATATCTCATGTACTCACTCATAAGTGGCTTTTAGACATAATCACAGAAAACCAGCCTACAATTCACAACCCCAGAGAACCTAGACAACAATGCAGAGTGTAAGAGAGAAAAACATGAATCTAATCTACATGGGAAGTAGAAAGATGAGATTTCCTGAGTGAGTTGGGAGTATGGGGACTATGAGAGAGGGCTGAAGGGAGGGGAGCAGAGAAAAATGTATAGCTCAATAAAATCAATAAAAAATGTAAATAAAAAAATCACTACCTAGCATGGATATACAAATAAGCAAGCATAAGGCTCATTAAGCAAACATATTTCACCTAAATCTGTGTTTACTGCTGCAAGTCCATTTAATGCCCTGACTCAGTTCTCCTCCAAATCTTATTCTTAGAAGTACTTTTGAGCTGGATATAGTGGCACACACCTTTGATCCCAGCACTCAGGAGGCAGAGGCAGGTGGAGCTCTGAGTTTGAAGCCAATCTGGTCTACATACAGAGAGAGTTTCATAACAACTGTTACACAGAGAAACCCTGTCTCAAAAAAACAAATAAACCAGAGAGAGAGAGAGAAACACTTTTGAATATAAACTTTTAAGATCTAGCGTAAGCGACTGGAGAGACTGCTCAGCGGTTAAGAGGACCAAAGTTCAGATCCTGGCACCTATATCACTCACAAATGCCTGGGACTCCAACTCCAAGGATCCACACCCTTTCTGGCCTCTGCTGGCACTTGCATACACAGGAGACTGACTTAGAACAGGTCAAAAATGCTGAAAAGTAATGCCACTCAAGGTGTGGTTCAGGGTGGGGCCCATTCAATAACCAGAAAGTACAAACACAGAGTAAGATCGGAAAAACTTTACAACAATTTGAGAAAATAGCTGATAAGTCAGGCGTTAGCCAGATGATTTTTTAAAAAGTAGATTGTACTCTCTGTTTCTCCCCCCCCCCCCCCCAGTAATCAATGTCTTTATCACATGGTGGTCAACGGGCTGCCATTCTCAAGTCTGACGTAACAGAAACTTACAACAGCACCGATAAGCATCGCGTCAAAGCTGTCCCCTCGGGTCTTACCTACCTTTCCACTGTCACAATGCAGGAAGAGCTCAGTAAACATCTGTCTCCGCATGTTGCTTTTTATGACCTCCCGGAATTCTTCTGCACGGTGACAAAGGTGTTTAAGGAGTTCTTCAAAAACTTCACTTTTCAAGTCTGCCACATGTGAAGAGATGTACTGCAGAAAACAGTAGGACGGATGATGAATTAAAGCCATGTTCTTTATTTGGGTTTTCCCAATGCTTTTCAGTCCATACATATGAATGATATCAGCTGCAAAATGTGTCCGCATCATTTGCTCATCATTTCAAGAGTTTCCATGTAAGTGCCAGTCTGTAGGCTTGCCTTGGTTCCCTCCTTATTGCCATGGAGAGATGCCATGAAATCAAACTTAATAGAAGGAGCAGAGCAAGACAGTCTTGATATTCTCAAAGTCCTTCTTCTGGTCTATTCCTAAAGCCATTGAATCATGAACATTTTACTATCAGCCCTACAGAGCTGGTTTCTAGTTCTTGTAACTAACATGTAATTAGCATGCTTGTGAAAAAGTTCCATTTTAGTAATCTGTCACCGAAAACAAGTCATTTAGAACATGTCATGAGCACATTTAAAGTATTTTTATTTCAAAATTATTTTTATTTTATGTATATTAATTTTTTCCCTGCATGCATGTATGTTTACCACATGGATGCCTGGTACCTAGGAGGCCAGAAGAAGGCATTGGGTCTCCTGAAATTGTGAGCCACCATGTGGAAACAGAATGAAAGTTCAGTGTTCTACAAGGGCAACAAGTGCCTTAACCACTGGGCCATCTCTCCAGCCCAACATGAGGACATATTTAAAGCTGATTGTTCATCTCCTCATTAGTATCATCTGGGCACATTTAGGATGCAGGATGTAAAAGACATGTTTGAGTCTGGGGAGATGGCCATTTAATCATGAGGACCAGAGTTAGAATCCCAGAACCCGTATCAGATTGCTCACAAATACCTATAGCTCCAGTTCCAAAGGATCTGACAGCCTCTTCTGACATCTGAGGGACCCCACACACATGTGTGTGTATAGTCGCACAGATGGAGACACTAGCACATACACACGTATACTTTTTAAAAAGATGTATTATACTTGTAGCCATGTAAATGAATTATAAACTATTACTCGAGTTGCAAAATAATGTTGCTTGTTTGTTTGAAAGCAGGCTCTCATCTTCTGCCTGACCTCAGATTCCTATGTAGACAAGACCAGCTTTAAACTCCTGAACCTTCTGCCTCCACTTCCTGGCTGCAGAGATTACAGTTATGCCCTACCATGCCTGGATTCTGCTGTGATAGGGGCATGGTAGGAACCATTCTACCAACTGAGCTACCAATTGTCGCTATTCTTTTATTATTATTATTATTATTATTATTTTTTATTATTAAATTATAAAAGTTTCCATTTCAGCCCCTCCTCCCAACACCCTCCCACTCCCCCCACTCCCTCTCCTCCTCCCTCTCCATCCCCTAGAGCAGTCAGGGCTTAATGAGTCAATGAGCACAGTTAAGTTCTTCTCTGTTAACTGGAGAAGCAGAGTAGTATAATGGGTTAAAGTTTGTCTGGGTTCAAAGCCTGGTTTCCATGCTCTTTCGCTTACAAAATGGGCATCACAGTAGCAGTTATCTGGAGGGACATGGTGAGGTCATAGGAACGTGTGCACAGTATGCACGGACTCTGGGTATCCAGTGTAATAACTTTATAGCCCTTTCTCTGTCTACTCCACAGTAGTTAAGAAATTGGTGACTAAGATACTCCTTCCAGTGGACAGAAAATATATTCTTAAAGGAGGAGATCAGTGATTTTCACAGTGTGGCCCATACACCAACAGCATCACCTGAGAATATGTTGGGAACACAGTTTGGAGCTCTGCCCTTGAGTTATTGCATCAGAAACCTTGGGGTTGAAATCAATCTGTGTTTTAAGAAGCCCTTATAGGGGATATAGATTTACTAAGGTATGAGAACCACTGAGCTGGATGATGTGGGCTAATTGACCCAACTAGTTCAGTATCCTAAGATCTTATGTTTAGTAGTAATGACTCTTTGCTTGATTAGTAGACATTTTATAATTTACTCATATTATATAATTATTACATAATTGGCATTTTTATATGTGGATCAATCCTCTAATGTTGAAGAAAAATTGGTTCATGACAAAAATATCACTTATATTCTATCTAGCTTTTGGGAATTAATGCTAAAGCCATGTGAATTTTTGGGGTACAGGGATTCTACTGAATCGAGAATTAGCTAAAAACCTTTCTCTGAAAGACACTATGGATTCATGACCTATAGATTTTCTGAGTAAGCATATTCTAACTGTGAAAGGTGTCTGCTATATAACATAAAGATTACCAGTTATCCGCCTAACTAAGATTCAGTTCTAACGAGAACAATTACAGAAAGTTAACCATGTCTTAAAGAACAGAAGAAACGCGAAAATACATGGGAGCCTTTATACCAAGGCTGTTTTTATACCCTTGCAAGGAATGAATCAAAACAAGTCTAGATTATTTTAGAACTTAATGACCTTCATTTTAAAAGCTCTGTGAGCTGCTTAGCATTTGAATTGCCCTTTGTCAAACCACCTCTCTGAGTCAGGACTTAAAAAAAAATGGACTCTGTCTGGGTTTTTCTATTCTGATTTGATGTTGAAAACATGGCAAATGCCACATTTAATAGATTGGTAGCTGCTGTTAAGAGTCTACTGTGTTGGGCCATCAAGAAGCATGCTTGTTTAATTGTAGAAATAATGGAAGAGTTCACAGAGTAACTAATGTAAGAGCAATGGGAAGAAAACCACATTTGGAAACTGACTAGCTGAGGTATTAACTTCCAGATTGTATCTGTAAGCCTTGGTAGTTTCCGAGGAGTACGTAAACAAGGTGTATAGGTTATAGTATTAGAGACTGCACTTGTGATCTAGCATTGAGGAAGCAGTATATTTGTACAGAAAACTACCTTTCCAGTTTCAGAGAGAGAGTTTAGACATGAACAACTATTGAGAGTTGGGGATACAGATCAGTGGTAGAACATTTATTCAACACACACAAGGACATGATTTTGATCCCAAACACTGTATACAAAAAGGCAATTATTGCTAGTTCTGCACTTAGCTAAGCAATCCTGCTCTTGAACTCTTGACTTTTAAAAACTCTTATCTAGCAAATGAATTAAACAAATGACACATTTAATAACCAGTAAGTAAAAATGACTAAAATATACAGTGTTGCCCCTTATTAGTGAAATATAACAGGTAATAACATGGACTCAGTGGTATTTCCCCAAATTCCTGTTGCAGGCCTAATCTTTAGTATCTCAGACTATGACTATATTTAGAGATAGAGTTTTTGAAGGGGTAATTAAATTAAAATGGGGCTTTTATATGTAGGTCCTAATCTAGTAGGACTAATGTCCTTATATGAAGAAGAAACATGAACCCACACAGCTGGATGTATATGTGAAAGCATGGGGGATAATTAGTCATCTATAACCAAGGAGACCTATCATCACAAGGGTTAACTAGTCATCTATAACCAAGGAGACCTATCATCACAAGGGTTAACTAGTCATCTATAACCAAGGAGACCTATCATCACAAGGGTTAACTAGTCATCTATAACCAAGGAGACCTATCATCACAAGGGTTAACTAGTCATCTATAACCAAGGAGACCTATCATCACAAGGGTTAACTAGTCATCTATAACCAAGGAGACCTATCATCACAAGGGTTAACTAGTCATCTATAACCAAGGAGACCTATCATCACAAGGGTTAACTAGTCATCTATAACCAAGGAGACCTATCATCACAAGGGTTAACTAGTCATCTATAACCAAGGAGACCTATCATCACAAGGGTTAACTAGTCATCTATAACCAAGGAGACCTATCATCACAAGGGTTAACTAGTCATCTATAACCAAGGAGACCTATCATCACAAGGGTTAACTAGTCATCTATAACCAAGGAGACCTATCATCACAAGGGTTAACTAGTCATCTATAACCAAGGAGACCTATCATCACAAGGGTTAACTAGTCATCTATAACCAAGGAGACCTATCATCACAAGGGTTAACTAGTCATCTATAACCAAGGAGACCGATAATCACAGGGGATAACTAGTCATCTATAACCAAGGAGACCGATAATCACAGGGGATAATTAGTCATCTATAACCAAGGAGACCGATAATCACAGGGGATAATTAGTCATCTATAAACCAAGGAGACCTATCATCACAAGGGTTAACTAGTCATCTATAACCAAGGAGACCGATAATCACAGGGGATAACTAGTCATCTATAACCAAGGAGACCAATCACCACAAGGAATAGTCATCTACAAACCAAGGTGTCTGATCATAACATAAGCCAAACTTGCTGACATTTGTCTCAGATTTCTAGCCTACAAGATCATCCAAAGTAAACTATTTGTTATTTAATCCACTCAATCTGTGGTGCTTCGCCATGACAACACTAGCAGAGTATTACAGGTGATGAGGAACTGCTAATCAGTCAGTTCTGTTATGCATTTCTTACATAAGAAGACCATGTCCAGGAAGAGACATACTGACTTAAAGGCTCATTCACCCATCCCTTCTCATTTTTCTGGCGTAGAATTCTCTCCCCTCACCCTAAGGTTTTCTCATGTACCTTCATAACATAGTTTTACTAGGAACCTCTCCCAACGCCACACAGCCTCCTTCTGTTCTACCATAAAATAATTCAGAGTACACGAGTGAAAGAAAACAAACAAAAATAAAGACATAAATGAGTTAGAGGACTGGAAGCCTTTGAGGTGTAAAAACTGCTGTGGCAGAAGTTTAAAGCTACAGTCTTTGGGCACAGTTTATGAAGCCTTTCTCTTTCAGCTTAACAGCCATATCAGTTGAAAGGCCTCAGACTTAAATGATTGACATTAAACAACCCTGTATAAAAGGGATCATCCAGAGATGATACCACTAAGAAGGGAACAAGACTCAAAGAAGAGAACACAAGCAGAGGCAAAACCCTTTTTACTCCTGGCTGAGGAATGCATAGTTTCTCAGCTAAAGAATTGGAAATTAATATCAGAATTCCCGTACACAGTATCAGTGTATATAATTATCCTTAAGTTAATTATTTAATTCAGGAATGATCTCAGATTGTCTGAAGTCCAAACTTACTGAAGAATGATGTGGGATGCCCCTCTGTATGCTGTGAACATGTTTTATTACCATTGGTTAATAAAGAAGCTAATTTGGCCAGTAGTCAGGCAGAAAGAGCCAGGCAGGAAATCCAAACAGAGATAAAGGGAGAAAGAGGGCAGATTCGGAGAGACACCAGCCGCTGCTGGGAAAACAAGATGTAAGGTAACAATCCACAAGCCTCGTGGTGAGACATAAAATGATAGAAATGGGTTAATTTAAGAGCTAGTTAATAATAAGCCTGAGATAATAGGTCAAACAGTTTGTAATTAATATTAAGCCTCAGAGTGGTTATTTGGGACCTGGCAGGCAGGAGATACAGCTCTGGTTTACAGAAGGATGCTCTGGAGAAACCCAGCCATTACTTTTATATAATCTCATGCTAATCAGGAACACATTGGGCTGTTTTCATTTGCCTCTAGTGAGCAGTTAAAGTGTGTGGCATCTCCTCAATAATCAGATGGGCTAAAAAGTCAGGAAATGATGCAAGTGTTGGAGAGCACACCAACAGCTTCATTCCTGCTGGGACTTCACTCGTTTTAACACTGAAAACCCCACATCCCATCAAACTCCTAGTCCCAGGCAACCAGAATGACTTGATACCCTGCTGTGGTTTGAATCAGAAATATCCTTTCCTGGTCCCATCCAGCATATACATGCATGCATGTCATTGCACACAGAAGCGTGAACTCTACTTGTAGCTACACATACACTCATTCCGTTACAACAGAACGTTCTCATGATGCATTATTGTACCTAATAGCTGATGAACCAGGAGGAAGTTTCCTCAAATGGTTACTTTGAATCTTTTAGAATAATAAACAGGATTAAAAAGTGAGTAGACCGTAGTCAATGAGGAGATGACTATCTCCTCAGAAAGCAGATACACAGGAAAATGCCAGAGATACAGGAGCATCTGTGGGCTTTTGTTCTTCCCTTTCTGTGTTCTCCTGTTTTGACTCTCAATGATTGCGTTTCCTCCAAACATACTCCACGATCACAGGGCAACTGAACTGCACAGTGCTTCCACTGGGTAGCACTTGTAGCTAATGTCTTGTCCTTTAGCCTAATAATAACATTATATTTTTTCCAGTTTCATAAGCAGGTGCTAAGAAAATACCCTTAAAGTAAAAGCAAGTGATGTAAGCCAGGTGCTGTGGTATGTGCTAGAAAACCACTAATGCAGAGGAGGCAGAGGTAAAAGGATGGAGTTAGTGAGACCTCATCTCAAAAACAAAACAGCAAGTGCTCAAGGCACCATTTCTGTGCCGCACAGGATGGCCCAGTGATTTGTTGGTCAGATAGTTAAATATTTGCATGCAAGGTTTTCTTTGTTGAAATAGGGGCCTCACTATGTGGTCTGGGTTGGCTTAGCTTAAGAAACATTTTCTTGGGTTTTACCCAGGTAAGTGTTTTCTATAATTAAAGTGTCTGATTATGCAATGCTTGCATTTAGGAAGAGGTGTTCAGACATGCTAGGAAAACTAATGTTAACAGCCTAACCCAGCAAATAAGACAAAAATTAATACGCACAATTAAAGGAGAAGATGGCGTAAGACTGATGAATGCCTCACAGATCCGTTAGCGTTCTACATAACACCTTGGTCAATGGGACCCGACCTAAT
The DNA here is from genome assembly GCF_982192425.1 of Myodes glareolus. Classification (NCBI taxonomy): domain Eukaryota; kingdom Metazoa; phylum Chordata; class Mammalia; order Rodentia; family Cricetidae; genus Myodes; species Myodes glareolus. The sequence goes on along the minus strand of NC_142034.1, from coordinate 46,188,772 downwards.
GTTCCCCTCTCAACCCTCAACTTTGAGTCTTATCCTTATATATTTATAAAAAATTATCTTGTACCACATAGAAAAATGTATTTTTAGACTTTTACACCTTTGTGACTTTCCTATAATTGTATTCCATGATAACAACAGATAGAATAATGCCTGAAATGTGCCAAGAAATCAACACAATAGTTGGCTATTCCATTTTATAACTTCTTCGTCTGAGTATACATTTACCAGTAGTCCATAAAATTAGATAGAAGAGGCTGGGGTACCTGGTTCAGTTCATAACGTGTTTGTTGTGTAAAGGTAAAAGCTTGAGCTCCGATCCCTATTACTTACACAAAAAGCAGTGTGTGACAGTACACAGCCATGAAACCCTTCTCACTGGGGAGGCAGAGACAGGTCATGGAGCTTGATGGCCACCTAGCCTAGCCAATCAGTGAGTTCAATGTTTAGTCAGAGACCCTGTTCCAAAAGATAAGGTGCACAGGGTCCAGGGGAGGCACCTCAGTGTTGACTTCCGGCCTCCACATGTGTTGCAGCACAACGTAGATAAGAATAATCACAAGTTTTAAAGACTAACAATAACAAATACTAGCTAGGACGTGGAACAGTTGGAGTCATCTTCTTCCTATAGGAATGGAAAATGGAAATCATTCTGGAGCACTAGAAACACTGACCATGTAGCCCAGAAATTCCCCTCTGGATAGACACTCAAGAGAAATGGAAATACCTATCTGTGTTAAAAAAATAATAATAATAAAATAAAATAAAACAGAAATATTCCTGGAAGAATTTATTCACAGTGGTCAAAAAGTGAGAGCAACCCAAATGTCCACCCTCTGCTGCACAGATAAACAAAAGGTACAGGCCCTAGGGAGTAGTGCCATTGGCAATAAAAAAGGAGCAACATGCTGAGAAATGGATGAACCTAGAAAGCCTCTACATTTAGGAAATTGAAAATCGCATTGGGCGATTCCATTTACCCAAAATCTCCCAATAGGCAAAGCTATTGAGACAGGAAGTACATTTGTGGTTGGCGATGCCTGAGGCTTGGAAAACAATGGGGAGTGACAATTACCAGGTGTGCGGCCTCTTTTTCAGTTGAAGGACGTGTTCTAAAATAGATTTGGGATGGGAACATGAGCGCTCAGGTTGTGAGCACTCAGGAAAATAGGGGTGGGCATTTGGGGGTCAGGCAAAAACCTGGCGCGAGGGAATCACCCATGAATCTACAGGGATGACCCCAGCTAAGAGTCCCAGCAATAGCAGATATGGAGCCTGAACTGGTGGTCACCTCCTTTGACCAGATTGCTGCCTAGCCCGATTGTCATCAGAGATGCTTCATCCAGCATCTGATGGAAACAGATGCAGATCCACAGTCAAACATTGGGGAATCTGCAGAAAAGGGGGAGGAAGGCTTGTAGGAGTCAGACCACCACAAAACTCATAGAATCAACTAACCTGGGCTCACAGAGACTGAACCGACAAACCAGCGAGCCTGCCTGTGACTGACCTAGACACTGCAAATAAGTTGCAGTTGCATAGCTTGGTCTTCTTGTGGGACTCCTAACGGTGGGAACAGGGGCTGTCTCCGACTCTTTCACTGACTTTTGGGACCCTTCTTCTCATATTGGATCGCCTTGCCCAGCCTTAATATGTGGGGAGGTGCTTAGTCTGACTGCAACTCGATATGCATGTTTTGTTGATACTCATGGGAGACCAGCACTTTCCTAAACAAAAAGGGACAAGGAGTGGATTAGGGGGTGAAAACCAGGGTGGGGACTGGGAAGAGGAGGAAGAGGAAATGGTGGCCGGCATGTAAAATAATTAATTAATTAATTTGAAACCTACAGAATATAACTAAAAAAATTTCAAACATTCTCATACCCATCAACCACCATTCTCCTTTTCTACACTAAGAGTTGCAAAAGAATGCCATTTTACTATATAAAAAAATACTTTAAAACTGGTTACTCTAGGGCCGGGCGATGGTGGCACACGCCTTTAATCCCAGCACTTGGGAGGCAGAGGCAGGTGGATCTCTGTGAGTTCGAGGCCAGCCTGGTCTACAAGAGCTAGTTCCAGGACAGGCTCCAAAGCTACAGAAAAACCCTGTCTCGAAAACAAACAATCAAACAAACAAAAAAAAAACAAACAACAACAAAAAAATTGGTTACTCTACTTTGTAAATATACTAAAATCCACTAAATGGGTATAAGGTATGTATAGTGGGCAGGATAATGACCTGGAATTCTCATCAGGACCCTGAATCTGTAAATGGCACCTTACACGGAAAAGGAGTACTCTTGTATATGTGGTTAAACTAAAGTTTCGGAGTGGGGAAACTGAATTATCCAGGTAAGCCCTAATGCAATGACACGCATCAGTAAGAGAGGGGGTTTTCTCAGCAAGGCAGGAAGGAGCAACATGGCTACAGAGGCAAGGACAGCAATGTTGTAAGCAATAAGACCCAGGAGCGCCAGGAAACCGGAGGCGATCCTCCAGAGGGGCCACAGCCTTGCCAACTCCTGATTGTGATGTTCATCTTGAACTTACAGTCTCCAGGTCTGTGAGAGAATAAATTTTTGTTGTTTTCAGAAACAAACTTTGTAGAAATGTGTTTCCATAAGATTTAAGAGAGTCCTATCATCTTTATAAATTTTATAAATGTAATGTCTTACCATTTAGAAGTATAAAAAATCATTTTGATCTGATTGAATTACTTTTAATTCTGGAACCTGCTCAGTTTTGTTACTTATCTCATTTGTCTGCTGTTCCTTTACCAATTCTCTTGTATGTTTTGTCATTCTATAATAGGCGAGCTGTTTATAAAACAGATAAAAACACCATCCCCTGTCCATTATGAAAAGCCACAGAGCCTGAGGTGAATGATTGACTAACTTTAAAACGTTTGGGGAACTGGAAAGGAGGTTTATTAAAAGCACACAATGAGTGCCAGGTGCATCTTATTTTAGAAATGCAAAAAGACTACTCATCTTAAAATTGGGAAAACTGGTTGTTTGGGCTCCTTTTTGGAGGTTTCTGATTTTTTTTTAAAGTCATAGCCTTGCTCCGTAGCCCAGACTGGCCTCTAATTCACAATTCTGCCTCAGCCTATCAAATACCAGGATTGCAGGCATGCAGCGCCGTGCCCAGCTGAGAAGCTCCATTTAAGAGGCATTGTTAAAGAAGATTCTCTTTCTTGAAAATAACTAGGAGTCGTTTTTACAGTATCATTATGATAATAGTGTTTTCCAAAGAATTTGAGGAGTTGAAAAAAAGCTCAGTGGTTAAGCGCACTTGCTGCTCTTGCAGAGGATTGGGGTTCAGCTTTTAGCACCTACATGACAGCTCACAACATTCTGTAACTTAGTTTCAGAGGATCTGTCACCCTCTTCTGGCCTCAAGGGTGTCATGCACACATTCATGCATACTTACATACACTTACATACAAGTAGGCAAATGTTCATACACATAAACTAATATTTTAAAAATCCTAATGATGCTACTTTGTCAAGGGTAAAATAGGGGCCCTAGAAAAAAACTCACTCTCAACTGAACAAAGATTAATAAGTCACTCCAAGATTCAGCTTTTCATTTCAGTTTGGGAGGATAAACTTCATCTCCAAAGAGCTAAAAAGACAACGAAACTGTCAATAGCAGACGGTGAGGTCCGGTTACCTCAAACTCTCTCACGGCCTTCACCCCACTGCTTCTTCATTTGATTCTCTAGTATTCTGGGAATGACTGGAGATTTTTATCCCAAAATTGCCACATGTTATTTGCAGATTAGTTTCTTTTTTGTTTTGTTTTTTGTTCTGTCCTTCTGGTATTGATTTATCTGATAGCAAAGGGAGACTGGGTGATGCATTTAAATACACATATTCTTTGGGAGTTTCCTCTTTCTGGAAAACATGAATTTATATGGGTACCAAACATTTATGTCAAATTTTGCAAAATGTTTTCTTTTTCTCTGGAGACAAGCAATGATACAGATTTGCTTTTTTTTTTTTTTTTTTTGACATTTGGAAAATTAGCTGCTTGTACCAGAAAAGTTTGTTCAGTGAAGAGTTGTATACTTGGTTGACCATTTTAGAAGGAAAATCAAGTTAGGTTGGTGATGTGGGATTCGCATCTATATGCTGTGAATATGTTTTACTGCCATTGATAAATAAAGAATCTGTTTTTGATCAATGGCTTAACAAAGTAAAGCAAGGTGAGAATTCCAAGCAGAGATAGAGGAGAGAGTAGGCGGAGTCAGAGAAACGCTATGTAGCTGCCAAAGGAGACAGACACTGGAACTTTACCAGTAGGCCACAACCTTGTGATAAATACAAAATAATAGAAATGGGTTAATTTAAGATGTAAGAGCTAGCTAGCAATATGCCTTAGTGATTGGCCAAGCAGTGTTGTAATTAATACAGTTTCTGTGTAATTATTTCGGGTCTGGGTGGCCGGGAAACAAACAAACAGGCATCTGCCTTACGGAATCTACAAATCAAAGTCCAACATGGGGCTGACTACCCTCACATAAAACCCAAGAGAGCATGAAAAGAAATTTTAGATGCAAAAGAACAGAGTTTAGCACAGCTTCTTGGTAGCTGCATTTTTTCCCCCCAGATGGGCTCTGTTTGCTGGTAGTTTCTTTAAGAGATGTCTTCTTGACTAACCACTGGCAGTAAAGGCTACATGGCTTCTTTAGGGGAGGGCTTACTGGTTCATGCTAGTTGAACAAACAGCTCAGGCTCTTTCAGGAGACCAAGCACTTAGATGAGATCTTTGAGCAACGTGTTACAAATTGCTTAGTGGTGACATAGATCTGCTGTGACCATGTAGCTGAGGCAGTATGCATGGCTCCCAGAGGCAGTGAACAAGCCTCTGCCATGTTGGACTGGGTGAAGACAACAGACAAAGCCACAGAGTTGGTCCTAGCCATGACTGCTTAGCATTTAAAAAACAAAAAGTGCTCCTGGTCAAAAAAATAATTACAGATATGCATGTAATAAAGACAAAATCAGATGAAAAAAACCTCTAAATGGGTCACAGTGTTGGATAAATGTACCTGGGCTTGAGAGATAGAAAGAAAAAAAAAAATCTTAACCATCATTTTAGTTTTACAGGATCCCATAGAAAAATTATCGACCCCATGACAGCTAGAAGTAGTTCTAGAAAACAATGTCCCCTCTCCCAACAAAGTTTGTCCTCAGGGTTAGGTACATCAATTAGGGGTTGACTATAACTGGTATAGTTATAGTTGGTATAGAGTTGGGGGTTGGGGTAGAAATTACGTAGGCTCAGGGATCTTCTTTGAAAAAAAAGAGAAATTAGATAGGATAATAGGTAGGTTAGTGTGTGCTTACTCACACTAATAATAATAGTGAGTAATAGAGTAAATATTGTGAGCTATTATTTATAGGCAATTTACATTGGTATACGTTCTTGTATATTGATACAAATTCAAATTATATTTACTATATCGAACATGCTCCTATTTCTGTTTACAATATTTGTACACCTATACAAAGTTATTTTGTCATATTGTATGCATGCATGCTTCTATCTCTGCTTAAGACATTTTGTATATTGATTGACACAATTTTAGGATATATTTATCATATTGCACTATACATTTCTACCTCTGACCAAGATACTTATACACTGTTTACATTTTTAGGTCATTGTCCTCATTTGCTGCACAGTTGTTTAAAAATTGTTTAATATTCTAATATGAAGTCTTGGTCTTTGAGTTTATAAGTATTAAGAATTATAGGTCAATAGTCATCCATGTTTGTCATACTTTGACTAATCAGGCTCTTTAGATACATAGAGATTGTGTTCTGCATAGATAGGTAATCTTCAACCACTTCAAAAAAATGTAGAATATAGCATTTAAATAACTTAGGGTTCTGTTGACATGAGACATGATTGCTTCTGGCAGCACCAATCTATTCCCAAGAGAATGTTGGGCACCAAAAACACTCCACTTGGAGCTTGTTTTCTTCTTGGCAAAACTGGCCTTTGTGCAAAGAATTGCCCATGCTTCAGCCACTGACAAAATGCACCATGTCCAGACTGGACAAGCAGGATATAAAAACAACAACAAAAAAAACCCTGCCAAACCTTGTCAAGACAGGGTAAGAAAGTTTTCCTGCCTCTGAAAATAGTCTGTCAGTTACTCTAGGCCTTAGCCAAAGTTGATTATTCCAATGTTGCAAATGAGACTTTGGGTGATTGCCTAGGGAGCTAGCTGTCTTGGTCATTTATTGAACATTTTGGAAGTTGCTTGATTGCACTTCCTGTCTACTCAAGTAATATTATTTCCCTTCTCAGGTCTTCGATGGGGTTGAAGACTAGTAGTCATAGTTACTTTCCTCTCATGACTTAGCCATTTCTAATATAAGACTTGGACTCCTTAGAATAGGATAATTATTGAAATATTTAACATATGTTTCTTGCTTAATATTGTTTATGCTGGTTGTAATTCTAATTTTTATACTTGATATCTGTTCTTATTGTATATAGTTTTATATTGGGTTTGGAACTCTCTTTAGACAAAAGCAGGAGGTACTAGGGAAACTCCTTCAGCCTATGGCCTTTGAGATGCTGAACCAGGTCGGGCTTGGCCTTGGGTACTAGAAACGTGCATGGTATTTTATAGTATCATTTTACATCTTCTTATCTCCTGTTATTTGTTAAAAATAATTTTCAAGTTCTTCTTAAAAATAAAATACCCAGGAGAGACAGCATCGACTGAGATGATCACGAGAGAGCCATGAAAGCAAAGGAGCACCAGGGGGTACTGTTAAATATCTACTGATTTGTTTGCACAGAATTAACAAAAATGTTTTGAAATTAGAGAACCTCTTTCAACTCTTTTTTTAATTGGGAAATTTGAGCTGGTACACACCTTTAATTCCAGCATTCAGAGGCAAAGGCAGGCAGATCTCTGAGTTGGAGGTCAGTCTGATCTACAAAATGAGTTCCAGGACAATCAGGGCTACACAGAGAAACCCTATCTCAAAAACAAACAAAACTAACATTAAAATAAAAAGTAAAAGTTGAGGAAATTTGAGAAACACTCATAATTGGTGATCATACATGGTAATGCCATCAATCCATGAGAATTTACAATTCTTACTTAAACTAAACATCAAAAGGTAAGACAGGTATGGAGACTGGGCTATGATCTGCTTGAATTTACTTTGTATAGTATAGAACACTTGACTCAAGCTGGGGCTTGTCCTGAGCAGTCCCATTTCATAAAACAGCGGTTTCCTCCGTCTTCAGTGCAAACACCGAAGCAGCATGACTCACGTCTTGTCTGTGCAGGTGAACAACTGTAGCACAAACACGAGGCAAGACTGCTAAGCAACCTCTTTCTAAAGTGTAGCCACCTATGAACTTCAAACTAGACCAGGAACACCTGGATACATGGGGATATCAAAACCACATCAGAAACCCAGACCCATGAACTAATTTAACACACCAGACCAAAGAATAATGCAATGACATCACTTTGATGCTATAAAATCTATTTTTCCCCCATCCAGGAAAATGGCCACGGCAATGTACCTCTAACGTGGGTACCAGTTCAAGGCAAGTTTCTCCGCCTAGGAAAGCTGACACTAAAGTTACCCTCCCTTTCCCCACCCCAGCAGCATTTGACAACTCTGCACCATGAGCAGCTCTGCACCTGCAGTTCTTACAGCTTATCTGACCCCCGCCCTTGCCCTTGCCCCTGCCCCATCCCCTCACCCCCATCCCCATCCTCCCCAGAGACATTTTCTTGAGTCTGAATTAGCTTTCCAGAAATCTTTGCCTTCATTATGGCCTCTTTGAATCCTGTGAACTCTTCACCCTTTTGAAGCCATCCCATAACTTCTCTCTCTCTCTCTCTCTCTCTCTCTCTCTCTCTCTCTCTCTCTCTCCTGTCAAGTACATTATACTTTAATACTCTTAATACTGTTTAGTTATTATTAGTCATAGTAATTAAGCTTGGAATAAAAGAACCTGTTATTGCCAATGACTGAGTCTACCAAGTGAAAACAGTAGCATAACACTTGCTGAATTAAAGTCAGAGAAATCAAAGTGTCTTGTGACTTCATGAAAGCACACATTAAATATGGAAAGACAAAATGTGCCCATTTTGCAGACATAGCTTTCTCACACTAGAAAAGAAATGAATAGGTCACATAATAAAGTATTTTAACATAAAAGATTCAATCTCTATTTTTAAAAATTCATTTGCTTTTAATGGACTGGTGTTTTGCCTGTATGCATATCTGTATGGGGGTATTGGATCCCCTAGAATTAGAGTTACAGAAAGCTGTGAGCTACCATGTCGTGATGAGAATTGAACCTGGGTACTTTGGAAGAGCAGTTAGTGCTCTTAACCACTGAACCATCTCCACAACCCTTTAACCTCTATTTTCTTAAAACTGTGAAGAGCAGGAATCATAACTCAGATGTACAGCAATTGCCTAGCATGGAAGGGCCCTAGGCGCAATCCCAAGCACTGAAAGAAAAAAAAGCAAATTGCAGCTCTCTAATTCTTAGTAATGCTTACTGTAGGTGGGAATAAAGTGTTGAGGGCTCTTGTACGTGGCTGCTGGGAGAATAAATCAATGCAATCAACAGCACAATTGACAGCAGGTACTCAAGGTTTTCAGTTGTTCATTCTTTGATCTAGCCATTTCCACTTCTGGGAATCCATTCTAAAAAACATTACTGGAATTCTGTCAGGCTACCAGAGCAATTAAATTAGACTAGGCATTTTTGAAAACTGAAATGATTTCCTCCCATTTCTAGAGGCTGAACTGTCCAAACTGAAGGCTCAGAAGAGTTGGTGTCTGGCAAAGTTTTTACTTGGGTTGCAGATTGCTGCCTCCTCATATGGGTGCATGCCCACATTCACATGTGTGTTGTTGTCTCCTCCCGAGAGAGAGAGAGAGAGAGAGAGAGAGAGAGAGAGAGAGAGGAGCTTTTCATAAAGTCACTAGCCCTACTCCACTTGTAGTTCACAGTTTCAAACTGTAAACAAAGATTTACACACAAATACTGGTCTTATTTTCATTTGGAACAATGAGAAAGTAACTGTCCAACAATAAAAATATGATTAAATAATGACAAAAACACAGAGCAAAGCAATATGATGCCATTAAAATGTTTTAGGGACCAAGATGGAGTAGAAGCACATTCCCCTATTTCTCTAACTTAAGTAGAGCCAAAACGCCTAGATATCTGACTTAAAACAAGCTGAACGGCGACGAGAGCGGAAAAGAAGGTGGCAGGCTGCCTAGGGGCCTGCACAGCGGTGAGTACTTTGGGCTTTTTGCCTCATAAATGGCATTCAGGAATGCTAATAAGACTAGATGAAAGCAATAATAAAACCAAGAAAGGTTTGCTTTAGCCAAATGAGTAAAAATGGGAGTCATTATTATGATCTGAGGAAAAAATTAACAGAGATATAAGTTGGTGATAACTACAGGCTTAAAACTTTTCCTTAAATTTTTTATCATTTTCTGTAATGAGCCCATATTACTTTCTTATTGAGATATAATTCACATATGATTAAAATTCATATTACTTTTATAATTAAAAATAACAGTTTCTTTTTTATTTGTTTGTTTCATGAAACAGGGTTTCTCTGTGTAACAGATCTGACTGTCCTAGAACTCACTTTGAATATTTGACCGGCTTCTAACTTACAGAGACCCTCCTGCCTCTGCCTCCCAAGAGATAGAATTAAAGGCATGAGCCAGCCACCATGACAAACTCAAGAACATTTTCTAAATTGCCTATTTGTAGAGAAACTACTAAGGCAACTAGGTCACTAGCATTGAGAATCAATTTTTGGAAAGAAATGTAAGTTATGTCTATACTTACATCAGAGAGAGAAAGCCTTGCCTTTCCCGGACTTACTTTCCCCTCAGGCATGCAAGAGTGTAGAGGGCGGAGAGTCACTCTGTGGCTCCTGGGATCAACCTTAGGCCGGCAGACTTGCCTCTACCTGAAAGGCTGAGTCATCTCACTGGGCTCCTCCTAACTACTCTAACTCTGCCATTTGTTCTTTGTGTTTCTGGGGAGTGTATCTCATTTGTAGTTGGTCTAGACAAGAACCACTCAGAAAGGATTTAAGAAATCCTTCACACAGAAACGCTATCTCGTGCATGGCTGTTCCCTTCAGTGGAGTAAGAACGTGTGAGAAGAAAACGTGGAAACTGAATTAGTTCTTGGACTCATTACAGAAAAACTGGAGGAAGAGAAGAAACAAAAAACGTGAAAGCCAGGCTGTAGCAGACAGAATTTTGGTCTAGGGAAATGATTTCTTTCACTTATTCCATTACAGTAGTATCATACTTTCTCACTATTTATACAATCAGATTTCACTGACTATAAAATGATGGGTTTTCTTGGTCTTATCAGAAGGTGTCAGTAGAAGTTCTTGATATTTTTATGTCATGAACTGAAAGAAAGAAAGGAGATATTTGGAAACTGTAACCCAACTTCTGAGGGGTTAAACATTTTGAAGTATGTATCTTAGAAATAATAAGTTTTTATTCTTTCATTTGATTTAATCCTCAGATGATGTACATCTATCAAAATACAACTGAAGCTGGCAGAATAACTTGATACAAATATTGATAACTCAGCTCCTTACTTGTACAAATTGCTCTTGAGTCAATCCTGGTTCCACAGATTTGATCACAATCAGATTTTTGCAACGTGATTCTAATTTTGGAATAAAAGTTATTTGATAATTAGTTTAGATGTAACGAATTAGTATTTTATATTCATAATATAGTACTAAAATTATTCTCAATGAGTATCTATCCATAGTTACAGTAAATAATTTCCTCTCAAAGGTTTTTTCCCTGGCTTTATTTAACCAAGAAACTCAGATATTAAACAGAATGAACCTAAATTTTTAATAACCAGGTTGGAATAAAGCAGAAACAGATATGTATAATAACACAAAAGACTAAAATAATCAGTGTAGGATTGTGAGAGCATTTATGCCAAGGAGATCTAAACCAACACTCTCTGGCTGGGCAGGGAGAACGCTCATCTGGCTGGGCAGGGATGGTTTAGAAGCCAGCTGATTTTCAGCAGGATCCTTGCAGACTCTCTTAGCTCACTGCTTCCTCACTCTCCCCCAGAATAAATGAATAAGTGAAGATATTGCAAAGAATTTCGGAAACAGAAATGGAGGTTGAGCTGATGGGAGAATTCCAGTTTTTAAACATGCTGATAGCAGGGAGAGGGCAGGTTGTGAGGAAGGAAGGCCCGAAGCATGTTCCCAAAAGAGCAGACAGGATGCTAAAAAGCAAGTTTTATTTTAAAAAGCAAGGAAAGGGTGAGTGTGGTGATTCACACCTTTAATTCCAGCACTTGTGAGGCAGAGGCAGGATCTCTGTGACTTTGACCAGCCTGGTCTACATAGTGAATTCCAGGACAGCCAGGGCTAGCTATATAGAAAGACTGTCTCCAAAAAAATCAACCAGCCAAACAAACAAACACACACACACACACACACACACAGAGAGAGAGAGAGAGAGAGAGAGAGAGAGAGAGAGAGAGAGAGAGAGGAAAAAAAGCAAGAAAGGAAAGAAAATAGTCTCATAATTTATAGTTACCACTAAACACAGTGATAAAAAAACAAATTAAAAACAGTGTGTTATACTGGGAGGCAGAAATAGGAGGGTCTCTGTGAGTGCCAGGCAGCACTAGGCAGTTATACAGAGACTTCCAGGCCAGCAACAGGCCCTATCTCAAAAAACAAAATAAGGCCAAACAATCAGTGGGTCACAAATTACATAAATCCCAGGATCCACACTCAAATTCTTAGTTAAATTCAAGTCAGGTTCCTCTTAGCTAGACTCACATAAAAAACACTTCCCCAAATAAATGCATCAAAGCCTATGGTCTCCCCACAGAGATGGGCTATTCTCTCCTGGTGTGCAGAGTGGAAGTTTGTAGGAGAGTTTTCGTTGTCTCAGTGGTGGGGAGCTGGTGTAAAGATAGAATTCCCACGATTTCTACACCATAAAGGCTCCCCTCTCCTGTCCGACACTGGAAAGGGTGAAAAGTTGCTTTAACAGCTCTCAGTTTAGAACTTACTTTATATGCAATTGCAGAGTACAGTTTTGCTATTGTGTTGTTGTTGTTGTTGCAAAGTTTTGAGCCCTGCCTTTGTATACGCTCAGCACTTTTTCTACTACTGTGAGTCAGCTGTATACCTGGCCCCTCATTTTGCTGTTCAATTTTTCTGAAAATATAATTACTGTGACGTTTTGGAGTAAGGGTTGAATGGAAAACTTGCTCCGGAACTTCTCAGTATTTGTTCACCATTTCAGAAATTGTCTTATATATAGAAAATGACATTGCAACTTTAATCTGAACTCGTCTGCAACACATCTGTGTTAGTCTGCATTTGTAACACCCCTAGCTGTGAGAACAGCACACATAGGTACGTGCACACACACACATGAATATTCATGTATATGAACAAACACATATGAATATATAAATTCTTTTTGCCCTTATTTCAAAATGTCAATACAGGGAAAACAGTTACTTAGATATAATCTTACTTTTCTTATAACTCATTATTCATGAAAAATAGGTTTAAAAGTCTATTTATTATTTCTTCTAGTGATATTGTAACTAAAAGTTTATATATTGAGATATAGTACATAAATTTTTTTAAATATTTATTTATCTGTCTGTGAGTACATTTGAGAAGGATGGGGGCTGTGGATGCTGGAAAAGGGTGTTGGGCCCCTCAGAGTTAGTATAACCGTCATCCTTAGGACAGCAGGCTTGTTCAGTGGGTGTCAGGATCCGAGCTCTGGTCCTAAGTTCCTTATAATGCTGAGCTTTCTGGTCCTACATGTCATTTTAATGCCTTGCTTTGCACAATTCCTTTATTTTAATTATGGCATTATACTTTTTCTTCTAAATTCTACAATTGCTATTTTCTGGGCACGTCACAGGATAACAAAGGGGCAGGTAATCACACAATATTTGTACTACAAGGGAGCACTGGACTGCAAAGGCTGAGGCTGATGGATTAATTCTATGTTCCTTGCCATTCTGTCTCTGGGGAGAACAAAGAAGGCTTATTTAACTTTAAGTGCGTCCAGCCTCATAGGCACTAAACTTGACTACGTGACTTCAGCCTCCCTCCCTAAGAAAAAAACACCACAGTGAAGGCATATTTACCAAGATGCAAATCTGGCTTCTGAAAAAAATCATAAAGAACATTCTGAATCTGCAGAAAGAAGAGAAAGAACATATTACTCCTCAGTTACCACACATTTAGTGTCTTAAACTAAAAGTCATGTATTTCTAAGTACTGAGTGATCCAATCTCTGCTTAGTTTAGCATTTTGCCTTCTTGCACATGTCCTTCCTGTTTTCCGTTCTCTTTGTGTGAGGACTGAGACACCGAGAATAATCCTATTTTGTCCCCTCCAGGGGATATTTCCAGAAATCTTTGGCAGTGAGTGTGATGTAGCTAAGGAACATTTGCAACTATCTTGACTGGTCTTGAACTCACAAAGCCCCACCTGCCCCTGCTTCACATGCTGGGATTAAAGCCATGCACCACCACCACCTAGTGAACCTACAATTCTTTAAAGGCATGCGATGCTGGCGTTCTCTCACAGGTCTATTTGCCATCTGCATATATTATGCGTATTTGGTAAAGTGTTTGTCAAATCTTTTGTTCAGAGAGAGAGAGAGAGAGAGAGAGAGAGAGAGTTTTGTTCAGATTGGGTCTCCCTATGTAGATCAGGCTGGTCCTGATCTTAAACAACTGCTTTAGCCTCCTGAGTGCTGGGGTTGTAAGCACGTTTCACCAGGACTGGCTTTTCCTATTTTTTAAAAGGGTTATTTAATTTTTGTTGTTGAATTATAATTAATAATTATTTTATGTTTTGGACAGTAGTCTTTAATAATTTTGTTTTTTGTTAATATTTCCTCCACAGATCTTTTTCCTTGGTCAATTTAAAGTCATTCACTTAAAGTAAAATATGATTGGCATTTTATGATTAAATATTTTCAAATCTCTACACAATTAAGAGAAAATACTTTATTCTTAAAGAGTAGCTGTTCTTTGGAGCTAAGAGAAGATGTGGTCTCTCATAGATATCACAAACAGTCACACACATACACACACACACACACACACATGAAATCCATCTCTGTTTGTAATGATTAGGTTGGAAACCCTTGTCAATATCAAGATTTTAAAAATATTACTAGATTTGTATTTTATTTTTCATGCCCATTGAAAAATTGAAGAAATCAATATGCTTCCATTAGTAGACAGGTCAGTTGTAGCAAAGATTTCAAGGGAAGCCTCTGACATTCTACTAACATGCTAGCAATTTCCCTCTTAGCACGCATCCCTCCCCCTTCACACGCGCGCTTTCTCCTACCACAGCTATTGGGATCATTCCTCTGGGGTCGAGAATCCATTCACCGAACTGCTCCTCCAGAGCCTGTTTTCTCACTGTGGCCACCTTGACTTTGACTGTGCTGATATAGTCTCTTTGTTGTCTCTTTTGTTTAACTTTCTCCTTCATTTTGGAGACTCTGGAGTATGAGAACATAGAATATATGTTAAGAACTCCGTGGCAGAACCCAAGAGTTCAGGGCCCCACTTAAACTCTGGAGTTACCTTCTTTCCTTCATCAGCACCTACTGTGCTCAGCACTCATTAATTTCTACTCTCAGTCAACTTTTTATAGAAGTTTTCCTATTTTACTTATGTAAGTAACAGATTTAAGAAGTATTGTTGAGGATATTAATCAACATAATAATTATGGAAAACTGTGAAGATATTTGAAAAACAGAAGTATAACTACCAAAAGACGCAACAATATTACTTTTGGATATTTTCCCAAAAGACTTGAAATCAGTTTGTTAAAAAGAAGTCTACATTCATATATTAATTGCTACACAATTCATAGTAGCAAAATACAGAAACAATTCTGAATGAATAAAGAGAATTTGGCATATAAACACAATGGATTTTATGCAATCTTACAAAACCAGAATCTGTTCTTTATGAAATGTGAATAGAACTGGAGAATTGGGATAAGTGAAATAAACCAAGTACAGAAAGATAAATGCCACATTATTATTTATATATAGTAAAATATAAAAAACTCAAACATAGAAGCAGAGTACAATGGTGGTTGCTGAGAAGATTAAGTCCAAAGGGAACAAAATACATCAATTAGAAGGAAGAATAAGGTTTTTAAAAATACTTGTTGTACAATAATACAGTTTATAATAGAATGTTGCATATTTAAAAATTGTTAATAATATAACTTTCAAATGTTCTCTCCATAAAATGATAACTATTTGAGTTAAAAGATGTTAATTAGCTTGATTTAATTATACTACATATTTATAAATCATAACATCACATTGTACCCTATAAGTGTATAGAACTATAACTAGTCAATTTCCAGGCTTTTGCTTTTTTATTTTTTTGTATTTTTATAAAAAGAAGTAGCAAGAATATCTCCAAAGCCGCATGCCTTTAATGCCAGCACTTGGGAGGCAGAGGCAGGCGGATCTCTGTAAGTTCAAGGCTAGCTTGGTCTACAGAGTGAGTTTCAGGACAGCCAGGGCTACACAGAGAAACCCTGTCTCCAAACACACACACACACACACGCATACACACACACACACACACACACACACACACACACACACACACGAGAGAGAGAGAGAGAGACAGAGAGAGAGACAGAGAGAGAATACTGAGAATACACCTAGAGGCTTTTCTACACTCTCTAAAGGCAGAGATGGTCTAAAGTCTAAAGGTCATTAGCTTTTCTTGTCTTCCCTGGACACAAAAGTCATCAGGATGACTAGGATGGAAACATGGAAGGTCCTCTTACAAGAAGGATGCCAGGTTATTCTGATGCTCTGGACTAAACTTGAGAAATCTGCCTGGGAATATTTACTGGCCTGTTGCTGCTATCTAGTCAGAGGCAACTGTTTTCGCAGCCCTGCTGATGGCCTGAGTACAAGAGAAACTATTGTGCTCTGCTGGAGATGCATCGCCAGGCTGAGAATGACCAAAGAACGGAGGCTTCAGTTGTTCCTATGTTAATCATCCCTATTAGAACTTAAAAAAACCGACCAAACAAACCCCAGACTGTTTTGACTGACATCAAATTACATGGTTTAAAATAATAAAAACAGCTGCGAGTGTCAAGTAAATTTTTTTTTAGGTTCAACAAGATTTGGATCGGTTTTCATATCTCAAGGAGGAAAGGCCAAGGCAACCTGAGAGATTTGAGATGCAAAAGAATTTTCTCTGAGAATGTGGACATTAGGTACCTCTAATAGTCCAAAAGAAAGTACTGAATAGATGCTACTTTATACCCATGTAAAACCCTTTGCAATTCTCTAGGAATATAAGCCTTCAAAAATGAACTTTAGATTTAAAAACAAAGGCATGGAGGCGGGTTAGGAGGACAGAAGAGCCATGCTTGAACTTTTGAAAGGTGGATTGGTATTTTAAAGGAAGGGCTAATCCCGCCAATGCTCTGGAAGCCTCCAAACCTCCGCAGTCCCTTCAGCTGTTTCCCCAGCCTGCTCTTCCCATACTGCTCGCTCTCTTCTCCCAGCACAGCATGTCTGCTGTTTCTGTCTTCGTTCCAACGGCGTTCTATGCTATACCCGTGCCTTGTATCTAGCGTTCTCTCGTTTACTTAACCACACTCACTTATTGCACAAACAGTTATTATCTATTCTGCCATTCTGCAGATCAGCATCTGATGGCAAAACAGATCAGTGACTGGGATAGTGTAATAAGCACTGAGAGTCTCCGGATTTTCATAAGTCACAAAAATAGATTCACACAGTTATTTTTCTGTCACATTTTCATCTGCTCAAAACATTTTCTCCCCCTTGCTTTGCCTGATTAGCTCTTCCACATGCTTTGGGTTTCAATTGAGACATCATTTCCTCACTCATCATGATGCCCATATTTAGAAAGAAAATCTAGTTTTGTGCTTCAGAGACACTGCATATGAGCTTCCAAATATAATCCAAATGGATTTTAAATTGATCATGCTACTATTTGAGGGAATGGATAAAATTTCTGTTGTCTATATTATTTTATGAGACTGTTACACCAACCAACAGAATTCTACACCATGCAACACTTTGTATCTTTGAGTAGATTAGGGTAGATATAACCTACAAGTTGATTTTAAATATAGCTCCCAGGATGGAAAGATAGCTTAGTCAGCAAAGAGTTTGCTTTACAAGCATGGTGATCTGAGTAAGATCCTCAGAAACAAGTTAAATGGAGGAGAAGGAGAAGGGAGAGGAACAAAAGGAAGCAGAGGAGGAGGAAGTGGGAGGGGAGGAGGAAGGGAAAGAAGAAGAGAAAGAAGAAAGGTTAAGCAGGCAATGTAGGTATGCACTTGTAATCCTGGCACTGGGGAGGTGGCAGAAACAGGCAGATTCCTAGGGTTTGTTGTTCAGCCACACTAGACTACTTGGTAAATTCTGAGCCAGTGCGAGACTCTGTCTGAAAAAACATAGGTGGGCAGGGCCTGATGAACTACAACTGAGATTGACTCCTGGTCATGAGTACAGGCACACACACACACACAAACACATGTACACATGTGCACACACACTGACACATATAAAATCTAGCTAATAAAGCAAGTTATGGCGGTACATCTTTGTAATCCCAGAACAAGGGAGGCTGAGGCAGGAGGATAGCTATGAGTGTGTAGCCAGCCTGGACTTCATAACAAGACCCTGTCTCAAACAAACAAAACAACTAAATAATCAAATATTCCTCCCATATGGACAAGAGTTCTGAGATTTTAAAAAACAAAAAACACCACAGTACAAACTTGATTAAAGAGTAGATGTAAAAACTGGGGATGTAGTGAAGGTAGAGTGCTTCTCAGCATGCACAACCCTGTATTTGATCCTTAGCATCAGCAGTGTACATACGGTGTGATGGTACAACATAATCCCAGCTCTCAGGAGGATGGAGGCAGGGGCATCCAAAGCTCAGTGTCATTCGCAGCTACAGAAAGAGTGTGAGGCCTGCCTGAGCTGCATCTTATAAGACACTATTTCAAAAGAAAAGAAGAAAGGAGAAAGGGTGAATGGATGGATGGATGGAAGGAAGGAAGGAAGGAAGAAAGGAAGGAGGAAGGGAGGAGGGAGGAAGAAAGTTTGTAAACATTCTGGGTGCATGCATGATCTATGTATGTGCATGTATTAATGTATTGTGTATTTGAGTAGAATCTTAAATTGGGTAGTACAAAATGAGCTAGCAAAGAAAACTAAAGACTAAATATGGAAATAGGAAAACTGGAAAAGTAGGATATCGTGGAGAAGGGAATGGTATTTCAAGAAGGAAGTTCTATCTTCATGAGCACGACCGGAGATCAGATTTAAGAAGGACCACAATTTTTCTGGTGGGTCTAGAAGCAGGGAGAATGTGAGGATCTTGGTAAGTACCAATTATTGAAGACAGATTTGTACAAAACCAAATAAATATAAGAGATTGATAAATGTGTGGGAAGTAACAAAATATATATGGACGCATGTCTCTAATAAGTTGGCCAGTTTTCACTGTATATGGTAATGCTGGAGAGATGCTCAGCAGTTAAGAGCACTGGACGCGCTCCCTGAGGATCCTAGTTCAACTCCCCAACTCCACATGGTGACTCACAACTGTCTATAACTCCAGTTCCAGGGGATCTGACACCCTTTACTAGATTATGTAGACACCAGGCACACATTTGGTACACACACACACACACACACACACAAGCAAAACACTCATATATGCAAAATGAAATGACATAAAATCATTGTACAAAGTGTGTTTTTCATGATAACCAAAATTTGTATTTTTTCATAAGGTGTGACTCAATATTGAGTGCTAAACATCCGTGCAGTAAAGACCCATAAATAAGTTCAAAGTATTAAATCATCTAAAAACATGTACTGAGCCATAGTTCACCAGGCACATGCTCAGTTTCTAATAATATTGTGACCAAAAGAAAAAAAAATGCCTTGTCTTCCAAGAGGTTGTGAGGACATGGATAATTCCCCATGCCAAAAGGCGGCCTGAGACTACAAACATGCAGACACGGCACCTGATGGAGACCAGGTGTGACGGAAGGCAGCCAGAAGAAGTGGTACTCGGGAATCCTGGAGGACAAGGAGAAATGAACCAGCCAGAGAGATGAAGGCTAAGATGTTTAGACAAAGAAAGCTAGCAGTCTGGATTCCAGAAAAGGATACTGGGTTGATATGCATGAAATAGTAAAAATGGGCAGAAAGAATGCAGCCCATCTGGCTGAGGTGGATAGTAGTCAGGGCTAAGTTTACTATCACCGCGTGCTGGGTGCCGCCTACACAGCTTGTCTAAATTTTAAAGCTGGCATTTGTGGTAAGAATTTCTTATTTCTATTTGAGGTGGTTA
Source organism: Myodes glareolus (assembly GCF_982192425.1). Classification (NCBI taxonomy): domain Eukaryota; kingdom Metazoa; phylum Chordata; class Mammalia; order Rodentia; family Cricetidae; genus Myodes; species Myodes glareolus. The sequence goes on along the minus strand of NC_142034.1, from coordinate 46,169,284 downwards.
AGCCACTTTACTGGAGACGTGAGAGCAAGGCAGAGAATGCCAGAGCAGGATCATAGGGATATTTTATTTGTTTTATCTTATCATCTCTATATATCCTCCCTTCTTTCTTTTCAGAGTAGATTCAATAATCCTACCTCTTATCCATCATATCTATAAAGGATATTCTACACAGAACTGGAGTGAGGTAAGAAAGTATCTGGTGTGATGACATACGATCAAGCTAGGTAGGACAGAATATCTAAAAAGGAAGGCAATGATGTGTATGGCCTCCATCCTTTAGAGACCAGAGCCTCTGCTATAAATAAGCAAAGCTTATGTTCATTTGAAGATATCAGTTACTGGAATGTTTTAAATGCATCAATAAAATGAAGTATAAAATCATAGGAATTCCTGTGCATTTTAGGTAGTCTTTGGTGTTTATACTCTAGAACCATCTCACCTTATGTCTTGGTTAGGGTTTCTATGGCTGTGAAGAGACACCATGACTACAGCAACTCTATTTATAAAGGAAAATGTTCAGTCAGGGCTCACTTACAGTTCAGAGGTTTAGTCCATTATCGCCATGGTGGGAAGTAACGCAATATGCAGGCAGACATGGTGCTGGAGAAGGAACTGAGAGTTCTTACATCTTGACTCACAAGCAACAGGAAGTGTTCTGAAACACTGGGCATGGCTTGAGTATATATGAGACTTAAAAACCTGCCTCCACAGTGACACACTTACAAGGCCATACCTGCTCCAACAAAGCCACACCTCCTAATAATGCTACTCCCTGAGAACTTATGGGAGCCAATAACATTCAAACTACCACACGTAATCAGTCTTTAGGCCAGCTATACAGCTCTAGCTAGAGAGAAATTGACTCTGGACTATTTCAGTCCATTTAACAATAGGAATGTTCTGTGCCAAAATCTCATTCAACATCAAGTTGCAGGATGAGGTTTAGAATATTGGGGTATCATTTAAGAAGACTATGATTTTGCAATCTATAAGTAGCTATTTTTTTTCTTTGACATCAGAAGTCACGCATACCAGACTATCCTCAAATTCACCAAAAAGCCAAGGTTGATCTTGAATTTCTGATTATCCTGCCTCCATCTCCCAAGTGCTGGAATTATAGGCACACACCACCATGGCAAATGCATGGGATTCTTGGGATCGAGCCCAAGTTTCACAAACACAAGGCAAACATTCTACCAACTGAACCACATCCCCACTCAACACACAGCTGGAGTTTAAAGGAACAATGTGGTATACTTGCCCAGAGTGCCATTTATAGATGCTAAGCTAGAGTTTATAGATTATTATGCTTCAGGTTGAACGAAATTAGGAAATTTTTGGCTAAAACCCTACTATATGCCACTTGGTATAACAGAAATTCAAATATCGTTTAAAGTATTATCCTTACTTTTGGTAAACTATGCTGTACTGGATTGATAAAATCTGTTTTCCAGTACAAATTGACAAGCTAATATTACTAATATCACCTGTGGAGAAGTACCTGCAGGATTTCCTCTCATAATTAGTTTCAGTTTGGCTCAGTAAAGAGGTGGCAGCTGGTGTGGAGTGTGAACAGACAGCTGTCTAGGAAGCCAGTCTCCTGGCAACTGAGGGAAGCCCACACAGGGGACAAAATACATCCTCTTTGTTGCTAAGTTCCTAGCACTGGATGTTGTAAAGATGAGCTAGACATTTTGAGGCATTTTGGTGTGTGAAATACAAAATACGAGTACTGTGATGTAAATATGAGAAGCTTTTGCACATACCACATCCCAGCAGAAAATATATGATGGCTTTTGGTACATGGTCTGTGTAAACTGCTTAAATATTGCACAGGAGTTAATCTGCAGAAAATTATAATAAACAAAATAAGATAAAGATCTGCATCTTTTTTCCTTTAAAATTGCACTTGGTTTGTATATCTCTAATATTTGAGGACTTATACTCACGTGTTTTCTCATTTATGCAACTGTAATAGAGAAAGTAATTCTTTGAAATATCTTTTTACGATTATTTCCCTTCATGGAATAAATGTTCTATCATTAATGAATACAGCTAATAAAGATAATTCACTGAAAAAATTCTCCAAAGATACCTCAGGGTAAAGCAGAGATCCTTCAGACTATGAAATAATCAACAAATGCCAGAATAATGAAAAGATCCAAGTTTTGATTTTGTTGTTCATTTATTTATTCTCCCAAGTGCTGAGATTGCAGGTGTGAGCTGCCACACTCAGCACTAAGGACTTCTAGATTTACTTTTATGATCATTTGAACTGGCATCCTAGGGTCTTAAATGTCAAATTGATTGAGAAATAGACTCTGCCTCTTGAAATAATCTGAAACTCTAATATTAATATTAAGCTCCCCTTTTATTATTTAAAATTCTTTAGCTAAAATGTTATATAGTATAATTGACTGTTTTTGGTGCTCAATTTAAAAAATTCTCACACATTTTTAAGTATGTGTAATTCCCAGACTACTAAAAATTTATAATCTAATTTTAAGGGCAAATATTTTTCACATCACAAAATAGGGAAAAGAAGCTTTCACATATACATCCCCAAGTACTAGAGGAATCAGAGTCAGAAGGAAAAGATACACAAAAAATAAGGAAATAGAGCAAGCAGAACAAACCCAACCTGCTTTATGGCTTTGCAAATTTGCATGCAATGCTTAAAGATCAAAGTCCACTTTGTCTACCTTTCAGAAACTTGATAAAAAGTACATTATATTGAGCATGGAAAACCACGGGGCAGTGGAGATACTGTATTTTTCAAGTGAGCAACTGCCACCATGAAAATTATTCTACATAAATAAAGAAGGTCTGCTCAGTCTGTTGTTATGAGACACAAAACAGAGATGTATAAATCCCCCTTTCTCATGTGAACAGAACATGATTTTTTTTTTCTGAGACAGGGTTTCTCTGTGTAACAGCCCTAGCTGTCCTGGAACTAGCTCTTGTAGACCAGGATGGCCTCGAACTCACAGACATTCACCTGTCTCTGCCTCCCAAGTGCTGGAATTAAAGGCGTGCATCACTACCACCCCGCAAAACGTGGAAATTTTTAGTCGAAGTCACTTCAGTGTTGTCACCAGAAGTTAATCTCTTGACAAACCAACATATGTTTGGCCTACTTTGGATGAATAGAAGTAAGGGAAAAGGTTCATTCCTTTGTCAAGAGTCTGCAATGAACTGAGGAAACATAAGACAGAGGTCAAAGAATTTTAAAGCAGGACTAATTTTAGAAGATTGTCGAGCATCTGAGTGTTAAGTCAGTAGGCTTTGGCAACAGAACACGCTGTTAAAAAAGCATCCATGCACTGTCTGATTAAGCTACACATGCCTGGCATTGTCGTTGTCAGCATAGAGTAGATTTTGACTTTTGCCAGAGGGAGATGAAGTTCTAATCCTAGTGATCCAGACAAAGTCTTTGATTACTTTAGTTCTTTCATGGAATTCCTACAGTTGCTCCGGTAGAAACTAAGTGAGGCTAGACGGAGAACTTAGTGGTTAAAAGTGCTTGCTGCTCTTGCAGAAGACTGGGGTTTGGTTGTCAGCACTCACACCAGGAATCTCATTACTGCCTACAACTCTAGTGCCAAGGGATTCAACACTCTATTCTGGCCTCCAAAGGCACTTGTACATACACAGAGCATGTGCATATATGCAGGCACATGCATGCAAAGAAACTAAGACTTTTATTACACTCAAGATGGCCTGAAACATTCAACTTCTCAGTGCTAGAATTATCAGTGAAACAAACTTGTCATGTCATTGACTGGCAAAGGAGCCCAAGACCAGGGATTTGATATGTCCATTTGTTAATCTTACTATAGTTTATGATAAATGACAAATTCCTAGAGTTTTATATACTGTTTGAGGTTTACATATCTCTCTGACAGGAGGAAGGGCTTGTCAAGTTTTTGATTTATAGCTTTGACATCAATTTCCAAATTGTAAGTACTTTTGTTTTTTCAAATGGGAATAGTTTTAGATGCATCCTAACAGATTGCTCAGTAAGAACAGATGGTGAAGAGAAGAGTTCTTTGAACTATTTATTAAGCTCAGTGACATTGTTTCCTGTACACTGGTGGAATTTCTCACTAGTACTAAAACTCCCTTCATTTGTTTTGTTTGTTTGTTTGCTTTTTGCCTAGTAACCTCCAGCGGGATTCATTTAAAATACATTTCCAGAGGATCTTATTCATAAAAATCTAAGGAGTAATGAAGAGATCTAAATATTCGGGGCATGTGGGTATTGGGAAGGGAACCCAGGGCCATGTATAGAGAGTCTTTACTTTCACCAAGCACCCTTGGAGATGTAGGATGTTCTTCTGTATATGTGTTGCTTTTATTGGTTAATGAATAGAGCTGTTTTGTCCTCTAGCAGGGCAGAATATAGCCAGGCTGGAAGAGATATATAGAGAGAGTAGGCGGAGTCAGAGAGATGCCTTGTAGCTGCCAAAGGAGAAGGACATGCTGAAACCTTACCTGGTAAGCCACAGCCTCATGGAGATACACAGATTAATAGAAATGGGTTCATTTAAGATGTAAGAGTTACTTAGCAAGAAGCCTGAGCTAATAGGCCAAACAATGTTGTAATTAATATAGTATCTGTGTGGTTGTTTGGTTATGGAAGGTCAGAAAATGAACGAGAATCTCCATTTACAGATGGTAATAATGTGGGATGACTGCATCTACATAAAACCTGAGGGAACTTGGGAAAGAATTCTAGACACAAAAGAATAGAATTAACTGTGGCTTCTTGGTAGCAGCATTTTCTCAGGTGGGCTGTTTGCTGGTGGTTAGCAGAGGCATGCCTTCTTTAAGAGAAGGTTTCCTGACTCAGCGTTAGCAGCAAAAACTAAGTGGCTTCTTACGAGCCTGCTTCCTGGCTCTTTCAGGAGGTCCTGCACTTAAATAGGGTTTGTGAGCAGCTTCCTACTAATTGCTTAATGGCAACACAGACCTGCTGTGTCCCTGGAGCTGGGGCAGTGAGCATGGCTTGTAGAGTTGGTGAACATACCTCCACCATGTTGGACTGGGTGGAGCAAACAGGCAGGGCCACAGAATTTGTCTTAGCCATTGCTGCTTAACATTAAAAAAAAGTGCTCCTGGTCAGAAAATGATTATAGAGACTCAAAAAAGACAGATTCGGACAAAAATAATCCTCTGAACAGGTCACAGTGTGTTTTAGAATGCATATAGACTTAGGAGAAAGAGGGAAAAAGAGTATAGAGAGTAATAAAAAGGAGTAAAGTCTTTAAATAAACAGTAAAAGTAATATAAGAGAGTACAAATAGTCATAGATTAAGAGTAAAGAAAAATAAGTCAAGTAAAGATGGAATATACACAGAGAGTCTGAATTATGTGTATTATTGTGTTTTCTTTGAATTTTTTAACTGCAAAGAGACATTTGTTTCTGAGAACTGCTAAGCTAAACCAACATAAAGGTATCATGACTTCAAAATTTGGGCCTAAGGATATGTTGCTTTGGAAAAGAGTTTCTGTTTTTGTTCCCACAGAAGATGAGAACCTATGGATTCCTTTCAGGATAATGTGGTTTGATGCAACAAGACCTCCTGAAAGTTCTCTGTGAACCCTAAAAATATTTCACCCAACAAAAAAAAAGCAGGAGACAGTTTTGAGAAAACAATGCCCAAATTCCCAAAATGATTGTTTATAAATGTTTGTTTTCATTTAAAAGGAGTTGAGTATTAATGATTAATGGTTACAATCTCTTTTTAAAAAATAAGGGAAATATGATATAGAAATAAATACTTTGCATTGGTATGGATCTTGGTTTATTGATACAAATTTAAGGTTAATTTTGTTATATGTATTTCTGTTCTTGTTTGAGGTATTAAGTTTAGATAGCTAATTTAAAAATATAATGTATAATTATAATTGCAGGTTAATTGGTAGTCATTTATCCATTTATAATAGTCAAACTTGTAGTCATGTTAGTTAGGTTTTTCTAGATATATAAAGATATATTTCAGATGAATAGATATTCTTCAAATCTTTCAAAGATGTACAAAATATGGCATTTAAATGTTTTAAGAACTTGGACTATTCTCAAAACTGAGACATATATGCTTCTGGCAGCATCAATTACTTTAGAGAGGTTGATGGGCATTGAAGAAACTCATTATAGAGTTTGCCTTCAGTGTGACAAGGCTAGCCATTTAGGCAAGAAACTGATCTTTCCTGGACAGCTTGATGGTATGCTGTATGAACTGGACATGCAAGACCCACAAAAAAATGACTGCTAAACATTCCAAAAGATGGAATGGTCCTTCAAAGTTCCTGTTTCACAGAAGAAACTGCCACACATTCTGCAGGACAGAAGAAAGTGACTGACAAACTGCCAACACAGGCAAAATAGATCTTCAAATTTTCTGCTTCACAGAAAAATCTGCAAGATACTATGAGCCTGTAGGCTAAAAATGGATGTCCCAATGTTATAGAAGAACTTTGGATGACTGTCCAGGCAGTAAGATGTCTCTGTCAATTCTAGAATTTTGAAAGTTGTTTGATTGAACTTCCTGTTTACTTAGGTATTATATCCTTCTGAAGTCTTTGATGGAGTTAAAGACAAATAGTTTTATAGTTTTCCTTAGTTATAATGAAAGATAAGTTAGATATGAAAGTTTAGATTCATAAAGATAGGATAGATGATAGAGTGTTTTCCCAAATTTACCAAATGTAAATGGACTAAATATTGCAATTATAATTCTTGCTTAATACTGTTTTGTATATCTAATTTTATTATGTTAAAGTTAAAACATTCCTTTTTAGTTAGACTGAAAAGGGGATATGATGTGGGATGTCCTTCTTTATAAGTGTTGCTTTTATTGGTTAATGAATAAAGTTGCTTTGGCCTATAGCAGGACAGAATATAGCCAGGCTGGAAGAGATGTACATAGAGAGAGAGAGTAGGCAGAGTCAGGGAACTCCTCGTAGCTGCCGAAAGAGAAAGACACGCCAGAACCTAGGCAAGTCTCGTGGTGATACACAGATTAAGAGAAATGGATTAATTTAAGATGTCAGAGTTACTTAATAAGAAGATTAAGCTAATAGGCTAAACAATGTTGTAATTAATATATTATCTGTGTTATTTGGTTCTGGGTGGCTGGGAAATGAATGAACAGTCTCTGCTTACACCTAGGTGATTTTGATGTCATAAGTAAGGAGCCACACTTACTAAACCATCATTTCTACTGAAAATAAAAGTCTCACTTCCACCACTGGTTATCTTAATTGTCAATTTGACACAGCCTAGAATCCTCTCAAAGAAGAAGCTTCAATTAAGGGTTGTGTATATCAGAGTGGTCAGTGGATTGATTATCTTGTTTATTAAGTAATAGAGGAGGGCACAGCCCACTGAAGGTGGCACCATTCCTTGGGCAGGCTGTTCTGGGATATATGAAAAAGGGAGCTCAACCAAGAAAGAGAATTACAGACCAATCTCACTCATGAATATTGATGTAAAAATACTCAATAAAATACTGGCAAACCAAATCCAAAAGCACATCAAGAAATTATCTGCCATGATTATGTTGACCTTCTCCCAGAGATGCAGGGATGGTTCAACATATGAAAATCTATCAATGTAATCCACTATATAAATAAACTGAAAGAAAAAAAAGCATATGATAATCTCATTAGATGTTGAAAAAGCATTCAACAAAATCCAACATCCCTTCATGAGAGGTCTTGGAGAGATCAGGGATACAAGGAACCTATCTAAACATTATAAAAGCAATATTCAGCAAGCTGCCAACCATCGTCAAATTAAATGGAGAGAAACTCAAAGCAATTCCACTAAAATCAGGAACAAGACAAGGCTGCCCACTCTCTCCACAACTATTTAATATAGTACTGGAAGTTCTAGCAGTAAGACAACAAAAGGAGATCAAAGGGATACAAATTGGAAAGGAAGAAGTCAAACTTTTGCTATTTGCAGATGATATGATAGTATACATAAATGACCCCAAAAGTTCTACCAGGGAACTCCTACAGCTGATAAACACCTTCAGTAATGTAGCAGGATACAAGATCAATTCAAAAAAATCAGTAACCCTCCTATATACAAATAATAAAGAAGCTGAGAAAGAAATCAGAGAAACATCACCTTTCACAATAGCCACAAATAACAAAATATCTTGGGGTAACACTAACCAAAGAAGTTAAAGACCTGTTTGACAAGAACTTTAAGTCTTTAAAGAAAGAGATTGAAAAAGATATCAGAAAATGGAATGCTCTCCCATGCTCTTGGATAGGTAGGATCAACATAATAAAAACGGCAGTCCTACCAAAAGCAATCTACTGATTTTTTGGTTTTTAAATGAATTCATTTAATATGGAAACAGCTTTGGATAAATCTAAAAGCTAAATTAGTCTTTATTATCATATGTTTATTTCAGTATTATTTTGAGGCCATATAAATTATAGGTAAAGGCAAACTAATAACTATGTCAATGTTATTAGGAGCCCAAATTTTCAGGGTTAAAAAAAAAAGCAAACCCAATAGCTGGTACCATGATGCATGCCTATAATCCTAATATCCATGAGGTTGAGGCCAGAGTATCCATATTACGCAAATGCTCTGCCTTGAGCTAATCCCAACCCCTAAATAATTTTTAATATACTATTTTATCAATTCTTCAAGCATTGCATACATGTATAAAATGTGCTTTAATCATATTTACCCCTAACACCTTTCCCTAATTCCTCTCAGCTACACTCCCACCTCACCCCAACCAATTTCATGTTTCACTGTATATACAAAATGCATTGCGTCCAGTTGGTGCTACCCATATACTCACTCACAGGTGTGGGACCATCCTATGGTTAACTTACCAGGGGCCACATCCTTAAGAAAACTGTCTCCCTTCCCCCACAGAAGCCATTAACTATCAATAGCACCTCAACGAGGACACTACATATTATTTTTGTTGTGAAAAAATATTTGATTTTAGGTCCAATAGACTAGAACCAGCATATAAAGTAAGTTGTTGATGGTGAAGCAGCAACACAAGAACCATTTCTACTAAAGTATTAAAGACAAGAACATGCACAGCACTGTTGTGCACCCCTGAATTAGATATATTAGTCAGTGCAACTAGGTAAGAGAAAGATGTTAGAGCTATAAAAACTGAAAATAAAGCTGGGCGGTTATGGCTCACACCTTTAATCCCAGCATTCGGGAGGCAGAGGCATCTCTGTGAGTTCAAGGCCAGCTTAATCTACAAGAGTTAGTTCCAGGACAACTATGGCTGTAACAAGGAGAAACTCTGTCTCAAAAAAAAAAACCACAATAATTGAAAATAAAAAGGAAGATTATTGTTTGAAAACAGCATAGTTTTGTTTCCCTAGAAAACACAATACAGCAATTCAATTTTACCATAATATAACTCAGTAAAGCAACAGAAAACAAAATGTATACATAAATTAATAGTTTTCGTTTCTTCAGATTACTTCCAGACCCCCAAAAAATAAAGTAAAAAAAAAAGTCCACTTATAATAGCAACAAAAATTTATAAGACAGCCTGGAACAAATCAAAGAAGGACTATGGAAGCGTGTACACATGAAAACTTTAAGGCAATAGAGACAGATACAGAAGAAGATAAGCAAATGTTAAATGGCAATCACAGAAATACTTGTCCTTGTTAAAGATGTTTATTGGCTGGGTGCAGAGTTGTCTCAGTAAGTCTTATTGGGATTAGTAAGTAAATTTGTAGAATAATAAAGTTGTATCTACATCTTACATATTATACTAACATAAATTATAAATTTATATTTGTATATATTTAAAATATATATTTGTATATATTCAAACTAAAAATTAGTATCATAGTTGGGTGTGGTGGTGTATTCCTTTAATTCCAGCACTGGGGAGGCAAAAGCACGTGGATCTTTGAGTTCAAGGCTGGCCTGGTCTACATGGCAGGTCCCAGGCCAACCAGGGCAGCCTAGTGAGATAGTGAGACTCTTATCTCCAAAAATTACAGAGACAGGGTTTCTCTGTAACCTTGGAGCCTGTCCTGGAACTTGCTCTGTAGACCAGGCTGGCCTTGAACTCAGTGAGATCACTGGCCCCAGCCTCACGAGGACTGGGACTAAAGGCGTGCACCATCATGCCCAGCTTACTGTACACCTTTTTAAAATATGTATTTTGATGGTTGAATTAGGTTACTCTCCAGTGCAGAGAGTCTAATACAGACCTAAATATTACTTGAAGTCCTAATATGACAATCAAATCCAAGTAACTAGCTAGGTGTGCTGGTGCAGGCCTATAATCCCAGTACTTGGGAAGCTGAGGCAGGAGGATTCCAATGAGCTTGAGGTCAGCCTCGACTACAGAGTGAATTTAGGCCCAGTTTGAACTTCAAAGCAAAACTCCATGTCTCAATATAACAAAACAAATAAACTCATTTTAATTCATCAGTCCTTGCAGTGCTTTGAAAAAGTGAAGCTCACAGTAGGACCGCACTAATACAGAGCCTTACTATATAACCTTGAATTTGCTTGGAGTACATAGTTCAGCCACAGGTACAAGAGAGACCCTGCCTCAAAAAGATGGAGGATGAGAACTGACTCCCAAAAGTTGTCCTCTAACCTCCAACATGTGCCACAGTTACGTGCACCACCCACATACTGACTACATAAAAGGAAAATGGATATTATAGAAAATGGTTTCCACTCATTAGAATTATTAAAAAGAAACTGAATTTACCTCAGCTCCCAAATGCTAAGTTTACATGTGTGAGCCACCACCCCTCAGCCAACAATGGTTCTTGATTAACTCTAAACTCATTTCTTTCAGGTCCTGTTTGCATTGCCATCGTAGCTCCAGCTTTTCAGCGTAAGGAGACAGATAACCAGTTAAACATACAACGAACTATACCTGTTGCTGATCGTGTCAGGAACATGGACCTTCAGTTCTTCTGTGACCTCTCTCATCACCCGCTGGTAGCCAGACATTCCTGGGTCTTTGATATAAAGAGGATTGTTTCTCATTAAATATTCCCCCAAATAATTAATTGGATCAAACTTAGTTGGGATATCAGATTTGCTCAAAAGTTTCTTCTTTTCTACTTGCATTAGCATTTGTTCGACTCCAGGAACCAAGGTGGGTAGAAGCTTGTCCAGCAAGTAGGCCCGGGTAGTTAGTGTCATGCTTTCAATATCAAACCACTCTTGAGCCAGATCGTCCCTCGGGAACTGTTTTGTAGTCTTCTTTTCCTGTTCCCTTTTCAGATTATCCTTCTCTAACATTTTCTGCTGCATGGCCTGGGCTCTTGCTTCTACTCTGTCATTAAGATTTTTCTTCCATGGTTGCTGTGCTTTGAACTTCAGCTCACTTTCATCCATACCAAGAATCACTTTTGCAGGTTTTCTAAACACAACATTCATGGAAGGTGCATAGGACTCCTTTGGTGAACCAGCTGAGAAGAAAAAAAATAAATGTAAGACATACTAGAAGTATGAGCTGGAGATACAGTTCTGTGGGTAAGAGCTCATACTGCTCTTGCAGAGGACCCTAATGGGTTCCTAGCATCAACACTACGCAGCTCCCAGGGACCCGTAATGACTGCTCCAGAGAGATCTGAGATCTGATGCCTTAGGCATCTGTGGGCTCTGCACTCATGTGCACATATCCATGCAGAGATACGCATACATATAATTTTAAATTAGAAAGTATAAGAAATACTATAAATAGAGTTTAATTGATGACTTTAGAATATAGTTAACAACAACAAAAACCTCAAAATTGTCTTATATCCTTTTACATGGTTTACTGAGCACCATCCAAGCAAAAAACCTGAGAGCAACCATTTGAACCATAAAAACATTTGTTATTGTGCTGTGGAATATTACTTTAAAATGTGCTACATTTTTTTTATGCTTGGGGATGTTTGTTTAATGATGCAAAGATGTGTTACATTCTTTCATGCTGCATTTGTTTAACTCTGTGATGCTGTGTTACTTTGCCTGCCTAAAATTCCTGATTGGTCTAATAAAGAGCTGAACCCTCAATAGCTAGGTAGGAGAGAGAAACAGGCAGGGCTGGTGGGTAGAGGGAGTAAATAGGTGGAGAAATCTGGGGAAGAGGGTGAGGAGTGGGAAGAGGAGAAGGAAGAAGAAAGAGAGGAAGAATGAGAAAAATGCGAAGAATGAGAGGGGGAGAGAACGAGGGACACGCCCAGAGGAAGAGGCCAGGCCAACTCCAGCCAGACATTAGAAAAGCAGTGAGGTTGAGATAGACAGAAGTAAGGAAGTTAAGAAGCCTCGAGGCAAAAGATAGATAAAGAGAAACAGGCTAATTTAAGTTAAAAGAGCTAGCCAGAAAAAGGGCTAAGCTAAGGCCAAGCATTCAAAACTAATAATAAGTCTCTGTGTCACAATTTGGAAGCTAGTTGATGGCCTAAAAGGAAAAGCCTGTTACACTACTGACATAATCAGAGGTCGGTGAGCAGCTCAGTGCCTTTAACAAACAACTAACTTGTGGCTACTCTGTGTACTCTCTATCTCAGAGACAAGGTTGACCACCAGCTCCAACTCCTGCCCCTTTCTCCCACCTTCCCTTCTTCCCTCCCTTCTCCTCCCTTCCCCATCTGCCTTCTTTCCTTCCTTCATATGACTGTATTAAAGACCAGGAAGCAGGAGGTAAAGCAGACAGAAGAACAGAAGATACAGGAGGAAGATTAGCTCATAGTCCTGAGGCTCTGAGGAGGTGGATGACTTGGAGGGCACAATAAACGGGATGTTCCATCTGACAGCCTCCATTTCCTATTAGAGAATAGATACTGCTAAAATGAAGGAATGCTGGGATCATGGACTTGGCGTGGAAGATAAAGAACTGTAAAGCAGCTGCTGTGCGTGTGGAGCCAAGGACAATGGCGCTGGGTTTTGATTCTACTGCATGGACTGGCTTTGTAGGAGCCTGGTTTGTTTGGATGCTCACCTTCCTAGACCTGGACGGAGCGGGGAGGTCCTTGGACTTCCCACGGGGCAGGGAACCCTGACTGTTCTTAGGACTGGAGAGGGAAGAGAAGGGGGAGGGGGGAGTAGAAGGGAAATGGGAGGTGGGGAGGAGGTGGAAATTTTTAATAAATAAAAAAAATTCGATGGGCTAGATAGAACTAGCTCTAAGCCCCTTTGCTGTCCTTCCACCTCTTGAAAGCTCATCTTTGGAGCATATTGGGTCCATTGTGGGTGGGATCTGTGAGCCTTCCTTTGGACTTTTATTCCCCCCCTTGGACAAACCACTTATTCCAATCACCATCCACAAGAGTAAGCGTTCCTGGTGTAGGGGCTGGAGAGATGATGACTCAGTGGTTAAGAGCATGTACTGCTCTTGCAGAGGACCCCGGTTCAGTTCCCAGCATCCATGTTGGGTGACTCATAACCACCAACAACTCCAGTTCTAGGAGCGCGGATGCCTCTGGCTTCCCCAGGCACCTACACTCACGTACATGTACATGCCCCCACACAGATGTGAATGCACGTATACTTGAAAGAATAAAATACCTTAAAAAAAAAAAAAAAGAATCCCCATTGTGGGAGAGTGACTTTTGAGTTGTGCTGCTCAGGATCCTTAAAAGGAGCTTCAGAATCCACAGAACTCGAAGTTTCTTTGTGGCCAGAGCAGCTATGCTTCAATTTATTTCACAATTGGAGAATGTTATAAGATTTCATTGGAAAAGGCTTTGCTGCTTTAAAAACAAAACAAAACAAAACAAAACAAAACAAAAAAAACAAAACAAAAAAAAAACACCAAACTTCAGAAAATACTCGGAAGACTTTTATCCTTTTTTTCCCAAGAGAAAAATCAAGTAACCTGTAAGAAAACCCTCCCTTGCAAGCCCATCTATCAAGAGTTCTTGGTCCAATGGTGGAGGGCATTTATGAGCCTTCTCCAGGTTTTTATTTCTTCGGTGGCCAAATCACTTATTCCAAACAGAGGAAGTTGAGGAGGGGTAGCAAGTGGCTCTCTCACAGGTCAGTCTGATTTGCAAAAGTTACATCTCCACGTGGCGATGGTCAGTGCTGATTGTCAACTTGACAAAATCTAGAACTACTTTGACCCCCGGGCATGCCTGTGGGGATTATCTTGATTGCATAACTAAAGTAGGAAGACATGGCCACTGTGGGTGGGTCATTCCTTGGCTGGGTTCCAGGACTGTAGAAGAGTGGAAAGGGCAGCTGAGCACTGGAACTCCTGCATTAATTTCATTTGCTCTCCGCGCTTCCCTGTGGATGTGACATGACCATCTGTTTCAGTTCCTGCAACCTTGACATTTCTGCAGACTGTAACGTGGGATAGTGAGCCACCGAAATCTGTACCGCTCAAATTTCCTTTGCCAGGGTATTCTTAACACAGCCACAGAAAATAAAAATAAAATGGTCAAATAATTATTACTATATAATCCTTTTATTTTCTACTTTTTTTTTTTTAAAAAAAAGGTACGTATGAAAGAGGAAGCTACTTAGTACCTAACAATCTATAATGGCTCGTTAATAAACCCACAAATAAACTGGGTGTTCTCTCTATTCATTGCAGCCCGCTAGTGCTTCCCTAACATGGCAGGCCATTCTAGGTTGCTAAGCAATAATCCTAGTGCTTGAATTGCCCCCACTGATACACAGAATAGAGGAGAATGTGTGCTTGGTTAGGACTCTAGTTAAACACCTCTCTTTAGGAGCCATAAAAATCAAGGAAAGAAAAGGAGGCCCAGCAATAGGAGGGCCAATAAATCAGGATTCTATCTGACGCTGTCTTTTCACAGGGTGATTTTGGAATTCGAGGATCTCAAGCTGTGGAAGTGCCCCAAGGGCAGGTTGGTTTAGAGACTTAATTGATTATAGTTTCGAAACACTAGAGTTGTTTTTCAGGATCAGCTTTCCAAACTCTTCTTAGAATTAGGAACCTTTCAGGCTCTTTCCTCAATGTGCAAAGCTTCATCTTTCTAGCCACTAGTCAACTTTTTAAAAAGCCACTTTATATTTTTTTAAAATGAAGTATATTATCTTGTATATTGTTAATATACTACACTTACATCATTCTTTATAATTTCCAAAAGTCATTCATGAATATTAACTTGCTTAAGGTGATGTATATATTGCTGGGTATGGTAGCACATGTACTTAATCCTGGCACTCCATTTGGGAGGCACTGGCAAGCAGATTTCTGTCTGTTCCAGGCTAGCCTGGTCTACATAGTAAGTTCCAGGTCAGCTAGGGCTATATAGTGAGATCTTGTTTCAAAAACAAGCAAATAAATGAAAATTGAACTATACTGCTTATTTCAGTACTATGGTATTACCAGTGTACTGTGTAGCAAAAAGGAATGTCAGAGAAAGAACGGGAGAACTAAAAGAAAGAGGGAGTGGGGGGGGTGATCAAGAGGGAGATAGGAAAGGAAATGGATGCCAGAGATGAAAAACTAGAAGGAAAAAGAGGAAATGTAGAGAAAAGCTACCAAAGTGACAGCATGAAGTCAAGTTGTTAGACAAGTTTTTAGCAATGAGCAATATTATTGAGGCATGAATACTTTCAACTAAATAGGAAGGCACATGGAGGAATTCCTTGTTCATAATTTGAAAGGTTTAGACTTTAAACATGATCATTTCCTGCACTTAGTACACAGCCCATTGCTAGGCATACTTCATATAGACTCTAGGTAAGTATATAACAGAAATTAAGTAATCTCTATTATCACAAACTTACCAGACTCTTGCTAACTTAACACTCTTGGGGCTGGCTACCGGTTAAACTACTGACACTGGCCTGGCAGTTGTTCAGCAAGCTGTGTGCTATTTTTCCAACACAGGTCCTGTCTGAAACTCAGCTGCCCTGACTTTACCATCAGCGTTTCTCAATATAGTGTAACTGCTTTAATAGAGGGGAAGCACCGCCAATGATCGCTGGAGCTGAAGTTCAGTTGCAACAGGAACTGGGCGTTTCCTGCAGAGCTTTGCTAATCTCTGAGCTTGTGTAATATGAACAGAGCTGGGCAAACTGCAGGTTTTGTTTGTTTAAGGATTTCTAAAAATAAAAACTAATCTCACAGCCCCAAAAAGAAAATAGCTGGTATAAAGAACTGGCACAGTACATTCAACCACAGTAATTTTTTACTATGCAAAGACAAGAGTTTAAGTGCATTTTGGTAGCCGCTTGGCAAGATTTTGACATGTATATAACAAGGATTATGACCCTTCCTTTGACATGTTGAAAATGCAATAACAGTTCCTCTTCACATTTCTTATATATATACATATATATGTTCTGTTATATATACATATTTGTATTGAGTGATGCTGAATATAAGGTTTAGTATGATAGATCATTGAATGAACAAGAGCACCATATCTCATTTGATATCACACAGAACAACCATGATGCTTTCAGTGCATATATACTGAGAAGAACAGAGCAAAATATGAAACACATTTCCCTCCAGTGCACATAAGAAAGAAACCGAAAGTTCCAGAACAGGAAAGTTCACAAAGACTCCATTTATACTTTTTTGATGGGGGGTGGGAGGCAATAAATTCCTTGGCAGAATACATATATGAAGTCATGCAGGTATAAATTGTTCATAAACTAAACACCTCATTGAATTTATAATGAAGTTCCTGTCTGACATGTTTTAAGTGAAAAGTTAATTTATAAAACTGGCTCCAATGATTAAGAAAAATACAAGGCAGTCTTCTGGGGTATTGCTGGTAGGAGAAATGGGGATGTAAAAGCCAGGCAGAGAAGGAGCATGGTCAGGTGGAAGAGGATAGGTAAAGACTTGTCAGGAAGAGAGATTTTAAAAGTTAGTTTAAAAAGGGGGGGACTGGTGAGATGACTCAGTGAATAAAGGCCCTTAAAAACCTGTATTCTATTGCTGAACTCTACATGGTGAGAGGAAAGAGTCAACTCTTGCAAGTTGTCCTTTGACCTCCCATGTGTGCCATCCACACACATCAAACAAACACACACACATAAAGCCGGAGACTATGAAGATAGCACTGACTCCAAGGAAACAGTGCTCTCCAGACACACCAGGACTGAAGCGTCTAAGAACCCACAGCAACCGAGGGCACGGGCACCAGATCTGCACAATTCCAGCCAAACGACGTTGCAACACCGAGAGGGGGAAGAGGACAGAGGGTCCCACCCAACCAAGAAATTCTCCGCAACTCTTACCCACCAGCAAAGGGAAAGCTGGTTTTTAATGTTTTCAACTCTTTATTTAATAGGTGTGGATGGTGCACGTGGGGAGGCCAGAGGACAGCTTGAAGAGTTTATTTTAGCAGTGTTATGGGGAATATTAACCACACTCCAGGAAGGCCCATGCCCAGGAGCCATTGTTCAATACAACAAGAACTTGATGTCATTTTGGTGGACTTTTGTTTGGCATTTTTTGTTTTATTGGTGTTTTGTTTATTTTGATTTTTATTTTTGTGGGATTCATGTGTGTCTGTGTTTCTTGTTTTCTTTGAAAAAAAGAGAAAAAAACAAAGTTGGGTGGGTGGTAAGGATCTGTGGAAGGGAAAGCAAGATAAACATTTATTGTATAAAATTATGTCAATTAAAAATTTAAATAAAAAAAGAAGAGGGGAGAACACTGAGAACTGAAGGATTAAGTAAGGATGTGGCTGTAGGAATAGGGAAGAAGAGGGATCAATAGGTGATTTAGCCAAAACTAAGGATCTGTGAAAAAACTATGAAAACCTGCTAGTTAGTAAGCTAATTTCAAAATATAACTGTTGTGGAATATTCCTTTACACTGTGTGAAGATGTGCCAACGTGACTGTTTTAATAAAGAGCTGAATGGCCAAAAGTTAGGCAGGAAGAGTTAGGTGGGATTTCTGGGGACAGAGAGATTCAGGGAAGAAGAAAGATGGATTTGTCAGACCCAGAGGAAGTAGGACATGTAGGAAGAGAAGTAAAAGCACGTGGCACCATGTAGATTAAAAAATATGGGTTAATTTAAGTTTAAGAGTTAGTGGGGCAAGCCTAAGCTAAGGTCAAGCTTTCATAACTGATAAGCCTCCATGTTGTTTTTTGTGAGGTGTCAGCCCAAAAGAAAAATCTGTCTACATATGGCGTCCAGTTTGAGGGCTCAAATATCCAAACACAGGGCCTGAGAAAGCTAAGAAAAGTTCTGGACAAGGAGCCAGATGTGGCTTTCTAGTCCTGTAGTCTCTCAGACAGGCCAGTGCTCAGCAAAGAGAGGCACAGCTACTGGCTGCTGCCTGAAGGCTGGAGCCACCACCAGTGCCATGTGTCAGTGCCAGGCACTAAGCTGAGCTGTCAGAGAATGCTGCAGGTGCTCAGTAAAGACAGAAACCTCTAAACAGGTTACAGTGTTTTTAAAAATATGCACAGGCTTCAAAAGAAAAGAAAATGGGTGTAGACAGTCATAAAAAGTTTATAAATAATAAAATAAAGCCTTTAAAGAGAATAAAATGATATGAAAATGATAAGTCATGTAAAGATGGAAAATACACAGGGAGTCTGGATCCTATATGCTGTCTTGTTGACTTGAAATTTTTTTACTATGATAGCGAACCGCACCTGCTGAGAGACATGGGATTGTAGGAGGGACTGCTGAATCAGCCTAGATACTTTAGAATGCTTTAACTTTAAGATGGAAGTCAGGGAATGTGTTGCTTTGAAAAAGAGGTTATGCTATTGTTTCCAAAGAAAATGAAAGGCTGTGGGTTCCTTCAAGATTAATAGATATCAGATTTGATTGGGGAGGACTCCCTGAAAATCCTTGCTACAGACAAAAACATAAACCTAGAAAAGCTACAAGACAGGTGACATATATTTTACCTGCTCAAACATAAAGAAAAAAAATAATCCTTGCCTTGTTTGTGTACAACATACAGTCAATACTTGTGTTAATGCAGATATGCATGTTACTTATTTGTGTGTTTTCAGACAAGAGGAACAGACACCAAGGAAAACAGGTGGCCCAGGTGATCCAGCCTCTCAAGTGCCTCTGTCGCAGTTTCCTCAGAGTTCTGCAACCAGAACAGCTTCAAGACTGCTGGACAAGATGGTTCAGCCTCACAAATTATTGTAGCCAGGACTGTAGCTATGCTCCCATTGCACAGAGACAGGACAACAAATGTTATAACTAGTTATCCCAGGACTTGACTATTATCCCAATTTTCTTAGGGTCCCCTAAAGATGCTGTTGCCCCCGGACAACAAGTAGTAGTTTAGAGAAAACATAATGCCCACATTCCCAAGCAGTGGGGTGGGTGGTTTTCCGTCATTTGGTGGGTTAAGGACGCTTGTCATCATTTAGGAGAGTTGGTTATAAATTGTTATTGGTAATTGTCAGGAAGAAAAAAGATGAACAAAGAAGATTAGATTCAGGATCTGTTTCTGAAGGGAAAAAAGGGGGGGTATAGTATAGAAATGATGGAATAAAAAGGTGGGTCATTGAGTCTACTTTTGAACAACCACTAGCCTCAGATATTTTACGTTGATATATATGGAGTTTTGTATATTGATACAAATTTAAGGTTATTTTTGTTATACTGCACATATGTTACTATTCTTGTTTAAGATATTATACCTCTGCAGCTTTTTTTTTTTGAGACAGGGTTTCTCTGTGTTGCTTTGGA
This sequence comes from Myodes glareolus, assembly GCF_982192425.1. Classification (NCBI taxonomy): domain Eukaryota; kingdom Metazoa; phylum Chordata; class Mammalia; order Rodentia; family Cricetidae; genus Myodes; species Myodes glareolus. Next base: position 46,149,638 of record NC_142034.1, on the reverse strand, counting down.
GCCTGTCCTGAAACCAAGACCAGGCTGGCCTTGAACTCACAGGGATCGGCCTGCCTCTGCCTCTTGAGTGCTGGGATTAAAGGCATGCACACCACAGCCTGGCTAACAGCTCATTTTAAAATGTAATGTAAAGTTTTAATCCTTGAAAACTATTTAGGATAATAAAGAAATATAGGTTAATAGTCATCTATTAACAATTAGACTCATAGTCATGTTAGGTATGTTTTCACGGTCATACAGAGATATATTTTAGATATATAGGTGATCTTCAAACATTTCAAAAACTTACAGAATAGGGCATTTAAAATGCTTTAATAACATATGGCTTTTCATGACAATGAGAAAAGTCTGCTCCTGGCAGCACCAATCTACTTCAAAAAAGATGTTGAGCATCTAAGACCTCCATATGGAGCTTGCTTTCTTTGTGGCAAAAGCTAGCCATTTGGGCAAAAAGTTGCCCTTGATTTAACTGCTGATCATATTCTGTCCAAATTGGGCAAACAAGACACAAAAGAAAGTGACTCTCAAACTGCCAAGACAGGGTAGGACAGTCCTTCAAAATTCTTGCATCATAAAAAAGTCTGTAAGATATTCTAGACCTATAGGCCGAAGATGGATGCCCCAACATTGCAAAGAAAACCTGTGACTCTCCAAGCAGCCAACTGCTTCTCTAATTTCTATAGTTTTGGAAGCTGTTCACTCTGCACTAACTATTTACTCAGGTAATATTATATCCTTCTTGGGTCTCTGATGGAGTTGAAGGTGAGATAGTTAAAGTTTTATAGTTTTCCTTGCTACCAAATTAAAAAAAAAACCTCACAAAAGAGGTAAAAATATATAAGATAGCTTTAAGATGGTAATACAAGTTATGATAGAAAATGGTTTAGGTATAAAACTTTAAATTCATCAAAATAATATAGATAATAGAGTATTTTCTCCAAATATGCCAAATACAAATGGACTGGACATTGTGAATATAATTTTTATGTGATAATTGTTCTTTTTTTGTGATAATTGTTCTTATTGCTTAGTTTTATTATGCTAGTGTCAAAACCTTTCCTTTTTATTTAGACAAAAAGGGAAAAATGTTGTAGAATATCCCTTTATACTGTGTGAAGATGTGTTACTGTGGTTGGTTTAATAAAGAGCTGAATGACCAATAGGCAGGAAGAAGTTAGGCAGGACTTCTGGAGACAAAAAGGACTCCAGGAAGAAAAAAGGCAGAGTTGTCACCTGGACACAGAGGAAGCAAGATATACAGGAAGAGCCATAAGCCATGTGACAGAATGTAGATTAAATGGGTTAAGTTAAAAACTAGTGGAGAAGTCTAAGCTAAGACCAAGTTTTCATAATTAATAATAAGCCTCAATATCATGTTTTTGTGAGCTCTTGGCCCAAAAGAAAAATCCATCTACATATAACTTTAAAAGAGTTTGTTTTAAATAACATTGCCCTCTATGGCTGAACAATGTTGCTTTCAAGACACATGTGTTAATAAAGAAAAATCACATTATAAGAAAAAAAAATCACGTTATGAAAGAAAAAGTCTGAGACTGGAGAGAATGCTCAGTGGTTACTAAAGTTTGATGCTCCTGCAGAGGACCAGAGTTCAGTTCCCATCACTCCAATTGGAGGCTCACAACCACCTATTTCTCCAGCTGCAGGGGATCCAACAACTTCTTGATATGCTTTTATGTGCACATATACACAGAGGCATAGACATAAATAAAAATAAATAGAAAATAAAAAGAAAGACAAACTAAAGATTGGAAAGATTTAGTTCTTAAAGTGTATGCATCAATGCATTATAGTAACAAATAATAAATAATTTGACTTAATTCATATAAAGGAAAATTATTCAGAAAAACATTCAGAAGTTATAACTGGCATCTACACAATTTTATAGTTAAAATTTCTTTTATAATTATTATTTCAGTTCAACCTAGACCAGTCAAGTACACAGAAACACCCAATACTTGGAAATGGAACTGAGGGAATTTATAACAAAATTTCTAAATTTTAAATTGTAAAATATTTCTGTTGGTACAGAATTTCACTAATTATATGGAATTTGAAATGACTGTAGTGAAAGAAATAAATGTCTTGTATACTTTGTTACCTTTTGATCCTGTGATCCTTCAGTCTGCATAATCACATGAAGTTGTGGTAAAGAATGGGGCTAGGAGTGACTATGGGTCACACAGAATAAATGTATAATCAAGCATAAATAGCATTAAAACCAATAAGCAAACAAGATCATGGAATTTCTCATTTTTTTATGCTAAATGGGTTGCCTGCTAGAAATCTCTTTAGATCTCTTAGTTAAAAATTCTCTTCAATTAATTAGCCAGAATGGTCATGAGGCTGCCTCAAAGGTATTTGGAGAGGGTGAGGAAACCCATCTTTACATATTGCCTAAATTACATCTAGAAGATCCTCTCAGGATTGTATATGTATTTTTAAATACAAAATGCATTGTTGCTCCTTTAGACTGCTGTGTCAGGAGAAAGGCTACGACTGTACCTTGGGGCTTCCCGTCATCGTTTGTCTCCTCCATCACCTGGCTGCTGGTCTCCGACGCAGGAACACTTTGTATATTTGATGACATCTTTGAAAGGAGAAAAAACACCAGTTTCAAAATGAATGGCTTTTCCTTAAAGCTGTTTCAGGTTTCAATTAAAAGAGAGTTAATTACTTTGTAGGGTTACTAGACATTCCTACTTACTTTTCTAGGATTTAGCATTGTGTGTCGGAGGTAACTACATGTCTGTTTCCTGCATTCACATTATCAGATGTGTTGACTACTGTATCTCCTTATTGACAATGGATTGACAAGCTTGAGATACTATTCCAGCTGTACACTGATGCTTGAGTTATACAATACTTTATATGAATGCAATCTGAGACCATCTCATAGTTATATTTGACCTTTAAAAATGTCACCTTCCAAAAAGTGCTAGAATCATCTTCCATGTTTGCAGTAGAAAAAAGAACACTTTATCTGATTTAAACCAAATTAAAGATTAACTTTATGAATAATGGTAGCATTGTAGTTTGTAATACTTTTGCTGGTGTATATAATAATAGGATTTTTTAAAAAAATCATGTTAGTCAACTTAATGTGAATTCAAATAACTAATTTGTTTCTTTTTAAAAACAATGTTCTTTGTCATGCAACCTTGCATTTTTAAAAGCAAAACTAGCTAAGTGATTAATATGGAGATTACGTTTTTTGCACAATAGTGAAGTCATCATAGAAAAGCTGGTGGCTCCTACACTAAGAGTAGCTGCGCAGACTCGAGAGAGCAGCAGCTGCATGTGTAAGCTATAACAAACAGCTCTTTACAGGTAATTCACCTGTAAACACCATGGGAGTTTCTTGTAAGAGAAAAAAACACCAGCTTAATAATCAACGTGCATTTGCCATTTTGCATGTGCTGTTTCCCTTTGAACATCCACACTTTTTGTATCCTTCTTCATAAGGAAACGAATATGGTCAGCTTACTCTGTCACATTGCTATCTGATTGTTTAGGGCAGTTCTACCTCCGCAGGCTCCTTTTCATCCTTTGATTCTTGCTGCCCTTCCTTGTCTTCCTCTCTATTGCCATTGTCCTGAAATGGGAATAATATTAGTAAAGGCTAATTACCGGGGACCCAGCTATTACTGTATGTTTTCATATACCAAATGCTTTTCTTTTCTTTTTTTTTTTTAAAGTCACATAAAGAGTGAGTTTAATCCCCAATAAAATGATAGAAAGCTGTTGCATTTGAAAATTCAAACAGTTAGGAAGACAAGTAAGCTAGATATGGTGGCATAAGCCTATAATCCTAGCACTTGGGAGACTTAGACCAAAGGATCACTTTGAGTTCTAAGCAAGCCTAGGTTACATAGCAAGACTTCATTCCAAACAAAACAAAACAACAACAAAACCCAAAAGACATTATAATTAAGGAGTGCCAATCAACTAGAAGCAGGTTACTGTCATTCAACTGTTATTTTGACCCCCTCCATTTTTTCAAACCCCACATTTCTATCAAAGTGTGCCATAGAAATATTTTCAATAAAAAGAAATAGTAAGTGAAGCAGTAAAATATTGTATCTCAGTTTTCTGAAGAATGTTGAATTTCAAAACCTCTTGTAAATGATTAAAAACAAAGGTAGGCTAAGAACCTGATCAGGTTTGGACTGATCCTGAGGCACTGACTCACTCATTTGACCACTATTAAATGCCACCAAAGGATACCGAGAAGTAAAACCAACACGATACTAATAGCCAAAGGAGAGAAGGAAAACGTTAACAGGCAACACAAATACTCTGAAAGACCAAAATCTCCATCATCCCCAGCCCCCACCACACCCCAGAATTCTACTGAATGGTCGTGAATTCTCAACTGCTGAGCTTTTCAAGTTGCAGAGCTGTTATTACTGTTACTGACTGAGCCAGGGCCCTGTTCCTCTAGCGCTCAGGGAGACAAGGCCACCGTAGCAGTCATCACTTCTATTTCTAAGTCTGAAATAATTTATAAATGCAATTGACTTTTTAAACATTGCCACCTTCATGAACTTTATTTTTTTTTTTTTGAAACAAGGTATTACTATAGAGCAGGCAGGCTGCTAACTCCTGATCCTCCTGCCTCAACCCCCCCAAGTGCTGGGATTAGAGGCATGCTACATCATGCCCAACTTCTTCATTAATGTTTGAAATAGTAATTAAGGTAAGGCAAAGAATACTTTTGATGTCTAATTAATATGAGAAAACTGGTTAGAGGCATAATAAACTGTTGGTGAGGGCAGATTTCTATGAGGAATATGATTTATTTGGCCCATTTATTCATAATGAGGAATTACAATGATTTCCAGTTTTCCACTTCACTGGAAATGACTACAATCCCAGCAACAAATTATAAAATCATTGCTGTGCCAAATATCACATTGTAGTGTGATTACATATGGGTGAGGCGCTGTGCAAAGGCTGAATTATTGCTGGGTGTGGTGGCAGGGTGACTTCTGTACTCTCTGTACTCAAGAGGCTGAAGCAGGAGGATCACCAAGGCAAGGCCAGCAGGGGCTACACTGTGAGATCTTGTCTCAAAAAGAAGAAATTACATTCATGTGGTCTCTGCCTCCAGGGAAGTTACACCGTAGGCACTCTGGGATTTAGTATGGTATGTAGATGACACCCTGGGGCATTCATTTTCTTTTATCAACATAACACAAATTCCAGTGGAATAAACTAAAAGTATCGCCACTGGAGAGAATAGACAACATCAAAAAAGCCACCTCAAAGCCTTTTAAAATGACCCAGAAATACTAGAAAACAGAATTCTGTGCTGTCCTAACTGTATATTGCTTGCTTGTAGCTGTTCATCTCCTGAAACTGATAAGAAGTTTTTATTTCTTGTTAAGATCTATTTTGTTTGGCTATACTCAGAAAAATTCAACTCAACAGCCGTCACTGAGAAGCTTCTGTTACACAAGAACTTCCTGGGGTTTGAAAAGAGTGAGTTTCCAGTTTAGTGAGGGGGAAACAGTGCCATTCAGTCTGCAAAGTGGAGGTGTACACAACACACTGAAGAACAAAGAGGAATAAATAGTTATTTTTCTTGGGGCAAAGGAACAGATTATTAGGATAAATATTAAAGGACTAGTAAAAAAAACTGTACAAAGGAGAGGGATGAGTATTAGTAGCAGAAGAAGCATAGATTCTAGAGTAAAACAGATGAGACCTAAAAAGTACCTGTAGTAGTCGGGTGGTGGTAGCACACACCTTTAATCCCAGCACTTTGCAAGGCAGAGGCAGGCGGATCATAGTGAGTTCAAGGCCAGTCTGGTCTACGAAAGGAGTTCCAGAACAGCCAGGACTGTTATACAGAGAAACCATATCTTGAAAAACAAACAAACAAACAAACAAAAAAAGACCTGTAGTCACAGACTGAAGAGATGCTCAGCAATTAAGAGTGCTGGTTGCTTTTGCAGAAGTCTGGGGCTCAGTTCTTACCATTCACATGGCAGCTCACAACCATTTGTAACTTCAGTTCTAGGGGATCTGACTCTTCTAACCTCTTTGGGCACCAAGGCATGAACATGGTGTACATATATGCTTGTAGGCAAAACATTTATACACATAAAAATCATTAAAAATGGTAACAAATTATTATTTTAAAAGTTAATTCTGCCAGCAACATTGAGTACAGACTATAATGTGAAAGACGTGAAGAAAAACAAAGGTATATTTTGCATCTTAAATATTGTACCATTCCTTGCTGCAGTCTAGGCCTACCATACATTGTTACTACCTGTCCTAGTTAGGACTATACTGCTGCAATGAAACACCATGACCAACGTAACTTGGAGAGGAAAGGGTTTGTTTGGCTTATGCTCCATCATCTAAGGAAGTCAGGGCAGGAACTCAAACAGGGCAGGTATAAGTAGGTACTAATAATGTCCATGAAGGGGTACTGCTTACTGGCTTGCTCCGCCTGGCTCACTCAACCTGCTTTCTTATAACCAAGACCACCAGGCCAGGGGTGGCACCACCCACAATAGACTTGGTCCTCCTTCATCAATCACGAATTAAGAAAATGCCCTACAGCCGGATATTATTATGTTACAACCTAATTCCCTCAGGTCCTTCTCAGATAGTACTTGAATTGTCTGTCTTCCTCCACTTGTATTTGTGGCCTCTGACTGCAAGAACTTGAATTTTGTCAGGGCTTTTTGAAGTCTAAATACACACATATTAATATACCCTGGCCAAATATGCTTGCAGGATATATGCATGGGAGAAGCCCTCAGACAAAGATGGATAATCCCATGGGTGGGGTATTTCTAATATATGTTCTATTCTGTTTCCTACACTTCTGTGGGGGTATTAAGCACAAGCTCTCCATTGCAGAACCTGCCCAATAAAGCATTTGTTTGACTTTCTCTCCTTTGCTATATTACTTCCTAACTGCTTACCATTGTTTTCTGGAACTATCTTCCAAATGAATGTGTACTCAAATCCTTAGGTCCAGGTATTTTCCTGGGAATATTCCAACTGAAACAAGAACAATCATTAGGATTTGTAGCACAACTGAATCTAAAGATTTAATAGGAGAAGCAATTAAGCATTCTTATTCAAAAAGCTGAATGGATGATAATGTCATTAAGAGAAACAAGGAAAAGAGAGAACAGATCTGAGAAATGAAACTCTATGCCTGGAAATGTACATTTAAGTGACTTGATTGATTGGTTAATGGAAGTTTCTAGTAGTCATTTGAAGGCCACTGAGATGTGTTAAGAGAAATTTTTGAACAATCAGGTCCACTGGAAATGATGTACAACAGCCACACCTTGCATTTCAAGAACCTAATGCTGTGGAATATTACTTTAACTGTATAAAGGTATGTTTCTCTTGTTTATGCTGCATTTGTTTAATTATGTAAAGATGTGTTGTTGTTTCACCTTGCCTGCCTAAGGCACCTCATTGGTCTAATAAAAAGCTGAAGTCTCCATGTCATGATTAGGGAGCTAGTTGGTGGTGCAAAAGAGAATGCCTGTTACAACCTACTGTGAAGCCCTGCCCGAGATCCCAGAATCTACTTAGGTTTTTGGCTAGGAGACAAAATCTGTAGATATAGTTGAAGCCCCTCCATACTCACTCTAAATCAATTTGTAACTTGGTAAATTGGATTTTCCCAGATTAAGAAAGAAAGCAAAAATCATTGTAATTACCTTACAACAATAGGTGATAAAGCTGCCTTTTACTTAGATTCTTTTTGAATCTAAGATGCAATTCTGGACAATGTTAGAAGTTCACCAAAAAGAGTCGTTAGGAGGGGCAGAAAGATTTAAGACAGATGGCAGACAAGTTTGGTGGCAAACAAGTGCCTCTAGGGAGATGACTCAGACAGTATAATGCCTGCCACGCAAGCATAAGGATTTGAATTCAGTACCATAAAACTCACACAAAGCCAGGCATGGCGGCATACATCTGTGACCCAAGAAGTGGGAGGATGGAGTGGATCCCCAGAGCTGGCCAGCCTATCTATCTAGCCATAGATGAATTCTGGGTTCAGTGAAAGACCCGTCTCTGAAAGAAAGGTGGAGAGGGTCTGAGGTAGAGTCCAGGAAACTAAGGGAAATTAAGCCAACTCAGTGTCAATAATGTCATATGCTGAAGAGAAATAAAACATTAGAAGGACTGAAAGTTAATCATTTGGCTTATTGGTAAAAATCACTTATGACCTCTACAAGAGGCAGTACTCTGAGTGCCTAATATACATTAGATATAATGTAATCTTTCTGGCAGGTTTGTATTAGCAATTCAAATGTAATGCAACAAGACAGAGAATTTCTTTCAAACTGGTAAGTCAGAATTGCAGACAGTATCTTGAAGCTAGTCTTTATCACATTAATTCAACTATTGAGTATTTAACTACAGTAATCAGTAGAGTTACTGAAAGCAAAAGTTGAAGAATGAAGGGAAAATTAAATTGTTGAGACAGTTCCTAGCAAATAGGAACTTACTTTTAAAAGCTGAAGTGATAGCATTAATTTAAAATGTAACTGATTGAAGAGTTGGGATCATGATTTCCAAATATTTTTAATATATTTGTTGAATTAGGTAAAACTTATACAGTATTGGCTATGTACAAAATCACATATAACATATATATGCACACATATGTACATATATAAAACATATTTATTTCCTGCACAGATCTTCTTAAGATCTTTGTAGTTTCCTGAGGGATAGAAACATTTGATTCTTTCTTGGGTGACGGGGGCATCTTTCAATATGAGGTGTCTTTCTAATGAGGTTATTTGCTGGGATCTTTGTTACCTTAGGATAAGGGATGATTGCAATAAATGGGCCTACTTCGTTATTAATAGGTTGGAACTTTTAGCTGCCCACCAATGCCAGGTAGAGGATAAGAGGTAAATGTTGGGTTGATGCTAATGGACAAAGACAAAAATCAATGATGGTTTTATATATGGCTCCATGTAAAGTCAAGAGTTTGAAGAACTTCCAGGTTACTGAACACACCTTGCCTTAATCATGTCTTCATCAGCCTATTCATCTGTCCTTTTAAGTGTCTTTATATTAAACTATTAAACATGTTTCTCTGAGTTCTATGAAAAAAAACTAATCCTATCCAAGGAGAGACAAACTAGAAACTCTAGTTTGTAGTCAGTTAAAGTATACTATATATAATCCGAGTGAATTATAAATTCACCACCTATCAGATATGTCAGGACTGAACTGAGTTCTCTAGCGGATGTCTACTGGAGAATTGTTTGGAGAGGAAAAGACTCCTCTGGTCACAGATTCACTAGTTCACAGATTCACTGTGTTAAATTTGAGAGTGAAATAAGAAAAAAAAAAACTTTGGTTGGAAGTGTATAGTGCACTGAAGGTAACTATAACAACAAAACCCAGACTTTACTGTCTAGATTAACTGAACCCTACACACTAATTGCCTGATAAAAGAAATATCCCCATTTCTCAGGATAAGAATATTTGTCTCCTACTATTGCTTACATACAATGTACAGCATTCTAAGAAAATTAAGAGACTCATTAAAAAGCAAGAGAAAAAATCTATTTGGGGGGTTGGAGAGATAGTTCAGCAATTAAGAGCACTGGCTGCTCTTCCAGAGGACCTGGGTTCAATTCCCACCACCCACATGGGAGCTCACAACTGTCTGTAACTCCAGTTCTAGGGGATCCAACATCCGCACACAGAGTATATACAGGTAAAACATCAGTGCATATTAAATAAATATTTTCAAGATATAAGTTATTCTTAGAACCAGATATAGAGCTAAAATATCAGAATATTTCAAACTTTAGGATTTATAGTTGTGATTAATATATAAACATATTACTTATTTTAAATATGTAATATTACATAGTTCATTACAATTATATAATATTCAACTCTAATCCTAGTGTTAATATAAATAATAAAGTAATCATAAGTAAAAAACCAAGTTTGCTTTCCTGTTTCTGTGATAAAACACTCTGACTAAAGGCAACATAGGGAAGGGAAGGATTTATTTGGCTTACATTTCCAGATCACAGGCCATCAGGAAATGAAAACAGGAACTCAAGTAGAAGCCATGGTGGAATATTGCTTACTATCTCAATCTCTGACTTTCTCATTTGGCTTATGCTCAGCTAGCCTTCTCATAGAGCCAGGTCTACATGCCTAGGGATGAGTTGCCCACAGTGGATTGGGACCTCTCAAATCCATCATTAATCAAGATAATCTCTCACAGACATGGCCACAGGCCTAATCTAATTTGGGCAGTCCTTTAGTTGAGACTCTTTCTGATGACTTTAGTCTATGTCAAGTTGATAGTTGAAGTTAATTAGGACAAATATAATGGAAGAGAAAGATAGCATTCATGGTTTAGTGTTTAGAGCGATAACATGAAAACCACAAAGAAAAGCCAAATTATTTTTGTAAAAAAATCATAATATCACAGATGAGAAATTCCTTCGATAGGTTTGTCAGTAAAGTAGATTCAGCAGAATTAATCAGTGTCCATGAAGGTGTAGGCCAGTAGAAATTATTCATGTCTAAAATGCAAGTTGGGGAGTGAGGAAAAACAAAACTGGGCATTCAAGAGCTACAGAATAATACTAAATGGTGTAATTTATAATTCCAGAGAATAAGAATGAGGCAGAAGAAATTTGAAGAATAAACTCGCTGATAATTTTCCAAATTTTATGAATTTCAAGGCGTCATAGACTCTAGAAGCTTCAAAAATTCTAATCAGGATGCGTACAAAGAAAATCATCTCTTCACACAAATAAAGAAGCTGCAAGGTGTGGTGGTGTACACTGTTAATCCCAGCACTCAGAAGGCAGAGGAAGGCAGATCTTTGAGTTTGAGACCAGCCTGGTCTACAGAGTGAGTTCCTTCTTCAAAAGAGATAGATATGTAGATAGATAGATAGATAGATAGATAGATAGATAGATAGATAGATAGATAGATAGATAGATAGATAGATAGATGAAGAGAGAGAGATCGTGTGTGTGTGTGGGGGGGTCAAAATACAAAGACAAAGAAAATCTTGAAGATGGGTAGAGAAATAAGAAACCTTATAGTAAAGCTGACTAATGTCCCATTAGAAGCCACAAAAACCAAAAAAACAATCATGGCATCTCTAAAGTATTGAAAAGAATCCCTAAAACTGGTAAAGCAAGAATTTTGTAGCTAATAAAAATATCTTTCCAAAATAAAAATGAAAAATTAAAACCCCAAATAACACACACACACACACACACACACACACACACACACACACAAAACCCAAAAAACCTGAAAGGATTTATTGCTGGAGACATTTCTAAGAAAAATTAAAGAAACATTTTCTTTTTTGGAGAAAAAGAATGTGATACCAGATTGGAATTTAAATTTATATAAAGAAAAAAAGAGTGATGAAAATGGTATAAATGTGGGCGAAATAAGATACCATGTTCCTAATCTTTATAAAAGGCATTGACTACCTAAAGCAAAAATCAGTGAGAATGTACTGTGGGATCTACAGCACTTGTAAACTAGAGCAAGGAATAGGAATGGAATGTACTGTTGCATGTATATCTTTACTATGAATAGTATGTAAAGTACAGTAGGATGATTAAAAGTTTATATTATAAATCTCAGAGCAACTACTACAATAAAAAGATGAAGCAAAACCCAGAGCTATAGTTACTAAGTCATTGTTAGTAGAAATAAAAGGAACTAAAACAATCCAATGGAAGGCACAGAAACAAGGAAAGAATATCAAGGATAGAATACTCATGAATACAGAAAATTACACCAAATGCCAATAGTCTAAACATAATATAAAACCATAAATTATTAGCTTATGACGTGAATTTTTCCTCTGTATGTTGTGAATATGTTTTATTACCATTGGTTAATAAAGAAGTTGCTTTGGCCTATGACAGAACAGAATAGAGGTAGACAGAAAAACTAAACTGAATTCAGGGAGAAAGAAGGCAGAGTCAGGCAGATGCTAATGTAGCTGCTGAAGGAGACAGATGCCAGAATCTTACCAGTGGATTAATAGAAATGGGTTAATTTAAGATGTAAGAGCTAGCAATGCACCTAAGGCATCGGCTAAACAGTGTTGTAATTAATATAGTTTCTATGTGATTATTTGGGTCTGGGTGGCTGGGAAACAAAATGCAGTCTCCGTTTACAAGCTTAGGCATTAAAATGAGCCAGGTATAATGGTGTACACTTGTAATCCCAGTCATTCAGGAAGCTGATACAAGAGGATCCTTTGAATGCAGGTATTTGAGGACAGACTGGATAACATAGTAAGGTTCTGTTAGATAAAAGGAGCTAGAAATTGAGATCAAGATAGAGATATAGAAAGAGATTTAAATAGCCTTTCCATAAAAATATACTTCAGGGTTGGCAAGATGGCTCAGTGGGTAAAGACACTCGTAGATGGTGAGAATCAACCCCTGCCAGTTGTCCTCCGACCTCCAAATGCATTTTGTGGCACACAAGCACCTGCCTACCCACTCCCACCTCTCCTACACAAGTAAATTTAATTATAAAAATGTGCTTTCAATACAAAGATATTAAAATAAGTTAAATGGATGCTTATTCCATGATGCAAAGTTTGAATTAAGGGAAAGAAGGAATGATTATATTAATTAAGACAACATCAATTTCAGAAGTCAGAATATTATCAACCAGTTTCCTTGGGAGCTGCAAAATATTTTATTTCTAGTACTCACAGAAATAATATTGGTAAAAATAACAGTAATTATATGAGTAAAATTTAACATAAATTTTAATTATATGGGCTGCAGAATTATAATATTAATTGAATTGACAGCTAAGGTATATGGCACTGACTGTAAAGGACCCTGAATTTAGAATGAGGACATTAGAGTGACCCAAGCCCTGATCCATCTTGAAGTCCTCTTGCCAATTGAAAACAGTTTGTTCTATGTTTGATACGAAACATCTCGTAAGCTGAAAACATTGAAATGATCTCATCTGCTTTGCAAGAAGCCTATTTTCCTTAAGACCTACCCCAACCACCTCTTTCTGATAGAAAATATGTAACTAAAGTGGGTTTAAGCTGTTCTATCAGGGCAAGTGCAAAGTAAGACAAGGAGGAAGTAGTCTCGACAGAAAAAGAATTTTACTATTTCCTTATATATTGCAGATACATGGGGAATATGTGTGGGACCATATTATAAGGAGTTAGGCAAGAAAGACAATATAATTAGGTGGATTTGACAGATTTACGGATATGAGTCCAATAATTAGATATATTAGACAATATATTTAATGTGTTAACAAAAGCAGCTCCAAGCGTCACTAATCATTTCCATGTTACTCCACCATAGCCTATATCCAATTAAATTGAGATACTGGAACCTCCTTGGTATAAAACGGAGAAACTTCGAAGGCTTAGAAGAATAGACATACTGAAATGGATTTATATGACCTGTACATCTCCTTCCCCCAACTATGTACATCACCAAGATGATTCAGGGGCCATCTCTTTATTAAGGTGTTGTGTGACTTTTCCTGGGAAGACATGAACAAAATACCTGTTCATCCTAGATAGGATACCAATGACAGACCAAAGGGAAGATTTCAAGTTGTGCTGGCTAGCTTTATGTCACAACTAACTAGTTTTTTGACACAATCTAGAGTAATTTTGCAAAAAAAGGAACCTTAATTGAGAAAATGCCTTATCAGATTGGCCTATGGGCAAACCTGTGTACATTTTCTTGATTGTGATTATGTCAGAGGGTCCAGTTGACCATGGGTGTTGCCATCTCTTGGCTGGTGATTCTGGGTGCTATAAGGAAACAGGCTGGGCAAGCCACGAGGAACAGGCCAAATAGAACGACTCCTCCATGGCTTCTGCTTCAGTTTTCTGCTTCCAGGTCCCTGACCTGACTTCCCTTAATGATGGACTGTGGTGGGGATATGTAAGCCAAGTAAACCTTTCCTTTCCCAAGTTGCTATTGGTCATGGTGTTTATCATAAGAGAAAACAAACTAGAACAAACAGCATGAATGGAAGGTACAACCTTGTTTAGCCCTTCATAATCCATAGTGGTTCCCTATGACTCTTCTGACCTCTAAATCCTGGGATGCTGCTGCTGATTCAGGGATGCCATGCGTCTCCTTATCCCCAAGAGTCTTGACAGGACCCATCTATGCTGCTCAGCCTGGCTCAGGGCCAAAGAGGGAGCTTGTCTGTGCTGCAGCCTGAAATTTGAAACTTGAGCTGGTTCTGTGGTTCAGATAGGCTTCAGGCTGGCACCATAGCCCTTGCTATTATCAGCGACAGCTAGATGTCAAAAAGTCCAAGACCGGGATAGCAATCTTTATCTCCACTATGCTTTATGCCACATCTTTGGAGGCAATAACTTTACACCCTAAGGACAAGTTTAATCATTTCTTCCATAAATTATTGCTCAGGCTTTAAAGTCTTCCAAAAGCTCCACAACATAACATTTTTTCTTTCTATTGATGCTTTCCCTAGGAACTTCAGCTTGTTACAAACTTTGCCACATTTGCCTTCAGGTGGCCTGAACAGATCTTCTTGTCTGTTTCACTCTTATCTGAATCCCATCTTAATTGCTTTTGTACTCTACAAACTCAATCTATATGTTGGTCAAAATCATTTAAACCTCTGACAACTTCCTCTGCTTCATAAAGATCACATCTCACTTTGGCACTTAGTAAAGCCACCAAAGTCCCACACCAGTCCCAAGGCCCTCGCTCTCATGCCCAGCGACTGGGCATTGCCTATTTCTCGGGCAGAGCTCCCTCTGTAGTAACTGTCCTTCCTTTTGTCATCCAGTCCCTGATATTTATGGGGATCTCACCTGACAACAAGTGTCTATAGTAGCTAGTATAAGCCAGTCTATCCGGGACTTGTTTACCTGATATTACCTTGGGTTATGCAGCCTTTGTCTTAAAGAGGGATTGGTAGTTATTTTGCTCAGTTTCTCTGCTTACACACTTTTTTCATTGCTCTTTTGAAAACTTCCCCATCGAAGTAAATTAGATATTGAGTATTCCCTTTGTATTATAGTTTCTTGTTCCGGGTCATTGTTAAGGTCTCTGTCTGTATACTGAATTATGGACTTCCCTTCCTCTGTATTGAAGGTTGAACCTCAGGAATATCCTCTATCACTGTATCTCATTTTTTACTCTTCCCTGAAAGACTGTGCCAATGGGTTGTAAGGTTTGGGATCCCAGAAAGAGTTGTTTAGCAAAGATCTAACTTTCCCTTTCTCTCCTTTGCATCTCACCAGCTATGAGAATTAGCAAGCTACCACCTCTCTCTCATCCCCACTTTTTTCTTTTCTTGCAAACCAGAGGCTAATACAGCTAACAACATTCATGTCTTTTTCCTATCACAATTCCTCCTTAGGTAAGCAAGTTCTTTCCTGGAAGATAGCTGAGCCCCAGAGGCATGTTTATTGGCCACAACAATGGCCACACAACCGATGCCACAGCCCGCTGATGATCCCATCCTATATGGGCCACTTTCAGGCAGTGTGTTCTCTAGTTCATCAGTTGTTTCTGGGGACATCTGGATTCTCACATAACAGACCTCACTCATCAAAGAGACATGCCTTTCTAGATCATGTAGAGGAAGATGGCACCCCTGGATTTCCCACAAAGACATTACTCTCAGATGGTTTGGTCCGGTTGCAAGTTCTATCATCCACTGCAGAGAACATGTAACCACCAGTACAACAAGGAGGCAAACCATCCCATATCACATGGAGAAAGTAGCCATTCTGAAAATATTCTATCGTCACACAAATATGCCTGAGTTGAATGTCTCATCATCAATTGCAGAGGCCATACAACCATTCTGCTCCAATTCATCTTTGTTCCTGCATGTCCCTGTTCAAGTGCCAATTGTGTTGTGTGACATTTTTGAGGGAGACACAAACAAATGCCTATTCACCCCAGATGGGGCACTGATAATAAACCAAAGAGACGATTCTATACAACATGTTTAGCGGAACAATGAGCTTGCTGGGGTTGTGTGCATAAGGATGGGTGAGAGATGACATGCAAGAGCGCGAGTGACTCAAAGGCATCTCTACAGTCAAAGGCCGCCACAGCATGGGTGATGACTCACAAAAGCTGCATCCATGAGCAACTTAGAGGCAGTTCAGCTGGTCAGAGACTTTCTTCTCCTCAGCATACATAACTCTGAGGAGGAGCCTTGTGACTTGTGACATTCAAGGGGTTTCTGAGACATTTTAATTAAGAGATACAATTAAGCCATTTGCCTCTGAGATACACTGTGTTTCTTTTCTTCTTAACTCTTAAAACTCCTCTCTGTAGGACAGAATATTTCAATTTGAAGAAAATAGGTACACATCATAAAACAACAATAGCAAGCAGGAGTGCCTGTATTATTTGTGTGTATGAAAAGCATGACTTTATCCAAAATAATATGCCAACCTCTTATCCGCTCTCTTTTCTTTAGAATTACTTTGTATTTGAGTGTTCTACCTGCATGTATGTGTACCACATGAAAGCCTGGTGCCCATGGAGATCAGACGAGAGTGTTGGCCGTCCTGGAAATGGAGTTTCAGATGGTTGTAACTACTATGTGGGTTCTGGGAACCAAACCCAGCTACTCTGTAAGAGCAAGTTCTCTTAACTGTCGCCATCACTCCAGCCTCCTTCCCTCTCATAATGGAAGGGAAGGAATTCCTTTTAGGAATCTGACAATTTGTTAAAACACTGCCTCGAGTATAAACTGAGAATCTGAAAACTAAGTCTCTTTCACACAGACTGGCATCATATTCAAAACCATTATGTGCTAGGGAAAAAGAATTTCCACTTTTTAGGGATTTCAGAAAACCTACGGTTACTTTGGGGGACCCCTAAGTATTTCCACAGTCTACTAGTTTAGGTGGAGTCTTGCAGTGAGCAAGCAAGAGATGGAGTTTTAATCCATTTGAATCACAGTGGTCTGAGTAAGGCCAGAGAAGCATTATGTGAAGATTTCATCAGTTTTCAAATGTGTAATTAGAATAAAGACACTAGCAATTAGTAGAACCACCATATTTTCTCTCTGGTTTTGGAAGAAGAATCATTATAATGTTAAAGGCCAAGTTGAAACATAAACACCAAGTTAGAAAATTAAAAAAACCCAGTCATTTCTTACGGTGAGAGGATGAGGGACTGCAGATATAAATGGTATCAATAAAGATTTGGAGAAAGTGGGTAGATGGATGCCCTCTTGTGCCAATTTAATTTGTCTCTTTAGCTGATGGGAAAAAAATAGATCTTGGAGAATGACAGTGGATAAATGTAAATTCACTCTGGTGTTACTCTACATTTGCATGTGCTCGTCTACATATACTATTTTTTTAAAAGCAAGTCAACCCATCTTCTTGTACCTGGTACACAGCTATTGACCTAATATATGCTTTTATCTTATATAAATTCATAAAGAATACCAGGAGCTACTTGCTTTTACTTGGCAGGACAAACAAAATACACATTGATTATTCTTTATCCAAAATGATTGAAACCAAAAATATTTCTCATTTCTCTGTTTTCAGATTTTAAAATATTTACTTGTAATGAAAAATCTTGGGAATAGGTTTCCAGCTTAAACATGAAATTCATTTATGCTTCATATATACATTACATACATATCTAAAGGTTATAAAATTTATAGTTTAATAATTTTGCACAAGAAATAGCTTTGTGGTATTTAATTTACCACTTGTGACAACATGTTAACACCAAAATTATTGGATTTGGAAATGATCTTGTCTTCAGATTAGGGATGTTCAACCTGTTTCCTCACAGTCTTGCTTCAGACTATGTCAATTCTCATGTTCTGTGCCATTTCACAAATAATCTGAGCATCTTGATCTAATTCAGCTTCACATTGATTCGGTGACACACGAATGACTACATTCTAATTGTACTGAGAATCAGGGAACAGGAAAATCTTTAACTGTTACCTTATAAGATATATGCAAACAAGAGAATAAGAGATAAATTCTACTCCTGATATCAATGTCTTTAGTAGTTAAGTGCTAATTTTTAATTTATTGTATCAGCTTTAAAAACACCTTTTCTGATACTGAATCTGAGACTGAAACTCTTATTTATTTGCCCTGGCAGCTAGTTTCTTTTCTACTTCCAGACTGCTTCTTATAGTCTCTTGGTTCTTATGTGCTTTACTATTCTATAAAGGTCTCTTCATCTTGGTAGTAGCATTTCTTTTTGTAGCAATAGTTGAACACAGTTTGTAGTTTTTCTGTAGTTCTGCATTTTTCATCAATTTGAAGACAACAGTAGTAGCTAGTTAGAGCTTCTGCCTCTTTGGTTTGAAGTCCATGGCTAAATTTCTTCTCTCTCTCTCTCTCTCTCTCTCTCTCTCTCTCTCTCTCTCTCTCTCTCTCTTAAAAAAATAAGCTTAGTTATATAAACTGCAGTCATGTTTCATTTGGTATATGATACATGAGTTATAGACATACTACAAGATAGTTATCTATTCTGCCTTAGGAAAGGCCTGGAAAGAAACTGGAGTGGTTGGTATTTCTAGGTAAATCACCTCTGGCCAGAAGCAGTGTCTTCTAGTGATTCTTAAGAGAACATCCCACAGAGTAAGATGACTTGTCTGAGTATGGGATGGCCTAAGGTCCCACGGGGTAGCAAGCATAATAAAGGGCTTCCTGAGCAAGGTTAAGGAGCATTACACCACCAGCACATCATTGTCAGAAGCCAGATGTAGCACGCATTGTTGTGTGTCATGACTAGTGAGCTTTAGAACTATCAGAAGGCACATGCCAGGTACCTAAGGCAAAGGACTTACAGCTTCAAGTATGGCTGGGAGCATGATAGAAACTCTTAAATGAATTCAACTTTCAATTTCTTCTCTTTCATATGAACTCTACAGTAATTTTCCCCCTTGTTTGTGTTTGAGATGCCTTTTTCATTATGTGTAAGTTAGTTGGATAATTATTGTTTTACTAATACAGCATACTCTGCAAATTAGAGATTTGTAGTTATTTTGTAATATCTCCTTGATAATAAAGTTTAAATGGGTTTTAATGCAGTCATATTATCAGAAGAGATTTTCACATTCTGTCTTCTAGTTGGAGAAAGGTGAGAACGAGATACAAGACACACAAATACGATTTATACTTGTAAAAAAAATTTTTTTTGAGGCAGGGTTTCTCTGTATAACAGTCCTAGCTGTCTTGGAACTAGCTCTTGTAGACCAGGCTGGCCTCAAACTCACAGAGATCCGCCTGCCTCTGGCTCCCCAGTGCTGGAATTAAAGGCATGCACCACCACCATCCGGCTTTTACTTGTAAATTTTGAAATGTGACAATTATTTTATATTTGTATTAGCTACATGCATGAACTTACCAATAATGACTATGGATAATTTGAAGAGATCATAATTACATTTTTCACAGGACATGAACATTGTCATTTCAGTCATAAAACTGCATATTAAACATGTTATGTTTACAGAAGGAATCTCTGACACTTCATTAAATTGTAAAAAAGATTTTACTTAGAAACTTGTGCAGATTAAATATTTAACATCCGTAATATCATAAATTTATTGTGTTTTTTACTGAAAGTATACATCATTAAGTCAATCACAGTCGCATAAGCCTGTAACCGCAATGTTTGGAAGGCTAAGATGGGAGGATTGGGTGTGCGAGACTCAGCTACAAAGTGAGTTTAAGACTAACCCAGGCTGTTTTGAGGGTCATGACAGCAGGAATATGCACAATATGCACCTTTGTTATTGCTGTTGTTACTTAAGGTATAAGACATAAAATTAATTTTCCTCAAATACCATGTCTTTAAATCTTTTTAAACTTACCCAGTGTGACATGTAAATATTATTTCTATGGCTGTCAAGATGTGAAGAAAAAAAGACAGAATTATTGCTTCTTAACCTTAGGTCTTTCATGAAATGAAGTGGCTGTGAGAAATATGAGAAGTATCTTTCTGTAGAAAAGGTCAATAACTTTCAAAGCTTAAGGGCCAGTTGACTTCAGGAATTTCAAGTACCTCTATAGTTTCAGTCATAGACTCACTGGCATAAACAGGCCTCCAGTATCACAGATGGGAAGAGCGAAAGAGTTGTAAGTAAACTGGGGTTTTCATCCTTTGGCTCTGTTGAAAATCCTACTCTTGACTTTTTGTTTTCCAATTAAATTACCATTGCCAAACTTGGTGATATATACCTATAATCCTAGCATTTGTGAGGTAGAGGCAAGAGGAATAGGAGTTCAAGGTTAATCTCTGCTATATAGCAAGTTAGAGACCAGCCTGGGTACAGGAGACTATGTTGTAAACGCATGTGTGCTAAGCCCCCCCCCCCCCCACACACACACGATGAAACAAACTAAGCTGGTATAGTCAGGGGTTTGGGGATTTTCATAGTAGATATCACCTCTGAGATTACCAGAAGACCCGGCAGGAATCTGGATCCCATAGAAGAACAGGTATAAACAACACAGCGAAAATAGATTTCTTCTCTATAATCCAGCCCAATTCAAAATGGAGCTGTTGAGTGTGGGGTTGCACACCTTTAATCTCAGCTATCAGGAGGCACAGGCAGCCTGGTCTACAGAGCTAGTTCCAGGACAGCCAAGACTACAAAGAGAAATTCTGTCTCAAAAAAACAAAAACAAACACAAAAGGAACTATCTTGAAATCATAGTCAAAGCCTGAAAGTTAGTTTTCTTGGAGTCTAGAAAAGATGACTGAATCCATAGTACCACTGAACTATTATTTAATCATTTGTTGATATGTACACACCTCCTTGATCACAGGCTATGAGCACTTGAGACACCTATTTTATTTTGTCCTTAATATAGGCACTGGGCACCAGTGAGGATGGTTCAGTGGATAGAGGTGCCTGACGATCTGAGTTTGATATCCATGATCCTCATTGTGGTAGGAGAGAACTATATTCCATGGGTTGTCCTCTGACCTCTACACATGACCATGACATGTGCATGTCCCTCCATTCCACAAATAATGTAAAAAGAGTGTTATTTTCAAAAGGCTGTGTTGACAACACAGCTGTAATCCCTGTGCATTAGCAGAAATGACAAGCAAATCTTAGGGGCTTTGTTTGTTTGTTTTTTGATTTTTTTTTTTGAGACAGGGTTTCTCTGTTTAACAGTTTATGTTTAACAGCCCTGGCTGTCCTGGAACTCGCTCTGTAGACCAGACTGGCCTCAAACTCACAGAGATTCACCTGCCTCTGCCTCTTGAGTGCTGGGATTAAAGACGTGTGTCACCACCGGCAGGTTTCTCGGGGGCTTTACTAGTCAGCCAGTATAGCTTACTTGCCTAGTTCCAGGTTCAGTGAGAGACCCTGTCTTAAGAAAAAAAAAAAATCTCTGACACCTGACATTGACCCCTGTCTTCTACACATGTACAGGCATATAAGTCTTCACAATCACACACATATTTCTACCACACATGCACGGACACAGAAATAAAAAACAACACTTAGTATATATCATACGTTCAACATTCTCTCAACTGATAAAGTTAATAAACGTGCAGAAATAATTTTCAAATATGTTTCTAATTGAAGAGGTATTTGCTCTATATGTTAGTAAATCAACTTGATATAAACAGTGCAAAGTTGAATACTATATAACCTAATGTCATCACCTTAGATATGCTGAACCAAAGTGTTGTATACTTACCTACAGTTGATATGTACCTTGACCATTTTCCTACAGTTTAGAAAAGGCATGAATCATGTCTTTTAATATTTCTCTTTGACTTGAAGGTATTTTCTGCACAAAGGGTACAGTCAGCAAGGCCTCTCTGAACTCAGAACACACTACAGAGAATAGAAAATTATCTTAATTGCATGTAGGGCCTTTTAATTTACATACATTATCTCATTTGATTATGAAAGCCCCTGTGAGTTTGGGTTTCATCATAGGAAATAAGGAACTACAGCACAAAACGTTCACATCATTTGCATAAGGTTTTTCACACTGGGAACTAGAAGTCAGGGCTGACTCACAGTAGTGTTCTTTCTCACTGTAAGGTAAATAGAACCGAACGTCTCCTCTTCCAGATGACTCTCTTTATAGAGTATATTACTACGTACAAGAAGTTAGTCAGTTTTTAACCACATGTCAGTAAGGGAATGAACTACTGAGAATTACTGATTTGAACAATACTTCTCCTTTCTTTGGTTTATGAACACCTTTATTTGAGGTCATTCATTTTTCATCTATGTAGTTCTTCGTTCTCTACATGGTTTTCTGTTTGGTCTCTAAAATATTGGTTCAAAGTTCTTCCTTCTGAACCTTGCCTTCTTTTTCCTGTTTACGATGGAGCTCTGGGGAAAACACTGTCTCATTTATGAATCACAGGTCTTTAATTCCTGTCTCCTAGGCACTCTTGATCACCACCAGGGGGCAAAAGCCTACCAGCTAGTTTCTCTGCAGTACACCCTACAGAGGGCTGTACAGTACAGGGACCCTCAGTGATCCTCGATGGAACCTCCCTGCTAATTATTTCAACCATAGGGCCCCGGGGAGAGAACAAAGACTCAGCCTAGAGGGCTCTTGTGTCACTTAACCACAAGGCTGAACCAGAAAGAGCTCAGGACAGCCCCGTCAGTTTAAAAGGAGCAATGAGATCCAAGAGTGTTTGAGTGACAACCAGAAAGAGGTGGGCTTTAGAAACTGCAGAGTCCTAAGTACGTGTTTTCTACAGCTTTGAGCTGGACGGTGGCATTTACCAGCTCATCCACTCAACTGTCTCTGTGTAAATATCAATGGTTAGCACTAAGTGATATTTTTCTTTTTAATCTTGATTTTCCCATAATATTGATAGCTTATCATTCAGAAATGTATCCCTTTAAAATGTTTTAAATATACATTTTCACATCTCTGAAATAAAGAAATTTAGGGGGAAAGAAGATAGTTCAACCATCAAATCCTTGTTTAGTGGAGATCTTCACAGTAGGGAGCAAATGGGAGGCAAAAGGCAGGTTGGAGCTTTCCAACTCAGGGTCCTGTTCTCGGTGCTCCCGGGATCCCTCAGCATCTCTTCTCTGGTACAGTGACTGACTTCAGGCAGGTAGTTGAGGTACCACGAAGTTTCCAGTGTTTACCATGGGGAAATCTTTCTTACGAAAAGGCCCTTTATGACGAGGAGGATGGGAAAGCTCATTAAGAGCCCTCCTGAGAACCAGGTCAAAGCGGGTGGTTTTCCGAGGTCTAGCCCAGAGAAAGCGTCGGGCACCGCGGAGCTCTTTCCCACTAGACAACGTGCTGGCCTCAGGATTTTCACCTCGGATTTCCTCTACGGTTGCTTAGCCTAAGCGCCCCACCTCAGAACCTCAGAAAATGGTTGTCTTCCAGGAGTGAGGACTAGCGGCTCCCCCGCTTCAGGTCCCCTTAGCCGTCTGGTTTCCCCGGTACCTTTCCCATCTCGCCTCACGCCCCCTCAGCAGCGGCCCAGCAGGAAGGAACCGGGCAGGGACAGGCCTCGAGAGCCGACCCGTGAGGAGGGAGCAGCAGACCGAGGCGAGGCGCGGCGCGGCGCGCGCAGTCGGCTCGCTTCCGGCAACTCAAGGGTTACGCCGCCGCGGCGGCGCGCGCCGAGGGGAGAGGCGGTTGCTGACAGGTGGCGCCTGCGCACTGGGAGCGCTCATTGTGCCCCGCAGCTGCCGAACCGCCCGCCTGCCCGCCCGCCGCCCGTTCGGCGCGTCAGTCGGCGAGAGTCCGGTGGTGGGTGCGGAGCCCGGGGCCGTTCCCGCGGCCTCCTCTTCCTCCCTGTCCCCCTCGTCCCTACCCCGCACCCTCCGCCTCTGCCCCCCATCCCGGCTCCGTCACCCTCCCGCCCCCCTACAACTCGGGACGAGAATGCCCTGCCCGGGACAACCTAGCAGCGCCTAGATGGCTTTGGTCACGGTCCAGCGGTCGCCCACCCCCAGCACCACCTCAAGCCCCTGCGCCTCGGTGAGTCCCTCCAGGCGGCAGCTCCTCGCTTCTGTCACTGCGGCTCCGCTTTGCCTCAGCGGGTCCCGCCGAACGCCACTGCGCACGCGCCGCGCCGCTTCCCAGGCCTTGGCACCCGGGCTGCCGCGAACCCCCCACACCCTCATCCTACCCGCGAGCAGCAGCGATGGCCAGATGTTGGGTTTCTGGCCCGCATCACCCGGAGTACCCAGCCCCTCACGGCGCTGGCTCGGAAATCTCCCGTAGCATGCTTCCCATGGCTTGAGCACTTCCTTTCGGCTATGAGTCATTCTTGCTTTTCACCCTCCCCCTGCTCTCACCCTCTGTTGCTCTGTTGCAGGGAGGGGAACGGTGGGCTCCGACATTACCCCGGACCCACACCCATATCCCTTATTTACACCATTTTAGGGACCAGATCATTCACTGCGCATCCTTCTTCCGTCTCACCGTGTGTCCCTTTTCACCAGTCTCTGGCGTCTCTCTTGTGCTCCGTGCAGTTCAGGCTTAATTGGGCTGCTCAATGGTAGTTACTCCCTGGTTTCTTCCCTCCCTTCAAAGATGGCAGTGGTCTCCTCTGCCTCTTGGGCTTTTTACCTTTCTCAGTCAGGTTCCAAAGCATCCAGTACTGCCCGATGACCAGGGCCAATTCCTTTCCATCTCACAGACACTTACGCCTTATGCTCATTGCTCATGATGTTTCCTGCTCTTGGGTTGTGCTTGGATGGTTCATGACTTCAGATGCTTGTGTCGTTAAAGGAAGGCTCTTTCCAGAAGGAAGATACCCAGCAACCAGCTTTTTTTCCACTGGGCTTCTCTTTGCCTCCATCCCCACCCCAACACCTTTACAGCCCTATTCTTAGAATTCATTTTTGAGAATACTTGCTAACCTGCCTATTGCACCAGTGTGGTAAAGAAAAAAAAATAACCTCCAAGATGAAAATATGAACAATTGGAGAAGCTCTTTCCTATAGACCTGTATGCTTTGACGTTGGATTTAGTAGTGTCAAGGTGCAAGGAGGCATTCAGTGAGCACTATGACCTTCCACTGTGTAAAAGAAAGTTGTGGCGTTAATATTTGTTAACTGAGATGTGATGTTTGGTATTTTGAAAGCATGTTGTCTTTTGATTTCAGTATGGTTTCCTGAATTTCAAAATTTTCTTGCATGTAGTGGTGGTTCTTTCCTTTGCATTTTTAAGTGACAAAGTCGACAAACAGCTCTACCCTATTCAAGAAATTACTCTATTTTAGATGTTAATTTACCTTGCATTGTTCCAGGATACAAAACTGAGCTCTTTGGATAGAACATTAGAGAGGCAAATTTTCATTGTTTTAGGGAAGAAGATTGTAGCAATAAAGTACACTGTTTTGCAAAATAGTTAAGCACACATTGCTAGATGTATCAAGCAGAGGCTGGGGGCCTTTTGCCAGACAGCTGATATAAGGAATTCCTGCAGTTGGGGTGAGAAAGAGATTCCAAAGCTTTACGATTCTGTGATTGCACTTCAGAGCTGATAAGATGTTTTAGGGTCTGCTAGAAATACCAGAGGAGTAGAAACGTAGTATTTTCATGAGTAGATTTTTCACTTTATGGTAGATATTTCAAAATTTATAACATATCTTTAGGCCATCTTAATTCACTCCACTGGTAACTCCTCTGGTTTTTGTGGTTGCCAGGCTACCTAATTTGGACTATGGAAGCAATCAAGAGTGACCATTATAGATATTAAGTCATATCAGTAGATACGTACATATGAAGAAGAACCCACTATTGTAATAGTATTTTCTCTGGGCATTGTTGAAAACATTTTATGTTATAATAACTTTTATTAAACCATTGTCATACTAATTGTCTTGAAGTAAGTGATTACTATACAGTATAACCACATCTCTTTGACATGCTTCATTGGTCAAAGCTTGGGATACTTTAGAATCTTGAAGAATGTTAATAGTCCTTTTTGGTGTAGGCAATTAAAATTGGTCATATAAATACTGTGGTATTTATTGTAGTAAATATTGAGTGGTAAACTCAGTTGTTAAGCTCAACGACAGATATTTCTGTATCCCTTGGTTTGATGATTTCAGTTGTTTATATTTGGCCCTGTGTGTAAAGCACTCCTGGCACTAGTGTGTGTGTGTGTGTGTGTGTGTGTGTGTGTGTGTGTGTGTGTGTGTAACAATCGGCATTGTTAGCATGACAGACAAGCCAGTTATCTTTCCCTTTAAATTGTCTTCCTATTTGACTTCATACAAAGCTGTGCTCAGCTCAGTTGTCTTGTGGTCCTTGTATTCCAGTATTTGGCTGCTGTCTGACCTGCATATAATTTGCTGTTTTATCTCTTGCTGAATGAATAGGTTAGTTGGCTAGTTTTAAAAGTGAGGAGTGCAAAAGGAAGTTAGAACCATAAATAAAAAAGGATTTCATTTTATGAGTCTGGAAATTTAATCTTTTGATTACTTTAAAGCATTCTTAATATTTTTTCACTGAGTATGATAGACATTTTAATACTGTCAGATCTTCAGTATTTTCTTTTTTATTAAGCATAAAACAAACTTGGTCACTGTAGTGATTAGTCTTCAACTTGACTGTGAAAATGTGTCCAGAGAGGTTTACAGAGGAGGGAAGACCCACCTAAATGTGAGTGGCACCATTCCATGGGATGGGTACTGGTCTGAAAAGAAGGAAAGGTCCAACAGAGCCCCAGCACTCCCCTTTCTCTGTTTCCTGCTACCATGCCTTCCCTTTCCTGCCACGAACTGTACTTTTAAATCATGACCCAGAACAAACACTTCCTCCTTAAGTTGCTTCTTTTTAGGTGTTTGGCCAAAGAATCAAGAAAAACAACCTAATACAACCACCTACTAAGTATGAGTGACCAATATAGATACTAAGTCATAAAAGACATTCACCTGTCTGTCAGATGATGTAATCTGGATAACAGGGCTAGTAGAAGACAAATAAGGGGGTTGGAGAATAGAGATGGTGAGGGCAATAATACTGTATATACATGGACCATTTTGCAGTGGCCATAAGTATTATCTGAGTTCAGATTGATATAAATTCACTAATAGCAAGTAGTAATTAGAAAACCAACAAATTTTTATTTCTCTTGGGTTTTCATCTGTACCAGGCATCATGCTAAATACTTTACATACATGACTTAATTCGTTTAAGGCAAGGGGTGTTTAAGAAATGTGTCCTGTGCCACTCAGCCAGTGACTGGGGTTGTAATTCTAATCCAGATGTGCCTAACCGCTGAAGGGAATGTTGAAGTGATGATGATGAAGTACATCACAGTAGGTGTCTCTGAAACTAGTTATTGAAACATAATTTGAATTTCTATAAGCCAGGATTGAAGATAAGAGTAAGGTGTTCTAGGTGGAGAAAAGCTATATTTTCTACATTTAAAGTCAGAAAAGCACATGGCATTAAGTGAAAGGATTAAATAGGTCAGTGTGAGGATTTATTTGGACAACAAGAGATAAAAGTGAGAGGTAGCCAAGGGTGTAGAGGGACTGCTGTACCAGGTATTTGGGACTAATGAAAAAGGGAATAGAAAGTTCTCCCAAATTTTGAGCAAATGTGATCACAGTAGTGTTTTAAGAAAACTGATCTAGAGGCTTTGGGCCAGAGGGATTTTAGGAAAGACAAGAGAGGCCATGAGTTAAAGCTATTGTTGAGGTCTGAGCTGGGATTTTGAAGTGTTTATGGAAGAAACAGATGTCAAAGATTATGAGAAAGACTGACTCTATATAGAGATAGAGAAATCAGAAATATCAACTTTTGGAATATATTGTTTTTCCTAGAAAATAAATAGTGCTTTTGGGGGGCATTGAAACAAGGTTTCTCTGTGTAGCCCTAACTATCCTGGAACTAGCTCTGTAGATCAGGCTGGCCTCGAACTGAAAGAGATTCGCCTGACTTTACCTCCCAAGTTCTGGGATTAAAGGTGTGCACTATCATCACCCAGCCAAATGTATCTTGATTAATAGGGGCAATTTCAGAATTCTTGGGCCAGGCTGGAGAGATGGCTCAGCAGGTAAGAGCACTGTCTGCTTTTCCAGAGGTCCTAAGTTCAATTCCCAGCACCCACATGGTGGCTCACAACCATCTATAATGGGATCTGATGCCCTCTCTGGCCTGCAGGGATACATGATGACAGAGTGCTCACATGTAAAAAATTGTTCCTAGTCCTCATCTCTTTTCATGTTGTGTTAAGAGAAACAGGACTTGTAGCTTGTCTGGGATGACAATTGCTAATTGAGTAAAGGATCAAGACTTGAGATATAATCAAGAGTACACACTCTCTGGGGATTCATTTATGCTGCAGCATCATCTAAATCTGTACAAATCAGTTTGAAATGATGCTCTTATTTGGAGTTTATTAGCTCTTTACACAGAATTCTTATAAGTTAGATATTTAGCTTCCTTTCTCTTAGAGGATCACCAACAGCAAAGTAGAAATGGAAGTTAGCAAGTACTGGAAAACACAGGGGGTGGGAGAAGGAGAGACGAGAGATACTTCCATAAGGCTGGAAAATAAAAACTGGTGATTTCATGGCAGGAGAAGCTGAAACAAGTGACTGGCAAAAGGCGGTGGAGGCTTGGGGTAGGGCAAGTTGGTGTTGTATGTCTGTATTTCCGGCACTTAGGGGGCAGTGGCAGGAAGACTGAGTTTGGGACCAGTTTGAATTAATAGTGAGTGCCTGACCAGCCTGGGCTACATAGGGAGACATTTGAGAAAGAGGTAGGCAATAGGGGGAAGAATTTAGCATTTCTTTGTGTTTAATGTATCCTTCTCAGACCTACTACTATCTTATAATTTATAGTTCATAATTATGACCATAAATCATCATAAGAAGGCATAATCTTGTTCTTGATTTGAACAATAAAGATTGAGCATGGTATATTTGATAGTTGTCCATGCAAGTTTCACCAAAGTTTTAATGCACATACTTTAGCATTGCAGTGTGATGTGTGCTTGTTATCCCTGCTACTCAACAGGCCAAGGGATAAGTGTGTGAGTTTGAAGACAGCATGGCAGATATTGTAAGACTATCATCAAGGGCAAAGAAAATGTATGATTGGGGAATTCATAATTCACTCACAAACATAGTTCTTTTTTAAAGTTTTTTTTAAATGAATGTACTATATAACACCAGGATGGTAAATGACTCAGTTACAACCTTACAATGATTATTCTTTAAAATAAGTGACCCTTGTTTACCTCAAACCAAGTAAGCAATTGAAGGATTTTGAGACAGTTACTGAAAGCAGTGAGTGACTAGAAAAGCTTCAGAACTGAAGTAGGGATTCTTTAAACCCGATGTTCTTCATGAATATTATCCCCTGTAGGTTACCGGCATTTGCTAGTACAGTAGTTGCCCTCCTCTCTTCTTCCTGAAGCTGCTTACCGTGCTGCCTCTGAAAGAAGCAGTGAGCCCCTGTATCCTGGAAATGGCCTGTAGCATCTGTGGATCCTGGGACGGGGCTGGAGTGTCCCAGCTACAAAAGCCCGATTTGCAGTTGACTGTAGCTGCGCTTGTGACCCTGTTCCAGATGTCAAAACAAGAGACATGTTGGGATTAGTTGATTCTTAAAGGCAATGTTTCAGGTGGGGGCTGACAGAGTCCTATTAAAATACCACTTTTTCCTTCAAGACACATACAATGCTCATTCCATCAACATAGGTGGAGTGGTAGGATGAAGATGAATTTCAGCACCTTGTCTTCTGTCACCTGTGCTCATAACCCCCCCCCTTACCTTTCACCTTTGGCCCAATGGGGACTCCAGTTTTATTTCTTTGAAAATATTTAAACATTCATTTGTTGTGTGTAGATATGCATATGTACACTCATGTGACACAACTTACACGTGGAAGTCAGAGTCAGTTCTCTCCTTTTAGCATGTGGATTATGAGAACTGAACTCAAGTCACCACACTTGGCAGCAAGTATCTTTACTGACTGAACTATCTTGTTGGTCCCCATATCTTATATCTTAATAATGCCAGATAAAAGAGATGTTATTGAATTACCTATACACATTCAGATATGGCTACATTTTCCTTCCTCAACAGAGGAAACTGAGACATACTAATTTGGTTTCTGTGAAGTATAAATATTTAAAGTGACACTGTTGAAGGTTTTGAAGACAGCCTTACAAACTTGCACACACTTGACAAATAGCACATGACATATAAAATGTAGAAATGCAAAAAATATAGACAAGAAAATAAAAAGCATGTGTCATTATTGTATGAGCTCTCTCTCTCTGAGTGAGAACTATGTTACCTCAGCTGGCCTCAAATTTGTAACCTTTTTGATTTAGTGTCCCCAGTGCTGGCATTTCCATCATTATATTTTGTAAGCAGAAAGGCTACTGCAGATATAATCTTGTCATAAATATTTTTAAAATTTGGTTTATATTACAGATTGTTGTCCTGTCAAAAATGGCTACACTGTGAAGCTATATTGTGACTTATTCTGACTATTGTTGGTGGGATTCTTGCTTTCCACATCCTTTTTATCTACAATGAATTACTTTATAGTGAATATTATTGTGCATAGATATTTGAATGCATCTGGAACATTTATTAAGATTTCAAGACATGCAATTATTGGAACACAGGGTATAAATACTCTTCAGACCACTATTACATATTTATTTATGCTTTGTGAAAAGGTTAATCCAATTAACATTTATTCCAACCAGCATCATTTAAGAATGCTCATTTCTCCTAATCGTATTAATATGGAACAATCTCATTTCAATTTTAATAATTACTGGTTAGAGAGAAGTAGTAGTATTACTCTAGTAGTTGGGTTGATTTTGTGGTTTATATCAGGTAAGCTAAGCATCTTCAGGTACACATAGCTCAGTTGGTAGAGGGCTTGCCTAGTTTGCAGAGCCCTGGTTTCTGTTTGCAGCACCACATATCAGCTATGGTAGCATAAACCTGAAATCCAAGTTTTACATGAGACCCTGTCTGTCTCCCACTTCCCCCCCAAAAACAGATAAATAAATGAAATATGAAGTATAATTCACAACTTCAGAAATATGTCTGCTTAAATAACTTTACAATTCAGTGATTATTAATAAAGTTACAGAATTGTAGAACCCTCACTTCAATCCTGTATTTTCTGTTTTTTGAACAATTTTTTCGTTCTTTTAGATTTGTGTACACTCTTGCTATGCTAAGACTGTTAATGATTAGTTCTATTTATTATGAAGTATTTGCTTTTTAACCCAGTTTTTATTACCCTTAGAATAAAGTCTATAATTGAAAGTTTGGCTGTAAGATCCTGAATGAGTCATTCCTGCTAGCCTCTCAAGCCTCGTCTCCCCACTCACTGCATTGCACACTGCTCACAGTTAAGCTCACAGGCTGCGCTCCCTTTGGTCTTTAGGCTTTGGCACATGCTTTACCTGGAAAACTTTTCCTTCACTCTTCACCGAACTAATTCCTACTCATCCTTCAGGTCTCAGCTTAAATGTCACTTCTGGGAAGCTTCCCTGACTCCACCCCCAGACAATGGTAGGTGTTCCTTCTATACACACCCTGTACTTAATCATGGTGGCTCTTATCAGTCTCCTGTACTTTATTATCTAGTTGCTTATCTACCTAACTTTTAAGCCTGGACCTGAGTCCATTGGCTTATTTTTATATCATCAGGGCTCAACACATTTGACACAGAGATCAGTGAGTGGATCAATGACATAGTACACTTAGCATGTTTTCCATTTTAAGAATAGAAAGATATCCCAGAAGCCCATGACTACTTTCAATTTAGTTACTTGCTGCCAAATTGTCTCCCAGAAAGGTTGACTCTTTGTTTACAATCACTATATAAAAATATTTCACTGTACCTTCATCAGCCCTAAGTAACCTCCTTAAGGTCCATTTTGTTTATTATAAAATAACTATTGTTTATTAAACACTTATTATACCCAGTATCTTTACACCTACTAGGCAAGTGCTTTGCCATTGAACTACTGTCTAACCTTCTGTGGTGAGTATCTTACCTGCATTGCTATTAATTCCACATCACTCCTGTAGGGAGCAGAGGAAGAGAAAACCTGCCTATGATACTCAAAAGTGCTCTCAGGTTCTTCATCCCTTTCCTCTGTTTTAAGTGAGAAGATTCAGCTTCTAGATTATATGCAGTCTGAAAATTACACTGTGCACCACTACTGCTTAGGTAGCATGAATGGATATCACTCCTGGTTCCAGAGACTTAGGACTTCACTGTAGTTTTACTAAAGCCTGCTGACTGCTGACTATAACAGTGTCTGTATTGTAGAGTTTTCAGTGTTTGTATCCTTTTTGCATTTATTATTCATTTATGGAGAGAGGGAGCATTGCCTTGGGTGTGGAAGTACAGGACACCTGTGTTTACTTGAGTCAGAGGGCGTCTATTTACTCATTTATGCTATTGGTGGTCTAGCAGTTAGCTAGTCCCTAAACTGAGTAAAGAGACTCATGTTAAATAAATAAAGTAAAATGTTGTGATATTAAATATGTAACCCTGGAAGACAGAAAGAAGTCAGTAGCAAGTACTTTTCAGGTGAGCCTTAAATGAGAAAAATGACATTTTTTTTTCTAATCAGCAAACAAAGGGTTAGGAATGAGTAGCAGAAGGGAGGGAAGCATGGACTTAAGCCAGTGGGCTAGAAATGATGTGTGCTGAGAATTGTAAGCAGGAGAGAACCTAGTGCCATGTAATCTGCAGCAAATGGGGGTAGAGAAGTAAAGATAATTTCTTATTCATTTTAACATCTGTAACCTTGCTTTTATCTTGACTACAGTGTATATGCATTCCTGGCATCCCCTTAAAGTGCGTTTGTTTTTAATTTGTTTCACTAACTCTAGCCTTGAACTTGCTATATAGCTGGAACTGGCCTTGATTTTTTTGATTCTCCTTTAAGTGCTGAGTGCTGGGATTACTAGTACATGCCACTATGCCCCGCTTAAAGTGATTGTTAAAATTTTATGGTTATTTTAACATATATTGAAATATAGCTATTGATCTAAGAATGTAGCTCAGTGGTTGGGACTTGACTAGAATACACAAAGTTCAATCCCCAGCATTAGAATTGAAAGAGAAGTGAAACGTCTTAGTAGTAGCAGCCACATTCTAGGTGTTTTGCTTTGTAGTAGACACTGGGTTTAAACAGGCATTACAACAAAGATTTCATGCAGCATTACATTACTATTGTTCTCATTTTACAGATAAAACTGAGTCTCAGGCAGATATCAAGTCCAGCTAAAGTGAAAGAGTGGGAATTAGACTTTGGTTGCCACAGAGAGCAACTACTAGACCAGGTTACCTTCTTGTTGTCAGAATTAGTTTGAGTTTAAGGTGATGTTTGATTTCTTCCATTTTTATTTTCTTTTTTACCTTAAAATTTTTTATTTGATCTTTCTGTTTTGCCTGTTTGTTTGTGTATCATGTGAGTGCCTGGTATCTGTGGAGGCCAGAAGAGGGTGATTCCCTGGGCCTGGAGTTTTACAGATGATTATGTGTTGGCGGAGGCTGCTCGTTTGTTTCTGGCCACTCAGACCCGAATAATCACACAGAAACTGTATTGATTACAACACTGCTTGGCCAATAACTTAGGCATATTCCTGGCTAACTCTTATATTGTAATTAACCCATTTCTATTAATCTGTGTATTGCTATGTGGCTGTGGTCTACCTGTAAGGTTCTGTCTGGGGCATCTGTCTCCTGCAGCAGGCTACATGGCATCTCTTTTATTCGGCCTACTCTCTCCCCCTCTTATCTGCTTTGAATTCCCACCTTGCCCTACTCTGCATTACAATAGGTCCAAAGAAGCTTCTTTATTAATCAGTGGTATTCGCAACATACAGAGGGGAATCCCACTTCAGTTGTGAGCTGTTATGTGGATGCTAGGAATTATACCTGGGTCTTCTGGAAGAACAGTAAGTGCACAACCACTGAACCATCTCTCCAACCCCATTTCTAACAGCTTTAATCATTTAGTTTTTACCTTTGCCCTGCCATGGTTTGAGTTGCTGCAGTTTGTTATTTTCCTGCTGATGCCTTGGTACTTAAGAATCTTTTCCTTTCCTCCTTCCCTTCTTCCCTCTCTCCTTCCATCTCTTCTCCTCACCTCCCTCCCTCCCTCCCTCCCTCCCTCCCTCCTTCGTTTTTGAGATAGGGTCTCACTATGTAGCCCTGACTATCCCAAAACTCACTATGCAGACCAAACTGTCCTGTAATTCATAGAGATCCACCTGCCTTTACCTCTCCGGCACTGGGATTAAAGGCATGTACTGCCACACCCAGCCTTGCAGAAGTTTCTTAGACGCCTCAGAGATTGTGGGATGATATAAGAGATCACTGGAATTTATGAGTCCAGTAGAGACATGTGTGATCAGAACCAAGTATTGCTGAGTATAGACTGAGGAGGAGAGGCACAAACTAGGTGTGTGTATTGGAAGAAGACTTCGGGGAATGCGGAACAAAGATACAGGAGCAAAATGCCTGCAGTTAGCAAATTGAAAGATTATGTACATGTCTATGTACATGTGTGTACACAAATGTATGTATACTTTTAGGTTTTACTGTCTTCCAGCTGCTTTCACAATTAGAGGTCAGGTTTTTTTTTTTCTACCAGGTGATCATCAAAAGATATTAAAATCTAAGACACAGTTGCCATAGATATTAAAGCTTCTATCTTTGGAAAACATGTATTTATTATCCTTCCTCTCACTACTACTTCTTGTTTCTGTTCTTTCTCCCACTTAGAGAAAATGAGAAAATTCAGAAGTATATTTTTAATGCTGCAGATATATAGGAGAATATATAATATTACATTTATTGACATTAAAAGAAGGTATCTCCATACAACTTGTGGAAACAATGATTCTATTGGTGCTTCAGACACTGAAGTAACATCAAAGTGGCTGGAGAGATGGCATAGCAGGTATTCCAGAGGATCTGAGTTAGGCTCCCAGCAGTCATGTTGGGCTGCTTATAATCACCTGTAACTCCAATACCAGAGGATCCTTCTTATACCGCACTCCCCCCACACCTCTGATTAAAAACAAAATAAAAAACAAAAAATTAAGAATTTTGGAGTGCTTTTTCAATTAAGATATTTTCTGGGGCTAGAGAGATGTCTCAGTGACTAAGAACAGCAGCTGATCTTCCAGAGGACCTGGGTCAATCCCGAGCACCTATAAGGAGTTCACAACTGTCTAACTCTAGTCCCAAGGAGTTGTATGTCCTCTTCTGTCTCCCAGGTATGCTGCATACATGTGGTATGTACACAGAAGTACATCCAGGCAAAACACTCAGGCATACAAAATAATAAAAATTAAAAAATAAGTTAAAAAAAGAAAATCTTCTAAAAAATGTATTATTTTCTCAGGCAGTAATTAGGGTAAACAAAATGTTAGCATCTCAATAATACACAATTTAATTAATCTTGTTTGTTTTGGGTTTTGAAAGCAAGGCTCACCTTGTAGCCCAGGTTTTCCTGGAACTTACTGTGTAGTTCAGGCTGGTCTTGAACCCATGGTGATCCTCCTGCTTCAGCTTTCTGGATTTATCCATAGAAACCACTATGCCTGGCGTGGTTTGTCTTCTGTATCTGTCTATTAAAACTGTAACTTTTAAATTTAATCATTTAATGCTGATGTTTTGGGGTTTGAGAAGATATTCCTCATTTAGAATAAACATTTTAACTGTCAATTCTAATACAGTCCATATGAAACTGTAACAACCCTGAAAGTTTTTTCTTTCTTTTTAGGTCTTCAGAAATATTTCAGTACTCTAGTATAGTGGTTAGATGTGGGATCTGGAGACTTTTGGCTGAGTCTGAATTGAATTTATAAACTACTATACTTGGAAGGATACTTTGGGATAATGATAGTATTTCTTTTGCAGAAATATTTTGAGAATTAAATAAAAAATGTGATTTGGAGTTATTATTTAATTATTAAGCCTTTTAAATTATAATTGAAATTTGGTGGGGAGGATATTTGCTATATAAAAATAGAATTCAAATAGCTTGAGAGTTTCATTTATACTTAACTTTTTTCTTAAAATTTTTGTATTTGAAAGGAGCTTTATTAGTATAGTAGGTGGTTTGTTAATATCATTAAAATTTTTCACCTAATAAAGGTTTTGTTCTTTGAAATTGGAGAATTGGTAGTTGCTTATCTGTATGGCAAAAGCCATTGCATATAATTGCGTAACAACCTAAAGCATCATACGGAATGATCCATGCAGCTGTCATGTTCAAAAATCCCCTTCCCTTCTGAGTTTATCAGTTTAACAGGCCATGCTTCAAAGCATATTAGTTTATTGACATTTCACTATTTGATAAGATCACTGCAAGTGGTCATCTTAGTTTGTATAATCAAACTATGGACTCAATATATTTGTTTTAATGATGGAGACAACAAATCATGTGGTAAAATAGAACAGAATAGTCATATATTCTCTAATCTAGAGAATCAAAAGACTTTGGATGATTTCATGGGTCTAAATATATATCTTTGTACAAGGAAACAATGGGTTGAGAAGGGTGAACTGTCTAAATTCAGCCATGACAAGCAACTCTTCTTAGAAGATGCATTTCCAAAGCTGCTGAATGAAGTCATATGTGATATAACAAGAGATCTTTGGTTCAGGCTTTGGTTGAGTGACTTGTTTTACACATGGATCCTTGTAAGAAAAAAATGGTTTCTTCACATAAAAGAACACTGAAAAAATTATAAGAAAGTTTTCCTTTTTTGTTCTACTTCTTCTGGGGTATTTAAAGACATGGTCTTACTCTGTAGTCCATATTGTCTTAGAAATTACACAAGCTGTCCTTGAATCCCTGTGACTGCCCAGTCCACTATGCTGGTATTCTAGGAGCAGCCACTGTCACCCACTTCAGTTGTATTGACCTGTCTGGAATGTTCTCAATTCTATTAGCATTTTACACCGATTCTTTGAAGAGTTTTTGTTTTTGTTTGCTTGTTTGTTTTTTGGAGGCAGAGTTTCTCTGTGTAGCCCTGTCTTTCCTGGAACTTGCTCTGTAGACCAGGCTAGCCTTGAACTCAGAAATCTACCTGCTTCTGCCTCTCTAGTCCTGGGATTGAAGGTCTGTGCCACTTCCACCCGGTGATTCTCTCTCTGGGTTTTAAACTAAATTTAGAGTGCCATTGATCATAAAGGAAGTCTAATTAGATATAGATTAACTGAAAATGTCTAGGAACTCCCAACACTTTCTTACTAAATAAATTCTTGAATGATATATAATCTTGAAAATTAAATTAAGAGCTTTATGGAGAAAGAAAATATCCTTAGAATATACCTGTTTAAACACCATTTGTGGCATTTGAATCTGTAGTATTTAAAAATGAAGGTAATTTTAGTAAACAAGCATTCAGTCTTTTGGAAAAACTTTAAGGACACAAGGATGATTTGAACCTCTGGTGATGAGCTTGTTCAGAATATATGTCTGATGAAAACAGAAATTTGGCTGCCAAATTAGTCTTTGGGTTTGTTCCAGTCGATCTGAAGTACTTAAAGACTGCTTTAGCAAACACAGGGCGTATACTTGTTTATGAATTCTTTTTTCATTCTGATTTTTACTCTTACTCTCATCCTCCCCCATCTCTACAACTGAGTTATATTCATTTGCGAATGTTGATACTATGTTTTATGAAGTATATTTAATCTTTAGATCATTTAAACTGCTAGTATAGTCTACTCTTTAAAGTCGGTTATCTTATTTTAAATATGTAATTTAGAATATTTGAGTGGTAGGATTCATTCATTTTGTTGATATCCTGACATCTCCCTTTTGAAAATTTTTGGTGGGCTGCTGGGGATGAAACCACACATGTGGCCTCGAGGCCAATGCTGGGTACTGTTCCTTTATCATTTTCTACCTTATATTTTGAGACAATGTCTCTTACTGAACCTTGAGCTCACCAGTTGGCTCTACTGTCTGGCCAGCAAGTCCCTCAGGTCTTCCTGACTCTGTCTCCAGTGCTAAGATCACAGGATTGTGCAGCCACAGCAGTGTTTTATTTTGGGCTCAGGGATCCAAATTCAGGTCCCCAAGCTTGCACAGCAAGCACTTGCCTGTTGTGCTGTCTCAGTAACCTCTTTCTTTTTATTTTCAAACAGTATTTTTCTCTAAGTTACCCAGGTAGGCCTTGAACTTGCTCATAGTTCAGGTAGACCTTGAGTTTGTGAACTTCCTGCCCCAACATCCTGAGTAGCTAAGATTATAGGCCTATGCCACCAAGCCTGACTGTTGCTGTAGTTTTGTATGCATATTTCCATCTTCTTTATTATTTTTAAATGGAGCCTGGGATCAAACCCTGTGCATGTGAGGCAAATGCTCTCTCTCTCTATCACCGAGCTATGTCCCACCACTTCCCTTGTCATTTCTATGTAATAAATCTAAAAATTTATTGAACTTTTTATTACTATTGGAATATTGGAGTTATTTTATAAATATTGCTTCATGGAGGTTCATAGAATTTTAGCAGTGGAAAATTGCCTAACTCTTCATTTTAGTATTAAGTGGGTTCCAGATTCTGATTCCAAGGATGAAAGTCAGAATAGCCTGTCTCTTGGGTGGCCTCAGGAGACTTGGTATTATAGTAAAAACTGTACTATATCTTTGGTAGTAATTGATTGGACATTTGTTAGGCATTCAAATGGCCACCTGAATTCTAGAGTAGGCTGAGATTTTAGTATAACACAGGAGGTCATTCATTTAAATAGGATTGTGAGCTTAAGTAGATGACCTAAATTAGTGAAGCTGACTAAGTGGGGGCTGAACTGTGGCAAATTGGGGACTATGTGCTTTACATTGAAGGGCTCCTGACTGTGATTTAATATATACCCATTGTTGCTAGAAATGTTTTATATTTAGAAAAATGCTCATAATGAAGGTGAATGGAATGTCCTGTTGTTTTCAGATCAGCAATTGAAATGTTTAGAAAGAAATTGACCACAAGAAACAGAAGACCAAGTTTAAGTCATAAGATTTTTGTTTTATCTTATAACAAATCCATGTATATCTAGAGCGTAACTATTATCTTAGCAGTACAGTTGTATCATAGACACCTACTTTCTTTTATCCCCTCAACACTGAATCTTGAACCTAGGACCTCAGGCATGCTAGGAAAGAGCCTGCCACTGAACTACGTCTCCAGCAAGAGCCAAGTTCTTTTTATCTTTCTGCTTTGCCATCAGTAGTATGTTGGAGTCCTATTTTCTCTTTTCTCCACATAAAAGACGGCTAACAGCACTAAGCAGCACATCTATGTTTGTTGCAGGTAGTGGTAGAAAGTGTTGTGTTAGCAGTGGCTCTACCTTTGGAAAAGCAAAAGTTTTCTAGAAGAAGCTGTCTAAAGGTTTTTATTGCTATGATAAAACACCATGACCAAAAGAGGGAAACCAGGACAGGAACTGAAACAGGGCAGGAACCTGAAAGTAGGAGATTATTCAGAGGCCATGGAGGAGCGCTGCTTATTAGCTCATGATTTGCTCAGTCCTTTTTGTTATAGAACATAGTACCACCAGCCAGGACAAGTGACACTATGAACTGGGTTCTCCCTCATCAATCAGTAATTTAAAAAATGCGTTACAGATTTGTCTACATGCAAATCATATGGAGGCATTTTATCAATTGAGATCCCAGTACGCTTAATTCTCGTGACTCTAGCTTGCCAGGACAGAGGCCACTCCCTCCTAGATTTCTTTTTGAGGTGTAGACAAGAAATAGATTACAGCATCACCTCTAGTTGTAAGGTCACCCACAAAAGTAAATATTTGGCTTTTTTTCTTAAATGTTGAGTGGCATCAAGAGAGAAGGATGTTTGGAATCAAGGTCTAACCCTGACCTACCATAACAATGAATACAGTTTTAAACTCATTTTTAACTTTTCATTACATTTTATTTATTCTCTGTGTGTAGCGTTTGCACATATGTGGAGGTCAAAGGACAACTTATGGAAGTTAGTTCTTTCCACCATGTGGGTTCTGGGATTGAACCCAGGTTATTAGGCACCTTTGCCCACTGAGCCATCTCGCCAGTCCTAGAACTGTATCTTGAGAAATAAAGAACCTACAAGTAGCACAGAGTCATCTAACAGGTCACCATTTGTAGACACTTTATAAAACCCACAGAAGAGGGAAAGGAAAGATTTTAGGAGTCAGCAGGGATGGAGGACACCAGAAGAACATGGCCCACCGAATCAAATAAGCAGTGTTCATTTGGACTTACAGAGACTAAAGCAGCAAGCACGGAGCCTGCAAGGGTCTGCACTGGGTCTTCTGTGTATATGTTATGGCTATTAACATTTTTTTTTTTTTGGCGAAGGGACTCCTAACAGTGGGAGCAGGTAGGGCTCTGACTCTTGTGCCTTCTCCTGGGACTCTTTTATTCCTATTGCGTTGTGTTGTCTAGCCTTGATATGAGGACTTTTACCTTTCTTAATGTATCTTGTTTGGTTCTATTTGGTTGTTGTTCTTAGAGGGCTGCTTTTTTTCTGAAGGGAAATGGAGGGGGAGTGGATCTGGGAGAGAGGGGAAACTGGTCAGGATGTATGAGAGAAGGATCCATTTTTACAAAAAAAAACCCCTTCTATTTGCATTCACTATTCTATTACTCAATGCTGGTTTTAGCAATCAGTTTTTAATTGACAAAGAACGTGAAATTAGAAAGCCAGAATTCAAGTCCTGGTAGAGATTTGGTGATATTTGGCAAATATATTTCATCTTTCAAAGTCTACCATTCTTTATGTGGAAAATGTATATATAGTGTTGTCATATTGAGTAGTTAATTGCAGAGGCTCTGGATTCAAAAAAGCTGAAGCTGGGATCTTACTCCTGCTTAGTATGTTCCATAATCTGTCTCTTCCTCTGTAAAATGGAGTTAATTGTTGTGCCCTAACTGATGGGGTCTTCCTGAAGACCAAATGAGAAACAGGGAAAGCCCAACTTAATAGAGTTCAAAACTGAGAATAAGACAAAAGTCAAATATAGTTATCCTACAGGACAACCAGGCTTTTCTTATCTCTGGAAAAAAATGCCATAAATCACCCATAAACACCAACATCTATGTTTCTGAGCATATTAATTGTAACTGAAAGTGATGTGACTCAGTGGCTCTCATTGTGTGCTCACTTTGTCTTGTCACATATATTTGCTGAATACAAGTCCAGATAAATTTATATACATTATAACATTTTTTACAAACATTTATCTGTTCAGTACATAAAGTCAGATTAACATAAATAAAATGAACACTTAACTCCAGAATTATTATTGATGAGATGGTTAGCTTGCCATCAAACTGATCTTTTTAAGTCTTTAAGTTGTTTTTTACCATAGATGTAGCTTTGGATAGTTGAGAGTGAAGAAACTTAGGTAGTTTAGGGTTCAACTTAGCTCCTCACTGTGCATAACTGAGCCAGTGGGTTTTTTTCTGTCAAGAAAAGATAACAGATGAATATAGCCAAAGAAATAATATCATTTTAGATCTAAGGATTTAGGATTATCTACTTGTTTTGAAGGAAACCTTAAGTGTTTCTGGATGTATAGGCTAAAATGAACATGATTCTTACCTAAATAATAAGCTAATTTTATTGTATGTTGTCTGGATTGTGGAATATACCATTCAAAATATTATTTTGATTTTTTAATTCAAATATTTACTTCCTTTCGGTTTATGATGAAGATTTCTAAAAGACAAGTGTTACTCAGTGGACTGTAAGATGTCAGGAATCTTTAAAGACAGTTCACCTGGGAGTCAAGAGTATTAACCATTTTTAATAAGAACTTCACCAAGCTATAGTTAAAAGTAGTCTGTTTCAATGTTGACACTAATTCTAAGAGGATCTTAAGCACTGACAGAAAGTATTATGCATTTACTGATAAGAAAATCTGTTACTTTTGTTTCTTAAAATACTTTGGGATTTTAGTTAGTTGGGCCAGATTGTGGTACTCAGCTAGGTGGTTCATATATACCGAAAGGCATAACTAGAGCTTGAGTGTCCCTAGTATTGCCTATAGGAATATAGGTAGGGTTCTCCTTTTCTTAGAGCAAATGCTTATTTGCAGGTTACAAAGAGCAGAGATGCACCCTCTGAATATTTTTCGGAAACCAAAACTTAAAAGGATAAGCAACAATAATGACAGTAAAACTATCAAGGGCAATAATATGCTTTTGTTCAAGTTCTGTCAAGTGTTTTCTACTGAAAGGAAAGATGTCTAGACTTGTGCCTTATCACTTATTGCTTGGTGTAATAAAGTTGTCTTTAGACAAGAGAGGAAAATCTTGTTTTAAAGTGACTCATAGTGATGTAGTAGGCTAGTTAGTAATGGGGAGGTTTTTCTCTACTCAATATGTGCACCAGGAATTTTCCCACCAAGTTTAACTCTTATATTTGAACTCACCCTCACCCCAAACTTGAAGCTCAGATACAAGGCTTTGCATGTGCTGAGTGGGACTTTTTAGGAAACCTGGGAGATACTTGGTTCTGTGAGAGCCTTAATAGTAAGAATAATTAAACCTCACGTCCACATGACCATGGGAATTTAAGGTATGACATTTATGATATATGAGTCATAATTAAATTATACTTTTAAGTCCTTAAATATTCAGTAATCTTTCTTACCTGTGGTTATTTGGTGTGGGAGAATTGTCTGTATTCTGTCAATCATGTTTTAAATAAAACGCTGATTGGCCAGGCAGGAGGTGTAGGCGGGAAAACCAGACAGGAAGTAGAAATGATGCAAGGAGAGCAGGAGAATTCTGGGGAGGAGGAAGTTGATTCCTCCCACTCCTGCCCAGATCACGGAAGCCACAGAATGTGAGCTGCCCCACTGAAAAAGGCACTGAGCCACATGGCTAAAATAGATCAGAAAAATGGGTTAATCAAGATGTGAGAGTTAGCCAGTAAGAAGCCTGACCTAATGGGCCAATCAGCATTATAACTTATAGAGATCTCTTGTGTGGTTGATTTTCTCTGGGGCCTGCCGGCTGTGGGGTACCAGGCGGGGACAGAAAACACAAACAAGCAGGCCCAACATATTACAGAATGACACCTAACGTGGATAACTGAATCTACAAAAAGCCTGAAAAAGCTTGGGAAAGACTAGAGTAAAGCATTTTGGTTTTCAGCCGTAGCAGGAAAAAAGCTGCGCTGTTTTAAAATGCTGGCTTTCTGGGCGGGGGGAAATCTCTGACTCTTTCAGGCAGGCCGATCTGACTATGGAAGCATTGTTGCAGCTTGCTTCCTGGCAAGGACCTTGAAAAGCCATAGGAGCTTTTGACTGTTGTTTTCTCCATATTCCTTAGCAAATTAAAGACCCACAGGGTCAGAAAGAGAGAGAGAGATACAGTAAAGAGAAATTAAAAAAAAAAA
Organism: Myodes glareolus; assembly: GCF_982192425.1. NCBI lineage: Eukaryota > Metazoa > Chordata > Mammalia > Rodentia > Cricetidae > Myodes > Myodes glareolus. Next base: position 46,106,213 of record NC_142034.1, on the reverse strand, counting down.
CCCTCTAAATGATTTAAAGTCCTTAAAAAAGAAAGAAAGAAAGAAAGAAAAGAAAGAAAGTAATTGGATATGGTGGTACACACCTTTAATCCCAAGGCTTGGGAGGCAGAGGCAGACAGACCTCTGTAAATTCAAGGTGTGATGGCAGACACCTTTAATCCCAGCACTGGGGAGGCTGAGATAGACGGATCTCTGGGAGTTCAAGGATAGCCTGGTCTACAGAGGAAGTTCCAGGACAAAGATATGCAGAGAACCTGTCTCAAAAAGCCAAAAGTTAAAAATAAAAAAAATAGAGGTTAAAATAAAGTCACGTAAAGATGGAAAATACACAGAGAATCTTGATACTGTGTGCTGTTATGCTCTCTTTGAATTGTTTAAATGCTGAGGAAGGAGCAACAGCTACTAAAAGATATATTTGCTTATAAATGCTGCAGAATTAACCCAAAATAGGTATTTTGAAAATACCTTGGCTTCAGAATTGAAGTCAAAAGGTATGTTACTTTGGAGAAGAGATTTTGCTTTTGTTTCCACAGAAAATGAGAGGCTCTGGATTTATTCAGAGTTAAGAAAAATCATCTTTGACTAAGGGAGACCACCTGAGCAATCTCTGGTAGGAATAGATGGCCCAGATGTCTGAGTTCTTCATCCAGAACAGGTTCAAGACCACTGCCTGAGATGATCAAGACTCACAGGATACTTCAGTCAGTACTTGATCATAACTCTAAATTTTCTTTAGGTCCCCAAAAGATTTTCAGCGCCCCCAACCAGCAGGAAGTAGCCTGGAATACTACGACCACACTCCCAAAACCTGGACTATGGATATTTTCCTTTGTTTGTTTGTTTGTTTTGAAAAAAGAGGGGGAAATGGTGCGGGAGAATTGTCTGTATTCTGTCAATCATGTTTTAAATAAAACGCTGATTGGCCAGGCAGGAGGTGTAGGCGGGAAAACCAGACAGGAAGTAGAAATGATGCAAGGAGAGCAGGAGAATTCTGGGGAGGAGGAAGTTGATTCCTCCCACTCCTGCCCAGATCACAGAAGCCGCAGGATGTGAGCTGCCCCACTGAAAAAGGCACTGAGCCACATGGCTAAAATAGATCAGAAAAATGGGTTAATCAAGATGTGAGAGTTAGCCAGTAAGAAGCCTGACCTAATGGGCCAATCAGCATTATAACTTATAGAGTCCTTTGTGTGATTTTTCTCTGGGACTAAACAGCTGGGGGACAGGGCAGGAAAGAAACCCCCAAACGAGCAGGCTCCCCTCATGTTACAGTTATTTGCCTATTGTCTCTTGATATTCATTCTTCTGTGACTGGATGATTTGTCCATTTACAGTTAATTAAATGTGGCTACTAAGCTTTATTTTTAAAAAAAATTTTAAAAATATGTCTATGATTATAGAACTAGTTACAATAGAAACTCAAGGCTGGAACTTTTGTAGCTATACAGATACTGTAATGGCACAGAATAGTCACAGTTACTTAGAAAGACACATAGAAATTTATTCTCCTAGTTATAGAAACTTTTATAAGCCTTTTATAATTTCAAGATTTTTATAACTTCCGTTTAAGAGCAATTATATTGAATATTATAAGCAGGGACTGGAGAGATGGCTCAATAGTTAAGAGCTCTTACTGCTCTTGCAAAGGACCTGAGTGGGTTGCTAGCACTCACATGATACCTTACAGCTGCCTGTAACTCCAGTTCCAGGGTATCTGACACCCTCTCTGGTTTCCATGGTCCATAAACATGGTACATATAAACTCATGCAGACACATACATATAAAAAAATCTTTTAAAAAGGGAAAATTATATAGGTTTTTTTTATAGTAGGACAGAATATAAATTTTAATAGTAAGTCATATAAGCCTAAGGTTTGGAAAATCTTTTAATACAAAAGCCTAGAGAAAAGATTAGAGACTACGGTTTTGTCAGAGTTGGTGCTTGTTAACAGTTCAGCTGTTTTATCTGAGAGAGAATTAGAGGTGTTTTGTTTTTTAAGGTTTATTTTTATGTGTGTGTGTGGCAGGGGATATTGCCATGTATTTACAGGAGCCCTAGGTCAGAAGAGGAAAGTTGATGGAGTTACATGCCTTGTGAGCTGCCCAGCATGGATGCTAGGAACCAATCACTGGTCCACTGGAAGAGGAACAAATACTCTTAACCTCTGAGCCATCTTGCCAGATCCAGGGGTTTCTTTATTTTAGTTTATTATTTTACAAATATGGGTCTTTTTTGTCTGTGCACCACATGTGTACAGTGCCCACAGAGGTCAGAAGATGGTGTCAGGTCTCTTGGAACTGGAGTTACAAATGGTTGTGAACTATGTGGGTGCTAGGAATTGAATCGCAGTTCTTTGGAAGAGCAGCCAGTGCTCTTAAATCTGAGCTATCTCTCTACCTGTAGGGTTGCTTTTTTAAAGTGGTTGTGACATACTCATGACAAAGGCTGCTTTATGCAACTGTATTGGCTTCGAATTTTATTTTCTAAATGAGCAAAGAAGAGTGCTTTTGTCATATTAGATATTGATTTTTATTATATTAAGATTTTTATTTGTTAGCTGTGCATGGTGTCTCATGACTTTAATCCTAGCACTTGTGAGGCTGAGACACATGTTCCCCCATATGCCAAAATTAAGTTAGTTTGTTTTAGTTATATGTTTTAAGATAATTATCCATTTCTTACCCTGTGTTTTCATAGAAATTTTTTCTCACTATGTCACCCTGTCTGGCATAGAACTCTATGTAGACCAGGCTGGCCCTAAACTCACAGAGATCCACCTGCCTTGGCCTACTGAGTGGTAGGATTAGAGGTGTGTGCCCCCAGGCCTGGCCATATAAATAGCTTTAGATTTTGTTAAAGGCTCAGCTTTCTCCACTAGACTGATGTTGGGTGCTTTTCTTGCTAATTTTTGTAACTCTTCAGTGCAGAAATATAAATATATAGTAGATAATAGTAAAGAAATGTTAATGTCATTGCTATTATAGACTTTGTTATTATTGAAATCATTCTGGGGTTGATAATTTTACCTAAGCATATTTAATGAATTACTTACATTTTATAGATTAAAAGGTTTGAGAATACTTAAATTTATAGACTAAATTTTATACATGATACGGAGATTAAAGTTCATGAATGGAATAACATACAGCCAAATTTATGAAAAAGACCAGCTGAAAGTAGCCAGCAATAAAGTGGGTGGGAGTGGAATCGATTGAATGCACTACAGACAGAAGAGTAGAGTATGTAAAGATAAGATGATGTAGCTGCTTTTAGAAATATATGTGTTTCTGTTTGGTTGGAGCAGGGAATGTACGTCAATGTTGGGGCATCATGAGAAATGTCACTAAAAGAGGCCATATCATGAAGAGTTTTTTGTGGTCTATTAAGAGATTGAATTACCAAGGGAAAAAAAACATTGAAATTTTTAAATAGATGAGTGATATGATCAAAACTGCTGTTTAGAAAGGTTGGTATTTGAAAGTGCATTGGGAGGGGAGCCTGTTGCATTTAGGCACTATGTAGAAGCTAACTCGATTTGAGAAATCACCAGGCTAGCTGAAGGATAAACAATTATATTTTTATTTATTATAAGGGGAAAACTCATAAAATCAGAATGAGAAATCCAATCTCAGCTGTGTGGCGAGGGAATCACAGAGAGAGCACATCTGGGCCATGCACCTGCCGTTTTTCTCTGGATCCCAAAAGCCACACCCTAACTTGGTCTCATCCCTTAAAGATAATTGGTTAACAAGGCTTCCCCATCAGCACTGAATTGGGGACAAGGGAGTGGGGTGGAGGATTAGTAAGAAAAATATAACACATGGCTTCATTGTTCCAGGTTTGTGTGCATTTGTGTAGTTATGCCATTCACTAAGACAGAAAATACTGGGACGAAAGTAGATGGTAGAATGCAAACATTCTGAATTTAAGCTTTATATGATAGTTCTACCTTGGGAAGATGAATATCTGTGTTGATCAGCAAAAGCGTCTAGAGTAGAGACAGAAATTTATAGTGATCATTTATTGACGTTTCACTTAAATGTGTCAAGCACTAAGGCAAACACTTTATGTATGTTATGCCATTTATTCCTCATGAATTGTTGCTCTTAGTTTATAGACTGGGTAGTAAGATCTAGGAGTTAAGGTAGTTATAGAGTCACTTGTTGACTCTAAGACTATGTTGAAACCATGCGGGTAGGAATAAAGTCACCTATAGAGAGCATATAGGATGAGACAAGTGGAGAGCATCTATAGGTGACCTGAAGCATGAGATGAGAGTGAGCCAAAGATGGACTGTGGGTGAATTGGGCATTTGGGAATCAAAAAGAGGAAGAAATCCTCCAAATGTAACTAAAAAGAACATCAAGGGCAGTATCCACTAGATCATTTATCATATAAAATAGTTCTTTCAAATAGAGAAGAGAAATTTTATTGTTGAAGGCATTTGGGAAATCACTGTAGAATCCCATCTTGTAGAGTTACAATGTATATTTGTATATTAAAGATCTGATTGCCAGCACCCACATGGCAGCTCACAACCATCCATAACTCTGGCTCCAGGGGATCTAGTACTTTCTTCCAATCTTAGTGAGTACCAGGCATACATGCATATGCTTGGCAAGCAAAACATTCATACACATAAAATGAAATAAATCACGGAGTGGTGGTTGGTTGGCACATGCTTTTAATCCCAGGACTTGGGAGGCAGAGAGGCAGGTGGATCTCTGAGTTCAAGGCCAGTCTAGTCTACAGAGCTAGTTCCCGGACAGCTAGGGCTGTTACACAGAGAAACCCCATTTCAGAAAAGAAGAAAAGAAATGAAATAAATCTTTTTTTCTTTTTCTTTTTCTTTTTTTTAAATTGGGGGCTAGAGAGATGATTGAGACGTAAGGAGCTCTTGAAGTTCTTTTAGAGTACTTATGTTCAATTCCCAGCACCTACATTAGGCAGCTCACAACTGTCTCTAACTCTTGTTCCAGGGAATCTGAGGCTCCTAGGCCTTGGGACACCTGCATTCATGTGGTATACATAAACTGACAAGCACACATATATACAGATAAATAATCTTTTTTTTTAAATCTGAGCAATTTATAGTAATTAACTTGTTCAACTAAACCTATTTGATCATGAATGCTTGGTGGGGTGTTGTGGGGGCAGGGGTATTCTTGACTTCCTATGTGGCCCAGGCTAATCTAAAACTCAAGATCCTTCTGCCCTATTCCCGAGTACTGGGACTAACAAATGTGTGCTCCATACATGGTGTGAATACTTTCTTACTTCATTTCTTGCTACTGTAACCAAAGACCACACTGGATCATTTATATATACAGACATTTGTTTCTTAAAGATTTAGACTCTGAGAAGTCCAGCACACAGTTCCCATAGACTTGGTGTCTGAGTTGTTATGACATAATAGAAGTGGCAAAGACTGTGTTCTCATAGTGGATGGACAAAAAAGGGATAAAGAATACCTAAACATCTCCTTTTCTGTTGTTTTGTTTTGTTTTTGATGTTTCAAGACAGGGTTTGTCTGTGTAGCTTTGGTGCCTGTCCTGGAACTAGCTCTTGTAGACCAGACAGGCCTCCAACTCACAGAGATCTGCCTGCCTCTGCCTCCCGAGTGCTGGAATTAAAGGCATGCGCCACCACCGCCCAGCCTAAATATCTCTTTTTATAAGGCCATTACTTCAATTTGTGAAGATTTGTTCTCATAATTTAATCACTTCCTAATACTTTACATCTTAATACAATTCAGTGGTGTAGTTTCAGCATATGAATTTTGGGGTTACTTATTCATATAATAGGAATTCTCACCCCTTTTATGTGAATTCTGCTGACATTCCAGATAGCTGTGACATCACAGGCTCTAAACAAAAGAGAAGGAAGAAAGCGGTCACTGTTGAGTCAGATGTCCTGGGGAGGTCGAGGGAAGTAAGGGTAGAAGGCAAGTGACATAGGCAGTTAGGAACTATAGCATAGGTGGTTACAGTTGCAGGACTGCAGGATTAGAAGAGAAGTTAATGCTGAAGCAGGAACAAGGAGTGACCCCCCCTTTTTTTTAAAGAAAGTAGATGAAAGTAATTAGAATTTAAGGTGAGAGAAGGATTCTTTTGACTTACTTAAAAGAATCTTGAGAATATTTTTCTGCTGAGGGGAAGAGTTCATTAAGAAAAAAAAGCATCAAGATGTAGTAAGAAATACAGGGTAATTTCACAGCCGCAGTTTCAGGGGCAGAGAGGTTAACTTTGGAGGGTACTGTGTGTCTCTGAACTCTAATGTGTGCCCATAGTGTGACTTCAGTGTTGTGTCTGGGTCTCTTATGTAGTTCTCCTGAATTTCTCTTCTTACACTGTCCATTTTGTCTTTCTCAATAGCTCTTTACTTCTATGAATTCATAGCTTTATATCTATTTCCAGTAGAAAGCCAAGCTTTTCAGGAATTAGCAGGAAAAACTGAATGTCTGGAAAAGTACTTGTAATCAGCTGTGGTGGCACATACCTGTAGTTCTAGTGATGGAGCAAAAAGTTTGAGGTTAGCCTGGGCTGTACAGAGAGACTTAGGGAAAAAACAAACAAACAGCATACCTCAGTGAAAGTAAAAACAAAACAACAAAAAACTCCTCTCTCAAATAGGAGTTTGCAGGCTTTTTTTTTTCCTCTTAGAGCACCCTTTTTAAATCTCATTAGATTATGAATGTGGGTTTTATTAGAATCTAGGAAATTAGTGATGTGAACAGAATATAAGGCTTTGAATTGTATCTATTTTAATTTTTTTCCTATGCATTACAAGGTCAGATGTGATCTCTATAAGCACTTTATTTAATTATCTTTGCATGTGATAGCTTTAAGAACAGTCTGTTTTGTAAGATTATCTGAGTTTTTTTTTTAATCAAAGATAGGGAAGGAAATATCTTCCTACCAGTAAATTACAGAGCTGAAAAACTAAAGTTAATATATTTAGTAATGACATCCACTTGAAGAAGATAGTTTAAAAGTAGATAGGACAGTTGTTGGCTTTTGGAGGAGGGAGAGACAGGTTTCTGTAGTGATGTGGCGACTGGTAGATTGTCCTTGTTTCAGCAGACGAGCTTACACCAGGAGCATGGGGCGGCACAAGTTGGACTTGCTGGGTTATTTAAAAGGGAGAGATCATAAATTGTGGGGAGAGGCAGGTATGGGAGGAGTTAGGAAGAGTGGGGATGACTATACTCAAAATACATTGCATGAAATTCTCAAATAATTATTTTTCTGAGATTTTATATTGTTTTTTATGTGTGGGGGTGTTTTACAGGCTTGTCTATGTACCACATATGTGTCCATAGAGGCCAGAAGATGGTGCTGGATCCTCCTGAACTGGAATTAGAGATTGTTGTAAACCATCCTATGGGTGCTAGGAATTGAACCTGGGTCCTCTAGAAGAGCAGCCAATACTCTTAGCCACTGATCCATCTTTCCAGCCCCAATAAAAATATTTTTTAAAAAACAACGTACAGAAAAAAAATTAATAAAAGTAAGTCTAAAAATAAATTTGCTATGTACTCTTATAATGATCAGATGTTCCTCAAAGACAAATAAGAACAGCATCATTTATTGAACACACACTGTCCTATGCCAGACGCTGTTCTGAACTCTTGGTATGTGTCCTGAGTCAGTTCTCAGAACAGCCCTGTAAAGATAGGGATTACTGCATCCCATTTTACAGATGGGTATATGAAGGTACCAGTAAGGGATACAATAGGATGTGAGTCTTAGCAAACTGACTCCAAAGTCCACTTCCCTGGGAGCACAGGCCAAAGAACAGCCTTCCATAACTTTCTAGTCTTAGACTCTAATCCTGAGTTCCACATCATTTTTGGTCGGTCTAGGGAAGAGAAACTAGGAAATAACATTTGTTTTTTTGTTTTGTTTTGTTTTGTTTTACTGCTAAGGCTCAAGCTTATGCTGTACTAATCCTTATTTAGCAATTCTGCAGTGTAAATATCCAAGTGACACAAAACCTCTATTCACATTTCAAGATTCCCCTTTGTATTATTAAATATATTTTGTAAAAATATTAGCTTGCCTTTATAATGTTAATTACTGGTCATAGATATTACACGAAGTTGTGTGTGTATTCTCTAAAAGTGATATAAGCTGCACCATGTCAAAGGAAGTAAAAGCGCCCTGACAGCACAGCAATTCATTTGGCTTTACTATCATTTAACTCCTGCCCCGGCCATTCTCTTCATCTTTGTAGTTAGTTTTCCCGTCTAAGATTTAAGAGTTGAGTGTCTAAGTTCCTGTTAAACTTTAGCGTTTAAAAGGGTTATATACTCTTAGTTAAGTGTCTTTAGAATCATGGAGTAGAAACTGAGGGGGTGCTGTCACTGGATTTTGTTCTGTTGATTTTGTGGTAATTATTAGCAAGCGTACAGAGCAGGATAAAGATAATACAGTTAACTGGCCTCTGGGTCCATGGAGTTCCCTTCCCCCCACAGGAAATGAGGTTCATGTATTCTGTCTTGGAAATGTATTTTTAGATGTTCATAGTTTTTTTTTAAGGATCTGCCCAGAGGCTGTTTAAGGCTTAAATAAATTCTCTAATGAGTTAATACATTTATAAGTAAAAGTAGATTTTTTTCTAGAAACTTGATTTTAAAATAATTACTAAAACCAAATGTTTAACTAAAAATATAAAGTGGAGGTAAGGATTATAGGACAATTTGGGAACCAGACTTAGTTTTGATTTAGGAAACACAATAGTTTTTAATATTTGCTTTCTGCTTAGTTTTCTGTAAACAATATATCTTTAATAGTAAAAGTAAATTATTGTGCATGGCAGAATTTTGACAAAAAAATTCTTAAAATATACAGTAAGTTGCAGTAGCAAATAAATGTGTGTATAGAAGAACTGAGCAAAACTCCCCCATCCACGTATTTCACTAAGAAATAGCATGCATGAACTTGATTGAAGAATCATGAACTTGATTGAAGAAACCCTGAGCACACACAGACTGATGCATATTCCTGAAAACAAAGATAACACTGTAAAGATGCTGCTGCTGGCTGGCTGCTGCTACTGCTGCTACAATTAATTTATCCTTCAAGACAATGCCAATCAGAATTTTCTCACAGGCTGGGCTGAGAGTGTAGCTCAGTGTTAAACTGCTTGCTTAATATATACAATGCCCTGGGTCAATTTCCAGCACTACAGAAAGCAAAGTATAAAACGCGAATTCTACTAATCTATTAGGCTTTCTCTTCTAACATGAATACACATGAATGAGAAGGGGAATGTCCTTGAAGTGAATGTAGCTGCTTCCTTACTCTTTATGGCTTCCTGTCTATGAGTGACAGCCCATATTCCAACCACAACACATGACCTTACCATGGGTCCAAGTTAATGGTGACCCAATCAGTCGTAATGGAAGGTTCAAAACTGTGAATCAAAATAAACATTTTTCTTTATAAGTTTGTTACCTCAGATATTTTGTTACGATGATGGGCAGTTGACTAACATAAAACCCTACATAAGGGGCTGGAGAGATGACTCATGGTTAAAGCACTGGCTGTTCTTCCAGAGAAACTAGGTTCTATTCCTAGCACCCACACAGCGTCTCACAGTCATCTGTAGCTCCAGTCCTAGGGGAGCTGATGCCTTCTTCTGGCCTCCACAGGCACCAGACATGCATGTGATACATAGAAAAAACTGCAGTCAAAACACCTACGAAATAAAAATGCATAAAAATTAAAAACAAAACCAAAAAAACTGCTATTAGGCTTATGTAAAAAACTAAATTCCAGGTGAGTTATATACTTAAACTTTTTTATTGATTTTTATTGAGCTCTACATTTTTCTCTGCTCCCCTTCCTGTCTCTCCCCTCCCCTCTTTAATTCTCCCCCAAGGTCCCCATGTTCCCAGTTTACTCAGGAGATCTTGTCTTTTTCTACTTCCCATGTGAATTAGATCTATGTACATCATTTCGAAGACCTAAACATTTTTAAAAAATGAAATGTTGACTTTCTTTCTACCTTTTATTATGTCCAGGTCCCACAACTGGGGTGGTTGGTGTTTGGAACCATATTGTGAGTCTTCCCACCTCAGTTAATCTTGTGGAAATGCTCATAAGTGTGCCCACCATTGTGCCAGCCAAGTAGGATTTAGAATATATAAAGAACTTCTGCAAGGGGCTGAAGCAATGGCTCAGTGGTTAGTAGCACTTGTTGCTTTTGCAGAGGACCATGGTTTGATTCCCAGCATCCAGATGGCAGCTGACACTGTCTATAACTTCAGTTCCAGAAGAGCCAGCTCCCTCTTCTGGCGTCCATGGGCACCAAGCACACATGCAATGCATTTAAGATACAGACAGGTAAAAGACCCATACAGATACTCATAGGAGGAGATAAAAATGGCCCATAATAAAACATTTTCATCTTCACTAATGATTAGAGTAACTAAAAATACAATTTTTCACTTTTGGTTTAGGGAAAATAAGTATTATGATTCTTTCTGGTGTTAGGGGATGGGAAAAGAAGTACTGTCATAAACTACACGTGACCACATAAATTGGTGCAGCATTCTGGAGGGGGATTTGATGATACATGCTAAAACTTAGATATCTGTATCTTCTGATTCAGCAGTTCCCTTTCTTAGTATATACCCTTGAAAAATATTTTTTTATATGGTACAAGCGTATGTTACAAGGGTGGTCTTTGTGTTATTGTTTGAAAGGTCAAAATAGTACAGAATAGTTTTTTCCAAATGACTTAAATATCCATTAATCAGAAATATTATGCATTATTTAAGAAGAATGGAACAAATCTGTATGTACTAACAGAGAAAGATCTTCCAAATATACTGATAATTAAAGCAAATGGTAATAGTGTACCTGTATTTCATATTTTTACGAATTCTACTTATATAAATTAAACTGTTATTTCTGTACTTGTATAGCACACCATGCTTAAAAATTTGATTCATAGATGCAGTTATCTCTGGAGAAGAGATTGAACATGGAGTAGTAATTAAAGAAACTATTAAGTTTATTAATGCAGTTGAAACTTTATATAAGGATATATTATATCATTTTTTTAAAATAAAATTTTAGTTGACATGGTGCATATGACTATATTCCCAGATACTTAAGAAGTTGAGTCAGGAGTTAGGAGGATTCCTTGAGTTCAGGATATATCTATACAGTCAAGGCTAGCCTGATCTACATAGTGAATTCCAGGACAGTTAGGGCTTTATTGTTAGACCTTGTTCCCATCTGCCATCCCAACACCCCAAAAAACGAAAGAAAGGAATTACCATCTTCATTCCTTTGCTGTCTGTGGTTGTACTAGAGTGTGAAATGCCTTTGGTTGTGAGTGGCTGCACTATACTTTGATTGTTTGCAGATTATTAAAGAAAATAAAGGTAAATTTGCTTGTTTTTTAATCCATATGTTTATCTACTTGAGAGAATGCATGTACTTCTATAAGCAAATATACTTTTTTCTTTTCTGGTATATATTTTCTTTTTTTTTCCTGGTATATATTTTCTAATTCTCTGTGAGCACCAAATGAATCTGCTACAGTTCAACTCAGTTCTGACACTAATCACCCAGCGTTAGCCTCAGATTCTGTATGTTTAGGACTCAGGTCCATAAGACTGCCTTCACTTCACACATAAGTGGCAAGGAATGGAGTCAGGGCTCCCCACTCTTCCAGTCAGTTCTCTCTGACTATAAAATTTATAAGATAACCAACTTAGAAAGAGAAAAGTTTAGTTTTGGTTTACTGTTTCCAAGATTTCAATCCATGGTCCTTGGTCCTGTTGTTTTGGGCTTGTAGTAAAGTTACATATCATGATGGAAACCGGTTTAGTAGTAAAACAACTCCTTAGAATTCAGGAAGCAAAAAATAAGATGCCACCATGTTCTGGTGGCCTAAAGATCTCCCAGTAGATCCTATCTGTTTTGGTGGTGTTTGATTGTTTTTTTTTAAAAGAGTGTTAGCATTAATGAGCATCCCTGTGTGGTTTCAAGACACTAGGGACACAGGCACCCCCAATACCTTTAATCTCTAGCTTTTCTGCTGAAGAATTTGACCTTCATAAAGGCAGGCAGTTCCCCCATAACTGTGTTGTAGGCCTAGATGAAGAGAAGAAGATTCATCATGAAACCAGAGCTGACACAGACCATACTTCCTAAAGGTTCCATAGCTCGCTCCTAGTAGTGCTACCTGGGGACCAACTCTTTTTCTTTTTTACAACTCTTTTTTTTTTTTTTTTTTTTACCAACTCTTTCTTTTTTGTGTAACTCTGGCTGGCCTGGAATTTATTATGTAGACGAAACTAGTTGAGACTCACAATCCTTCTACTTCTGATTCCTGAATGCTAGGATTAAAGATGCGTGCCGTCATGCCTGTCTGGAACCAACTCCTTAATACATGGGTTTTTAGAGTTCATTCAACACCCAGATTAGCACATCCATATTTCTATCCACATGGGAACTGGTTTCTGAACTGTAGCCCTTGTACGTGCTGCAAGTGCTTTGTCCACTTCCCAGTCTGTTACTATTTTAAATTTATTTTTATTTTATATGTATGAGTATTTTGCCTGCTTGTGTGTATGGGCACCACATGCATGCAGTGCCTGGGGAGGCCAGAAGAGAGTGTCAGAACCCCTTGGAACTGGAGTTACAAATGGTTGTTAGCCTCCAAGTAGATGCTAGGAACTGAACACTGGACCTTTATAAGAGCAAACAAGTATCTTAAGCACTGAGCATTTTGCCAGCGCATTCATAATTTTTAATAGAAATTTCATACATAATTAGGCTGATTAAATTATTCACTGGCTGTGGGTGACTAACTCAATCTCCAGCCCTCTTCCATCTGCCACATTTGGGGATGGGGCTCAAAATTTCAAACTCCTAATCAAAGTTTGGTCTGGTGAACAGCTCCCATCCCACAGCCATCCAGGAGCCAGCCAAGAGTTACTTCATTAGAACAAAGGATGCTCTTATGGCTCAGGAAATTCCAGCAGTTTTAGTAGTTCTCCGCCAGGAACTAGGGAAAAGATCAAATATATTTTATATGATACCACCATAAGAAGGCCTAGTTTGGAGTTAACAGGAGTTGGAAATCAGTGCCTGCTTAGATGAAAGGGTGCTTTACTGGTGGACCTGGAGAAAGTTCTTAAAGATCAGGAGTTGGTGAAGTGGAGAAAGGCAAAGAACAGCAGAAGCACAGACGCCAAAGACAGTGAGATCAGTGCAGATAATCCATTGGAAACAAAGTACTTGATAGGAGAGAGAGGGAAATACCACGTACAGAGCTAAGTAGAGAAGGGCCAAATCCTGCAGGGCCAATAAATCTTAACTTGCATCTTCAGCTTCAGATTGCACCAGAATCACTTAGGAAGTATATGTGCATTTTTACAAGAATCTTCAGGTAACTCTAACATAGGAAACACAGCTTTTGGTTATGGGGGACTACGAGTTTTATGTAGAGAAATAAGATCAGAATTATACTTTAGATTGAACAATTGCAATTGCCACCCCTTATAAATAGCAAAGACCCAAGGTGAGGCACTTGGGGTTGAGATTGAGTACAATAAACAAACTCAAGAACTATATAAACAATAGAATGTTAAAGGCTTCATGAGAGATTCTGAGAAGGAGGCAGAGGGAAAAGACTGGTTAACTATAGGTTGAGCTTGATTGGGTTGAGTAGATGCTGAGTGCCATAACAAAGATGCAACAAGTTAAGTTTTGATGGGAAGCTGAGTTCAACTGTAGACATGTTGAGAATATAATAAGGAGGTGTGTAAAATGTGTGTGAGATAATAGGACATCCAGAGGGTTGCAGGTGAAAATTTAGAAACCACCAATTCATATGCTCATGCAGAAACTAAGAAAAAATAAAATACTGAATATATTCCCATGGAGATATATACATCAGTGATAGAACATGGAACACCCATGTTTAAGAAGTAAAAGTACAGACTACGTAACAAACTGAAACATAACAGCAAAGCAACTTTAGAAACTGATAGAGAATAGTAAACCAGAAGTTTTAATTAGCGAATGATCTATCTGATAGAGTTAAGAAATCCTGTAAAATCAAGTGTTGTGACTTGGGATTATGAAGGCCCCACTGACTTTTATTAGAGTAGTTTCAGTGGAGAGATAAGACAGAAGCTTGATTATAGTTCGTAATGAAACTGGCCAAGTTGGAACATTGAATATAGAATATTCCTTTCCAGAAGTGTTACTGTGAATTGAAAATAATTGTATGTAGATGAAAAAAATACAAGGTCAAACCATTTGTTTTGTATTTTAAAGTGTGCAGTGGATTAGAAAATATTTTATGCTAAGGGAAATAAACCAAGGTGATGGGGTGGGGAGAGACAGAAAATAAAAGGGAGAGAGGGCCATAACTAATGGGGCCAGGTTCCATGGGAGGGAGTGGTCTAGAGAGCGGAAGGAGTTAGCCTGGAACTGGAGAAGTTAGCTTGGCTCAGGAAAAGAATTCTTGCATCCTCTGTGGTTAATTATACATTTCCTGTAATAGTTGACTCCTGTATTGCACAGGATGGCATTTGCCTTTATTCCCAGGAGAGCCAGAATATATCCACTGCAGACTATTAGAGTCTGTATGATGGTCCCTATGTATAACTAGTATCTAGATATTGTCATTTCTCATGTATGATTAGGTTATCACTACTGCCCTGATTGCTATAAAGGTTAGCAAAGACCTTTCTGAAACATAAGAGGAAGATGTCTTCTGTTAATTTTGAATTTTTCCTGTCTTTTTAGAAGTTGTTTAGAACATAGTAGCAGTCAATAAGAGGACAGTTCACATAGGATTTGGGAAATATTTAAATTATTTTAATTTTAATTAAATATTTATTATTAAGATATAGTCCAAAATATATTCAGGATTTATGTTCTTTGAACTTAGTAACTCTACAAATTATTGCCAAATCCAGTTCTTAATAATGTCTTTTGTTATATCAGAATCCAACTTGTCAGTAAGCCTGAGAATATAACTTGGCCAGTCTTTGATAACAAGTTGGCACATTTCTAACTTGGTTTTATTGAGACAGGGTTTCTCTGTAACTTTGGAGCCTGTCCTGGAACTAGCTTTTGTAGACCAAGCTGGCCTTGAACTCATAGAGCTTCACCTGCCTCTGCCGGGATTAAAGGTGTGTGCCACTACCACCTGGAGATAAAACATTTTTTATATGGTGTGTGTGTGTGTGTATTGTTTTTATTGAACTATATATTTTTCTCCAAAAGCATTTATAATGTGCCTGGGAATATAGGTGAGTGGTAGGGCACATGACTACCATGCACAAGGCCTTGAGTTATACCTTTAAAACTAAAAAAAAAAGTATATTAAATAAAAAGAATAAAAAACTTGTATTATAAATTTTATAATACATTTAATATAAAATTCTATGTGGAAATAGAATACTATCCTGATTATATAATGAGGGGAAAATCTTTTTTTTCTAGTTTTGGTTTTTTTCAAGACAGGGTTTCTCTGTAGCTTTGGTTTTTTTGTTTGTTTGTTTGGTTGGTTTTTTTGTTTTGTTTTTTGAGACAAGGTTTTTCTGTAACTTTGAAACCTGTCCTGGAACTAGCTCTTGTAGACCAGGCTGGCCTCGAACTCACAACAGAGATCCTCCTGCCTCTGTCTCCTGAGTGCTGGGATTAAAGGTATGTGTCACTACTGCCCGGCGAGGGGAAAAATATTAAGGTATTAGTCAGGGTTCTCTAGAGGAAGAGAACTGGTGTGTGTGTGTGTGTGTTTAAAGGGCATTTATTAGAGTTGTTTGTTTACATGTGATCTGGCTAGTCCAACAATGAATGGCTCATTGACTTTCTCCCCACAAAAAGGCCAGTAACCCAGTTGTTGTTCAGTCCATAAGGCATGAGGCCTGGTTTCTCAGCGTCTTTTCAATCTACATTGGCATCCTCAAGAGGTAAGTTTTAATGCCATCAAAGGAATGAATGCCTCTGGAGCAGTGTAGATTGTTTGACAGGGAGGGTGAGGGCAAGCGCAAAGGCAAAGCTTCCTTCTCCTGTGTCCTGTGTGGACTGTCACCAGAAAGTGTGGCCTAGATTTGAGCTGAGCTTTCCACTTCAAAGAATCCAACCAAGAAAATCCCTCACATTCTGAGTTGCTTGGGTTTTGTTGATTCTAGATGTAGTCAATTTAAAATTAAGAATAGCCATCAACCCACCTACAAATCTGCCATGATTTGTTTCATTTAATGGATATGAAAGAAACACATATCAGTTTGATTTACTAGAAAAGGACTGAACTGTTTATTTTATTTTGATTTTGATTTTTCAAGACAGAGTTTCTCTGTATATCTCTGACTAACATGGAACTCACTCTGTAGTTCAGGCTGACTCAAACACACAGAGATCCACTAGCCTCTGCATCCCCGAGTGCTGGGATTAAAGGCACATGTCACCACTGGCTGGCTATGATGGTTAGTTTTAATCGTCAATGTTACAGCTTAAAATCACCTGGGAGTTTGGCCTCTGGCCATATCTGTGAGCGATTTTCTTGATTACATTAATTGAAGTGAGAAGACCCACCCATTGTGGCTACTTTTCTGCTGCAGAGGATCCTGAACTGTGTGAGTGGAGAAGACAAGCTGAGCACTGTCATTTATTTATTATTCCATTGCCCTCTGCTCTTGACTGAGGATGTAATGTGACTGCCTACTTCAGGGTCCTACTCCCTGAACTTCTCCACAGTGACAGACTGTAACCTAGAGTTGTGAACCAAATAGCCCCATTTCCCCGGAAGTTCTTCTGTCGGAGTATTTTTATCACAGCAACAGGATATGAAACTAAAACAGCAGTATATCAAATTCTGGTTTATAGTCTTATTTCTTTAAAAAGTAGTCATGTAATTCTTTGTTCTCTTTATATTTCATTTGTGTTAATTGGCTATAAGATTCTATTTGAAAACATTAATATATAATGGTCACAGAGTTACTACTTTGTACCTTTTCAATTCTCTTAACTTGTAAATTACATTATTCAGAGCTTAGCACCCTTATTTCTAGTTTGGTATCAATATTGTTATGAAAATAATCAATTGAGCTATAAATTATTGGTTGTGGGATACACTGCTTCATTCTTTGAGCTCTAGGCTTAGTAAAAGCACATTTGAATTGAGAGATGAATCCTGGGATCGGACCCTAGCACTGACAGTAGATGGCTTTGTAACATTGAACAAATCACTGTCTGTGTTTTTAATAAATGTCCAACATAAAGAATATAATTTATATCAAAGTAATACTCAGATAAGAGATAATATTTTTAGGAGGAAAGAAAAATCTTCTCATTTGGGACAGTAGGGAAGTAAATTGACTCTATTTAAATTTAGTACCTGGGCTGAGGAGATGACTCAGAGGTAAAAGCATATACTGTTTTTGTAGAGTACCCAAGTTTAATTCTAAGCACCCACTTTTGGCAGCTCACAACTGCCTGTAACTCCAGCTCCAGGGACTCTAGTGCCTCCGGCTTCTATAAACACTTGTATTTATATACACATACCCTTACCTATACACATAATTAGTTAAAAAAATAAATTCAGCACCTACTATTAGGGAAGGCAGTACAATATAAACAAGTCATAACTTGTTGGCCTACCAGAACCAGTCAGATAGCAAGAATACATGAATTAGACCTATATAAGATCTAAGGAATGATTGGTACCTGTAGTAAATCAACCTCTGTGCATCTGTTACTTAAACATTTCAGAATTATAGCAAACATATTTTCACAGCTATATCAAACAGTTCTGCAGGCAGGATTCTGCCAAGGAGCTTTTGACAACTCACAACCTCTGATTTAAAGAAAAAAAAAAAACAACATTGGGCCAAAAAATGAAAGTCGCAAGTCTGCCATTAACTAGCAAGCAATTTCAGGAAGTCATCCTTTCTTTCCCAACCTCAGTTCCCCTCATCTATGTGAGTTAACTAAACCCATTGCTGATATTCCTTCCTTTTTCTGAGAGTTTTCTTTTTAAGAACTGGCATATGTTCTGATGGCAGCAAACTAATTTTCTCTCTTAGTGCTTCACAGTAACTCTTTTGGATGATATTGAAATTTCAGTCTTCCTCTACCTCTCAAGGGCTGGGATCACAGGAATGTGCCAGCATATGCTGCCATGCCTCTTGTAATATCTCTGTCCTTTGAATCCCTTTTGGTCTCCTTTGTCTTGAGATTGTAAGGGTGTGTTAACATATCTGGTTTGATATGTCTTAATTCCATTGTTAGCTCAGAAATGTTGGGACCCAGATGAGGAGGCCAAAGAATTTCTTGATTTGCTGTTTATTTCCATAGTAGATTCTTGCAATTAAAACAATCTTCATTCATATATATGTTCATTCTAATAGATAGATATTAAATATTTATATGCATTATATATTATACTTTCTAGACAATCAGCATGCACTGATGAACAAAGCACACATAATTCCTGATCTCATGAAGCTTACTCTGTTTAGAATAGTGAAGATAGAGTTAAACATGTATACATGTTTGTAATTACAGATTGCAGTAATTTTATGATTGAACAAGTAGGTATTAGTCCTCTACTGCATGTTAGGAAAGACTATATTGAACGAGTCATATTTACTCAAACAATGAGTAGGAATTAGGCATAGGAAAACTGGAAGAGAGAAGTCTAAACAAAAGGTTCAAAAGTCCTGAGGTGGGAACGAGATTGGCATGTTTGAATTATTGAAATTAGTCCAATATGAATGGATGATGATGGGGGGGTTAAATGAGAAAACTAGACAATTAGGCAAGGAATAAATCATGCAAGCTCATAGACATTTAGAATCCCCGCCCCCATGAGCTATGGGAATATCATTGAAAGATTTCTAACATGTAAGTTATCTTTATTTCTGCTTTCAAAAATACAGCTTTGGGGTTGTTGATGTAGCTCAGTGGCAGGGCACTTACCTAATGTACACAAGGTCCTGGGTTCAGTCAGCTCATTGAAGAAAGAGAAGGCATCAGCAATGGTGGCAGTGACTTTGGAACTGGGCATGTGATGAATACCTGTGATTCCAGCACTCAGGAGACTGAGTCAGAGAAAGCTTGAGTTTGAGTATGGGCTGCATAGCATGGCTCTGTCCAAAAAATAAAGAAGAGACCTAAGAGATGGCTTAGTAGATGCTTGCCACCAAGCCTGATGACCCGAGTTTGATCCCCAGAACACATATGGTGGGTGGAAAGAGAACATCAACTCTCTGTCTATCTCGGTTGTTCTCTGACCTCCATATATGTGTGGCAGCATGCACATATATACAAGCATATGCACAGTGAATAAATGTAATAAAATTTAATTTAAAAAGAGAAGAAAAGATGGTTTTGCCTGATGCTGTGTGGAGAACAGATAGGAAGAGGAGATGAGGATGGAATCAAGGAGGCCAGCAGGAAGGTTATTGCAGCTGAGAAGTGTCCCAAGGAGATGATAATAATTTCTTAAGTTCATGGTCTATTTTGAAGGTTTAATGAGAAGATGAACTAGGAGTGAAGCAAAGGGTAGTCAAGGAAAACTCCAAATTTTTCAGTGGAGAAACTGAAGTGTGTATTCGCAGTTTTCTGAGATAAAGAATTCCAGGTCAGGACAGGTTTGGGGGAGGGAATGGAATAGGGAGTGCACTTCTAACTCAAGTTTCAGATGATTAGAATTTCCAGTGGAACCAACACAAAGGCAGTTGAGTATATGAGTTTGAATTTAAAGGAGAGGTTTGTGCTAAGGTATACATTGGCATATTGTTAATATTTAAAATCCAGAACTAATGGGGTCACTTGGAGAGGAGTTGTGGGTGAGTATCCAAGACTTACTCTTTAATCTTCTGAAATTCTGAAACAGTATAATTAACTTGATTTTTCTGACCAGTATAGATGTTGGCTATTACAGAGAATTCTGCATTTCTGGGTTCTCCTTTTTTTAATCTCATAAAGGCAATAAATAAATCCATGATTTTTTAGTTAAATATGTTAATTTGAAAATGTTTTTAATAAAATGTCTTTCTTTAATGGGTATTCATAAACTTTTCTGGAAACTAGACTTTTAAATTTTAATTTCTTATAAGTAAAGCCCTTATGTATTCTAGCCTGTCTTTGAACTGTCTCTATCTCTTAAGTACTGGGATTAAAGGTGTGGGCTACTAGGCCCAGTTTATGTAGTGCTGGGGATAGAACATGGTGCTTCATGCATGCTAAGCAAACATTTTACCAGCTGAACATCTCCATCTTTTTTTTAATTCGGCAAGGTTTTATGCAGCCCAAGCTAGTCTTGAATTCACTATGTAGCCGAGAACAACCTTGAATTTGTGATCCTTCTTCCTCCACCTCCCAAATGCTGGGATTATGGGCATATGCTGAACCTGGTAGGAAGTGTTTGGAGCACTTCTACTTTAAGTGACTATACAGCACATGTAGAAAGAGAAGAACATTGGATCATGTGCCAAATTTCCTAAGAAGTTTCCACTGAAACCTACTATGTCAGCTGATTAGTTGATCACTGATTTTCTGTCCTTATCTATAACCTCTTCTAGAATCTAGTAGAAAGGGGCAGGGAATTTAACCTCTGGATTGCTGTAACTAGTTATTTTAAATTTGTTCTAGGTTAAGTTCAGCTTCTTCTAGATATGTTTCTCTCTCTCTCTCTCTCTCTCTCTCTCTCTCTCTCTGTCTCTCTCTCTGTCTGTCTCTCGTGTGTGTGTGCGTGTGTGTATTACATGTGTGTATTTATAAAAGAGCCTTATATCCTTATACTCATGTAGCCAGCTTTGAACTCATAAAATTCTGCTTCTGCCTCCTAAGTACTGAAATGATATGCTTGTGCCATCCCACCTTCCCTTTCCCCCATTATTTCTTATATCCATGCATTTGCTCTATTTGCTTTCTTGAAGGTTTTTATATTAGTTGTGCATTTCAAAACTTTTATTTTAAAAGTTATATTTAAAAACCATGACATCATTAATCTTTTTGTTAAGATAATCCACAGTTATACATATTTTATTTTACTTGCATGTTACCTTGTAACTGGAGGTTTCTTCCCCACCTGCCAGTTCCCAAATATCCATTCTGAGGCTTAATATTAATTACAAACTCTCTGTCTGATGACCCAGGTTTATTATAAAATAGCTTTTTTTTCGAGACAAGGTTTCTCTGTAACTTTGGTGCCTGTCCTGGAACTACTAGCTCTTGTAGACCAGGCTGGTCTCGAACTCACAGAGATCTGCCTGCCTCTGCCTCCCGAATGTTGGGATTAAAGACATACACCACCACCACCCGGCATGAAATAGCTTTTACATCTTAAATTAACCCATTTCTGTTAACCTATGTATTGCCACATGACCATGCTGTTACCTCATATCTTGCTTCTCAGGGCAGCTGCTAGTGTTTCCCAGACTCTGCTTTCTTTGCTTGGATTTCCTGCCTGGCTCTATTCTGCCTGGCTATTGGCCAGATCAGCTTCTTTATTAACCAATGGTAATAAAACATGTTCACAGCATACAGAAGGGCATTCCACATCATTACCTTTCTGAGCTTGTTCTATTAAACCCTATAGTTCTAAAACTTAAAATTATTTTTTTTTAATCACTGAGACTTGAAACTCGAGCTTGTACATGCTAGATAAATTCTGAGTCACTCAGCTGTATTCTCGGCCTGATTGATTGATTGATTGATTGATTGATTGATCTGAGATGAGTGTTTCAGTTATCTTGGTCTAAAACTTGTGATCTTCCTACTTCAGACCCCTAAGTGATTGAGATTACAAGACTGTTCCACCAAGCCCTGCAGCTCTTACCCTCCTGCTCTCCAGGGTATCACTGTGTCGCCTTGACTGTCCTGGAGCTCCCTATGTAGTCCAGGCAGGCCTCAAACTCTCAGAGATCCTCCTGCCTCTCTCACCTGAGTGCTGGGATTAAAAGTGTGCTCCACTATGTCTGGCTTTAGTCAAGTCTTATAAAGAGATCTGACTGCCTCAGATTAAACTGTAGTTTAAATTTGCATTTACTTGATGATTTGTGGATATTGAGTATTTTTAAAAATAGTTATTGGCCAATTGTGTTTCTTCTTTTTAAAACTAGCCCCTTTCTTGATTGGTAGTTTTATTTCCTTGCTAATTAAATTCTGGTTTTTGTAAATTCTGGGTATTATCTAAAATATAGTCGATAAATATTTTCTCCCATTCTGTGGACTGTGTGTTCTGCTTGAGATACAACTGCATCCAAATCTTAATGACTATGATCAAGAAATCTGACAACAGATGTTGGAAAGCATGCAGAAATGTTGATGTACAAAAGAGTTCCACACTAGCCTGGAATGGAGTATAACAAAGGTTTATTTATCAAGGGGTAAACTCACAGAAAGAGTAGCAACCCACACTCCTCTACATGAGCTAGGAACTGGAACCAAATTCAGCAGCCTAGAGGTCCAAGAATGCTTTATGTCTGCATTTATAGTACATAAAACCATGCCCAAAGTGGGCTAGTATCTTAAAGGCTATTGGCTGAAGGAGTTCCTACAGCAGGGAAAGAGGAATCCTATTCAATGTTTATGCGAGTGCAAATTAATATAGCTATTATATAAATAAGTTTGGAGGTTCATCAAAAATTAAAAATAGAACTCTTCTGTATGACCCAGCTATTCCACTCCTGGCATATACCTAATGAGCTTCATATCTTAGTATATATATATTTAAACATGTTTATTGCTGCTCTAAACATTTAAATAGCAAGGAAATGGAACCAACCAAGATATCTATCAATAGATAGTCAACTTTTTATATTATTCATCTCTAAAGAAAACCGAAATTACAAAATTTGCAGGAAAATGAGTAGCTATCTTACTCATTATGTATAATATTAAGTGAGGTCACCCAACCTTAGGACTAAAAAACTTCATATTCTCCCTCATTTGTGGATCCTACATGCATGCATGTATGTAAACAACTGTGTGGATACATTATAACATTCAGAAATGAGTGAAAGAAAGAATGATATTAGGTGATGAGGAAGGATGGAATGCTGTCAAAAAGACACACAAGTCATATAAGGTTTATAAAACTAATTGTGTTTCTAGTTTCAGTTCTGGTTTTTGTATCTTTTTTGTAGTGGGTAAGTGCATAAAAATGTAATTGATAGTGGGAGTGTAAAACCCTAAGGGAAGCTCCGTGGGTTCAGAATGACTATGGTAACTGTATAGAAGTTCACGAAGATTCATAGAGTTTGAGAAAGGCAGGAATTTGAGTGGCTCCATTCATCTAGCTACATGATGTTTTTATTTGTAGGTTCATTACAATAAAGTGATTTTTATTTTTAAAACTGTGGTTGAAACAAGAGTTTTCCCTGATTTTATTAAATAATTCTAATATACTATAAAATTTTCAACTATTCTCTTGTCCTTGGGCTTTTGATATCCTCTGTTTCTCTTGTATGTATGTGCTTTCTCTCCGTATATATGAACTATATATTATTTTGTATAAAATAATTTGCCTAGAAGTCCTTATATACATCCTGAAATCCTGAAATGTACTTAGCCCAAGAGAAAAATATATCTCTTTAAGATTTGATGTGTTGTTATATTGCTTTACCAGAAAATGTTTCTACTTTGTATTCTCAGACATTAATTTATGAGTTTCACTCTTTTCCCATCTTTGATAATCTGAAAGATAAAAGTTGTATCTTGTTTTATTTTGCATCTTTGATTGAATGATCAAGGAAGATTTATAGTTTCTGACTTTTTCAATGAAATTAATCAGAAAGCACTACTGTGATAGATATAGATCAGTATATCTATACTGTCATGAAAAGGAATTTCTCACAAATGGCTACAAAAGAATATGCTTTCAAATTTTGCTATCCCCAAGAAATTGGCAAACTTTACTTCTGTGGTGAAGACGTCAGCCTCTACCAGTGTTTAGTAGGATATTAACATCTGAATCCAGCGTTCCAGAAACTAAATTTGC
The DNA here is from genome assembly GCF_982192425.1 of Myodes glareolus. Classification (NCBI taxonomy): domain Eukaryota; kingdom Metazoa; phylum Chordata; class Mammalia; order Rodentia; family Cricetidae; genus Myodes; species Myodes glareolus. The sequence goes on along the minus strand of NC_142034.1, from coordinate 46,082,220 downwards.
CAGTTCTTTGAAAATACTCCAACACAAATGGAAAATTTAGCCGCCCATTTCAGTGATTTGCTTACAGGCCACCGATGGACCAAAATGCAGTCAGGATTGGCAGCTGCTCTGCATCTGCAAACATTTGTGCAGAACTAATTTCAATAGCAGATGTTGGAAATATTTGAAAAACAAAAACAGAAAATGGTAGCCTCCCTCCTGAGAAAGTTAGACCTATCCCGTGACTTCTCAGATGCCCCATAACCCTTTTAGCCAGAGCTTCATTCCTAAAATACCTTAATTTCTTTCCTTTCCTTTTCATGTGAGAAGCTTCAGAAATTAAGGGAATCTAGCTTCAGATCATAGTATTGCTTTAGTTGCCCCTCCCCAAGATGCTGTCAAGGATAAAAATATTTTGTCTACAATTAAAATTTGTCCACAAAAGATTTTGTTTTGATCTTTTTATTCAGACTTTGTTTATATTATATCTATCTAAAAGAAAGCCTGTTTTACCTGGCATGGTAATATATGCCTGGAATCCCAGCTACTTGGGAGGTTGAGGTAGGAGGATAATAAGTACAAGGTCTGCCTGGACAGTTTAGCCACAATCGTATCTCAAAACTAAAAGAGTAATTTTAAATAGGGATGTTTATATAGTTTTGTGTAGTACACTTGCACTGTTACTCACGGTGCTCTGGGTTCAATCTCTAGATCTAAAAACAAAACAAACAAAAGTATTTCTTCTTTTGTATTAAAAGCTACAGAAATAAAGAACTTCAAAAGTTATGTTTGTTTTCCAGATGGACAACAAATGCATGGTTATACCAGTAGGAATTGGCTGAACCAGTGTCTCAATAATGTCACATATGGATTTTGGACTAGGAGATCTGTGTTACTCAAGTCTAAAAGAGCTTACACCAATAGAACTTTCTGGAATCTAGTCAGGATCCTCACATGTCAGTTTAATCAACTCTGCTTCTTTATGGAACTTGATTATTGCTGAAAGGTTAAATTATTTTGTTACTTGACTTTTAAATTTATATTTTTAACTAGGATATCCATTCACAAGATTAAAAAGCTTAAAAGTTATAAAAGATATATCGTAAAACCTTGTTCTGATGTTGTCCCCTGGTCATGCAGCTTTTACAATGAAGATTAGTTTCCTGTCTCCTAGAATTCTCTGCACAGACATACAAATGTGCATCTGTGGTTTTCACGTGTACGAATGCTTTTCCTCTCTGTTACACTATCAATAGCTTGCTATACACCCGTACTGGTTCTCAGCCTTCCTAAGACTGCGACCCTTTAAAACAGCTCCTCATGTTTTGGTAACCTCCAACCATTAAATTCATTCCTACTTCTTATTTTTGCTACTGTTATGAATTGTAAATATCTGTATTTTCCTATGGTCTAGGTGACCCCTGTGGAAGGGTCGCTCTATCCCCAGAGAACTTCTGCTGTAGACCTGCTCTGTGCCCTACCTTCTCTCACTTAGTTTGACTTAGAAATATTTCCTTATTAGCAAAGTTGCCTTGCTGCTATTTATTCTCAAATAGAATTTCATTTATATAGATGTGCCACAGTGTATTTAACTAGGCTCTGAGCTTTTGCTATTATAATAAATGCTGCAGGAATAGCATTGGCAAAATGACATTTCACACAGTCATGATAAATTTCCAGAAATGGAGTTGCTGGGCCAAAGGGAATATATAATTTTATTTTTAATAGACATAAAGCTAGTATGGGACCCAAGGAGTCAATCTTAACCAAACCTGACAAGAAATGAAGGTCATAGTTAGCTAGATATCCATTGACTTTAAAATGATTTTCTTAAATTAAAAAAAAATAACAAAATACTAAAATAATTCCTTTCAGTTTGGTGACCAATAAGTCAACTTTAACATTTTAAATTATTTCTTCATTGGCTTGAATAGTTCAAGGATAGTACGTAATTCTAAGAAAGTTTATTTATTCAATAGCTTAATTTTTTTAATTTTATATGTTTGGGTGTTTTGCCTGCATGCATGCCTGTGGCCCATGTGTGCTTGGTGTCTTTGGAGGACAGACGAGGTCCAGGAACTAGAGTTCAGATGGTTGTAAAATACCATGTGGGTGCTGGGATCAGATCCAAGTGCTCTAAAGACACCAAGTGCTCTTGCCCTTAATCACTGAGTCATCTCCCAAGCTCCTATTTATACAGCTTTTTTTTTAAGCCTACAACACCTGGTATTCCCAGGCAGGCTCCCATCCAAGCACTAACCAGGTTCAACCCTGTTTAACTTCCAAGACCAGACTTTTTTCTTTTCTTAGTTTTTCGAGACTGAGTTTCTCTGTATAACAGCCCTGGCTGGCTGTCCTGGATTCACAGAGATCTGCCTGTCCGTGCCTTCGAAGTGTTGGAATCAAAGGCATGTGTCATGCCTGATTCTTTGTGGGTTTTGTTTGTTTGTTTGTTTGTTTTGTTTGTAATACAGGTAGTTTTCCTAGACAGGCCTCAGATTCAAGCATTCCTTCTGTGTCAGACTGTCCAGTATCTGTGTCTTCAGATCTGACACTACTAGCCTCTGGCTAGCAAGATGACTATAAATTTATTTGAAGCACACTGAGTGTAAACAGTTAAGAGTTCCTATTATGTGACATTATCTTAGCCTTGTAGGAAGCAAAGTCGAAACAGTTTGAGGAAAAAATCACTAAGAATATCCTTTACTAGTATATTGTCATTATACTTTATTTCTTCACATATTTCTCTCCTGTAAGTGGAGTGCTTGATTGATATTTTTTTTTGCTCTGTTTGTTTGCTTTGTTTTTTAAGTTGAGACGCCTGTGCTGAAAAGCTCAGCAGTAGAGAGCTCTTGATGCTCTTCAAGAGGATCCAGATTACTTCCCAGCTCATACATAACGCCTCAAAATTGTCTGAGACTTCAGTTCCAGGGGATATGATATCTTCTTCTGGCCTGAGCAAGCACCAGGCACGCATATACTGCACAGACATACTTGTAGGCCAACACGTATGCACATAAAATAAAAATAAATCTAAAAAATTTGAGATGTAAGTGAATGGTGATGGCGCACACCTTTACTTCTTGCACTCAGGAGGCAGAGGCAGAGGCAAGCAGATCTCTGTGAGTTCAAGGCCAGTCTGGTCTACAGAGCAAGTTCTAGGACAACTGGGGATGTTACGCAGAGAAACCCTGTCTTGTAAAACCAAAGAGAGAGAGAGAGAGAGAGAGAGAGAGAGAGAGAGAGAGAGAGAGAGAGAGAGACTTATTTTAACAAATACTTATAAAAATTATGTTTGCAAAATTTCTCCAATATTAAATTTTCTTTATTTTAAAGGTATTTTATTTATGAGCATATGTGTATGTATGGGTCCTGGGGATCAAATTCATGTCATCAAACTTGGTGACAAATGCCTATACCAGCTGAGCCATTTTGCTAACCTCACCTTGAACATTTCTAACCACACGCCTTCCTTTGATGGAATTTACACAGCAGTAACATTGGCTTTAAAAAATGTGCTTTTGTATTAGTGTTTCTAGAGAATAAAGGATTAGATTTCATTTCTTATTAGGCTGGTATTCTTTCTAATAGAGTTGTTATAGCAAATGGAAGACAGTAGATCATCATATTTAAACTGTACTTTTAACTCACTAGCCAATTACCAGTTCAAATTCCCAATGTTGTTTTCATGCCAATATTTGTTCTCTGTCCAGTGAGAACAATGAATTGGTCTTGGGACAACTAAAAAACTGAAGGGTTCTTGGGTAGTTTGTTCTCTCAAGTTAGACAAAAACAGAATATTTTGAAAGAATTTTCTTACTTGTGAGAAATAGAGACCATTCTTTTTAGATTCATAACAACTAGTAAATTTTAGAGTAGAGGAGCATTTTCTTCATTCAGAGAAATTCTCTAAGGAAGGCAATTTCTCCTTGAATATCACAGTTTCTAACAGTCCTGCCAAGGCTCAGACGACTCTAGGTCTCTTAGAACCTGACTGTCAGACATCTGGTTCTGTAGGATGTAGCACCATCACTTTTCTCTGTTCAGGCTTCTGCCTAGACCTGGCTTCCTTTTGGGGCGGACTAATGTCCAATACAATAAGCCCATGATTAAGCTTCAGGATTTTCTCTGGGATTAGGCCAAAAAACAGCATCAGTTTATATGTATTCATATTAATTTCTACTAACTGTGTGGTCTGAATTCTGTACAAAAGTTGTCACAGACTTTGGGTATTCCTGTTTTGTTCTGTCCCTTGGGAAAAGTGCTGATAAAGGCGACTCATCTTTTTCTGGAGATTTGTTTTCAGAGGAATTTCTTTCTGTGTCAGTAATGAAGTAGATCATCAAAAGGATCCATGTTAATCCTCTGGCCTGTGAAGGATGACTCTGATCTATGGCTTGTGTGCCCTGACCTTTCATCCTCTCCTTGGTATTTTCCTGTGTTGGTCTCTAGTCTCCTTGCCCTTACGATTAGAGCTAAAGTCTTGTCTTGACCAAAGGCTCAGGATCCACGATGTTTCCCCTGTGGTCCCTGTAAGGATACACAGTACCTTGAAAACTGCAGTGGTCCCACTGGGTACTGTGAGAAGCCAGGCTGATGGAGTCAAGGGGACAGCTTTGTGGCAAGCTCTGAAGTCCTGCATCTAATTTAAGCTTTACTTACCAGAAAGCTGCCCTTTAAGGCATGGCTGTCTTAGATATGGGGCATCCAATAACTTGGTTACTTGATGGCTCAGCCATCAAAGGCTAGACTTACAACCAAAAAGATAAGAGATATTCTTTGATATTTGGAGCCCCTAGACTAAGATCCCCTTTAGCATTTGTCACCACAATGGCAGTCTTGATATCTCCCAATTGTGACTTAGGAGATAAGACCCCTTGCTATTGCCTTTTCCTAGAATCTCTGGCCTTTGAAATATTTTCTGAATCTGTCTCTAAAATTCTTTTCCTGAAGTGAAAACTAAGAAAATGCTCTATCTTATCTTATCTTTGTTTTTCTTTTATTGATTGATTGGTTGATTTTTTTTCAAGACAGGGTTTTTCTTTGTAGCCCTAGTCATCCTAGACTCACTCTATAGACCAGGCTGACTTTGAACCCAGAGATCCACCTTCCTCTGCCTTCCCAAGTTCTGGGATTTAAGGTGTGCACCACCACCACCTGGAAGTTATTTTTGAAACAGGGTCTTATGTAGCCCATACAGTCCTCAAAATTGCTATTTACCCGAGACCAGCCTTGAACTCTTGATCCTCCTGATTGATTCCACCTCCTACGATCTGGGAGGATCACCAAGCCTAGGTCCTTGGTTTTGAGACAGGAACTCAGTAGGTAGTCCAGACTAACTTGGCAGCCATTATCTTTCCGCTTCAGTTTCCCAGTGCTGAGATTAAAGCACGTGCCATCTTTCTTGACAAGAAATTCCTGTTCTTATGAGTTCCTTCTCTCTAGACCCTGTTACTCCTCTGATCTCTAGTTACCGGGCCTTGCTATTTTATGGCTAATTTTTTTTTAAAGATACTTCTCTTATCCCTTTGCTCCATTCTTGACATTACTCATCTTGTGGTTAGCTCTGGTCTCTGTTTCTGTTAGCCATCCACATAAGGTCTCACTTTCCCAAATTATTTTCTGTGTTACTTGATGAAAGCAATTGAAAAGCTTTTCTTCCGATTCAGAGGATGAGGAAAAATTACACAGGTGTATGTGGCAGTATTTGACAGAGATCCTTCTCAGAATTATCTGGTGGGAAATTAACTTCATGATGTCATCTTGTCTCCAGTCTACATGAGAATTTCGCCCTTGGCAGCTTTGCTACGTCATCAGCCCCTGAAACATGGATAGCTCAGAAGAAAGTGACAGACTAAAGCAGGATCTGTAAGTGAGCTTCTCTCCCTTTAAACAGTTTTCTAGACTCAATGGAAGGAGGAGCTCTTCCCAGTGCTGCACCTGACATTGAATATGTCACAGGTGTAGCTCTTGGCATTTAAGTGATACTGGTGTCTATGTGAATATTTATTCAAAGTCTCAGGAATCAGTTCCTTTGAAAATGAATACTGGAAGTTCACACTCTTTTTCTTCTTTCACCGGAGTCTGGTTAACTGTATATACTGCAAAAATAATTGAGCTACAGTATGAGATGTTGTAGTCAGAAAACTATGAAAGAAATTAATTGTGAACACAAAACCATCACTCATTTAAGTTCATTTCAGCCCGTTGGTCTTTCCTTTTAGGAATATGTAGTCTTCCTTGCTAATCAACTCAGATTTCTCCTCTAGTACTATATAAATTTTTCAGTTCTCTTATCTGTTAATGAATCAAGCTCTTTACTTGCAGGGAAATAGGCCTAATCCTGGGTTCTGAGTAAACACTATTCTTTTCACAATCACCTGAAACCTGACTTGGTAGTGTCTCAGGATTCTATCTCGGTAACACTGATCTTTCTGCGCTCGTCTTTCTTTCCTGGCAACATCCCCAGACAAATGTCCAAAAGAGGTCTGTCTTGCTCCTCTTACTCAGCATTTATTGCTTTCTGAAGTTCCCTGGTTTCTATAAAATAACCTTCTTTTCCCTGTTCTAAACTCCATTCTCCCAGAGAAATAACAGCTTCAGCTCTTTACACACTACAGAACCACAGTGATCAGATTATGGGCACACATCTTAGCATCTCTGAAACCCAACTGGCTTCCATAGTCTAAGTTCCAAATCAAGCTATATGGGATGTTTTCCTGTCTGTTTATGTGACAGAGGCTGGGATAGTTGATGGATGTGTTTAAAACCACGAATAGTTCCCATATACTGGTCTGAGTAGAGAAATAAAGAACTAGAATTATAAGGTTTTTTAGAACTGTAATGATAAATAAATGGGATTCAATAAGAATTATATGCTGTAAACATACACAGAATATAAGGTTGTATATAGTGTCTTGTGTTTTGTGCTATCCAGGTGTTCCCATGAAGAAGAAAACTGTTTTGTTTTGTTTTTCCTTTAATTCTCACAAATAGGAAGGAACTAACCTGCTAACTTGTTAATAGCAGAAGCCTAATAGAAAGCAGTAGAACAAACCAGTCTGCACAGATTACCTTTCACGTGTGAACCATATAGTCAGCAACTCAAGACAGGAATCCAAACCCTCTCCTGTTCATGTATTTACTTTTTTACTTTTTGAGACCGGGTTTCACTCTGTAGCCCTGATTGGCCTGGAACGTGCTCTGTAGTCTAGGCTGGCGTAAAACTCAGAGAAATCTACCTTCCTCTGCCTCCCAATTAATGTGACTAAAGACATGTGCCATAATATCCAGCATGTTTTTCTTGTATATTGAGATTCTAGGTCCAGAAATTGTGAAATGTTGCTACCATTTTTCCCCATTGTTTTCTTTGTGGACTTTCAGTCTGGATTAAATATCTAACATTGGCTTTGCTTTCCCTTGTCTTTAGGAATTTGCTTATTACTTATTACTGGTGCTTTTTTGAATGATTTTTTTTTTTAGACTCTATCATGGTACACTAGGTGTAAAATTTATTGTGTGTGTAATGAGCTTTTTTTTAAATTGATGAACTTGTGCATTTGAACAGCTGCCATTAATGTTTCTATGAGGATACACATACATTTCTGAATAATCTTTATATAAACTACAAATTGCTTATTTCCAATTAACTGATTCTTTTCTGCACTAGTCTCAAAATCTTCTGGCATATTTTTGTCTCCTTACTTCTGACTTTTGTAAGTTGTTATGTATGAAGGCCCTGATCTTCTTTTTTCAGAGTTTCAATGCCCTTGATTTTCTTCTTGTATTTTAGGGATTTAGTGTGTGTGTGTCTGTGTGTGTGTGTGTGTGTGTGTGTGTGTGTGTGTGTGTGTGTGTCACAGAACACGTGGCGGTAAAAGACAAGCTGGGAGAGTCAGTTCTCTCTTTCAATCATTTAAGTGACTGGTGTCAAACTCAGGTGGTGAGGCTTACCAGCACTCACCTTTACCTGCTGAGCCATCTCACCAGTCCAAAGACACTAATTTTTAATTAGTGACAAATAGGTTTTGTTACAGAACTCTTTTCTGTTTTCTTTTCAGAAAACAGTTTTCAACTGTTTTTCTTTTGTACTTTGAACCAAAATGCAAAACAAATTTCATTTGAGTTCAGTAAAAAAAAAATATATGATAGGAACTAAGCCTAGGAAATGATAAATTATCTTTTTGAGTAATCCTGATTTCTTCTTGGCATCTACAGTTCTTCTTTAAATTAAGGTTAAAAGCTCTCAAAAGCTCAAACAGTACCATATATTTTAGCAACCACAGCAAATCATCCACCTAGGCGAAGCTGAGTCCCAGCAGTCTCTTTCCCAACCCTGTATCATATAGATGGAATATGGAAGTGGGTGGAGAAGCTTTTCTATTTTGGGTTTCTGAGTTTCCAGGCTCAGTTTAAATTCCTGATACTTTTTTCCCCTCCATGCTCAGAGGACAAAATAATCAATGTGGTTATCTCTTGGCACAGCAGCAACACTGACTTACTGTGGTAGTAGTGTCACTCTTTAAGTTGCAGGGAATGGTTTATACTTGCTTTAATTATAGATTTAACTGTTTTCAAGTCTTTCTATATCTGAGGAAAATATGTATTCTTCATACAGAAAAGACACCCATTTATCTCTTACTTCAATTTAGTTGTACAGATTATTTTTCAGTGTCTGATTGGAATTTAGAATTTAGAATCTTGCTGCTTTACTGTTTTTAGGAGAGTGATGTGATTCTGTCAGCCTAGCTTTACTGCAGGGATTTAAGTGCTGTCTGCAGAAGAGGCTCTCAAATTTCAGTGCATGTCTAAGTCACCCGGAAGGCTTGTTAAAAATGTATTTCTAGGTCTTACAACAGATTTTTTTTTTTTGAAAATGGGATAGGGTAAGAACTTGCATTTTCTACAAATTCTTAAATACTGCTGTTCTTTCTGCCACTGGTGGGAGTTTGAGAACCACACTGAGAATCACTCTCTTCCATATTTCATTCCTTTCAGGGTAGATGGTTATATTAGAAAGAGAATGGGGAAAAGATAACAAAAACATGCCAGAGTTTAGTGGACTTTTAAAATTAAGATTATGTGTATGATAGTATGAAGAGTTACTACAGTAATATGACATCTATCAGTGTGGGATGAGATACTATTATAGTGAACATTCAAAGAATGAAATGAAAGACATTGACATTTTAATTATTAAATTGTATGGGTGTAGGTGTGTGTGTATGACAGAGAGAGGGCAGTGTGTGCTATAGTGCCCATGTGAAAAATTACAGAGTAACTTTGTGAAGTCAATTTTCTTCTTCCTTATGTCCAGTTCTTCCAAGGATTGAACAGGTTTCCAAGATTGCACAGCAAGTTCCCATAACATCTGAGCCATATTTCTATCCTGCATATAAATGTTATCTATGTTAATTTCAATAAAAGACTTAGAAAGAGAAGCTGTAGCAGGAATAATAAAAGCTTAGAGACAGATATTTGGGTTCAACTTGAAGATCAGAAAAGCAAATCAACCAGTCACTAGAGAGCTCTTACCTCTATGAAATTTTCAGACTGAAAGAGAGCAAGTTTTCTGTCTTATCCCACCTTATATTCCTCTCTAGTGCTGGGATTAAAGGTACACACCAACACAGCACAGCCTCTATGGCTACCTCGTGTGGCTGCTTGGATTAGGTGTGTGTCACGACTGCCTGGTCTGTATGGCTGACTACTGTGGCTGTTTTGTGTTCTGATCTTCAGGCAAGCTTTATTTATTAAAATACAAATTAAATATCACTACAAGAAGCATATAATGTTTCACTCCAAAATGTAACTAAAATTCCTGGTTTAAAAAACTAATAAAAATGAATTTTCTGCCTCTTAATTAATTTGAAGTAGTTTGGAATATTGAATGAAATATTAAATGCAAGATGTTCTATTTCTGGTAGCTTTCTGATGAAGTTATTTATTATTGAGACTAGTCTCACTTACATACCCTTGTACTTTATATTTTACGTGTATGGGTGTTTTACCTTCATGTATGTCTGTGTACCACATGTATGCCAGGTACCCTCAGAGATAAGAAGAGGTGTCAGACTCCCTCGAACTATAGTTACAGACAGTTGTGAGCAGTCATGTGTGCACTGATAATTGAAGCTGGGGACTATGGAAGAGCAGCTAGTGCTTTTAATTGAGTCATCTTTCCAGTCCCTAGCAAAGTTATTTGCCTAGAAATTTATCTCTGTTTGATCACATTTGACTCATAGGTCATATTTTGTCAAACTCTGAGTAATAGCAAAGACTCAGCAGGGAGCTCCCGTTTTAATGAAATGAAGTTGTCTATTTAGAAGTGTCCTGAAACTCTGGGATATTCGGTGATGCTTTGAAGAATCAGTAAGCTTTAGACTGAAAGATATTTTCCTCATGAAAGGCGTGTCAAGGGAAGTCACCATGACTCAGATCTATGTATTATGCGTAGAGCAGAGGGCAGCAATGACCTTGCAAATGAAATGGACAAATTGCAGGCCAGAATTAGAGAGTCCTTTGGTATAAGTGCTTTGACTACTTCCCTCACTGACAAGCAAACTTTCTAAGCTCTGAGAAGTTAAGATGTTCCTTTGACTTCAAACCTCCATGCTGACTTGAAGCCCATAAGAGTCAACATTTCATGTAGCTTGCTCTTCTATTGGAAAGATAAAAACCATGTGTTTAATGGAGATTGTTGATCTCTTAAGATTATGTCTCATCTTCAATTGATGCTTTTAGACAGTAAGGAAAAATTGCAATAACTCATATGCTAAACTACTTACTCTTTGAATATTTACTAAATGCACCAGGCCCAGATATAGAAGATGAGAAGCTAACAGTCTAGAGGTGGAGAGAGACTCTCTAGAGAGATATAAAGAGTTGGAAAATATATTTACAAGGAACTATAGATATATAGAAGAAAACCACCCAATCTGTCCTTACTTAAACTTTCAAATATTTTCATGTTTACTCAGTGTAATTAGTATTACCCCTCAATAGCCATAGATTGTGTCCTTAATACCGGATAATTATCTTGCAGATCTGTGCTACTGAGCACAAAGAGGCTTGTAAAATACTTTCCTTGGATTATAAGACAATCATTTTCTCTCTTCAAAAAGTAACTTCAAATATTTTTCTGCTACTACTGAATTTTTAAGAAGATCTTTACCTATGTAAAATACAGTTATAGTGTGTTTCTCATTATAGGTGCTTGATTTTTGCACTTTCTATTGTATTAGTGTAAAAATTAGATTTTAAATCACAATTGTTTCCCCCAGTGAAATGTCCAGAAAAGACTGCTGTGGTGGGTGTAGTAATAGTCCTCAAAAGAGAATTTTATTCTCATCCCCTGTGTACCTGAAAATGTTTTTGTGTTATATGGTAAAGAAGGAATTAAATTTGCAGTTGGAATAAAGGGTATTAATAATGTAGCTTTTAAGATGGGGAGATTGTCCTGGTTTATTAGAGTGGAACGTAATATAACTAATCACAATAATTTTTAAAACTAGAAGGCCCAGGTATGGTATACATGTGTATAAATCCTAACACTCTGCAGGCTGAGGCAAGAAGACTGTGAATTGGATTTGAGGCCATAGCAAGTTACAGCCTAATTTGGGCTACATAGAAAGATCCTATCTTTAACTCAAAGTAATGTAATGTAGAAGTTAACCCAGCTTTGCTGAGTTTGAAGAATTTGTGTAGCCTCTTACAGGTCCTAGGAAAGGACATGAAAACAGTTCCTCTTTGTAATAGTTTTTGAGGCTTCCATAGCAAGAAACAGACTTTAACAACAGAAATATATTTACTCTTCAGGGATGGGAGTGGCTGGCTGCTGTTAAATATAATTGTTGGCAGAGTTGCTTTCTTCTGGGCTATCTTTTTGGCTTGTAGATGTCTGTCTTTGTGTAGGATTGAAGTCTCCTGATCATTACCTTTTACACATTAACATGTCTATTGGTGTCATCCTTGTTCAGGTCATGTTTAGGTAGCAATGTTGGTGAAACTTTATGAGTGTAATTTCTGACATTTCTAGGATGCACTTTCTCACAACAAACTCCCTGTTCTCTGGCTCTTACAATTCTTCTATCCCCTATTTTGCAATGTGATACCTCAGTCTTAGGTACAGGAGTTGTGTTGTAGATGCATCAGTTGGGACTGGTCTACAACTCTGTATTTTGATGGGCTGTTATTTTCTGTAATAGTCTCCATCTGTTGCAAAGAGAAGTTTCCTTGAAAAGGGGTGAGAACTATACTTTTCTGTGCGTATAATGATAAATACTTAGAATATAGTTGGGGATTATTCTGGTTTAGTAAAGTGGTAGTTGTAGGTTTTCCCCCAAGATCCATGGCTTCTCTAGCCCTAGGTAGTTAGCTAGATTTCCAGTATTAGACATTATTTTCCTCATGTTGAGTGAGCCATACGTTCATCAAAGCTCAAGAGGCCTAAATTAGAGACCTGTTGGTTACTGCCAAGGTAGGCATGCCACTACTGCACCCTTAGGATTGCAGAGCCATGCCGCTCATTGTGTTTCATAGGTGTCGTAACTGGGTGGGACTATTGGTTGCTTTCCCCCTTTAGAAGCTTATATGACTCCTTGGGAGGAGCTTTCAGATCAGATCCAACTCAAACCTTCTGGTCCTGTGTCTGAAGTGCATGATGTCCTCAGTGACAGGGACTTACCTTCCCACTGTGAAAGGAAACCAAGGGCAGTAGCAATGACCTATAATGTTTTGGGAGTCTCTTGACTAATCCTGACCAACTCAAAATAGGGTTTCTCATGCCTGATATTGGGGTTTGTTAGATAGTCCATGATGTGGGGAGAGCATTGTCAGCCCAGATGGGAAGGTCTCATTTAAACTATTTATGTCTGTGTATACACTCACATGCAGTATAGGTATTTTTAGGTAGATAATGATAAGTTTTTTATGATTTTTGAGGGCATCCTTACTGCTATTTACCTTCTTTCTTGTGTATTTACCTGCCTCCCTCTTTTTCCCCATTTTTCCACTTTTTCCTCAGCTCAGTTGTACCTTGTTATTCCCCTCTCTGTTGTTCCTCCACTATCACCCCACGCATAGTGGTCCCTTTTAACTTCCTAACTTCTGCAGTTACTGTAGGTCATATACTTACATATGAAGATTTGGAGCTAGGAACCTCAGATGAAAGAGAGCAGGAGACATTGGTCTTTATGAGTCATTCAATAAACTTTTCTAGTTCCATTCATTTACCTGGATAGATCCTGGAGAAAGATGTGCAGGTTCTGGCTGGATGGAAAGGCTCAAGAGAGATATTCTAAATATTGAAATAGAGATAAATTAAGGCAAGGGCAGGAAAATAGGTGAAATTGCTTTCATCTGTTTTTTAAGAGATAGGCCATCTGAACAAATAAACTTGGTCATATACAGACTATCCCAGCAATAGCTAAGAAACTGACATAGTAATTACCTCTAGGAATGGGATGATAGAGGACTAGGAGGTGGGAGAATAAGAATAGAAGGAATACTTAAACACTCTTAATATTTAATACTAAATACTTAAACATGTTCTGAATTTTGTTCCCAGTACTTGCATTGCATGGTGACATAATTATTTCTCAGTGTTTAACTTGGGGGTAGGTACACTGAGATAGTTTTGTAGGACTATAAAATTACTTTGTTAATCCAGTTGAACCTGTGTATTGATATCCTCTTAGCATCTGAGGATTAAAAAATCTTAGTCCTAGATAAAGATAATTTCATTGTTTGATATCTGATAGTGATTTGTCAGGGTTTTTAGAGTAACAGAACTTATAGAGTGAAAATATTTATGTATATAAAGGGAATTTATTAAAATAATTTTTAGGCTGGGCAGTGGTGGTGCACGCCTTTAATCCCAGCACTCAGGAGGCAGAAGCAGACGAATCTCTGTGAGTTCGAGGCCAGCCTCTTCTACAAGAGCTGGTTCCAGGACAGACTCCAAAGCTACAAAGAAACCCTGTCTCGAAAACAAACAAACAAAAAAGAATAATTTTAGACTGTGGTCCAGCTAATCCAACAGTGGCCGCCTATGAACAGAAAGTCCAAGAATTCAGCAGTTGATTAGTCCATGAGGCTGGATTCAGCTGGTCTTCAGCATATGCTGGACTAACAAAGAAGTAGGTTCTAATGCCAGTGAAGGAATGGACCTGCTAGCAAGATGAGAGCAAGCAGGCAAAAAACAAAAGTTTCCTTCCATGTCCTTATATAGACTTCCAGCAGAAGCCTATTAGATCTGGATTAACAGTGTTTCTTTCTACCTCAGAGATCCAGATTAGAAGTGGATCTTCCCACTTCAAATTAAACAGAAATCCCTCGCAGGTGTGCCCTCCATTTTTGGATTTTAGATAGTTCCAAATGTGGTCAACTTGACTACCAAGAATAGCCATCACAAAAAGTATATTTTAAAAACTCTAGTTCATCCGGGTAGTGGTGGTGCACACCTTTAATTCCAACAGAGACAGAGGGAGACACAGGGAGACAGAGGCAGGCAGATTTCTGTGAGTTCAAGACCAGCCTGGTCCACAGAGCGAGTTCCAGGACAGACTCCAAAGCTACACAGAGAAACCCTGTCTCAAAAAACCAAAACCAACCAAACAAACAAACAAAAAGCTCTAGTTTACAGTCAGGTATAATGGTACATAGTGCAATCCCAGCACTTGGGAGGCAAAAGAAGGATTGCCCTAAGTTTAAGGCCAGCCTGTTTTATACCCTGAGTTCCAGGTCAGTCAAGACTAAGACTTTTTCTCTAAAAATGCAAACAAATAAAAATCTTAGTTTCATTTGAGTACAGAAGCAATATGTTCATTTAGAACAACAACCAGAAAAGAAGGAAGAAGGAAAGAAAAATGGATGGAAAGAGAAAAGAAACAGTCAAATGTTTTCTGCTTCTTAAACCATATGCCTTATGACAGAGATCAGGGATAAAATAAAAGAGACTTAAAAGTAGGAAGGGATTTATTCCTTAAGACTTCTGCTTGCCAATTACTAGGTAACTATACAAGTACAAAAGTTCTTGCACCATATATCCCTTATAAAAATTAAAACATTTTATAATCATAATTGCTGCTTGAAAACTGTTCTGGATCAAAACTTCTTGCTGTGTGTGGATATTTTGCTTTTCCTGTTTTTCTCTGAATAATACCTGGTTAAAGGAACATATTTCCACAATTGTAGCCCTATTTTTTTTCAATTTCTATTGAAGAAGAAGCTGCTGCTTTGGGGGTTCTACACTCCTTCCCAGTACCACTAGGAAGGAAGGAGAAAGGGAAGAAAAGGAGAGGAAGGAGAGTATGGGAGAGATAAAGAAAGAAAAAAATGGAGGCATTTCACCAGCTTGTGCTAGAAAAAGCATTTGAGGACTGGGCATGTAGCTCAGTGGTAAATGTGTGTAAGGGAAAGGCCCAGAAAACAGGAGAAATCTTATAATATGAATCTCAGTAGATCAGTTGAGATAAGAGCCTACCTACAATCTTGAGTTGGTGTTATATATAAAACCCCACCAAGGAAGTAAATTTTTTTATTTTTATTTTTGGTTTTTTTAAGACAAGGTTTCTCTGTAGTTTTGGAGCCTGTCCTGGAACTAGCTCTTGTAGACCAGGCTGGTCTCACACTCACAGAACTCTGCCTGCTTCTGTCTCCCAAGTGCTGGGATTAAAGGTTTGCGCCACCACCGCCCAGCAAGAAAGTAAATTAAGGATGTACATTTTGTGCCCAGTTTACTGAAAATGTTTGAAATCAGAAATAAATGTCTTTTAAATTCATTCATTTATTCTCTTATTCTTGGAAATAAGTGGCATAGTACCCGAGAACAGCTCAAGAATTGAAATTGTCAAGTTACCTTGGAAGGCAGGGGAAAAAAACTTGAAGTGTCCTTTGTCTCCCTTAGGGTTCTTAGGCTGTAATTTAGAGCTAAATATGATGATCACAAGTAAATACGTGTTCTAGGAACTAATTGCATTGTGATTCTATCAGCACAGCTAAATGGATAGGTATCTTAATGAATTATTTTAATTATAAGGATATAGTTAAGTCCTGAAATAACTTAACAATGCAGATGTGGGTACAAGACCTCATCCTTGGTGGTGTTTGAGAGTATAGTATAAATATTCAGAAAGCATAAAGTAAAGCTGAAGGTTTTAATGAGTGTGATTTTTCTTTTTCAGTTTGTGGCAGTTACCAGCCTTTTTTGGTATATTCAATATTACTCTGATTTGTTGCAGTATAAGAGTTTGGAAGAGTTGAAAGCAGCTCTAATCTCCATCTTAACTAATTCTTTTAATCATTTTATCAAGCCTATAGGTTTTGCAGTAGAATTCCTCAAAGCTTTTGAGTATTTTGTACATTAATATGAAAAAGAAAGAAGCCAGGAGAGTAAATATTATTTTCCTCCCTACAAAAGGAAGAATCAGAGACTATAGTTACCAGATTTAAATATTTAAATATTTAATTATTTCTGACTATTTTCTAAAAGAAGAGAGGTAATAGCTGAGTACTGGTGGTACACCCAGGAAGCAGAGGCAGGGAGATCTGTAAGTTCTAGGTCAGCTTGGTCTACAAGAGCTAGTTCCAGGACAGCTAGGACTGTTACACGGAGAAACCCTGTCTCGAAAAGCCAAAGAGAGAGAAAGAGAGAGAGATAATAGCTAGTAAGACTTGATCATAAAACCAAATGTAGGCAAAATAAATAAGTAAAATAAGAAGTATAAATAAGTAAAAAAGAAGGAAACCAGGAACACAGTAGTTAATAGAAATAGTATCTCCCAGCTTTATGTTCTCTTATTCAAGTGTTTTGTATTCTAAAACGCTTAACCTCTCAGGTATTCTACAGGTAAAACATATCCTTGCTCAGAAAAATCAAAGTGTCAGATAGGACAGCTGTAAAGTAGATACCACATATAACTGGGTTTCAACCACTACTCATATTAAGTCTTGACATCAATGCTCTATGTAATGATAACTCGGTTTCCATCCACTGTTATCCAACAGCAAACGTTTGAGTGGCATCTAGTGGGTCAGAATTAGAGCTTTTCTGTCCTCTTTTTGTGTCATTAGTCACAGGGAAAACATCCCTATGTTACCAGCTAGTTGTTTCACTTCTTTGTCTTCTTGTACTCATCTTCTAGACAGATTCTGAAAAAAAAAAAAAGAGAGAGAGATCGGGGAATGGAAGAAAAGGTTTTAAATTGTTTTCTGGCATCTAGCAAAGGACTTGAATAGAGTGTGTCTTTTGGCTCTGACAAACACTTGTAAACAGACATCTAATGAGGTGAGGCTAGTGTTTTTAATCCTCTAATCAGGCTCTATCTTACTGTCTTCTTTCTGAATCCTGTCTGAACAATAGCATCAAGTGTCTGTCTTTGGATGGGAGGATAAGTGAATCGAGGTCTGTTCTCAGTTTGGAGAGAGTTCTGAATATGAAAGGAAGAGCATCCATTGCCCAAATTGGGAAGCCACAGAAAATGCTTGAACTAACTAAACATTCTTTAATCAATTTCCTAATCATTTAACTAGTCTGTTCACGCAACTAGTCACTAGCCATGTTCTATTTAAAACAGCCATCACTAATCAGAATTGCAGTTTCTCGCCTATGAACTAACATTATTTTAGTTATTTTGGTTGGCATATTTTCTCATGCTTATGGGCTCATTGTCTAGATATCTGAAATAATGATCTTGTTTGTATTACAGAGCTCTTATCTGGAAGACAG
The DNA here is from genome assembly GCF_982192425.1 of Myodes glareolus. Classification (NCBI taxonomy): domain Eukaryota; kingdom Metazoa; phylum Chordata; class Mammalia; order Rodentia; family Cricetidae; genus Myodes; species Myodes glareolus. Next base: position 46,064,513 of record NC_142034.1, on the reverse strand, counting down.
TGAGTCAGCAGCATTACTTTGCTGTGAATATGGAGAATCAGAAATCTTTAGTAATTTCAATGTACGTGGGTATATGTTTTATACATATACAAATAATATACAGCCTTTGGTAATAAATTAAAAACTTTTGGGGGGGGGTGAAATTGACTCTTGATACAACGAATGTAGTGCCTATTATTTCATCTATTTGACTTTACTCATCCAATAGTATTGGAAGACAAATAGGTGACTCAGGATAAGTATGTGTTTGTGTTTAGTAGTATATTTATATATTTATAATCTATAATTACTGTGCTATATTTAGATGCATGGTAATCTCTACTCAAAGCATATCTATCAAAGTAGTAAAATGTTGCGTCCTGGAACTTTTAATGTATATTTTTCTGTAATTGTCTATAAGACTATAGTTGTCTTTGTTTCCCTCCCCTCATGGATACATTTTGTTGTTGTTGTTTCTAGGGAGCTTTATTACACCATTGGCAGGAACAAGAGATCCCACAAGCTTTTCTTTTCTTTTCCTTTCTTTCTTTCTTTCTTTCTTTTTTTCTTTCTGTCTTCCTCCCTCCCTCCCTCTCTTTCTCTCTTTCTTTCATTCTTCTTTCTTTCTTTGTTGTTGTTGAGACAGGGTTTCTCTGTGTTTCTGGCTGTCCTGGAACTCCCTTTGTAGACCAGACTGGCCTTGACCTCACAGAGTTCTGCCTCTTAAGTACTGGAGTGCTGGGATTAAATTATGTGTGCCACCAATGCCAGCTCTTTTTCTTTTATGTGCACGAGTATTTTACCTATATGCATATATTTGCACTATGTGTAAGCCTGGTGCCTGCAAAGGTCAGAAGAGGGGTTAGCTTCCCAGGAACTAGAGTTACAGACAGTTGTGAGCTACCTTGTGGGTACTGGGAACTGAACCCAGAGGTCCTCTGCAGTCATTTCTCTAGTCCCTCTTGCTTATAGTTTTAATGGTCAGTTGTTTCCCTTTTCCAATAGCACCTACTTGATACTGGTGCTGTCACTGGGTCTTCATTCCTTCCCTGTACACTGTGTTAATATAAAGCCAAATAAGGCTATTATTACTGGGGCATAGAGCATTAAGCTATATTTCATGAAATGGCATATTACTTATTTATTCCAGCTGATCCTCAGCAAAGTTACTGGTGGAGTCAGTCTGGAATTAGAGAATGGCTTGTTTTTGTGCATTGTGGTGGGCAGTGACATTAATCTGGAGATTCTCAGATACAAGTAAATTTCTCCTAAATTCTGTAAAACCTAGTTGCTCATACATTTGCTGTACCTTTCATGGATTCTGGAAATACCTTGAAGGAAATGAGTATGAGAGCTGTGACTAGGAAAAGGAATGAACTGTCCATTGAATGGATACCTGTCTAAAGGAGAAAAGAAACTCTCACTCTCTGTTCTCTGCTTCTCCTGTAATCCCAGATGCCTTTCCTTCCTCCCTAAATCTTAGTGATTTTAGTTATGCTCTTTGTCATGAAGCTTGTACAGATTTGGAATGGCACTGGGAGAAAAAAATTATAAAGGCATATTTTGTGATTGTCATACTTATAGAAGACTGGGCTGTTCTTGTCAAACCAGCTCCAACTACGATTTTATGAGTGATCCTGTCTAAAGGATGACTTGGTATCTAATTGAAGTTTAGAAACGTTGTAGCCATTTTTCCCACTTAGAGATTTGTTCTATGTTTAGCCCCATCATTAGCATGACATGCTAAATTACAATATTCTTTGAATTGATTTTGACTGATCCCCCACACACACTTTCACTAGATTTGATTTCTTCCAACACATAACTGTGACTAAAATTAAGCCATACAGCTAAGTTCTATGTGTGTCAGATGTTTATTGTAGGTCATAGCGCTCATGGAGACAACATGTCTTGGAGTTGCTTCTCGGGTTTATGTTACAGCACTCCTTACCCTTTATCTTCATAGTACAGTTCAGGATCTTCTTTACTAATTATATTGATTCATCTGGTTGAACTTCATTCCATCTTGATGAAGAGTATGGATTGGCATGAATTCAATTATTGTGACTCATAAATAGTTGGAGTGGTGCTCATTTCCCTAGTGCTTACAAACATTAACTGATGAATCTACACAAACACTCTTTTATCACCATTTTGCAGATGACAGACTGAGTGTGGAAAGGTTATAAGATAGTTCAGTGTTTTGTGATAAGCAGGGACAGCACTGACATCACATCTCAACTGACAGCTATCGATGAGCTCATTATGAGAAAGCAGAATCATTGATAGATTGTGTACCAGGCTCCTATATGGTGTCCTACAGGATACGTTTTGTTCAGTGTGTGATGAAATCCTCTCAGCTTTTAGTGGCTTATCGTTTAGGTTGTCCTTCTCTCAGAGGTCAGTATATGAAAATCTATTTAAAAAGTAAACATGTCGGGAAAGATTGGCTCTAGTTTTAGTAGTTTCTCATCTTTGCAAACAATTACTTAGATGTTTGTATTCACAGTCAGTCCTGAATTTCTTTTCCTTCTTTCCTCCCACCTACACCCTCTCTCCCAGTAGTACCTCTGCCTTAGAATTTGCCTTAAAGCCTAAAATGGCCTCAAGTTTGTAATTGTCATGCTTTTACCTCCTCAGTGCTGGAATTGCCGACAATTATTTAATAGCCAGAACTTTCATTCATTTGAAAAGTCAGGTTGTGGCCCTTGCCGTGTATGCATAATGATATGTGTTTGATCTGCATGTTCCATAGTCATCCTCTGAACACAGGCTGGTAAACACGCACACACATGCACGCGCACACAGACCACATGCACTCACACACATACTCATATGTTCACACTGTGCAATAAGTTTGTTTTTTCTCTTAAAGAAGCAAAGCTACGAGCTAAGTGTGGGTATACATATATAATTGCAGTACTAGGAAGGTTGAAACAGGAGGATCTTGAGTTCCAAGTTAGCCTAGGCTATGTATCAAGACCCTGTCTCAAAATATATACACCTGGGGCAAGTGGACTGATATTTTTTTGTTATTGTTGTTTTATTTTTGTTTTCTTTAATTTTTGAGGCATGGTCTCATGTATTCAAGGCTGGCCTCATACTCACTGTATAGCCAAAGATGACTGGACTTCTGATCCTTTTGCCTCCACCTTCAGAGTGTTCAAACCACAAACATGTGGCACTGTGCTTGCTCTCTTCACTGCTGGAGATCAAATCCAAGGCTCTGTGCACGCTAGGCAAGCACTTCACTGCTAAGTCACAATCTCACCCCTGGACTGGCTGGAGTCATGCTTCATTATCTTTGTTTATTTAAAGGTATTAGATCCTTTTTGCTCATTCAGGTAGTATTTCCCACCCTCCCACTTCTTTCTGCCTTTATTCCTACTCCTGTATCAAAGAATTTGAAGAGGTTCTTACTAAGTTAAAAGCTTGTACTGGGGATATAGCTCAGTGACAGGGTGCTTGCCTAGTATGCACGAAGTTCTGATTCCCGAGTATTGCACTTCCATGCACACAAAGTCACAATATGGGGATGGTGTTATTTGTAGAGCAAGCATTGAAATTCCCGTTATCTAACTTTCTTCAAGGGAGGTAATAAGGAATCATGATAACTATTTGAAGTGGAAGTACTTTTGTAAAGAGTTATATCTAACTTTGTAGTGATTGATGAAAAAGTCAATCACTGAAAACCTGTCTATAATTCTGGGGTGATAATAGCATGAACTTGGTTAGGTACACTCATTCATTCAACAAACATTGATTGTCTCTTATGTATAAATCACTGGGTAAACAGGTATGGGGATTAGACATAAAATATAGACTCTCTGCTTAGAGAATGTATTAACAAGTTAGTTTTATGGATGGTTATGAAAAGGAGAGAGTGCCCAGCAAAATTCTTCAAAGACCTCGAAAGAACGCTACTCAACTTCATGTGGAAAAGCAAAACCCAGGATAGCCAAAACAATCCTGTACAATAAAAGAACTTCTGGATGCATCACAATCCCTGACTTCAAACTCTACTACAGAGCTACAGTACTGAAGACAGCCTGGTATTGGCATAAGAACAGACAGAAGGACCAATGGAACTGAATAGAAGACCCAGATATCAATCCACACATCTTCAAACACCCGATTTTTGACAAAGCAAAAAATATCAAATGGAAAAAAGAGAGGATATTTAGCAAGTGGTGCTGGCATAATTGGATATCAACACATAGAAGAATAAAAATAGACCCATATCTGTCACCATGCACAAAACTCAAGTCCAAATGGATCAAAGAACTCAACATAAAGCCAGCCACACTGAACCTTATAGAAGAGAAAGTAGGAAGTACATTTGAACACATTGGCACAAGAGTCTACTTCCTAAATATAACCCCTGCAGCACAGACACTGAGAGAAACAATTAATAAATGTGACCTCCTGAAATTGAAAAGCTTCTGTAAAGCAAAGGACATGGTCAACAAGACAAAACAACAGCCTACAGAATGGAAAAAGATCTTCACTAATCCCACATCAAAGGTCTGATCTCCAAAATATACAAAGAACTCAAGAAATTGGACATCAAAAGAACACGTAATCCAATAAAAAATAATGGAGTACAGACCTAAACAGAGAACTCTCAGCAGAGGAATTTAAAATGGCTGAAAGACACTTAAGGAAATGTTCAATATCCTTAGTCATCAGAGAAATGCAAATCAAAAAAAAAAAACTCTGAGATTCCATCTTACACCTGTAAGAATGACCAAGATCAAAAACACTGATGACAACTTATGCTGGAGAGGTTGTGAGGAAAAGGGAACACTTCTGCATTGCTGGTGGGAATGCAAGCTGGTACAGCCCTTTGGATGTCAGTGTGGCTATTTCTTAGAAAATTAGGAAACAACCTTCCTCAAGACCCAGTAATACCACTTTTGGGTATATTTCCAAAGGATGCTCAATCATGCCACAAGGACATGTGCTCAACTATGTTCATAGCAGCTTTATCATAGCCAGAACCTGGAAACAGCCTAAATGTCCCTCGACTGAACAATGGATAAGGAAAATGTGGTACGTTTACACAATGGAGTACTACACAGCAGAAAAAAATAATGACATCTTGAATTTTGCAGGAAAATGGATGAAGCTAGGAAACATTATTTTGAGTGAGGTAACCTAGACACAGAAAGACAATTATCACATATACTCCCTCATAGGTGGTTCTTAAAAATAAAGGAAAGAAAACCAGTCTACAAACCATAATCCCAGAGAATTAGAGGACACTAAGAGAGACTTACATAGATAAAATCTGCATGGAAAGTAGAAAGTAGAAAAAGACAAGGTCTCCTGAGTAAATTGGGAGCATGGGGACTTGGGGGAGGGTTGAAGTGGGGCGGGGAGAGGCAGGGAGGGGAGCAGAGAAAAATGTAGAGCTCAACAAAAATCAATAAGAAAAAAGAATAAAGAAAAAGAGAGGGAAAATCATTAAGTGTATAATTACTTGTATATAGCAAGAAGAGAAGAAATTTAGATAAATGATAAAAATTTTGGCCTGAAGCCAAGTTATCTAGAGGCCTGGCTGCCTTAGATCTCATGGGGCCCTCCTAGAAGAAAAAGGAAGTTCTTGCCCTTTCTTTGGTTCCACTTGGATAGTGGTTAGAAGCAGCTACTTGTTCCGTCTACTGTTGTTGAAGAGACTGGGTCCTAGAGCAGGTGACTGTGAGTAGAAGAGATCACAGAAAAATACCAGAGCTAATTGCAGAAGTTTCACCTTGCCTCAGATAAGAATTTCAGGGGTACTTGACAAGTATGCTCAAGGCCCTATTCAATCCCCAGTCATTGGGATGGAGATGGGGATAAAAATGTTGTGTCCATAGTGACTGGCTGACTAGAGCATTGCTATAGCTGAAGCATCCACTGAGAATATTGAGGGACCTGAAGTTTCTCTTTTGATTCTTGCCCCCTTTCCTGCTGCCATCAAACCTAAAAGGAGAAAAGGTTGTAGAGAAGCTGCAGTTCCGATTACTGGGCTTAAAGGGTTCAGCTATGAACAGCAGGTTCTATAACTATTGTAGGTCTATTTCTTCCTCAGGCAGGTGGTCAGGAAAAATACTTTGTTAGTTCATTTCCCAAGAAGAAAACATTTCTTCATTTCTTTTACGTCCTTGCACTTCTGACCGCATCCCTACACAATTACACAGGAAGAGGGGCACAAACCCAGGGCTTCATACACGCCAGACATATTCTATACCACTAAGTACACACAACCTCATTTACATTTTAGGCTGTAGTTTTACATTCTCTTCTAGGGTGTTCTAGGCTGGAAGAAGTGATGATGTGTAGGCCCATAGCAAGCAATAAACTTTTAAAGGTCAGAGTCTATGGGGGTTTTCAAAGGCTTTTTTTTTCTTTTTTCTCTTTTTTTGGTTTGGGTTTTTTAATTTGTTTGTTTGTTTGTTTGTTTTGAGAAAGGGTTTCTCTGTGTAACAGCCCTGGCTGTCCTGAACACTCTGTAGATCAAGCTGACCTCGAACTCTCAGAGATCCACCTGCCTCTGCCTCCCAAGTGCTGGGATTAAAGGCATGTGCCACCACCACCCAGCTAATTCAAAGTCCTAAGATACAGTCATGCCTATCACAGCAATGCCCAATCCTTGATACCAACTTGTGCCTAAACATCTCTGTTGACTGAGTTTCTGTCCTGCCCAGTTCCTGCAGTCATTAAGTCCCAACGAAACACATAGAGTTATACATTAATTATAATAGCTCAGACTTCTTTTTAACTCTTAAAACTTATATTAGCCCATTATTCTTGTCTATGTTAGCCATGTTGCTCAGTACCTTATTTGACAAGGCAGTCACATCTTGCTTCTTCACGGCTTCAGACTGCACTTCCCTCTTCCCAACATTCTCATTGCTCTGCCTCTACTTCCTGCCTGGTCACCCCTCCTATACTTCCTGTCTGGCTACTGGCCAATCAGCATTTTATTAAAAATAATACAAGTGACAGGATAAAAGATCATTGTCCCATAGCACATCCCCTCCCCTTTTTTTCCAAAACAAGAACTTTGAATTGAATCTCCTTTGTTTAGCTTTCTTCCTGACCATTATCCATAACAACTTGTAAGCAACATTCTAAAAAAGGGAAATATCCATAGTCCATTTTGGGGGAATGTGGGTGTAGTTTTCTAGGCTACTTTTTGCTGACTACGGATACTGATCATCTTACAGGAACCCTAAAGAAAATTTAGAATTTTGATCAAGTCGTGACTTGAGTATCCTGTGAGGCTTGAACATTTCAGGCAGCAGTCTTGAATCTGTTCTGGATGTAGAACTCAGACATCTGGGCCATCTGCTCCTATCAGAGATTTCTCAGGGGGTCTTCCTTGATCAAACCTGATTTTCTTAACTCAGAATGAATCCACAGCCTTTCATTTGCTGTGGAAACAAAAGCAAAACCTCTTCTCCAAAGTAACATACCTTTTAATTTCAATTTTGAAGTCAAGGTATTTTCAAAATACCTATTTTAGATTAATTTTGGCTGTCCTGAATACTCTGTAGATCAGGCTGGCCTCGAACTCTCAGAGATCCATCTGCCTCTGCCTCTCCCTCCCAAGTGCTGGGATTAAAGGCGTGCCACCACCACCCAACTAATTCAAAGTCCTAAAGTCCACATTCCTTTTTTTAAGAAAAAAAGGTACAGTCATGTCATGCCTATCACAGCAATGCCCAATTCTTGATACCAACTTGTGCATAAGCATCTCCTTATAGCAATAGGACACTCACTAAGGCATAGGTGTTCTTCTATCTCTATTTCAGACTCTTTTGCAGAAACAGTTTCACCAGCCAACATACACAAATGTGAATAGGGAAAAAGAAAAATTAATTCCTAAGGAAAAGATTTTAGTATGAGTGTCAAATGTTTAAGAGTTGACCACCCATCAGCATTCAGGGTTTTCTGGATTGTTTCTGCCTCACTTCAATGCACAGGGATCACTCATTAGGACATATAGTCAGAATAGGAATAAAAAGTGCTGCAGCAGTCCTGACTTCCTTGCTCATCTTTTCCCTCCTTCTGCCTTTCAACTGGACCTTGGGAATTCAGTTGCTCTGCTGAGGGTCTCTGTTTCTATCTCCATCTGTAGCCGGATGAAGATTCTATGGTGATATTCGAGAAAATCATCAGCGTGATAGTGAGGCAAGGACAGTTCAGGCACCCTCTCCTCTGCTGTCCAAGAACCTAGCTGGGGACATCCCGTGGACACCTGGGATCCCCTCTAGAGCCAAGTCTCTTGCCAACCCTAAAATGGATCCCTTGCTGTAGGTATCTTCTTCCCTGTTCCTATATCCGCTCTTCATCCATCTCCACCCTCCCACTCCCCCAAGCTCTTGCCAGTCATTCCCTTCTCCCTTCCCTCTCCCCTTCTCCCCTTCCCCCAAACTCATCCCCATCCCTGCCTCCACCCCCATGCTCACAGCTTTTGCCCTGCAGTCTTGTTTGCTTCCAATTTCCAGGAGGATCTATATATGGTTTTCTTTGGGTTCACCTTGTTATTTGACTACTATGGGCTTAATGACCTTGGTTTATGGCTAGAGTCCACAAATGAGTGAGTACATACCAAATTCATCTTTTTGGGTCTGGGTTATCTCACTCAGGATAGTGTTTTCTATTCCATCCATTTGCATGCAAAATTCAAGATTTCATTATTTTTTTACCACTGAGTAGTATTCTAATGTGTATATATTCCATACTTTCTTTATCCATTCTTCCATTGAGGGGCAAACAGCAGGGGTTGGTCCACTAACTGAGGTAGTGTGCCTGTTCTAATGGGAGCTCACCAAATCCAGCTGGACTGGGTCTGAATGAGCATGTGATCAAACTGGACTCTGATTGTGGCTGACAATGGGGGCTGACTGAGAAGCCACTGATAAAGGCACTGGGACTTGTTTTTACGGCATGTTCTGGCTTTTTGGGACCCTAGTCTATATGGATGTACAGCTCCCTAGACCTGGATGTAGTGGGGAGGGCCTTGGACTTCCCACTGGGCAGGATTCCTGGCCCTCTCTCAAACTGGGCGGAGAGGGAGGAGGGGGTGTGGGGGAGCAGGAGGGTATTGGGAGTAGGGAAGGAAGTGTAAATAACTGAATGGAAAAATAAAAATTTTTAAAAAAAAGTGCTGCAGCAAAAAGAGTTTGGTCGTGAACTATATTCCGGTTTTCTCCTTTGAAGGGGTTCTAACACGAATGATTATACTGGTAGGAAGCTGCTTCTGCTGTTACAAATACTTGAATTCATTTCAGTATAAGTTGTAAGATGGAGTAGCTCAACTATTTTAGCTCAGAAAAGTAAGTCTGAGAAACAAGCTTGTTTTCTTTTTATGATGTCTTGAGTGACATGTTTGAGAAAATAGAATTTAAAATGATTTTAAATACAGAGTGTATTTATGGAAATGGAATTGTTTAGCTCAGTAAGATCCATTGTGGCTTCATATTAGAATATTCTAGTGACCATTTAAAATAATTTAATAACAGTACTTACCCAAATATAGCTAAATTGGGATCTCTGATTGAAACCCAAGAATTTGTACGTTTGAAATGCTCTCAGGGCTATTCTAGCATCAATCAGGAGTTTAGAACTACCAGGGGTTTTGTTTTTGTGCTAAGTTTTGCATCACCAAACCAGAGATGCAGTCTGCAGCATTTATAAAATCTGTTTTATTGTGGAGCATATGATATTTGAAATGGACTTGAATCTTAGGAGTTGGCTGATATTTGAAATGAACTTGAATCATAAGAGTTGGCATAAGCGGGGCTGGAGAGATGGCTCAGAGGTTAAGAGCATTGCTTGCTCTTCCAAAGGTCCTGAGTTCAATTCCCAGCAACCATATGGTGGTTCACAACCATCTGTAATGGGGTCTGGTGCCCTCTTCTGGCCTGCAGGCATACACACAGACAGAATGTTGTATACATGATAAATAAATAAATATTTTTTTAAAAAAAAAGAGTTGGCATAAGCATATGCAGATACAACACTTTGAACTTCTACTTGTAAATTCCTTGACTAGGCTTCTCTTAAAAGAGGAACAGAGACTAAAATTAGGTGACCCAAATATACCTTAGTTAAGGATGAAATTTCCAAACCTCATGGAAGACTGAGGTTTGGAACTTCCTGTATCAACAGTTTTGAAGTTACAGAAAAAAATAGAGGACAGTTGGGTTTTTTTTTTTCACTTTTAAAATGTTTTTATTGGTATATACTAAGTATATGCAATAGTGGTTTCACAGTGGCTTTTCCATGCAGATAAGTATTTTTCACATTTATTCAACTAAAATGTACATAGGCAAAAATGATTTTTTCCACCTTTCTTTTCATTTAATGAATTGTTCAAACTGTTTATATTAGCTGCTTTTCTCATTGTTGTGACAAATGCCTGACAAGAAGCAAATGAGTCAGGGTTTAGCTCACATTTCAGTCATGGTAGAGAAAGCATGGTGACAGGAGCAGGAGGCTAGCAGGTCACAGTACAGCCAGGGTCTGCCACCAAGGACCATATTTCTTCAGCAAGGCTCCATTTCCTAAAGTTTCACAACCTTCCCGAACAGCAGCACCAGCTGGAGAACAAGTGTATACACCCGGTGCCCTCTCTCTCTCTCTCTCTCTCTCTCTCTCTCTCTCTCTCTTCCCCCCCACCCCCCGTCTGCTAGTCACCAGCCATCTTCCTCCAGGAATAGCCATTATCCTGATTTATTTGACCTGATTTATTTGATTTTTAAAAGATTTTTAAAACATATTTAAGATTATATGTTTCCATGTATGTATGCGTGTGTGTGTTTGTAGGCATCAGTAAGATAATTTTAAGTTACAAAATAGAGGACCAAGGCCAGCAGGATGGCTCAGTAACTAAAGGTTCCTGCCACCAAGTCTTATGACCAGAATTCAGTACTTGGGGTCCACATGGTGGAGGGAAAGAATGGATAACTTGCCTTCCAAATTCCAAATGTTTGCTGAGGCATATGCATGTTACCCCCAATCACCACACCCACCACACATACACACACACACACACATGTATATGCATTAAAATGTAATTAAATTTAAAAAAAGAACTAAAGGGCTTAATACATGATTTGTGTTGAGCAGTCAGGCAGAAGCAGATACAAGGTTCTCTTGTATCACCATGTCTTCAACAGAACCACAACAGCATCACTGATGTTACTTCTGCTCTAAAGGGAGAAACAGTGGGCATCTTGACCATTTTTCCTTTTCTTCACCATCCATTATAGTGTCACAACTAACATGGCAACTTCCAAAATATATTATTTAGATTTACAAATGACTATTGAAAGGACAGAAATAAGCCAGGTATGGTTGAGAAAGCCTGTCATCCCGGTGACTGAAAGGCTGAGGAAAGAGGATTGTGAATTTAGAACCAGCCAGGGTTCCATAGTGAGATACTATCTCAGAAAATATCAAAACAAAGCAGGCCAGAAATTTTATCATACATTGTTTTATACCCCCACAGCTCATAGGAAAATTATTCACAAATTAGACATAGCTAATACCATATCTAGAAAAAAAATCTTAAAAAGATGCTCCTGGGACACCACGCTTTCTGGTGCTGGATTTGTTTCTAGTCCCTCTCTTAAGACCAGAGCCATCTTTTAGACATGTGGCATGGAGAATACAGGATGTAGCAGTAAAACAATTATATCAAACCCCAGAAACCTGACCTAATTTGCAGAACCAAACAAATAAAAGCTCTGATTGGTTTATCTTGAGCCTGTTTGTTTGTATCTACAAGAACAATATGAATTCTTAATGGCTGAGCCATTTCTCTGGCTCTCTAGATTGCTTTTGCCCTTAATTTGATATTGTTATTTTGGTGCTAGGAGGTAAGGGGCAAATGGAATAATAATTCTCAGTTCTAGTTTTGCCAAAGAATAATTTGTGATTTTTTTTTTATGAAGAAACTTAAGTCCCATCGTTAGAGGTTTTTTATTAAGTCTTGGGTGGTACTTAAGAAAATTCTTTATAAAGATTTAGAAGTGATGGTGCAGCCACTGTTGAGGACCATGATTCTCAGAAATTCACTAGGAAAGGATTATAAGGTTTTGAAATATCTGAAGGCTGAATTGGAATATTGTAAAGACTAACTTCAAAAGCACAGGGAGATTGAGGTAGCTTAATGTTCAGCCTGATGTATCCAGAGATAAGATGAGATATTTCACTGGTAATTAAATGATTACTTAAATATTTATAACCAGATTAATTCTCTAGTCTGTGAATTTCTTGAGTGCTGCCACCATGTACTCAAGTATAAACTTTCTCTCAGGTGTCTCAGTGCTGCAGGTGGATTCCTGGTGAAGCTGCCATTTCAGTCATTAGGCAAGAGCTGGAGAACACAGCAGGTGGCCCTGATTAAGCAAACACCGTGAGACAGTTGTAAATTGAAAAGCTACTTAATCTCAGTGAGTCTTCTGAGTTATCCCCAATATCTTTTGCATATTTTCTTCACAATGTGCTTCTACAGTGGGGAAGCAATAGTAATTCTTTATCTAACTGAATTGTTTGGAACTTGACTTCTACAAGGTGTGGTGACTTGCTGAGGAGTGTTTATAACTGAAATAAGACTAACGTTTGTGAATACTGACCACAAGCCTGACTCCATACTAAATTTTTCTGTGTTACTTAACATTGCATTTTATGCCAATAGTCTTATATAACCCTGTTTTAAAGATGACAAGACTGAGCTCATTTATTCTACAATTATCTGCACTATTCTGCATCAGGCACCAATTTAGGCAATGAATATCCAATATTGACCAAAGCAAAACCTATCCTTACAGAATTTATCATCCATTAGGGAAGATAGATAATAAAAATCAAATAACTAGTTATAAAATATGGTATTATGAAAAATGCAAATGGGGAAACAATTATTTAAAACAACAAGCTATAATAGCCATTTAGATAAAGGATGTTCAGGAAATGCCTCCCCAACATGGTAATATTTTAATATTAATATCTTAATTCAGAACCGTTGGTTTAGGGTCACATATCTAGTAAGTAGTGACTTGTGGTCTGATTCTCACGGCTGTGCTCACCATCACTTCTTGTCAGATATGTGCTTGGAATCCACTGCAGGCTCTGACTTTCCTCTGTGTCATATCAGTATTCACACCATGGCAATAAGCCAAATTTTCAAAAGAGGCATTATTAAATGTGTTAATAATAATAATAATAATAATATAATAAATTCTTTGAAAAGAGGTCAGTCTCCTAAGATGTTTTTTTAGAGAGGAAGCAGGAGGAGCCATGAGCACTGTAGGAATTTCAACAGATGGTAGACACAGTACTGCTGTGACTGTACTAGGTACATGTGCATGAGGAAGTGCCCTGTCATGCATGACCTGGGATGGGAAGTTCCATTTGGATCAGCATCCCCTTCCCTGGCCTTACTTGAACCTCACAAGGCCTGACCGGAGCCAAGCAGAAGAGTGCTGCTAGAAAAGCTATCTAGGGGGGTTGGGTGGTGGCTAAAGTCTCCAGGTGTCTGGAAAGAATGTGAGAAGAAAGAAAATTCTGTCCTTGGGAAGGGAACAGTGAAGTACACCTTGAATTTATTTATTTATTTATTTATGTTAGAAGCAGCTTTATTTGTTATAATCAGAACCTGGAAACAACTTAGATGTCCCTGTTCTGAAGAATGGATTTAAAAAAAAATGTGGTACATTTGCACAATTGCTGTTACTCAGCTGTTAAAAATAAAGACACCAGGAAATTTGAAGACAAATTTATGAAACTAGAAAAAAATCATTCTGAGTGTGTTAGTCCAGACCAATAAAGAAAAACATGGTATATATTCACCCATAAGTGGATATTAACTATAAAATAAAGGGTAACTAAGCTACAATCCACAGATCCGGAGACACGAGATAACAAGGAGAGTTCATTGGAGGATACCCAGATCAACATGGAAAGGGGAAAAAGATGACATTTTACTAGTGGGTTGAGGGAATGTGGGAATGGGAAAGTCAGAGATCATGTTGGGGATCACAGAAGGGGAGAGTGCTGAAAGGGTCTTCTGGGGTGTGTTTTGTTGTCAGGCAGAAGTCTGTCGCAGGAGAACCTCCCAGGAATCAATGAGATGGACCCAAGCTTAGATTCCTAGCAACAGTGGCTAAGTTGCCTGAACTGGGGTTCTCCTTTGATGAGATTGGTACCTGGCCCAATTGTCATCAGAGAGGCACCACTTGATTCCAGTACAATGCTTGTTTAGCTACATTACTTTTTGTCTTATTTAGGGGTTCTATTGCTGAGAAGAGACACTATGACCACAGAAACTCTTATAAAGTAAAGCTTTTGATTGAGGTGGTTTTCTTACAGTTTCAGAGGTTCAATCCATTATCATCATGGCAGGTAGCATGCCGCCCTTTAGACAGATGTAGTGCTGGAGCTGAGAGCACCACATCTCTCAAGCAATAGGAGGTCGACTGAGACACTGGATATAGGAAACCTCAAAGCCCAGCCCCACAGTGACAGACTTCCTCTGAAAAGGCCATATGCACTCTACAACTCCTAATAGTGCCTCTCCCTATGAGATTATGGGGTCCAATTTCATTCAAACTATCACACTTTTAATTTAAAGAGTTTTTTTTTTGTTTTTTGTTTGTTTGTTTGTTTTGTTTTGTTTTGTTTTTTACCAGAGTATCTTCAATTGCCTTTTGCTCCAGAAAATTTTGACTAAATTCTTTTTCTCCGAGGAAATCACAGCAATTTTTAGGCTGGCCAGATTCAGTAGAAGTGTAATGCAGGTTTTCTGACTCTGGATTATGATGCTGTTTAGATGTGAATAATTTCTGGTGTAAATTCCTGTTCAGATAGATAGATAGATATACATCTTACTTGATGAATATATTGGTGAAAGTTATAAATTAGTTTGATCTTGGCAATCTGACAATTTAGGTCTAAAATCTAATTCTTAAAAATTTTTTCTAAATTATTTAAAAAGAAAATATTATATATACTAAAGTAGTAAATATTTTCAGTAATGGAGGGTTATGTGATGGTTTTGGTAATGGCCAAGTAAACTGTGATATTATTGCCATTCATTCATTGAAGCCATTAACATTGAAAGGACTAAAATTAGAAAAACTATAGAATTTCATGAGAAATTTAAAAAAATCTTTTTGATTTATTTTATTTTTATTAAAAATTTCCACCTCCTCCCATTTCCCTTCCCCTTCCTCCCCTCCCCCTCCCCCTCCCTCTCCAGTCCAAAGAGCAGTCAGGGTTCCCTGCCCTGTGGGAAGTCCAAGGTCCTCCCTCCTCCATCCAGGTCTAGGAAGGTGAGCATCCAAACAGACTAGGTTCCCACAAAGCCAGTACATGCAGTAGAATCAAAACCCAGTGCCATTGTCCTTGGCTTCTCAGTCAGCCCTCCTTGTCAGCCACGTTCAGAGAGTCCGGTTTGACCACATGCTCCATCACTCCCAGTCCAGCTGGCCATGGTGAGCTCCCATTAGATCAGCCCCGCTGTCTCAGTGGGTGGGTGTCCCCCTCGTGTCCTGACTTCCTTGCTCATGTGCTCCCTCCTTCTGCTCCTCATTTGGACCTTGGGAGCTCAGTCCAGTGCTCCAATGTGGGTCTCTGTCTCTATCTCCATCTATTTCCAGCTGAAGGTTCTATGGTGATACGCAAGATATTCATCAGTGTAGCTATAGGATAGGGCCAGTTGAGGCACCCTCTCCTCAGCTGCTCAAGGAACAAACTGGTGCCATCTCCTTGGACACCTGGGATCCCCTCTAGAGTCAAGTCAACCCTAAAATGGCTCCCTTAATTAAGATATATACTTTCCTGCTCCCATATCCACCCTTCCCTCATCCCAACCATCCCGTTCCCCCAATCTCTCCCCATCCTCCCCCTCTCACTTCTCTCTCCCCTATCCCCACCCCACCCCCACCCTCAAGCTCCCAATTTTTGCCTGGCAATCTTGTCTACTTCCAATATTCAAGAGGATAACTACATGTTTTTCTTTGGGTTCACCATCCTATTTAGCTTCTCTAGGATCATGAATTATAGGCTCAATGTCCTTTATGGCTAGACTCCACTAATGAGTGAGTACATACCATATTCATCTTTTTGGGTCTGGGTTACCTCACTCAGGATAGTGTTTTCTATTTCCATCCATTTGCATGCAAAATTCAAGATGTCATTGTTTTTACCGCTGAGTAGTACTCTAATGTGTATGTATTCCACACTTTCTTTATCCATTCTTCCATTGAGGGGCATCTAGGTTGTTTCCAGGTTCTAGCTATTACAAATAATGCTGCTATGAACATAGTTGAACAAATGCTTTTGTAGTATGAAGAAACTAGACTTTAAAATGCTAATTAACCCAATTAAAAAATGGGGCTCTGAACTGAACAGATAATTCTCAGCTGAAGAAGTTCAAATGGCCAAAGGACACTTAAGGTCATGCTCAACCTCCTTAGCAATCAGGGAAATGCAAATCAAAACAACTTTGAGATACCATCTTACACCTGTCAGAATGGCTAAAATCAAAAACACCAATGATAGTCTTTGCTGGAGAGGATGTAGAGTAAGGGGAACACTCATCCATTGCTGGTGGGAATGCAAACTTGTGCAACTACTTTGGAAATCAGTGTGGCAGTTTCTCAGGAAATTCGGGATCAACCTACCCCAAGATCCAGCAATACCACTCCTGTGAATATACCCAAGAGATGCCCTAAAAAACTTCAGGATATCAAATGCTTCTGGTCTATGTGGTGGGCACCTGTACTCACATGCACATTGCCTACTGTCACATGCACACACACATTATATACATACACACACACACACACACAAACATATATATATATATATATATATATATATATATATATATATATATATATATTCTTATACAGCCTGGGCTACCAAGCAACCAAGACGCTATCACAAAATAGAACAACACACACACACACACAGAGCTTCAGCATAGACATTAAATATAAACAGTCTCATTCAGATAATTTGAAGAGCTTATTTATAGCGTCAGTTTTTAAAATTTAGATTATTGTTGTTTTGAGAAAGTCTCATTATATAACTTAGGCTGGACTGGAATTCTCACTTTAGATTTCTAATACTGAATTAATCCAGATTCAACACTGTGATAGCTCTATATTGGAATATTTTACTAGTAGTCCTAAAAATGGGAAGACAGGAAGGTCTGATTTTGTCCAAAGTTAATACAAGTGAGAAGGAAGCTCTTACGGCTCACACTCCTCTACCTTTCCCTCACCATTTAATCCTGAATCTCTACAGTCTGCCCTGAAGTCATGGAACTATTACGAGTTATATTGTAGATGTGTCCAACTTGCTTTAATAAGAGGCATCTTTATAAAATTTGTATATGTAACGTCTTCCTTTTTAAGGAAGTTTTTGTGGGAGGGGAGTGTTTGCTTTCGGTTTTACCACTAACAGTCCCTTACCTGGTCTATTTTTAGATCTTAACAATGAGTTCCAGGGGGCTAAAGAGATGGCCTAAGGGTTGAGTCCTCTTGCAGAGAACCCAGGTTCAGTTCCCAGTTTATAAACTAGGCTTCACACAGTGGCCTGTAAGTCCATTTCCAGAGGATCTAAAATCCCTTTCTGGTCTGCAAGGGGGTACACACACATAAACACAGCTTGCATTTGTAAACACATGAACACACATATGTAAATAAAAATAGTAAAAGTAACTTTTTAAAGAGAGAAAAGAAGGAGCTGCAGAGAAGCCATGTCTTTTGTTGTTTGTTTCCCTCAGTACTGGGGACCAAACACAGGATCTTGCACACATCAGGTAGCTCTGCAGCTGAACTACATCTCCAGTACCCACTCCCTTTTGTTAAGTTTTATTTTGAGACAGGGTCTTGCTACATTGCCCAGTTGGCCTCAAACTTACTATGCTCCTACTATGGCTTTCCAGGTAACTAGGATTACAGGACTACACCACCATGCCTAATTTAGCCCGGACTGTCTATATATATCTGGGTGGGTGTTTGGTTGGTTGGTTGGTAGGTTTTTCTCAAGATACAGTTTCTCTGTGTAGCTGTGGCTGTCCTGGAACTCACTCTGTAGACTAGGCTTGTTCTTGAATTCAGAGATTCTCTTGCTTCTGCCTCACAAGTGCTGGGATTAAAGGCATGTACTACCACTACCCGGGACTCAAACTGTATTAAGCAATTCTGGCATTCAGATAATTATTACCCTTCCTGTTGTGAACTTTATATAACAAGTAAATATCAATTAAAATTCACTAGAGCAGTAATCAAATGCAACATTGCCATGTAGTAATAATTTACATTTGACTATCTAAAGTTATGTTTAAAGTGAATGCCCAGGCCATCCATCATCTTTCATACTATAAGACACCACTGCTTCATTTCCATCCCCAGTCATGTTTTCCACTGGTCTGGTTCTACTGCTCTACCCTGCACTAATTAAACTGGCTTAATCTGGAGCAGCTGCACCAGTACACAATATCAAAAGCAGAGGCAAAACTGGCCTGGGCACTTCCTTTACTGGCTGTGTTCACAGTTTCTCTCCTGGTTTCTGTGTCTTAAGGGCATAACTTTAGCTTTTATTTCTTGTGTATCTGGTTACCTTTATAACTCATTTGTTATCTTAACAAATATGTATGAAGTACTTCCTGTGTGCCAGATACTATGAGGGTTGCTAAGAATATAGTGGTATATGAAAAATATGACGCTTGTCTTTGGAACTTAACTACTGGAAAAAGGGGCATTAAACAAATAATTATTCAGAAAAAAATTTAAATTTCTTCCAAGTAGAAAACACCCATCCTGAGAATGCACGAAGCATCTAACTTAGTTTGGAGCAGGATGAGCTATGACGGTTACTAAAGAAGGAAAACATCCATGGTGTTTTACGTTGTTCTCTTAAATTGCTAATCTAAATCAACTAGGGAAAAGTTAGGTGGAAAGAATAGGAAAGGGGAAACCTTAAAGTCAGGAAACTGGCACAGTCAAGGAATAGAGAGAAGGCTGGTGAGGCTAGAACAAAAAAGGAGGGGAATAATTCACAAATACGTGGTGAAATCACAAAGGCCAGCTGGTACAAAGTCAAGACTTGATGTTTATTTCTTTGACAAGAAGCCACTGAAGACTTTCCAGACTAGACTGATATTATTAAAAATAACCACCTAGCTTCCCTGTGAAGAAAAGGTTTATTTGTTTTGTATGCCAGAGTCTGTGGGATCCTTGTATCCCTGTGACTGGGTTTAGTTTGTTTTGGCTTCTTTGTCAAAGGCTAGAGCTCTTGACAAAAGGGAAGGTGACAGGAAGGCAATGTGGAGTGCTGGTAAAGCGTATGTAACTATGAATAATTGTGAGTCTTTTGCTAAGTCTACGTTTCTTTATCCTAAGTGTGGAAATAAGAAAAGATACACCTGCCTTGTGGAATTATCATAAAACGTAAGGGCAGCAAACTAAACCCTGGCAATGTAAGCTTCTAATAAGTGCTAGGTACTGCTGCACTCGAGCAATCTTTGAAGGGTTTGCATAGTCCTCTCAGAACCACCTGCCCACTGTGACCCACAGAACAGAACACACTATAGATCACATGGACTACTGGACTCTAGGAATCTCTAGACTCATCAGTTGATGGAGAAACAACATACATATAGTTGAATTTTCTGATTGCATTTGGAGATAGAAAAGAAGATAAGGACCTAGAGAGAGAACTCGGTAATTAAGAGCACTGGCTGCTCTTCCAGAGGATCCTAACTTCAGTTCCCAGCACTCACAGCATCTTACAAACTGACTATAACACTAATTTGAAAGGGTCTGGTACCCTCTTATGGCTTCTTTGGGCATTGCATGCACATGGTATCCAATTATTTTTTTTAAACTATTTTTTTATACAAACAAGCAAACACTGATAGACATAAAATTAAAATAAAAGATGAAGGAATGGTTTGCTGCAATCAAGTTCACTTACCTAATTTGTCAAATATTTACTGTGGTAAGAGGGTTCATGAATAACAAATAATTCCATTTAAAAAGTTAGCAGGGTAGTGGTGTCACATGTCTTTAATCTCCAGCATAAAGTGAGCTTTGTATCTTGTTCTTGTCTGGTATGATAACACCACCTGAATAACTGCCCTTTCTGTTACATAGTCCTCAGATTAAAAGGAAATCTTCAGCTGAATTAGTGTTAGGAAAGAAAGACGACAGCTGGGAAAATGCTGTTATCTAGCTGCTGTGGAATAATAGACCGGAAGGGGCTGCCTCAGATAATTATATTACTTTTTAGGAAGGGTGTGTGTGTGTGTGTGTGTGTGTGTGTGTGTGTGTGCGCGCGCACACACACACACACACACACACACACAGACATGAAAGAGAGAGAGAGAGAGACAAAAGAGGGCCCTGAGTTTCCTTGGAATTTGAGTCACAGGTGGTTATGAACTGCCTGACATGAGTGCTGGAAACCAAATGTGAGTCCTTAGAAACAAGTACTTTTAACCGCTGATCTGTCTCTCCAGTCCCATAGCTATCTTCTGTAAAGCCATCTTCTTAAAGTATTATCATACAGCATCTCAACTAAAACATAAAGTAGTATAGGCATCAATAAGCATAACTCTCTCTTCTCCTCCTCCTCTTCTACCAACAAACCATACCAGCACTTATCAATTACAGTTTAGTTATGTGGATTGTCTTCCCTGCCCCCTTTTTCTGTATTCACTCAGTTTCTTTTAAAACCTATATTCTTTCTTTCATTGTTTTGTGTTAATCTTGCCCAACTTCAAAATGTTATTATACAGAGGATGGTGTCAACTCACCATGTGTATTACCTGGGACTTATTGGAAATTGAGTGTTTTATTCTGGTGGAAATACGTTTATCTAGATTTGGGGATATTAACAATGGGAAATCCAAATTTATTTCATTGCTGTTGAATATTACTTATAATATAAAAGAAATTTAATTCTTGGACATCTTTCATCTCCCACATAGTATGTGCCAAGACCCATTCTTGCTATGTAAGATATGAGCAAAAGGAAAAACCACTTCCCCTATAAGCTAGTAATTGGATACCTGGTACCATTTTACACTCTGCCAGGAACAATCAGACCTGTGTTCAGATTCTAGTGCTCAGATCTAGTGCTGTCTGTGATTTTCAGAAGTTACTCTTACTTTTTAAAATGTTATAATTCACCTATGGTGCGGGAGAATTATCTGTATTCTGTCAATCATGTATTTTAATAAAACGCTGATTGGCCAGGCAGGAAGTATAGGCGGGTCAACCAGACAGGAAGTAGAGGCGGAGTAATGAGAATAGGATAAGGCTAGGGAGGAGAAAGGTTCCTCAAGCACTCCTGCGCAGACCACTGGAGAGGAAACATGTAAGCTGCCCAGCTGGAAAAGGTACTGAGCCATTATGGCTAACATAGATAATGATAATGGATTAATATAAGTTACAAGCACCAATAATAAGCCTGACCTATTGGGCCAATCAGTTTATAATCTTATGGAGTCTTGTGCGTGATTTTCCTTGGGACTTGCTGGCTTATTGGGGTACTGGGACGGACAGAAACCCCCAACAAGCCAGCCCCTCATGCTACACACCTAGGTGGCTCAAAATCTTCCATTGAATTTGCTATAGAAGGAATTTCCTTAGAAGGTGCTCAGGTGTGTATCCCAAAATGCCTTATGAAAATAACTTAAGGAAATATTTCCCCAGGATTTACCCATAGGTATTTTCTAAGCATTTATTTTTACAACTGATATGACTTAATTTCAGTAGCAATTTGTAGTATGAAAGCCAAGAATGCATAGTTCATTTTCTATGAGAATTTATCTCACATTTATAGTTAGAGGGGAAAGGGGATGGTTATTGAAATAAAAAATAATAATTTTTAAGAGGATAGTTGCTACTTTTTGGTATGTTCTATAGCTTTTCTTTTGGGAAGTTGTGTTCACCTTACTTCACAGTGTTTTGATAGTGCTGAATATTACTTGGCTTTGCTTTTCCTACCACTGAATGGTCATATTACCATAGGTTCATGTCAAGAGGTCTACCATTTTCTTTGGATACTGTGATAGCTAATCTTGATTGTCAACTTGGCACACCTACACAGAAGAGGAAACCTCAATTGAAGAATTGTTCCTCTCAGACTGCCCTATGAATGTGTCTGTAGGGTTACTTTTTTAATTGCTAATTGATGTAGAAAGGCCAAGCCCCATGTGGGTAGTGCCATCCTTAGACAAGAGGGCCAGGGCTGTATAAGAAAGGTAGCTGAGATAGAGATGGAGCTGGTAAGCAATGTTCCTCCATTGTTTCTGCTCCAGGTTCCTGCCTTGGCTTTCCTAGACAATGGAATGTAGCCTGTAAGATGAAATAAAACCTTTCTTCCTCAATTTGCTTTTGATCGTGGTGTTTATCACAGCCACAGAAAGCAAACTAGAATAAATACTTTGATAAGCAGTTCATTCAGTGCCATTCTGAGAAATTTATACAGATCTTAGGGGTGAAAATTTATTTATTTTTTTGGATCTCTTATTAAGAAGACAATGGGTACTTGGCAAGATTGGTATTGATGATCTAAGAATATGAAGAATGTGAGATCAAAAGAGAGTAGAATGTGGAGTCCTGAAGACATTATTGCACTTCTCCTTTTTCATTTGCTTTGTTTTGTTGAGACAGGGTCTCATACTGTAGTCTGGGCTGGCACGGAACGCCCTATATAGACCAGGCTGACCCTGAACTCATAATTCACCTCATTCGGCCCCTTAAGTGTTGGGAGGTGTGAGTTACCATATATCTGGCAGCATTTTATTGTTTTCCTTTCTCCTTCCCTCTTCTCTATCTCTCTCTCCTTTTATTTTAAATACAACCATTACATTCTAAAGTTCCCCTTGGATTTAATTGTGTGAACCTTACATCTTTTTTAAGTACAATTCTTTACAACTAAAACCACCCTTTCCATAATACTTTTTTAATTTTTGAAATTATATTTACATAATTCCCTTTTACTCCCTCCAACTTCTCCCATGTATCTACTTCCCTTTGCTCTCATTCAAATACTTGATCTCTTTTTCTTTAATTGTTGTTACACAGACATACACACACACACACACACACATACACACGCGCGCGCACACACACATACACACACACACACTCCTAAATACAATCTGCTCAGTCTGTATAATGTTAAATTATTTTTACATGCCAATGCTCTTATCTATCCTTATTCTAGTCATTTCATTGTATTTGCTAGTATTTCTGGTTCTCCTCCCAACAGACTGGTGGGATTTTATTTCCTTGAGAATTGGACTCAAACATGTTTGGCAGGGGCCCTACCACTGATCTATATCTCTAAACCATTTTTTAAATTTATTTTTGGTGGTGATGAGGTTAGGTTTTTGTTTGTGGGTGAGTTTTTTATTTTGGGGAGAGTTTGAGACAGTGTCTCATTACAATGTAACTATGTAGATGTAGACTTGGCTGGTCTCAAACTCCTAGACTGCCCCCTGTCTCTGCCATCCCAGTGCTGGGATTAAAGGTGTGTGTGACACCCACAGACATTGAAAGTATTCAATGTGTTTAATTTTGTTTAAAGTTTGTTTAATTTTGATACAGAGTCTCACTATATTGCTCAGACTGGCTTTAAACTTGTTATGTAACCTGTGTAGGCCTTGAGTTTGATATCTTCTTGCCTCAACCTCCAAAGTAGCTGGGATTACAGGCCTGTACCACCAGGCCTACCACTTTTTGTCAGCTCTGAATAAAAGCCTTTAGTCCTTAAGAGCTGAAGGATTGATTAGATTCCTTTCTTTCTTCCATAGTGACCAATCCAAGGAGACTGGACAACATGGAGTTAAATCTGTACCAGCTTTGGATGGATAGGTGCTATGGTTTGAATTCTGAAATGTCTGTTGTGGGCTTTTATTTTGGACAACAGTTCTCCATTTATTACCCTATTTTGAAGGCTTCAGGAGGAGTCAATAGGAGATGGGACCTGTCTGGTAGGTAGAAGTCGAAGACTAGGGGAAAGGCCTTTAACAGTTATGCTTGATGCTAGGTTGTGGTTCTGAACTTTGTTTCCTATCTAATACCATGTAAATAAGTAAGCCTTTACACACACCACTATAGCCAGAGCTACTCTGCCTGTCCTGCCTGCCTTGCTATGCTGTAAAGAAATCTCTCAGAAGCCATAAAACAAAGAACTTTCCTTATCTTAGGTTGTTTCTGTTATGTATTTTCTCACAAATGATGGAAAAAGTAGCTAATAAACATGTAACATAAATAAGAAAGTATTTTGAGCCAGTGAGACTTTAAAGATACCTATTATGGCCCATCTTTGACAAATATATATTTTTTTCTAAATTAAAACTTCCTGAAGATTTTAGGTGAAAATTATTTACAACATCTAAAACACTAATGTCTGTATAATGAGACTGTAAAAATATTTAGTTTATTTTATTCTGATTTAGTCATAAGCTATAGTCTAGAGGTAAATAGTATTTCCTGGTTTACCATACAGGCACTAATCTGTTTGAGACTATGACCTCTGATCAAATTCTAGATTCTTTGCTTTATATTATGTGGCAGAACAAAGTCTATAATGACAAGTACTTAAAATTCAGTTAGTATGTCAGCACTCTAACCCTGACCACACAGTTCCTCTTCCACGGGTAAGGCAACATAGGTGTTCCACAGTATCACTGTTGAATCTTGGAGATTGACAGAGCCTTTGAAGGCTAACTATTAGGGAAAATGCCTGGAACCTGAAGAGTTAGTATGTGGTATAGGCAGCTTTAAGCTTCGTGGTCGTGCACATCCACTTTGAACCATAGAGTATTAGAGGCAATGTCATTCATTCATGTTACATAAAAGATATCATCTCAGCCTTGGGATGTGATTTGAGAGTACAGTGCTTCTCAAGTATATATAAGGCCCAGGTTCAATCCCTAGCACCAACATCACCCCCATCCATCTTCATCTCTACTCAAACTAGATTTCAAAATTAATGCATAAAATTTTCACTGGAATTTAGACACATTTAAGTATATGTAGGTCTGGAGAGATAGCTCAGTCGTTACATTAAAGCACTAGCCTCTCTTGCATCAGACGCTGGCTCATATCCCGGCACTCACATGGTGGCTTGTAACCTTTTGTAACTCCAGTTCCAGAGGATCCAATGCCTTCTGGCCTTGACAGGCACTGACGGCATGCACATGGTGTTACAGATATACATGCAGGCAGAACACCTATACATAACATAGAAAATTAAAATAAATGTGTGTAGACAGTATATGAGAACACAAAAATGTAGGTGTTGGAAGATGTCATGTTTAATAATTCTTCTGTGTAGCAGAGGTAACAACTGTTGCATAATCCAAGGACCCTTGGGAAGAAAAGCAGAAAGAGCTAAATCCAAACTAATCTATGCTTTTTTTTCTATTTTTCCTAAATAGTTTTTCAATATACTTTTTGTAATTCAAAATCCAGGGGCTAGAGAGGTGACTCAGCAGTCAAGAATGTGTACTCTTCTTCCAGAAGACCTGAGTTTATTTCCAAGCACCCACATTGGCTATCTAACAACGTGTCTGTGTGTCTGTGTGTCTGTGTGTTTATTTGGTTTTTCAGTCCTCTGGTATTATGTAATGTTTATCTTACCATCACTCTGGAGGCTTAGTTATCCTCGTGGATTGTTGAGGTGGTATCAAGAAAGTTAAGGTTTGCTGGAAAGTAAGTCAGTAGTAAACATTTCCTGTTGTTGCTTGGAGAGGTGTTTACTGATTAGGATATCTGGGGAATCCCTTTTAACATTTTTCTGTTTCCAGGAAGCACAGTTTTATGGGGTTACTGGTTCCTTGCATTTATGCTTTTAACTATCTATTGGAGCTGCTAGTGCCTTTAGTGAGAAGGATGGGTAGATGGATGTTTTAAAGTGATTCACATCTGTATTAGAATCTACATAGGGGAGGAGACATCCCATCGAGTGTACCTGTGTTCCACACTTTTTGCTTGTCCCCCCCTTTCTCCCTTTAGTTCTATTCAGTTTGGCAGGGAACTCTAGATTAAAGAATATCTTGCAAATATAACTAGAATGGTCTGATCATGTCATTATAGACTTCCTATGCTTATTTCATTTTTTCTGAACTCTAATTACCTTATGAAGACTGCAGAAGAAAAGGATTATATGAAAGAGAGAGAACTCTTCTCAAGTCTTAAAGGCTTTTACTTGATATGTAGGGGTGGGAGGGAGTCATAATATTTTAGAGGCAAGAGAATGGCATGTTTGAAGCCTGCACAACATAGCAAGACTTTGTCTTTTAAAAAAAGAAAAGCAGAAAAAGAAAGAAAAAAAATCACAAAAGCATGAAGGGAAATGATTTCTACCAAATGGCAGAAAGTCAGTCTGCTAAATAGCATTGCTCTTATATCTTTAAAGACACATGTTTAGTAATCAAAGAAAACAAGTTTATGATACTTCGCAAAATCTAGCTTTAGCCTTTAAAAGGTTTATTGAAATCATTTTAGGTGTTAATATTTATGCATGACTATTAAGTTAGTAGGACTAAAGACTCCCCGTCAGCCTTCCTATATGGCAGCTCCTCAGCCTGCTGAGTCAATGCATACATCAGAATTTTTCTCCAGTGACATGACCTCAGCTCTGACTTTAAGGCCATAGGAGCAAAACTTCCCTAGTTGACCAAAAAGAAATGAAAAGCACAGGTTGGAATTCCAACCCAGATATATACGTAGTTAGGCATTTATTTGGGTAGCTTTTGAGACCTGCCTGAGATGGGTAGGGAAGATAGAAGTAAGTAGCCTGTGAAGATGATTGCTAGCATAGCTGGTATGCCTGCCCAGTGGGAGCACTTTTTTTTTTTTTTTTGCAACTTTAGAAGCATCTTATACCACAGATTTCTATGAAAGACTTATCTCCTAATTTGGGTTCTTCCTAAAATTTAAGGTACCTTTAAGTAACAGCAATGTATATTTTCTCTTAGCATATTCTGTTGACACGTTGCTTTCTTCAGTGTAACTGCAGTGTAAGCTTTGCCTTGTCTGCCCCCTACTGGAGACCAGTGTCCTCTGGTTCTGGGTGGAAAAATGTTCTCCTTAATAGATTTATTGCTATTGAGTCAATATATTTATGATTTTACTCAATTTTTCCAAAATGATGATAAACACCTCTATGGGTTGCCCATCTGTGGATCATCTTTAGAGCCCAGCTACCTGAAATTTATCATTTGGAACCTACCTCAAAGCAAGTTCGGGTTTCAACTCATTAGTCAGCTCATTACCATCCCCAGCTATATTTCTGCTGTTCTTTCCTTTTTCTCATGTTAGTCTCTGCATCTCTTCAAAATCTTTACAACTGGGTTCAAAGCCCACTTGTCTTGTGAACAACATTCCCACAGTGCCAGCTCTTCTGAATTCCTGTGACTTATCCTTCTTTTACCACACATTTACACGTAAAAGTTGGAATCAGCCTGGCGTGGTGGCACACAACTTTAATCCCAGCAGTCAAGAGGAAGAGGTAGGTAGATCTTTAGGAATTCAAGGTCTATACAGAGTTATAGTCTCACATAGTGACTTCTTGTCTTAAAATAAAAAAAGTTTTTGGATCAGGGCTTGTGAGATGGCTCAGTAGATAAACCTGCTTGCCACACAAGTGTGGTGACATGAATTTGATTCCCTAGCATCTAGGGAGAGGTAGCTAGAGAGAACCAATTCCACAGAATTGTTTTCTGACCTCTACTTACATGGCATATGTGAGCGCATGCAGACACATGCACATGCTAATAATAATAATATAATAATAAATTAACCATTAATAAAATATTTAATTAAAATGTTGGATCAATTTTTCAAATATTATAACTATACCTCTTCAGACAGACAAACTTTGTGAATATGGCATTGTCTCACATTCTTCTGTGTCCCCTGTAGACTTCAGCAGCTCTCAATAAATATATTTTCTATTTAAAGATCAACAAATGGGCTGAGGGAGTAGCTCAGTTGGTAGTGATTGTCTAGCATGCACTAAGTCAAGGGTTTGGTTCCTGGTACCTCTCAAAAGCAGGCATAATAGCTCACCTGTGATCTCAGTACTCTAGAAGTAGAGACAAAAGGGTCAGAAGTTAAAGGTCATCCATCCTCTGCTGCATAGTGATTTGGAGAATAGTTTAAGTATGAATAATATGATAACAATTCATTTCCCACTAGTAAAAGCTAACATAGCAAAGTGCCTCTATCTTAATATTTTAATTTATTTCTGGCCAGAGCTATTAACTGTGTTTGTCTACTATCTAATTAAAAAAAAAAACTTTAGAAAGTTTGAAAAAGTCATGCTGTCAGTTTAGAAATAATTGGTTTTTTAAAAAAAGCAACATCCCTTTCTTGCATTTCTATGTTTGTGTTCCTCTTCTTTTAAATATTTTTCAATTTATAATTTTGTTTAATCCTAATCTTATTCTTCAGATCCATAAAAATTAGCATACTTAATAGTAAAAGAAACTTCTGTTTTCAGTTCCTTTTATAATTTAAATCCTTATGAACACATGATAAATTGTGTAGCAAAGGACTAGCAGCATTCAAACCATAATCAGATTCAGCAGTTGGAGTGCAGCTAGTAGGCAGAGAACTAGCTACAGGTAAGGATAGAGACAGTAGGAATATGCAGCCGCTGGCCCAGGGATGAATGGACCCTACTCCTTCTGCTGAGTCACCTTGCCCAGCCCTAATACATGGGGAGGTGCTTATTCTTACTGCAACTTGATAGGCCATGTTTTGTTGGGAGACTTGCCCTTTCCTAAACAGAAATTGGGAGATGGGAACAAAGGAGGAAGTGGGGAAGGGACCAGGAAGAGTAGAGGAGTGGAAACTGCAACCAGGATATAAACAAACAAATTTATTAATAAAAATCAGAGTTAAGTTTTACATCAAAGTTTAGAGAACAGATGAGAATTTAGCTCAATGATAGGGCATGTGCTTAGCATGTGTGAGACCCTGGGCTAATTCTCAACACACCAAAAAGAAAATAAACAAAGTTTAGAGAGCAAAAAAATGTGGCTATTGGTGCAAGAAAAGATAATTCAAAATATTTAACTTAAATATGGCACAGTCAGCCATTTTGACTAGGCAGGAACAAGATCTAGAAGTCCCCTGTTGTGCCAAACATTTACCTGCCTGTTTGATTTTGAATATTCAGAGGGGCCACCATTCATCACACACAAATGTTTCAGCATTTTAACAATTAATTCATCTGTACCACTGTGTCCTGGCTGAAAAATAAGTTGTATAACCATACTAAGAGCTTGGGCTACAATAAACAAAGTGGACCAAGTGTGGAGTGTCCAAGGAATGGGATCTAGAATGTCACTTCAGTGAAAGGAAGCAGAATCTGGATAGAGTCTTAGACCAACTCTCAAAGTACCTGGAGCATCCCAGACAGAAAACTAACTCTGATGCTCACT
Source organism: Myodes glareolus (assembly GCF_982192425.1). Classification (NCBI taxonomy): domain Eukaryota; kingdom Metazoa; phylum Chordata; class Mammalia; order Rodentia; family Cricetidae; genus Myodes; species Myodes glareolus. The sequence continues at coordinate 46,035,052 of NC_142034.1, read as the reverse complement.
CTTCCATTACTTTGAACAGAGTATCTCACTTTTGTGAGACAGTTTCATCATCTGAAAAATGAGGTTCTGATCAGACTTACAAAGCTTTGGTTCCAGGGTGGTTCAAACAAGGTAAGAGTCATGAAAGAACTTTCAATTTTAGAGAATGAGATATTGGCACAGAAGCAGACTTCTGTCTTATAAATTCGACTGCGTGCTCTCTGCCCTTATTTGAACACTACTCATGGATGGATAAGCCAAGTATATGACTAGTAATTTAATAGGAATAAAGTACATAATATAGGGAAATAAGTCTAAGGTTTATTCAGTTTACCTTTTCGTGGTTACTTCCTCTAGTATCTTTTGCTTTGTTTTGTTTTGTTTTGTTTTGTTTTATCGAGACGGGGTTTCTCTGTGTAGCTCTGCCTGTCCTGGAACTCACTCTGTAGACCAGACTGGCCTTGAACTCACAGAGATCCACCTGTCTCTGCCTCCCAAGTGCTGAGTTTAAAGACATGTGCCACCACTGCCCAGGTGATGTGTTACATTTTCTTTCTTTATTCATTCATTTATTCTTCTCTCATACGTTACATCCTAACTTCAGTTTCCCCTCCCTTCTATCCTCCCAGGCTCTCTCTTTCAACATCCCTCCCCCAGATCCCCTCTTCCTCTGTTTCCCTTGTTACTTAGCCTCTCGGGGTCTATGGATTGTAGCATGATAATCATTTACAGATAATACCACTTATAAGTGAGTACATACCGTGTTTATCTTTCTAGGTCTGTTTCCTAGGTTATTTTAACTTCCATCTATTTGCCTGCAAATTTCAATGTTGTTATTTTTTAGCAGCTGAATAATACTCCAATGTGTAAATGTACCTCATTTTCTTTATCCATTCTTCAGTTGAGGGACATCTAGGTTGTTTTCAGTTTTGGGCTATTACAAATAAAGCTTCTAAGAACATAGTTGAGCAAGTGTCCTTGTGATAGAATGGCGCTTCCTTTTGGTATATGCCCAGGAATGGTATAGCTGGGTCTTGAGGTAGACTGGTTCCCAGTTTTCTGAAAAACCACCATATTGATTTCTAGATGACTGTACAAGTTTGCACTTTCACCAGCAATGAAGGAATGTTGCCTTTACTCCACATCCTTGCCATCTTGAGCTGTCATTGTGTTTTTGATGTTAGCCATTCTGACAGGTGTAAGATGAAGTCTCAGAATCATTTTGATTTGCATTTCCTTGATGGCTAAGGATGCTGAACATTTCTTCAAGTGTTTCTCAGCCATTTGAGATTCCTCTGTTGAGAATTCTCTGTTTAGCTCTGAACCCCATTTTTTAATTGGATTATTTGGTTTGTTTCTGTCTAGTTTCTTAAGATCGTTATATATTTTGGATATTAGTCCTCTGTTAGATGTGGAATTGGTGAAAAATTTTCCCATTGTGTAGGCTGCCATTTTGTCCCATTGATGGTATCCTTTGCCAAGCTTTCCATTTCATGAGGTCCCATTTTATTGTCGATCTTAGATCCTGTGCTATTGGTGTTCTATTCAGGAAGTTGTCTCCTATGCCAATTCATTCAAGGCTATTCCCCCACTTTCTCTTCTATCAGGTTCAGTATCTGATTTTATGTTGAGTTCTTTGATTCACTTGGACTTGAGTTTTGTGAAGAGTAATAGATATGAATCTATTTGCATTCTTGTACATGCCAGCATCCTGTTAAACCAGCACCATTTGTTGAAGATACTTTATTTTTTTTTCCATTGTATATTTCTGGCTTCCTTATCAAATATCAGGTATCCATGGGTGTGTGGATTTACAATTGAGTCTTTGATTTAATTCCTTTGATCAACCTATCTGCTTTTATAGCAATATAATGCAGTTTTTATTACTATAGCTTTGTAGTACAGCTTAAAATCAAGGATAATGTTACCTCCGGAAGTTCTTTATTGTACAGGATTGTTTTGGCTATCCTTTTTTTTCCATATGAAGTTGAATATTGTTCTTTCAAGGTCTGTTTAAAACCAAGAAACTCAGCTGTGAAAATGGCTCATCGGGTTAAAGCATTTGCTACGCAAGCCTGACCAGCTGGGTTAGATCTGCAGGAGCCACGGTGTTGCACAGGGCTATCTCTGAGCCACACTTGTTGCCATCCATCTTCAGGTGTCCTGTTGGACCTGCTCACACAGATCTCAGCAGTGCTTGTTGACTGCTGGATTCTCTCACAGGAGAAGCATGGAGGATCATGGAATCCTCACGCGAGTACTCAACCACCCCTCCCAACTAGTTGTATCCGATTCTTCCCTAAATGTACATAAGTCTCAGGAAAAGTCAGATGGAGAAGGAACAGGGGAGGGGTCTCTATCTACAAAGCCATGAGGGAATCATCATCCATGCTGAGTACAGATCTTCCAGGGTGGCTACTTTAAGGTTACCCATAATCTCCCATCCATTGCTCTGTAAGTGAAGTTAATAAACTATTGATTTTGCACATTGAACTTTAATAGGAGTCATGCCTCAGATTGTTGTTGGGACTGTAGGAGGATGGGGTAGACTTTTTTATGTTTTTTATATTTGGGTAAGGAATTTTAGCAACACTCATAAATGTGAAAGGAAATAATTGACTCACAAAGTTGTCCTCATACCCAAACTGTGATACACATATACACCCCCATAATAATATTTTTAAAAATTAAAAAATAAATTCAAGAATCTCTGATAATAGAAAAGACAATATTACAAGTGCACAGTAAGAACCATAAATGGATGAATTAAGCTATATACAGTAAGTAATCTTTAAGTAGAATAAGGATTACAGACAGAAGACATCCAGTGACAACTCCACATAGAAGCTCAGGCTTTTCCTCTGAGCATTGACTGGACTATGTCTCTTCAAAAGTTCTTGACTAAGGACATTTTATTTTTCAGAATTTTATCTGTTTTATCAGAATTTAAATCAAGCTTTCTTGTCTCTGAGGAAGCAGCTTATTTGGTTGTTTTGGTTTTACAGTACCAGTGTTGGACATGTTAGGCAAGCATTCTACCGCTGGTATGTCCCCAGCCTCCTTCCCACCTGCCTCTTTTAGACAGCCTCTAATTATGTAGCTCAGGCTAACCTAGAATTAGGATCCTCTTGCCTCTGCCTCCCAGGTACTGGGATTATAGGCTTGTGTCAGTGTGCCAGTATATATTTTATAATAGTTTATGAAAAATACTTAGACTACACAGATTTCAACAGTTAAGAGGAAGGACTGCTTTTACAGAAGGCCTGAGTTCCATCCTCAGCTCCCACATCAGGCAGTTCACAGCCACCTGCTCACTCCAACTCCCAGGGATTAACACCTTTTAGCCTCCACACTCATATGCACTCATAAACATAATCTAAAACAGAAACAAAACCCTTGAAAATGGTGGGTTTTCACAGAAATTTCCTATTGCTTCAAATGATAGGAAAGAAAGTTTTATTTAGGTTTTCTTTTAACCCTGTCATAATAAGAGTATGATATGACTTTAATTTCAATTGCAGTTGTTGCATACTTCATCTAACTTATTATTACTTTACTGCTTGTTATGTTTCTATAAAGTATGATTAAGTTGAATTTATGTTTTGGCTCCTGATTCCAGCCAGCATCATAAATTCTTTCCTTGTTTTCTTTCCTGTTCCTTTGCCTACATGTTCAACTAGCTAGTCACCAGAATTGTTGGAGGTGCTTAGCAATGACTGTGGATTCTTGCTGCTTCCTCCCTGAGAAAGAGAAATCCAATTCCTCTCCCCTCTAGGCTGTCCTTTACTGCATCAAGAAAGTGTGACATAAGTGACACTATTGCTAGCTCCAAGCCCAGCCATTTAGAGCCTTGAACTGCCATGTAAGAAGCCAACCCTGAAACTACTCTCCTTGAGGAGGCCCAAGCCATATTAGAAGTCACATTAGGCACTGCAATGGACATCTGCAGTGGATCCCAGCTTTATAGCCACCCAGGTTAAGACTACAGTCATGAGAGTAAAGCTGCTTAGGTCTATCGTTTGTGCCCATCTGCTGTACAACAGCACCGAGTGAACATCTAGCTAAGTATTCCTTGAATTCATTTCTTACAAAGCAATTAATAACCCACGCCACTGGCTTCATCCCCATTTTCTTTGCTTTTAGAAATAGTCTAAGCCTTCTCTAACAAGTAAATCAAATGCTATAAATAGTATTTGTATTAGGAGAGTTTTTTAGAGATATAGAACCAACAAATTTTACACACACAAGCATGTGCACGGACACATTCTGGAGTAGTACAGGACCGGGCTCTCGAAACAAGTGAGAAAGGTTAGCAGTTCCAATGCAGTGCTGAAAGCCTGGAAGCTCCCTGAGAGCTATATTGAGTCCATACTGAAGGACTGGAGAAAGTGGAGCTTGTTGTCAGTAGGTGGCAGCAAATAGAAAGGAGCTTGCAGACCTTCACTTGCTGCTGTCCTCTAGCTTCCTTTACTGAGTTGTCATTTGGAAGGTGTTGCCCCCTTTAAGAGTGGATCTCTGCCCCCTCCCACTTGCTCACCTTCCCACATATTAGACCTTTCTGAAACGCCCCCAGCCCCATCCCCTCCACACAGATGCATTTCACCCGCTTAGAAATCCTTAAATCCAACCATGACGACATCAAACACAGCTTTCGCAGTGCTTTTACACCCTCCTCCTTTCACAAACCAGAGACACAGTACTATCGTCAGTTTCAAAGTGCACATTTCCTTTTAGAAAGACACAAGTATGTGGCTTTTTTTTTCCTGATATCACACACACACACACACACACACACACACACACACACACACACACACACACACTATTAGTTTATTGCCAAGGGCAGAGACAACTGATAATCTCTGTCACATTGAGTTAATGTATAATTCAGTTTTTTGGCTATAGAATTGCCATGTTAGGATACCTAGCGTTACAGACCCATAGCAGCAATACTGCTTGATAGCCTTGACCTCTAATATCTGCCTTTGTCTCAGAAATCCACAGCTACTCAGTGTTCCCCAAGCTTACTAAATTGTTTTGCTTTTCTTTTTTTGTTCTTTGTGCCTCTGCCTGAAGTAAATTAGCTCTTACCACTTAACACACTTAACAACAGCCCACTAGTTCAAGCCCAACCTAAAAGTTAACTTAAGTAAAGAATTTTCCAATCCTGGTTATTTCTTCCTCTGTGCATATATATCCTGTGCGCATGTGCACACACACACACACACACACACACAAACTAGACAACTGCTCTAGCCCAAGTGAGGCAATTTACATTTTTAACGGAACCTTCTCCCTGAGTTACAATGTGAACTATCCAAGGATAAGGACCAAATTTGTTTACTGGTTAGAACATAAGACTTTAAGTAGTTAGTTGATATTGAATGAATGAATACACAATGAAAACAAGTGAATTGTCTGCTTAGCCAAAAGGAAAACCTAAGTGTTACTTCCAGACCTTAGGGCACAGGTCACCTCCTGAAAAAAATCAACAGCAACAACAAAATTCTTTTATCTTGTGAAAGCTAAAATGTTACTAACACATAGTTTTTATTTGCTGAAAATGCATAGGCAGTTGGTTTCAAGTGTTCATCTGTAACAAATTTAACCAGTTATCCACTCCAGTCCCATCTGTACATAGGACATTGTGCTAAATAGATGAGATTAGGCATGGTCCTTGACCTTAAAAAAAACTTACATAATTACACAAATAAAATCTATGAATTCCTCAGTAAAAATACATGAGGTGAAGCTATATGTAATAAGTAATATATATGAATCTAGTGAAAATGATGTTTTGTTTTTATAGAGCAAGTGCCTGGGATGTCCTAGGCCCTAGGCCTGATCTCTACATTCTTAAAAATCAGACAAATGCTTATTGGAAATAATACATACATTGTAATGAAATTTGAAACCATTTAACAGTCAAAGTAAATGATACATTAAGAATATAGGCATGAACCAACAAGATGGCTCAATGGAAAAAGGAGCTTACCTCCAAGACTGATTACCCGATGGTTGGATGTGCTGACCCATACCTGTGATCTCAGCACTTGAGATTGGCTGAAGAAGGAAGAGTTCTGTGACTTCTAGGCCACCCTGAACTATAGAGTGAGAAGAAAAAGAATGGGTAGATGGATGGGCAGAATGAATGGATAGATGATAAAACAAGTAGAGAAAAATGTTAATGATAAATCTAAATTGTGGATATACAGGTTTATTATATGACATTTCAACTTTCCTATGTATTGAAATGTCCTTACAATAAAATTGAATGGAAAATAAGAATATTATAAGCATTAGCAGAATAGTTGCATCATGAAGTAAGACAGAAATCAGAAATAAATAAGGAAACAAGATATTGGATACTAGTCTAGGTTTTAAGTAGACTAGTGTTCATTTTACTACTTTACTTCATTACTTAAATATGCTAACGTATTTTATTTAATAAAAATGAGAGAAATACATCAAAATTTGAGAGATATCTAAGTAGTGCTACTAATAATGAAGAAGTATTTATTAAATTATATCCCAATAACTCTTTTCTATTTATTAAATTCTTTGGGCACATTGTGTGTCTGTGTGTGCATGTGCATACACATGTGTGCTCATGCACATTTACATTCAAGTCCATGTATCCTTGTGTGTGTGTGTGGTGGGCAGTGTTTGATGTAGGAATCCTCTGTTATCACTTTTCCACTTTCTTTTGAGATTGGGTTCCTGGTGAACCTGAAGCTTACTGGTTTGCTACACCGGCTAGCAAGGTCTGAAGACTCAGCCGCCTCTGCCTCCTGAGCGCTGGGATAAAGGGTGCATGTGTCACACCAGACCCTTCATTTTCATTTTTGTAAGATTTCCAGGTTCTGTGTATTTTCCCATTCAGTTCTTTTCCATTTTAACACCTTTCTTTCTAAGTTCCTAAAGATAGTATCTCCTGATCCTAAAGCCTATTCTACAGCAATGGTTACTGCACTAGGACTCCCTGTATCCTCCTTCTAGGAATAGAATCTCTGCAGTGTTTTTTCTTTAGCATAAGCAATGGCAATGATTAAATGAAAATCAATATTAAGAATAACATAGGAATAAAAGTTAAGAGTTGGCCATGGAGCAGAATCAACTAAGCAGGCCTCATAGGGACTCACAGAAACTGAAGCTACAAACACAGACCCTGTATGTGTCTGAGCTAGGTCCTCTGCATATACCTTATGGCTGTGTAGCTTAGTGTTCTTGGGGGACTCCTAACAGTGGGAGTGGGGGAGGAGCTCTGACTCTTTTACCTAACTTGGAACCCTTTTCCTCCTACTGGTTGCCACATCCAGCCATGGGCTTGTGCCCAGTCTTATTCTATCTTGTTAGGACACGTTCAGTGAATATCCCTTGGGCGACCTGCTCTTCTTTTGGGGGGGAAACAGAGGGGAAGTTGATCTGGGGAAGGGGGGAAATGGGGGAGGGACTGAGAGGAGTGGAGAGATAGGAAATGTGGCATGTAATGTATGAGAGAAGAATAAAAGTTGAGAGAGAGAGAGTTGGCCTTGGATACCCAGGAATGAGGGTGGAATGATGGTAAACGGTAAATGGAGACAGCTGCATAAACTACAAGTGTGGGTGCAAACAGTGTGGCAAACAGTGCACACATCAGTTAAGATTATTTTTCTCTCCGGGTGGTGGTAGGGCACACCTTTAATCCCAGCACTCAGGAAGCAGAGGTGGGTGGATCTCTGTGAGTACGAAGCCAGCCTGTCTACAGTGTGAATACAGTACAGTCAAAGCTATATACAGAGAAACCCTGTCAAAAAAAAAGAAAAGAAAAGAAAAAAGAATATTTTTCTTACTGCTTCTGTGTTTCACAAGCCAGGCAAAAGTGATGACAGAACAAATACTAAAATCAAGAAGCAAATGTAAAGAAAAAATCTTTATAGCATCAGTAATTCTATCATCTTTTCTCACTTTTTCATCATCAGTATCCTTGCCTCTCTGAATATCTGTATATTATAGTAATATGACTTGAAGCACGATTAATAAAAACTCAGAAACAGATATTGGGGTTCGGCCAGGCAGTGGTGGCGCACGCCTTTAATCCCAGCACTCCGGAGGCAGAGGCAGGCAGATCTCTATGAGTTCAAGGCCTGTCTGGTCTACAAGAGCTAGTTCCAGGACAGGCTCCAAAGCTACAGAGAAACCCTGTCTCAAAAAAACAAAAACAAAACAAAACAAAAAACAGATATTGGGGTTCAATCTGAAGACTGAAAAGCAAAACAGCCAGTCATAGGCTATTACCTCTACCTCAGTCTGAAATGGTGATCCTGCCTCCAGGAATCTCAAAATGAGACTGTCTGAGAGCTGTCTCCTCCTGTTTTATATTCCTCCCTAGAACTGGAACTAAAGGCATGTACCACTGGAATTAAAGGCATTCCCTGCCTGGTTTCTGTGGCAACTAGTGTAGCTACTAGGATTAAAGGTGTGTGTTACTACTGCTGCCTGGTCTATAAGGCTGACCAGTGGGGCTGTTTTACTCTCTGATCTTTAGGCAAGCTTTATTTATTAAAATACAAATGAAATGCCACTACAATAATTAATTCCTAATGTAAGCCAGGCATAGGTAAATGATAGTTTCCAGTCAGGCAGAAGGGAATATTCTTGTGGTTTTAATTGTAACATCACACTATGAGTTTCCTTGGGCAACTTATTTTCTTTTTGTGAATTTTGTTTTCTTAAAATAAAAGTTATTAAATTTTCATAAGTTAAGATCCAATTATGTTATATACTACTGAGAATAGTACAGTTTTACTATTATGCAGTGTATTTACTGTGTGTATGTGTGTGCTTATGAATGTGTGCCACAGCACACATCTGGAAAAGAAGCGACAATGCTGGCATCAGTTCTCTCCTTCTACCATCTCATGCTGTCAGGCTTAAGAGGAAGGCACTTGGGACTGGAGAGATGGCTCAGAGGTCAAGAGCACTGACTGCTCCTCCAGAGGTCCTGAGTTCAATTCCCAGCAACCACATGGTGGCTCACAGCCATCTATAGTGAGATCTGGTGCCCTTTTCTGGCATGCAGGCATACACGGAAGGAATGTTGTATACATAATAAATAAATAAATAAATCAAGAAAAGAAAAAAGAAAAAAAGAGGAAGGCACTTTACCTACTAACCCATCTCACCAGTCCTAATTCCATGTGTCTAATTATATTTATTTATCTTGTCACATGTTCTAATCCATGATTAATATACTCCTATCAATCCTTTGAATTTTTACTTTTATTGAAAACAAATTTTTTCATGCAATATTTTCTGATTACAGTTTTCTCTCCCCCTATTCCTCCCAGTTTCTCTCCACCCCACCCATTTATATCCACACCCCTTCTATCTCTTATTAGAAAACAAGCATCTACGGAATAATAATAAAATAAAATACATCAAAAACAAACAAATTGGAATATGGCAAAACAACCAAACAAGACAAAGAACCAAAGAAAAAGCATAAGAAATGCGTATAGATGAAGAGACACACATCCACACACACAGAAGTTCCTTAGGTACTTAAAATAGGGAACTATAATACATAACCTAAAGGACCTGCAGAGAGAGAGAGAGAGAGAGAGAGAGAGAATATGCCCTGATTTAACATTACAAGACAGAGTTGGGTTTGTTTTGTGTTGATCATTTACTGTTGGGGTCTATTACCAGTAAGAGTGATTTGCTTTCTTAGAGAGATTCCCTTAGAGAAAATTAATTTTTTTTATTTCCAAGTGGCTATCAATTGAAGATAGTTTCTGGGTTAGGGTGGAGTCATGTGTCTGTTTCTCTGTTCAGCTCTAGGATCCCATCTGGTATAGATCCCAGCAGGCCCTGCGCATGCTGCCACACACTCTGTGAGTTCATATGTGAGCCAGCACTGCTATTATCTCTATTATAGAAGGTTTTGATTCCTTAGTGTTCTCCATCTTCGTTAAGAATCAGTAAGGCTAGGTATTGTGGCACACCTTGATCCCAGCACTCAGGAGACAGAGGCAGGCAGATCTCTGTGAGTTCAAGGCCAGCCTGGTCTAAGAGTGAGTTCAAGGACAGCCAGGGCTACACAGATAAACCCTGTCTCAAAAAATAAAACCAAATCAAAACAACAACAACAACAAAATGATAATATATTTAAGTGTCATACACAGTGCCTGGAACATTGTAAGTGCTCAGTAATTGAGTAACCATTGTGTTGATGGCACTGGTGGTTTTCCATAAGTACTTGGAAGGTTTGCTCATTGTTTAGATTGTTCTTTGTGGATCAGAATCATTAGGCAATTTTGATAATGTTTATTGGTGGTAATATGATGAGTGCTTATTTTAAAGTGACATAACAATACAGAACATATTTGGTTGGTGTTCAGAGGTAATTATTTTAATGAGTAGCACTTTGTTTTCAGTAAAATTTATTTATAAACTGTTACTGATACTTCTTCCCAAAATAAATTTTAATGTTATCAATCTCTTCATTTAGTACAAATCATCTTTTGTGAAGAAAATTAATTTAGATGCAGATCAACATGAATAACATATCTCTGCATTTAAAAATTAGTTAAATGCCATTAGTTATGAGACCATTTTAATTTTTTGTAATTTCTGTTTATACAGGAGGCCGACAGTGGGGAGGAGGAATGCCGGTCGCAGCCCAGAAGGTATGTTTGTTTGTCTCATCATATGTCATTTATGTAGTTGTGTCTTTTTTCTAAATCTTTATGAATCTTGCTGAATTAGTTTGTCCTGGTTTTACAAGATGTTCCACTGATACTTAAAAAAATGAACTGCTGTTTTGTGTAGTGACTCCTACCTGTAAATCTCAGCACTCAAGAGTCTGAAACAAGATAATGGGTGAGAGGCCAGCCTAGGCTACTTAGCCAGTCTCTGTCTCAAAAGCAAACAAACAGGGCTGGAGAGATTGACTCAGCAGTTAAGAGTGCTTGTTGTTCTTCCAGACGACCCAAGTTCAATTTCTACCACCCATGGGACAGCTCACAACTACCAGGGCATCTAAGGCTTTTTACTATTCTCTGTGGGCACCTACACATATGTGGTTCACATGCACATACCCATACACCAACAAATCATTTTTAAAAAGTCTAGATATGGGCATGAGAGAAGACTTTGTGGTTAAGAGCATTGACCACTCTTGCAGAGGATCCAGGTTTAATTCACAGAACCCACACAATGGCTCACAACTGTCTATAACTCCAGTCCCAAAGAATCCAACTCCCATTCTGGCCTCTGAGTACACCGGCCACTCACATGATGCACAGACATACATGTAGACAAAACCCATACACAATTAAAAATTTTAAATTTAAAAAATTACTTTTTAAAACTAGATAAATACTATTTTAAAAATGAATAAATGGAACTGCTTTAAGAATCTAGTTACTAACTCAGAAAGATTTCAAATGGTTGATTGTTTTTCAGTGATATGGAAGGCTAGTTTGGGCAGTTTTCACCAAGTCTCTTGGGGACTGGAGATGTAGCTAAGTTGATAGACTACTTGCCTAGCATGCTCAAAATCCTGGATTTGATTCATTCCCTGGCACTGTATAAGCCAGGCATTGGTAGTCTACATCAACAATTGAAGCACTTAGGAAGTAGAGGTGAAATAATCAGAAGTTCAGGGTCATACTTGGCTAAATAGCTGGTCTGAGGCTAGCCTATGCCACATAGGGAACATCTGTGCTGCAAAGTTCTAGCCATTTACGTGTTTACGTCCTCTAAAGTCAATCAGATGATGAGCCATTCTGAGTGACACATACAGTGGAACAATAAGCATGCTTATTATAAAGACACTAACCAGATAAAGTGAGTCTTATTTAGCCATAAAGAATAAAATTATGTCACTTATAGAACAAAATGCATGAACTGGAAATCTTCATGTTAAGTCAAATAAGCTTGATGTAGAAAGACTGTCTCATGTTGTATATGTGTGGAATCTGGATTTTAAAAATAAAACTAATTAAAGTAGAAGGAAGCGTGTTTGAGAAGAGGAAGGGAACAAATAGGAGTGTGGGACAGGGACGAAAGAAATATGATCAAAGAAAGTTATTTACATGTATGAACTATAATAATGAAACCAGTTGTCTTGTACAATTTTTATTTTAGCATACACTAATGATAACTTATGCTGGAGAGGATGTGGAATAAGGGAATACTCCTCCATTGCTGGTGGGAATGCAAGCTTGTACAGCCACTTTGGAAATCAGTATGGAGACTTCTCAGAAAATTGGGAATCAACCTACTTCAAGACCCAGAAATACCACTCATGGGCATATATCCAAAGGATGTTCAATCATACTACAAGGATATTTGTTCATTAGAATTTTAAAAATAATCCAAAACATTCTTAATATTTCCTCATAGATCCAATCTAAAGATTTAATTATCTCTGGGTATTAACTTGAGATTACTCAGACTTTACATATTGTCTTGGAATTCATGAGAGTAGTTTTTCTTTCAAAAGAATTACATAATTATGAAACAGTAAAACTTAAATATTGTATTTACAGCACTGAACTGTCAAGCCATGAAAAGCCATAAAGACCTGTTTTAAAGTTATTAGTAATTAATTTGTTAATATGATAACATGAAAAGGATACTTGCACAGATATGATATTAAAGAAAAACCTTGTGGTCCCATTTAAAAATAATTTCCAGTCTAATTTCTTATCTTCAGTGTATTTGCCAGTCTGTTTTTAAGTTTTTATCTAACTCAAAGTGAAGAAACTTTGTTCCTTACAGTTAAATGCTCCTTATAAAAGTTAAGTTTTGTGTCTTTGGCTACTGAAGATCACTCTGGCATTCTCTATCAGTTACCATAAAGCAAACCAGCCTTGAGTGTTTTCATTTGACATACCTCAGCTCATCAGTCTGGTGACTCAAATGTGGTTTGTAGTAGGAAGCTAAATAGTAAATTCCCTTGCTAGTAGAATAAAGGAAGTTCCAAACTACTTATTTTTATTTTAATTTTTAAGACTTATTTTATTTTATGTGTTTAAATTTTTTTGCATGTATGTAGGTGTACCGGGTGTGCGACTGGTACCCCATGGAAATCAGAAGTACCCTGTGGAAGTCAAAAGAAGGCATTGGATCCATTCAAACTAGAGTTACATTTGATTGTAAACTATCATGTGGGTGTTGGGAATTGAGCCCTAGTCCCTTGCAAGAGCAACAAGTGCTCTTAACCACTGCTTCATCTCTCCTGCCCCAAATTATTTTTAATGCATCAGTAATATATTTTAACTAAATGTATGTGTTAAGAAATCCATGAGTTAAACATAATCTTTCAATGTGGGTATACAAAACTAGTTGCCTATAAAACACCATGGTCAGACCAGGAATGTAGCTCAGTTGGTATTTAGTTGGTACAGTGCTTGCCTAGCATGCACAAAGCTTTGGTTTGGTTACCAGCACCACATAAAATGGGTGTGGTGGCACACACCTGTATTCCCAGCATGGGAACTCACTCTTCTTTTCTTTTTGACAATGTCTTACAATGTGGACTTGATGTTCCAGGAACTTGTATAGATTCACCTGCTCTGCCCCCAGATACTGGGATGAAAGGCATGGCACTAGCCATGTCTGGCTAGATATTTTTTTTATTGTTAATTTTTTCTTTTCCTTTTTTCTTTTCTTTTTTTCTTTTATTAATAGCCTTAAATTCACAAAGATCTGCCTACCTCTGCCTCACAGAGTGCTATAAATTTACTTTGTAGATGTAGCCCATTGGTAGAGTACTTGTTTACAATGCTAGAGCTAGGCCTACATGTTCCACCATCATCAGTTCTACAGTCCAAAATCTCATCCAAATAACATCAAAATCAGGGCTGTAGATATGACTGTGTGATTAAGAGCATTTGTTGCTGCTCTTCTAGAGAACTCAAATTTACTTCCCAGCACCCACATCAGGTAGATGACAACTGCCAACAACTCCAGCTACAGGGAGATCTAGAGCCATCTTCTTGGCCCCGTAGACAACTGCACTCATACACACATTCTCCCACACAGACACACGCACATGACACAATTTGAGATTAAAAGACTATCTAAATAACATCAAAACCAGATGTGAGTGAGAACGTATAATTCATTTTGAATTCAAATTCACCTCCATCAGTGATTTTCTAAAACAAGATAAACTATAGACTTTGAAAATATAATGGTTGCAGGCAAAGTGTACATAGACACCTTTCTAAAAGGACAATCAGAAGGAAGTTAGGAGTAACAAGTCCTTGGAATATCCAGAACAGCAAGTCAAATTCCATTAGATCTTCCTATCTGTCTGCCAGTCTGTCTTTTTTCTACACAGGTTTTACTGTGTCGCCCTGTCTGGCCTAGAACTCATATATCTACCTGTCTCTACCTCCTGGATGCTGAGACTAAAGGCATATACCACCAGACCTAAAAGCTAAACCTTTCTCTTTTTCATTCATTTTTTTTTGTATGTTTATTTTTTGATTCAAGGCTTCACTGTGTAGCCCTGGCTGACCTGAAACTCACTTTGTAGACCAGTATGATCTTGAACTTATGTCTGCCTTTCAGAGTGCTTTGGATTTCTTTTTTTCTTTTTTGATTTCATATATGTGTACTATATTTACATCATTTTCCCGCTTCCTTCTCCTCTTTCCCAGGAACACCTCCCCCCCCTCCACCCGAAATTCATGGTCTCTTTTCCTATTATTGTTACATATATATAACTTGGTGTATCCATTTAATGTTTCTTGTATGTATATGATTTTAGGGCTAGCCACTTAGTAGTGAATAACCAAATAGGTGGCTCGTCTCTGGAGAAGACTAATTCTCCCTCTTTCAGCAATCATTAATAGCCTATAACTCTTCATCTAGTGGCGAGGCCTAGTGTGGTTCCCCCAACTACATTGGTATGTCAACTATGATATTGTCATGATCAATATGTCTTCTTTAGGCAGCCATATTGTTGATAATTCATGGGTACAGCTTCCCTGTCACATATAGAAGACACAGTCTCACAGGAGCTTCCTTGTCCTCTGACTCTTGTAGTCTTTCCACCTCTTCTGATATGGTCCCTGAGCCTTAGGTGTAGAGATTGTGCTGTAGATGTATCTATTGAAGCTGGGTACTCCATGGTCTTGTGTTCTGCATTTTGATCAGCTGTAGCTTTCTGTAATAGTCTCTGTCTGCTTCAAAAAGAAGTTCCTTTGATGAGGGGTGAAAGCTACACTTATCTGTGGGCATAAGGATAATTGTTTAGAATGCAGTTAGGAATTGTACTGGTTTAATAAAGTGGCAGTAGTAAATTCTCCTCTAAGGTCTAAGACCTCACTAGCCATAGGCAATTGACTGGGTGTTTCCAGTACCAAGCAAGAGTCCCCTACTATTGAGTGGGCTTTACGTCCTATTAGACAATTATGGCTGCCACCAAGATATAAGTGCCAGTATTACATCTTTAGGGACATTTTAATGTGCTCATCATTGCTGTGGTTTATAGTATTATAGCCAGATAGGATTCCTGATTGCTTTCTTTTCTTGGCAACTCACATATCACCTTCTAGTACTATAAAAACTAGTACTCAGGGAGGAGGATTTTGTGTTATATCCAGATCCATTCCTTTGAGTCATGTTTGTGAAACTTACCTTCAACTTCTAGAAGATGGCCAAAAACAACAGCAATAGCCTGTGGTGTTTTGAGGGTTTCTTGAACTCCCCTAACCAGCAACGTGAAAGGAAGTTTCTCATACCTAATATTGGGGGCTCTTGGGGGGAAGCATTATAACCCCAAGTTGCATGATTTCATTCAATCCATATACTCCAATCATTGCGTTCAATTTTCTGTTGTATTTAGTCCCAGGTGTAAGTAACTATGCTGGCAAATAATCCCTTCTCTATTTTGACTTCTGTTGAAATCCATAAAGATATTAACCTTCAAATCAGTAATGTTTGTCACACCCCTGATAGTATTATATTTTGTTTGCGTATGTATATATATGCATGCATGCATACATACATACATACATACATACAGGATAAGAATTAATCTTCAGGTGCTGGAAATAATGGGATGACTCAGTGGTTAAGAATTTATACTGCTCTTCCAGAGGATCCAGTTTCAAGTTCTGTTTCCAAAATCTATGTCAGGCAGCTCACAACTACCTGTAACTCCAATTCCAGTCCAGTGTCCTCTTTTGGACTCCATGGGCACCTGCACATAGAACATACCAACACAGAGATACACACATAATTAAAAATATAACTCTTTAAAAGGATTAATCTTTAAGTTATAATTCCTTTTTGCATTTTACCATAAGCAGTGAAGAAAACCCAAACCCACACCTTCAATATTTTGCTTAGAAATCTACTACACTCTTCACAGCTTCAGGGATTGGCCTAACTAGGATGGTGAAGGAATGAAGAAAGAACAGACACACATACAGAAAAGCTAGGAGAGGTGCTCTGTGCTCTCTCTGATGGAGGATGTTTATTTCATGCATCTGAGTCAAGGAGCCGGGTTTATTGTATGCAGCTGAACAAGTAAGCAGGTTTAGGTAATCATAGTAAGAGGTCTCTGTTGAGGATCAGTCTCAAAGTGCAGTCATCCTGAAGGAGTAGACTGTGGTTGATAAATTCTGTTACACACTGTCAACATTTGCACTCAGACCACCAGAAGGAGGCTTTGCCATCCGTTTGAGCCTCACCTGGGGAAAGCTTCATCTTTATTGGAGTCACTGAGGTCCTTGACATGACTGTGCTCATGTCAACAGCTCTCATTAACTCAGGGCTTCATCAACTCCTTACACATTCAGTCAGGGCTTCTTCCACTCCTCATAGAAATAAGCTAAATATCCAATTTCATCACTTATAAGTTCTCTCTTCCATCAAACACTAGAACATAGTTCCTCACCATAATTCTATGCCATTTGATAGATAACAGGTAACATCTTTACTGTCTCTAAGGGCCTTATCAAAATAATCTTTTCTATCCACACATCTGCTAATTTTCTGTTCAGAATTTATGTGTATACTCTCTAAAGTGGAGATACTCTCTTTTTTATGCCTCCTTTCCCACTACTCTTGCTAACTTCTAATTATTATTCTATTATTTACTCTTTTTCTACTCTTTATTTCTATGAGATCAATACTGTTAGCTTCCATATATGTGAGAAAAAATGGTATTTGTCTTTTGGTGCCTGCCTTATTCTCTTAACATAATATCTTCAATTCCATAGTGTTTGTGGAAAGAGAAGGAAATTCTGACATACCTCAGTGTGAGTAAACCTTAATTACACTATACTGAGTGTAATAGTCACCAAGAGGTAAATTCTATGTTATGCCACTCACTTGAAGTCCTTAGGGTAATTAAATTAAGAAAGTCAGAAAGGAGAATAATGGCTATTAGAAGTTGAAGAGGGTATACACCGGGATGTTATTACTGAATGTGACAAAGAGTTAGTTTTAGAAAATGAAAAGAATTCTGAAATGAATGGTGGGAAGAACAGCTGAATACAGTGAATATATTGCCATATATTCTAGTTGATCAAGGACAGTCTCTGTCCTGTTTGTGATTATTGATTATGTTTTTATTTTAGACACCTAGAACACAAATCTTGTAGCTTCTCATCTATTTCAGACTTTGGAAATACAGGTTTTAAGCTTCTTTGAGAACCTTGCCTCAACAACATAACAAAAATCTTTTTATAAGGAGAGACATAAAGTCAAAGTACTTATTCTTAGAATATTTTAGTCAATAGGTACTAAAATTATTCCTTTTAAATTTTATGTGTAATGTATTACTTATTTGGAGACTGGATCTCTATGTAGCCCTTGCTCTATTCAAAAACTTTATATCGACCAGATTGGCCTGGAACTCACAGATTTCTGTCTGCTTCTGTCTACTGCTGAAATCCAGCCATTCCTTTTTTTTATAAAGAAGATTATGGGGACTGGAGAGATGGCTTAGCAGTTGTACATACCACTGTTCCAGAGCACCAAGTTCAGTTCCCAACATTCACATCCAGCAAGCAACCCCTGTAACTCCAGCACCAAGGGATCTGATTCCTTATGGCCTCATAAGGCAACCACATGTGGCATTCACTTACACACACACACACACACACACACACACACACACACACACAAATAATTATAATAAAAATAAATCTTAAGATTTTTATTATTGTGTATATAATGTGGGTGTAAGTAGGTGCATACCATGGTGCACGTGTTAGAGGTCAGAGGACAACTTTGTGAACTCCATTTTTCCTTCCACCTTTTATGTGGGTTTCAGGGATGGAACTCAGGTTGTCAGCCTTGAGCAACAAGTACTTTACCCTCTAAGCCATGTCATTTGCCCTGTATTATTTATTTCCTTTTTTGTTTTGTTTTGTTTTGTTTTGTTTTGTTATTCTGAGACAGGGTTTTTCTGTGTAGCCCTGACTGTCCTGGAACTCACTCTGTAATCAGGCTAGCCTCAAAATCACAGAGATCCACCTGCCTCTGCCTCCCAAGTGCTGAAATAAAAGGTGTGTGCCACCACCACCCAGCTATTATTTCTTTTCATAATTATGAAAGGAATTCTTCCAATGATTATCAATGTCTACAAAAACAAATCTTTGTACCACATACAAATCACCAAGAAACCTCTCTTGATTCATAGCCCTCCTGCTTCTATCTCCTAAATGCTTCAATTCTAGGCATGTGCCACCATGAACTTTGACACTCGTTATAAAGGGATCTGGAACAATCTTTTCAGCAGGCACCTTGGTCAATGATAAGAAAGGGAGCAACATACTGCAAGTACAAATGTATAAGAATTATGTTGTTTATGGAGAACATGGGGTATTTGGGGCTATTTCTACATCTGCCTCATCTTTCTCCCCTGCTTTATTGTAAGCTATATTTTATGTGTAACTATATATTCTCTACCTTGACACAATACCTAGCAGAGTTGGCATTTATTTGATACAATCTTCTTTACCTATATTTAAAGCACGAAAGAAAGTATATATACATACATATCCATGCACATGGATATGTATGTCTGAATATAAATTTGTGTTTGAAAGAATCTTTCAAAGCCCTGTTTTGAAGGTTCAATATATGAAATTCAAATTCTGTGTTCTAGATGTCCCTTTTTATTACTATAGGATTGCTTGTAAATTCTCTCATGTCTGTATGAAAATATATGCAGCATTACATATACATATATACATATAGATATAAATATGTTTAATACTTTAGTTTGTCCGTCAAAACCTGTCCTTCCTTTAGATTAAAACAGGGAGGAGGTTGTAGGCAGACACTGCTCATTCATTTCTTGGCCACCCAGACCCAAATAATCACACAGAAACTATATTAATTAAAACACTGCTTGGCCAATCATTTGTATTGCAATACAAAGAACTGTATTGCAAACTAGTTCTTATATCTTAAATTAACCCATCTCTATTAATCTGTGCATCACCACTAGGTCGTGACCTACCAGCAAGGTTCCAGTGGGCTTCTGCGGGTGTCTTTCTCCTTCCACAGCTACATGATGTCTCCCTAACTCTACCTTCTTTCCTTCTCTATCTGCTTAGAATTCCTGCCTTACTCTATTCTGCTTTTTCATAGACCAAAACAGCTTTATTGATTAACCAATAAAAGCAACACATATACAGAAGGACTTCCCACACCATTTCCCCTTTTCTGTTCAAATAAAAAGGAAGGCTTTAACTTTAACATAGAAGGATTACATACAACAAAACAGTTATCAAGCAAGAATTATAGTTACAATATTTAGTCCATTTACATTTGGCAAATTAAGGAAAATATTATCATTCCTATCTTTGTGAGGCTAAAGTTTTATATCTAATATATCCTTTATATTTATAAATATCTTTCTTCAACTCCATCGAAGACCCCAAAAGGATATAATATTACCTAAGTTAATAGGAAGTGCATTGTAAGCAACTTCCAAAACTCTAGAATTGACAGAGACATCTTGCTGCCTGGACATTCACCCAAAGTTCTGTAACGTTGTGGTATCCATCTTCAGCCTACAGGCCCATAGTTTCTGGCAGACTTTTCCATGAAGCAGGAAATTTCAAAGACAGTTCTGCCTATATTGGCAGTTTGTCAGTCAGTTTCTTCTGTGTTCTGCAGAATGTTTGGCTGACTCTTTCATGAAGCAGAAACCCTGAAGGACTGTCTCACCTTCTTTCTATTTAGTTAGTTAGTTAGTTAGTTATTTGTTTTTTTAAGACAGGATTTACTCTGTAGGTTTGGAGCCTGTCCTGAAACTAGTTCTTGTAAACCAGGCTGGCCTTGAACTCACAGAGATCGACCTGCTTTTGCCTCCCGAGTGCTGGGATTAAAGGCATGTACCACCACCACCTGGGTCTGTCTCACCTTCTTTGGGCAACTTTAGCAGTCATTTTTCTGAGGGTCCTGCATGTCTAGTTTATACATCATACCATCAAGAAGTCCAGGCAAGAGCAGTTTCTTGCTCAAATGGCTAACAAACTCCATAAGGAGCTTCTTCAACATCCATCATCCTCTTGAAGTAGACTGGTGCTGCCAGGAGCAGATGTGTCTCATTGTCATGAAAAGTCCTACGTTCTTAAAACATTTTAAATACCATATTCTATAGGTCTTTGAAGGGGTTTGAAGAATACCTGTCCATCTGAAATATATCTCTGTACATCTAGAAAACTAACATGACTACAAGCTTGAGTATTATAAATGATTATCTATTAACCTGTATTTCTTAATTATACAATTACATTTTTAAATGAGCTACATAAAAATACCTTAATCAAGAGCAGAAATATACATATAACAAAATTGACCTTAAATTTCTATCAATAGACCAAGATCTGTACCAATGCAAAGTAGTCATCTCTATAGCATATATCTTCCTTTAAATGTAAACAAACATTTATAAACATCATTGGAAATTTGGGCATAGTCCTCTAGGATACTTCCTGCTGATTAGGGGTGCTGTTAATCACATCTTTCATGGGGTATCTTGTGTGATGGGTCCATATGAACCAACAGTCCTGAAGCTGTAATGGATGTTGGACCATTTGGGCCATTGCTTCAGGGGATCTTGTTTGGCCAAACCATATTAGCTGGTAAGGAATCCACAACTTTCTTTCCTCTGTGGAAACAAAAGCAGAACCTCTTTTCCAAAGCAACATATCCTTAGACCTAAATTTTGAAGTCAAGGTACCTTTAAAATATATATGTTGGTTTAGCTTAGTAGCCCATACAGTAAAATGTCTCTCTGTACTTAGCTCATTCACAGTCAAAAAATTAAAAGAAAACACAGTAATATACATAATCCAGACTGAGTGTATTTTCCATCTTTATGTGGCTCATTTTTCTTTGCTCCTTTAATCTATTGGTGTGGAAGTCCTTCTGTATATGTGTTGCTTTTATTGGTTAATGAATAAAGAAGCTGTATATGCCATCATACCCTGCAACAACTTTTTGAAAGCCTGGGTACTATAACAACATTCACGTTGGTTTTCTCTAAATGTGTTACTTTACCTATGAAGATTCCAATTGCAAATGTAATTACTATTAAATTAAATTGCTTAAGGATAAAATATCTTATAAACAATAAATACTGTAATTCCCAGTAATGTGGTCCCTTTAAGATGCAACTAAAACAGAAATGCTCCTTTAGCTTCTACTTAAAGTATAAATAGTAAACAAATATTAAAATATTTAAAATAGTAAATTAGTATTGTACAAATGGTTTATAGTTCCTATCTCACTGTTATTGGGGGGCATGTTATTTTGATTTGATTAAAAGATCTTACTAGCAGCTCTGATTAGACACCATCTCACTGTTTATCATCTCTTCTTAATCCTTCTAATTGCAGTTGAGAGCTGTGATACAGACTGACAATAAGAACAAAGCCAGAGCCAGTCACCTTTAATCCCAACACTCAGGAGGCAGAGGCAGGCAGATCTCTTTGAGTGCAAACCAGCCTGGTCTACAAAGCAAGGTAGTTTGACAGCCAGGGCTCCACAGAGAAACCCTATCTCAAAAAAAGAAAAAGAAAAAAAGAAAGAGAAAGAGAGAGAGAGGGAGGGAAAAAGGAAAGGAGGGAGGGAGGGAAGAAAAGAACAAGACCGAAGACATTTATTATTGATAAAAACAAACAAACTACTTTGTCTACACAAGCAATAAATAAAACAATTATTAGGAATGTTCATGAACCATAAACTGTTGGTGGAAGGTGCTCGTTTGTCCTGGCCACCCAGATCTGAAGTAATCACACAGACTGTATTAATTAAAACACTATTTGGCCAATCACTTAAGCATATTGCTAGCTAGCTCTTATATCTTAACTTAACCCATTTTTATTATTTTATATTTTACCACAAGACTTGTGGTTTACCAGAAAGGTTCTGGCTGGCAGCTCACATCTTTCTCCTCCGTCGGCTTCATAACATCTCATTGACTCCACCTACTCTCTCCTCCTCTATCTGCTTGGAATTCCCACCTTGCCCTATTCTGCACTGCAATAAGCCCAAAGCAGATTCTTTATTAACCAATAGTATTCACAGCACACGAAGGGTAATCACACATCTATAAGCCTTTTTCCAACATTGAGTTCTATCATTATCATGAATTTTCCAAAAATGGCTTAGTAAAATAAAAGATAAAATAACTGCTTTCCAAGAAATAACTGTGAAGATAAATCTTGAAGAAACTAAGCTTTCCCCTTTTCATTTATTAAATAACATAACGCTAGAGCTCAAACAGTAATTAAACTATCAAACCTAATTATTGTTTTCCACTAGCATACTAGTTCCTTAAATATCTGAAACCACCTAATACCCTTTCTCACTAAGACTTTTAGACAAAATAGGAAATAGAAGTGTTTTGTTTGTTTTCTTATTTTGAGAGAGGGACCCACTCAGCAGCACAGGGTAGCTTAAACTCCTGGTGATCTTCTTGCCTC
Source organism: Myodes glareolus (assembly GCF_982192425.1). NCBI lineage: Eukaryota > Metazoa > Chordata > Mammalia > Rodentia > Cricetidae > Myodes > Myodes glareolus. Next base: position 46,012,115 of record NC_142034.1, on the reverse strand, counting down.
GGCCAGTAGTGAGATTATAGATGTCTAGCCCTTATTTCCAGTTCACTTCTCTAGCATATTGTTTGAAAATTTTAAAGCATGTAAGCAAATTAGATTAATTATGTAGCAAACAGCCAAATGTAACCTCTAGGTTCTTCAACTGACATTTTGCTGTATTGGATTGTTTATGTATCTACCCACTTATTCATCCCAGAACTACAAAGGAGTTTGGGATTTTTAAAGTATATTTCTTTATTGTGTAAATGTAGCATGTTGGGAGGGCAAGTGAGTGTCACAGCAGGCTTATGGAGCTCAGAGGACAATTTTCAGTGGTCAGTTTTCTCCTTCAAACATGAGGGTATCAAATCAGATCATAAGATAGGCAATAGGCACCTTTACCCAGTGAGCCACCTTGTTGGCCCCGTCTGGATTAGAAGCTTTTAAGCAAGAAAAATGTTTGTTTGTATTTCTCTATGTATTTTATATGTCAACCTAAAGAAAACTAAAAAAAAAAAATTAGATGTTTTATAAGCAATAATTTCCTTAATGAGTTTTACATTAAAATTACCATATACATAATATTAAATATGAAAAGAAAGATAAGCACCAAATTCAAGAGTATAATTACTTACAAAGTGAGGGTCAATAAGTTCAGAAAAGTTTTTCAGAGCCTTTGAATGTTTCTTTTTTCTTTTTTTCTTTTTTTTTTTTTTTTTTTTTTTGGTTTTTAGAGACAGGGTTTCTGTAGCTTTTGGAGCCTGTCCTGGAACTAGCTCTTGTAGACCAGGCTGGCCTCAAACTCACAGAGATCTGACTGCCTCTGCCTCCCAAGTGCTGGGATTAAAGGTGTGCGCCACCACCGCCCAGGAAATGTTTCAGTTTTTAAGATAGTAAAATGTTAAAACATATCTCTTGAGTATTTAACTGTGTATACAGATATGTGTTTGAAATATTTCACAATTAAAAATAAATAGAAAGATTTGCTACTTAGTCTTCCTCTCCTTTGCAAAGTATTTTGTTCTTAAGATCTATGGTCCAACTGACCTTCCAACTGAAGTAGATGAATAGGATCTGGTAAAAGGTACCTTTCTCAATTAGTTGATGTAACAGCTTAAAAAAATGATTATTTAAAAAATGACCAATTTCTAGCAAGGATTAAGGAACTTAAACCATATACTCCTTGGTTTTGCTTCAGAGTAATGTGATGCACTGGGCAGTGATAGTGCATGTCTTTAATCCCACCACTTGGGAGGCGGAGACAGGTAGATCTCTGTGAGTTCAAGGCCAACCTCGTTTAAGGTGTGAGTTCCGTGACAGCCTCTAAAACTATAGAGAAATCCTGTCTTGAAAATCAAAAAAAAAAAAAAAAAAAAAGAAAGAGAAAAAAAGAGTAATATGATGATAAGCATTGTGCTTACATTCTTTAAAAATATGAGACATGGCTGTTAAAAGTGCATAATTGTATAAATGTGTGATTTTTGCATGTCCACCTCACTTCAGAGTAAAAGTCATAGCCAGTGAAATGCCATCAGGGAAATTAATATGTGAAGGCTCAGAGATAATGATGAGACTCTGCTAGGGGTGGAGATCTGACCATTCGAAACAAACTGCATAGCGCTAAACTGCTTGAAAAAGAGCTGAATCAGTCCTGCTGCAATTTGAACTTTTGGCTCCTGAAAGTCTAGTGCAAGCTTGAAAAGAAAAATAAAGCCCTTGCCTCCTGGGGTATATTCCAGGCCCTTTCCGGAGTTATCTGTATGAAAAGTCGTCACCTACAGAGCAAGAGGCAGCAGGTAAGGAGTGAGGCAGTGAAAGGCGAAAAGGAACTTTAGGTACTATGTCTTTTATCAAGTGAGAATTAAACTCCCAAGGACCAGAACCTCAGTAATTAATGTCTAGGTTCCTTGGGAAATATTTGTCTCTAGAGCTTAATGTATAACTGTTAGAAAGAAAGAAAGAAAGAAAGAAAGAAAGAAAGAAAGAAAGAAAGAAAGAAAGAAAGAAAGAAAGACAGCCTCCAGAAAGATACAGTGGGCTGTTATAAAGGTTCAGTCATTCAACCAGAATATGCACTGGGCTACTTACTCTGTATTCAGTCCTCGACTGGCCATGTTTGATTAGCTTCTATAGAGAGATAAGATATATAGACAATAATTAGAATATTCATATACAGTTCATATTTTATCACATGACTGCAGTTTATATTATAGTTTTATCTTTGTTTTGCCTTTTTTTTGAGACAAAGTCTTTCTATTTGCTTTGGCTGGTCTAGAACTCAATATATGCACCAGGCTGACCTCTAACTAAAAAAAAAAATAAGATCTTTCTGCCTCTACTTCTCTAGTGCTAGCATTAAAACCATGCACCACCATATCTGGTCTAATTTTTTTAATTATTTAATTATTTTTATTTATGTGCATAGGGTGTTTTACCTGCATGTATGTCTGTGCACCACATTCACATCTGGTGCCCAAGGAGGCCAGAAGAGGGCATTGGGTCTCCTGGAACTTGAGTTATGGATGATTGTGAGCTACAATACAGCAGCTAGGAACTGAACCTGGGTTCAGTAAGAGCAAAAAGTGCTCTTAACTACTGGTCTATCTCTCTAGCCCCTCATATTTTACTTTTTGAGACAGTTGTGTAACCCAAGCTGACATCAAACTCACAACCCTCCCACTCAGTGCTGGGATAACAGGCATGAACTGCCATGTCCATCTTGAATACATTCTAAAGGAGTGATAAACGGTTAATGCCACCCAATAAACCTTCAGCTTGATCACTGGACCTAACCAGAAGACCTACTTTCTTTTTTTTTTTTTTAAGGTTTATTTATTTATTATGTATACAGTATTCTCAGTATTCTGTCTGCATGTATGCCTACAGGCCAGAAGAGGGCACCAGATCTCCTTACAGATGGTTGTGAGCCACTATGTGGTTGCTGGGATTTGAACTCAGGACCTTTGGAAGAGCAGGCAGTGCTTTTAACCAGCCCGGAAGACCTACTTTCAAACCCTAGCTCTGAGATCTACTACATAAATTTGGGTCCTTACCTTCTAGACCTCAAGTTTCTTCATCTCTGAAGTAAAGGTGATGATAACAGGCTTTCCTTACCTAATACAAATCCAGTGATAAAAATCTTTATGACAGGCACTTGGCATTCTTGCATATAAATCATGGTGGTGCATTCCTATAAGCCTGGCACTTAGGAGGTGGAGGCAAGAATATCAGAAGTTCAAGGTCATTTTTCAGCTACCTAGAAAGTTTGAGGCTAGCCTGGAGTATATGAAACACTGTTTCAAAACAACAAAAAGAATCCAGTGAGGGTTTCTAATTATTGGAGGAACTGGAAGATGAAATAGGCCTCAAGAATATATTATATATGGATAACTTGAAAATTTAGGTGAAAGTGGTCTTAGATAAGGAACAGTTTGGACACTGAAAATAATAAGGTTTGAAGACAGGAAAACAGAAACCACCAAATTAGCTGAGTATGGTGGCACAGGCCTATAATCCTAGTGCTCAGGAAGTTGAGGCAGGAAGATGTTGAGTTTGTGTTTAGGCCAGGCTACATACAGAGACCTGGCTTTAAAAACCAGATCAGCAAAATGTCTCAGCAGGTAAAGGTGCTTTTTGCCAAGACTAACAGTCTGAGTTCAGATCCTAGGATTCACAAGGTAGAAGGAAAGCACTTTCTCCCATGTGTTGTACTCTAATCTCCATGGCACCACGTCCTCCAGTCTCTCCCCACCAAAAAATTTTTTTAAAGAAAATCAAGTGGTGGGGAGAGAAATCAATCCTGAAGCCAGGATGACTAGCTGGGTTTGAGATAGTGTTGTGGAAACTGGAGAGGTGGCTCAGCAACTTATAGAACTTGTTGCTCTTGCAGAGGACCAACCCAGCACCCACATGGTGGCTCACAACTATTCTAGGGAATCCAATGACACCTTCTTCTGATATCCAGGGACATTGGTGGTTTGAATAAAAATGTTTCCCGTAAGGCCCCCATAGGCCGTTAGAGAGTGGCACTATTAGGAGGTGTGACCTTGTTGGAGTAGGTGTGGTGTTGTTGGAGGAAGTGTGTTGCTGCAGCTGGTTTTGAGGTCTTAGATGCTCAAGTCTGGCCAGTGTATCATTCTTTCTTCCTGCTGCCTGTGGATCCAGATGTAGAATTCTCAGTTACTTCTCTAGCACCATGTCTGCCTATACACCACCATGCTTCCCACCATGATAATTATATAGTAAACCTCAGCACTGTAAGCCAGCACCAAGTAAATGTTTGCCCTTATCAGAGTTGCCATGGTCATGGTGTCTCTTCACAGCAATAGAAACCCTAAGACTGACAGCAAGTACCAAGTGATGCACACATACACATGAAGGCAAAATGTTCATACACATACAGTAAAATAAATAATGATGTGTATGCTTAGACAGATTATTTAACTTCTCTGAAGCTCATAAAGATAATAATTCAATAAGAGTTATTTTGAGAATTGAGATAATACAGCTAAACTTTTAAATAAATTCGATTTATTTATTTTGTGTGTATAAGTTTGTGCCTGAGCCTGTGTATGTACACCACCACAGTTGTGCCTGGTGCTCACAGCTAGAAGAGGGCATCGAGTCCCTGAAACAAGAGATAATGGGTAGTTAAGAGCTGCCATATGGGTACTGGGAACCAAACCAGGGTCTTCTGCAAGAACAACAGGTGGTTTAAACTGCTGAGCTACCTCTCCATCTCCAACACATGTAAATTTTTAATAAAGCACACTGAATGTCAGTTCAACAAGTATTAGCCTATCAGTTATTATTTTCCTCTTTCAAGATCATCTACTCTCCAATTTGTTACTCCCAAATTCACTTCCAGTTTTTCTCTGTCTCACTCCATTCTACTACACTCTTAGTATTAGGTTGTAATTGACTCATTCGCCTATATTATACAGTATGAGTGTTAGAATTGATTATATTTAAAATTAACTTCTTTAAGATTTATTTTTATTTTGCATGTATGAGTGTTTGCTTGCATTTATGTGTGCCTGGTACCCAAGGAAGCTAGAAGATGGTGTTGTATCCCCTGGAACTGGAGTTGTATGCGGATGGTTGTTAGCCCCCATGTGCATGCTAGGAACTGAACCTGGGCATTCTACAAGAGCAACAAGGGCTCTTAACTGCTGATCATCTCCCCAGCCCCACTTAAAAATATCTTATAAATTTATTTTATCTTTAAGGTAGTTTGAGGAAGAACATGCTATGAGGAATATAGTAGAGTTATGGGAAATTGGGCATGGAAATGATCTTATTTCATTATATACATGTACTAAATTCTCAAATAAAATTATAATAAAATGCACTGTATTTATTTAATTATAGTCTAAGTGATTCTTTGGAATCAATAAACCATGATATAGTTCCTAACAATGTTTTCTCTTTATAATCTTGTATTTTTTCTAGTTTCATTTGATGACCTACTTACTTTTCTAATACATTACACCGTCCTGAGGTTGTGTGTGTGTGTGTGTGTGTGTCCATGAACATGTAGCAGTTGTGTGTGCCTATCTCTATGAACATGTAGAGGTTGAAGGGCAACCGCAAGTGTCATTTTCTCAGGTACCATCCACCTCTTCTCCTCTTTTCTCTTCTCCTCCGCCCCTTTCTTTTTCTTTTCTGTTCTTTGAGACATAGTCTCTCACTGACCTGAAACTCAGTACAGTAGGCTGCCAACCAATAAGCACCAGGGATCCTCCTAGCTTCAATTACCTATTATCAGAATTACATACTCTGGCCTTTTTTTTTCTTAATATGGTTTCTGAGGATCAAATTTAGGTCCTTGTGCTTGGAAGGCAAACACTTTGCTGACTAAACTATCTCTTCAGTACCTCAGTATACTTTGTTTTAATGTAATAGGCAGACTACAGCATAGAAGACCCATCTTGAGCCCTAAGTTAGTTTAATAGATCATGGGTAGGAGAAACTAAAGATTCCATGGAGAAAATCCTTTACTGACAGCAGTTAATTAATATCTACTACATCTTAAGATATTGAAAACATCTTTAATTAACTCCAGTTCCACCTCTAAGTATCCATGAACATATATGTTAATATGCATGCACAAATTTTTGGGAAACTACAAAGTCTACCATTTGTAAGGCCCTGGATTTAATCCCTGTAACAACTGACTCTTCTTTCCCTCCAAGTGTAAAAGCATGTTCAGTGATAAAAACTGGAAACAAATGTCTATCAGCAAAAAATTGTTTAAACTAATTATATATGGTCATATAATATACTCCCTTAAAAGAATTAGGTAGGCCAGGTATGATAGCATATCTGAAAATAATTCTAATTACCTATGAGTGACATGAGATGAGAAAAATAACATTTCTTTTCCCTTTCTGAATTCTTGTGGTTGGGAGTAAGACTTACCATGTGTTGCTATGTCTTTTAAGTAGTTTAAAAAACAATGAAGAAATAGAGCAGGAACTAAATAGTTAATGTTTTGTGAGATGTGTTGAATGTGAAAAGTGATCCATAAATGCCTATTATTTTTACTAAACAATAGAAATGTGGGGCTTGTGTAACCTGAAGAAAGCAGTATTGCCGCATGTCCTTGTGCAGGAGCATATGGTGGCTAAGACCAGGGGGATGAATGCTTTAGAGATCTTTTCTCCGGTGTTGATATGCAGATCTCCTCCGTGTTCCACATTGCTCTTGTGTGGGAAGTTCTAAGTACATGACTATAAAGGCTCGGTGACATTGTTCAACTCAAGTGTTTAAAACTATTGTCAGGTATTTAAAACTAAACACCCACCAAACATGATTGCTTTTCAGAGCAGCTGTTAACATCGTGGTGTTTTGTATTGTTTAAAAAGTGTCTTCGACTAAGTGTGTTAAGATAGCTCTTAGTCCTGTGTGGACAACAAACCCGAAATTGGGAGTGTTATCTTGAGAGTTTTGTTCTGGCATTTTACAGATTAACAAGAGACAGCAGGTTGTGTTACTCCAGGTAGTAAGATTTTTGTTTTGTATCTTTATAAGTGTTGGTTTTCTTCCCTTAGACACTCAAGGGATTAATTTACTATTTATTTCTCTATACCAAACCCTTAGAGAAAACATAAAAACAAAGTAGGCCCTCTGCTTCGTATAATCATTTTCTCTTATGATCAAGTGCTTAAAGAATATAGTTGCATAAGTTAATGCTATTATTTGAAAGCTTAAAAATAGAAAGATCAAACAAACATTGCAGGTATCAGGCGATTATAGACTGTGATGATGAGTTACCATGACAGCTACCTGGTAAACAATGACAGTAAACTTCCCAAATGAGATTTTGATGCATAAAGATGTTTGTGTGTATTTCAGTTTTCATTCATTCATCAACTTTTAGATAATAAAACAAATAAATAAAAAGTAGTTCTGTTACTGGAAACTGACTGAGCAGTTTATGATAATAAAAATTTGTCATGTTGTCCACATAATACTTTTGTTTGTGGATCTTAAAAAGAAAAACCATTATTTTTTTTCTGTATGTGTATGTGCACAGAGATGAGAGACAACTTGCAGAAATTGGTGCTGTCCTTCTACCACGTGGGGCTGAACTCAGGTCAGCAGCCTTGGCAGCAACTGCCCTGAACCACTGAGTCATTTCACTGGCCCTAGAACTTTCTGTTTTTAGACAGGTTCTCACTGTGTGTCCCTGGTTGGCCTCAAACTCACAGAGATTCTCCTGCCTCATCCTCCTGAGGGCTGGGATTAAACATGTATGCCACCATGCCCAGCCCTAGAATTTCTTATACCATAGTCATAAGCACTTTTTAATGTTTATGGAAAAAAACAAAGAAAATCATGGTACATAGTGGGCCTTAATATACCAGACATTAAAGCCAAAGAGTAGATCGTTGTGCTAGGTATTCTTTTAAAATATAGATACTGTTTTTAATTAATCCCCAAAGTAACTCCATAAATTAAGTGCAAATACTGTTGCCTCAACTCTATTTATTAGTTCTAAAACCAGAGTTTTTAACTGCCAGTCTCTATTGATTTGAACTAAGTGACTGTCTTAAGTGAATTAAATATATATTTCATATTTCAGTCTGTTTATATCTACTTGTTTGCTTGTTTGTTTTTTCAATTACACTTGTTTATATTGTGTGTGTGCATGAATGTATGCACGCATGTGTGCACATGTATGGGTATACCACAGCACCACAGTGCCAGTGTTGAGGTTAGAGGATAACCTGTGGAAGGCATTTCTCTTTAGCCATGTGGGTCCCAGGGACTGAACTCAGGTTGTCCTGCTTACTGAGCCATCTCACTGGCCCTGCTTGCTTATTTGAGATAAGAGTTTTCCTGTGTAGTGCAGGCTAACCTTGAACTTGTGATCCTGCAGCTCCAGCCTCCCAAGTGTTAGATTATAGTAGGCATACACTACTACACCTGCCTCCTCAGAATCTTTAGTTGGGATGAGAAAAGTCTCTGTACGATTTTCAACTCTCAGAACAAATTTGGAGATTTTTTTAAAGGTCTTATTATATCATTTTATAGATGAATTAAGTGACTTGATCAAAGTCTTAGTTTGCTAAGTGACCGTTAGAACTAGTGACCATTATGCCCTCTGAGATGTTTCTAGCCACATCTAATTTGCAATTAATTCGAATGATGTTCCCAGCAGCAATAGCATGACTACATCTTTCAGTCACATTGCAGTGCACCTCCAGGTCTAGAGTGCAGTCAAGTAAGCATGCAAGTCTCCAGTGTTCATTGTTTTGAGTAGTTGAACCTTAGTGAGAGAAATATGGGCACGTAGTAATAAAAGTACTTTATGGGACAGTTCAAGGGACATCTGTGGTACTTTAATTTTTTAAATGCTATGAACATTTTGAATCTTTGAAAATGTATGTCACAAATGATATGACGAAACTCACTTTACATCTTTTAACTCAAGTACAAAGAGTAGAAAGAAAGAGGATAGTTTTTCTTCACAGACTTGGTGAAATTTTAAAGCAAACAGGAAAAACAGGAAGCCGTCTAAGTTGATATAGAGTGTGAAACCAGCTTAGTTTTATATCTTGCTGTTCAGTCTAATTTGGAAGAATTCTTTAATTCCTTTAATTTTCTGAGGTTTAGAGAGCTTGACTGTGGAGAGAATAAGGGATTAAATTGAACAGAAACTGAAATGATTGACATTTTGACCCTACAGACTTAAAAGAAAAATTTGTTCATCTTTTTTTTTTAATTATTTATTTATTTATTACGTATACAGTATTCTATCTGTGTGTGTGCCTGCAGGCCAGAAGAGGGCACCAGACCTCATTATAGATGGTTGTGAGCCACCATGTGGTTGCTGGGAATTGAACTCAGGACCTTTGGAAGAGCAGGCAATGCTCTTAACCGCTGAGCCATCTCTCCAGCCCTTGTTCATCTTTTAAAAACAGACAGTAGCAGAATCTTTTCCTTAAAGTTTTCCCAGTTTAAAGTGATAGCTTGATTAGCTGAGTGATGGCGGCCAGTCATGGCGGCTCACCCCTTTAATCCAATACTCAGTAAGCGGAGGCAGGGGGTTTCTGTGAGTTCGAGGCCAGCCTGGTCTACAGAGTGAGTTCCAGGACAGCCAGGGCTATACAAAGAAAACTTGTCTTTAAGAAAAGAAAAGAAAAGAAAAAGAAAAAGAAAAAAAAGATAACTTGACTTTTTCTCTAAAAGAAAAATCAAGAATTGTGTCTTAGCAACTTTTCAGATTTCTCTGTTACTGTTCAAAGTTTAGGAGGACTAAATTAGAGGCATTAACTGTCTCCTTACTTGGATGGCTGATGAGAGTCTTTTAAGGGAAAACCATAGGACTGTGCACTTCTGGAGCATCACTGTGGGGACCTTTTTATGTGACATAAATATACATATTTACAAAATATGTATGTGTGAAATCATTATCCCTGGCATTTTTAAATGCAAGAAATAATGAGTTTGATAAAATCAAATAATACAAATTTTCTGCTGAACTGTTTTTCAGATCATGATGACTACCATGCCATTATCTTTCCTAAATGACATCATTTAGTAGTGGCTTCAATAAAAATTTCTATCTCTTGCTGTGTCATGAAAGGAACGGGGCTCACCTGATGCTGTTCTAAAGTTGCTGTTCTAAAGTACCTCCTGCCCTTTTTTTTTTTTTTTTTCACAGCAGGCGACTGTAATAAATTGCAGCCTGGAAGAAGTTTCAAACTGGCAAGTTTGCCAGATATTTTAAGCAATTTATTTTGGGGTGTATCAGCAGATTTTTTTTTTCTTATACTGCCATTTGGGTGCCTGCTGACACAGCTTGAACAAATCTTTAAAACATTTCCTTCCTAGAGATGGGTGAAGATGATGAAACTCTTAACATCCAGTCTTTCCCTTAACCCTTCACTTGCCATCTGGATCTTTTCTATTACCAGATCTCTGCAACGCTAGACACCTCCTTTTGTATGCATCACAGAATTCCAAGCTGCTCAGCACCTTGGTAATAGCTTGAAGTTTTATAGTCAACTAATAAAAAAAGTAATCCTGGTTTTAAGCATAGAATTTTATGTTTAGATTATTTCATTGTTAGCATATTGAAAATTGTTAAGCTCCCCTGTACTTTATTATAAAACAAAGATTTGTTGTTGTTTTTCTTGATCCTTATACGTTGAAAGTGCCTAGTCCTTTCCAATTGGTTGGTTATTTAAAGTTTATTAATTTCTGTCTTTTGAATTCTTATGGCAGCACCATTAATATATATTTTAGTCAGTTATTCAGAAATGCTAAAAAAAAATACTGATTCCTAAAATATTTGCTCTGGTGTAAAACTGGAAGAGCGAGAGAATAGGGAACTTGCAAAGTGCCACTCCCTGAAGCAGAAAAAGGCACCTTTTACAAAGCTATTTCCTAGTGAAAAGCACTACTTAGCAACTCCAGGAAGGAGTGCGGGAAGGGCTTAAACCTTGTAAGGTTTCAGAGAATGCCATGTGATGGGAAAAGCAAAAGATAGAAACGAGATCTTTGAAAAAAAGATACCGACATCTAGATCTTATTCCAAAGACAGTACAATTTAGTTGATCTAAAGTGTGGGTTAGGCACTGATGTTTTAATCTTTACAAATTGTATGTACAACTAAGGCTGTGAATCTTATGTATTTATTTACAAGGGTTAGCAGATTTTATCTAGAGTGTAAAGGTCCACACGCCATTATCTCTTGAGCTCCACCTTGAGGACCCAAGAAAGCCATTTATAAATATTTAACTTACGCGTGTAAAGCCTTTAAAAGCTATGAAGACCATTCATAAACTTGGTTTGTTTCAGGTTTAGTGTATAGAGCTGGTTAAGAAGCTACAATACATAGAGCTGGTGCTTTTCAGTTGATCATTCCGTGTAGAGAAATTCTGCAAACTACACTCACTCAACCAGGCTGCGGTCTCCAGCAGACCCTTACCCAGCAGGCCCGGACGCACTGCGGGATCCCCGTGGGTGCCCGGAGCTCCGGGGCGGGGCGCCGGCGGGGCCCACCCTCCGGACGCTCTAGACCGCTCCTCCTGGGCGCCCCGCCCCGGACGCGGATGGGGGAGGGCTGCTGGCAGCGCCCGTCAGCCCAGACTCCACAACGGAGCCCGAGGCTTCAGTGGCTGCCTCGGAGCTCCCCAGCGGATTCAGCTCAGCCGTCAGGAACCAGCGTCTCTGGCCCGGGTTATTTCTGCGCGGGTCCAAGATGCGGAACTGTGCTTTGTGAGTGGGCTCCATGACCCTGAGTACTTTGGCCGGCGAAAGGAGGGCGCCCCCTGCCAGCACCTGCAGCCTCGGTGGCCCCGACATGATCCCCTACTTCTCTGCCAATGCGGTCATCTCGCAGAACGCCATCAACCAGCTGTGAGTTTGCCACTTCAAATGCTCAGAAAGTTTGCTTTTCCAAGCGGCTTTTCCCAGTATCCTAGGGCGCGAACTAGTTAGCAAGGGTGGAAAGCACAGTGTGCGTGCTGCGAAGTCTCAGAGCTTCTGGGTTGGACAGTGGGTGAAGGTGTTGGGCGATTCTGGAGGCAATGAGTGTCCCGGAGCCTGGTGGGCAGATGACTCTTTTGGAAGAACGTCGGGAGAATCTTAAGGGAGCCTAAGACTGGATTGGCCTCCTAGATGTCCGTGGTGACCGAGTGACAGCCGGGCTTTGTAGCACGCGAAAATCTGGGGAGAGTGGTTGGTAGAATGAGAATAGCTGCCAGAAATGCAGGGGTTTTGTGGATCCTGCTGGCAGCCCAACTTCTTGAGGTAGTTGATCTTAAGTTTGCATATGACTGTAAGTTTCTGTTATGGTTCACACAAAGAAAGGCAACCCACTCTGTTTACACTGTTGTAGTCTGGAAATTTCAGAAAATTTTATTTCAGTCTCTTCTGTTATGGCCCCCAACTAGTACATACTCACAACTCAAGCCTTCCTGTACTCTTTGAATCACAGAAGTGAAGGAAGGATTCATGTGCATCTTATATCGTCATTGTTTTTGAAGTCAGATTGGTACTCCTTTCCGTTGTGGTTTGCCTGTTTGTGAGAACTGAGTGCCGAAGTTTGTGGTTAATTTCACCTCACAGTTATAAAGTTGAAAGTAGAGAAACATTACCAATTAAAACTGCATCTTTAAACCAATGGAGAGGTTTAGGTTACTGAGATAGTAGCAGTTTTAGTGTGTTTGAGCTCCTTCTAAATTGTCTTAAGAGGAATCACAGCAGAGATTTCCCTAGGCCAGCCCCCAAACAGGGTTGCTACTGTCTCTCTCCTAAAGAACTCCGTTTAATGTCCAGCAAAACCTTTTCATTATCCCTTATTAAAAGCACAGTGATTTGTAGATACATTCATACCTAATTTGTTATTTTAGTTGCTGATAAATTATCCTATCCTCCCAACTGAGTTAAACTGATTTGAGGGTCACCCATTTCCTTTATGTTGATTTGTGGTGGAGCTCCTGAGAAAAACAGCAAACGTGTGTTTCCAAAAGGCAAGAGGGATGGAGCGAAAGTGGAGAAAAGGAGTGAATAATCTGAAACATAGTAAGCAGGCTCAAGTAAATAGTGTTATCAGTGCTTAAGAAGGAGCGTGGGCAGGGTAGTCCAGCCATGAATAGCAAATGGGGGAACAAAATGCTCTGTATATATTTGCAACATTATTCCACTTTTTAAAGGAAAATCCTGGAGTTGGAGTTTAGTAGTCAACAGTGACTACTGCTTTGGGGAAGTACAAGTTCCCCACAGTCTAGGCTGTTCACAACCACTTGTAACTCCAGCTCCAGGAGACCAAGGCCCCCAGCACCCATACAGAGACAGATAACTTAAAATAATAAAAATAAATCTTTAAAAATACTGACTTTTTTGAAAAAAGGAAACTCTGACACATGCTAGAACATGATGAACTTTGAAGGCGCTGTGCTAAGTGAAATAAGCCAGTCACAGAAGGATGGACGGTACTGTAAGATTCTATTTGTGTGGCCCAGCAACAGAGAATAAAAAGCAAAGTTTCTAAACTTAAGAGAGGAGTATTCTTAAACTGTACTTCCTAGTGTGATCAAAAGTCCAAATGCCTAGTCTTACTAATTAATATCCTTGGGTAAATCATTTTCCTTGTTCTTGCCCACTGTAAAATGGGAATACAATACAAGGTTCCCTGCTTGGTAGAATCAAACTGTAAATCCCTGCAACAAAAATGAGCTGAGTTGAATAATAGCTGTCATTTATGGGCCACTTGTCCTATGCTAAGAGTTTAATGTGGGTTATCTCATTTAGTCATCTCAGGAGTCTTGTGAACTAATTTATTTTGTTTACAATGATGAGGCTGAAGCCCAAGGCCATCCTAGTAAATGACAAAAATCCACATCAGGTGATTTTAAGATTTCTTTTCTATACTCCCACCTCCCCCTTTTGGTTTTGCAAGATAGGGTTTCTCTGTGTAACAATCCTGGTTATCCTGGAACTCACTCTGTAGACCAGGCTGGTCTCAAATTCATTGAGATCCAACTGCTTCTGCCTCCTGAGTGCTGGATTTAAAGGGATATACCACCATGACTGGCCCTAATTTTTAGGGGTTTTCTCCCTTTCTCCCTATCCCTTATCTCTGGTCTCTCTGGCTCTTCCTTGAAAAGCTGGAGATTAAACATAAGACTTCACACATGCTAGGTAAGCAAACATTCTACCACTGAATTGTATCATATGCAGCTCACTTAGTCTTAAAAGAAGCTTGCTATAGTATTGACTTTCAAACTACACTTACTGGTATTGCTTTGGATATGCTTATTAAACATTTATAATGCTGCTTAGCTCATTATAATTCAAAAATAATCCATGAACTCAATATATATATACATATATATATGTATATGTATATATAGTTGCTACTTAATGTAAACATTCTCAATCTGGAGACTCTAGTCAACTGGAGGTCTGTGGCTTGACTTCAGAAAATTAATGAACTCCCTGAAATAAAATGTGAAAACCTGAAGTAGATAAACAACATAAATTTTTCAAATCAGATTCTCAATCTGTTATTTTAGAACAGTGCTAATCTCTTCTAAAGGGAAATGTTATTTCTAAAATCTGATTTTCCACCAGCCAGTTCCCAAATAACCACAGGGATACTTATTATTTATGAAAGCTTGGCTATAGCTTAGGCCAGCTCTTATAACTTATTTCTATTAATCTGTGTGCTGCTCTGAGGCTCATTTACCTCATTTATGAACTTCCCATGTTGCTACTTCAGTGTCTGGTTTGGGACTCTCAATGTCTCTACCCTTTTTCCCAGCATCCTCTCTGCCCTGAAAATCCTGCCTAGCTATTGCTCATTCGACTTTTTATTAAACCAATCCAAATGACAGATCTTCACAGTGTACAAAAAGATTATTTCACAGCATCTGATAATGTACACCTTAACTGATAGGAACATTTCATGCAGTAGCAGATATATAAATAGCAAAGACTAACCAGAAAAAGTAAAAGGGTTACAGTTAGGAGCCCAGGGTAGTAGCTGTGCCTATAGATCCTAACTATCTGGAGGGAGAGGCAGGGGAATCTTCAGTTCAAGGCCAACTTGAACAATGCAGTGAGACCTCTGTCTCACAAAGGGGTGAGAGTGAGGGACTCAGATCTAAGAGTTCCAGATGAAGACTGATACAAACATAATCTAAGTTTGAGGGAAACGATTCATGAGTGCTTGTCTAAGTAGTTGTCAGAATTCAATTTGGTCTTTAGATGATTTTTGTTTTTCCTTTCTCATTTGCTGGCTCAAATAGCTATGTATTTAGAAACCAAGTAACAAATCTTATGAGACTTGAGTCAAAGATTAAATAGGTCACAGTGAGATTAAAGGGCTTGCTATCAGAGAAAATGTATGGTGTTTACAGTGTGGCCTTTGGACACCTGTTTCAATTATTTCATAGACTCTTCGATTTTCAACTGTGATGTGTATGTAAATGAAATATACAAATGATAGTTTGTATATCAACTTTACTCATTATGCCATTACTGTTGCATTAAAGTCTCCACTTGACACTGCATAAAACTTACCATGTGTGTTATTTTTGATCTATCAAGTGAAGCTGGCCGTGATGGTACATATCTGCTACCTTAACACTTAGAAGGTAGGGACAGGAAGATCAGGAGATCGAGGTTATCCTCCAGTACATAATGAGTTGCAAGTCATCCTGGGCTTATAAGATTCTATCTCCCAGAAAAAAAAAAGTGAACAAAGTTTATTTATTATCATAAATGTTAATTCTACTGGGAGGAGGATATGAGCAACCTAGAAAATCATCTGATCAAATTTCAAGTGTTGTGGGACACACAATCAGTAAAGTGTTTGCCTTGCAAGCATGAATACCTAAACTGAATCCTCAAAATTCACATAAAAATGCCAGGCCTGGCAATGTGCACTTCTAACTCCAGAGCTAGAAAGTAGGGATGGGAGGATCCCTAGGACCCAGGTCATTCAAGCCAGTGGAATTCAGAGACAGTCTGAAAAGTAATAAATGGCATCCTTGATCCTGCCTCAGTCTCTTGTAATTTGGTGGTGTTTGTTTTTGTTTTTAATTTTTCAGTTTCTCTTTCTGGTTGTTCAGTTGATTTCATATGCTCTTTTCCAGACTTACATTTGCATCATAAATGCCTTGAGGACTTGTTAAAACACAAATTGCTGGTTTCTGAACCTGTAGGCTAGAGAGTTTGTACTTCTAACAAGTTCCTAAGCGATGCTCATGATGTTAGTGTATGAACCACACTTTGGCAGACACTACTTTATATTTTTTTAGAGGCAGATTGAGAAAGTCATCAACCACACTTTATGTAGCAAGTAATTAAAAAAAATGGTGAAGTAATTTGGACAGAAATACATGACTTGTTTCTGGTAGAATGGAAACCTGGAACAGCATTTCCTGTCTCTGATCCAAGTTCTTATGAAGCAACATGTGCCTAAAAGTTTAGGATGTGTGTGCATGTGTGAGTGTGTATGTTCTCATGTGTACACGTCTGCTCATAAGTGTACATGTGTGTGTTTGCATGTGTGTACAGGTGTCACAGCACAGATAGTGAGTTTTGAGAATTGGTTCTCTCCTATCTTGTTAAAGCAGGATCTGACTTGCTTTTGTCTTGCTGCATACTCTGGGCTGGCTGGGCTTTTAGCTTCTAGGGAATCCTCTTGTCTCCCATCTTGCTTTAGTAAGTGCTAGAATTACAGATGGGTGTCACCACATCTGTCTTTTCTACATGGATTCCAAAGATTGAACTCAAACTGTCAGGCTTGTACAGCAGTGCTTCTATCAACTGAAACATTTCAACTGTCCCCAACCTATTCAGTGTCATTATCTTAATTAATGATGCATGATTAATAAAAACTCAGAGAAATTGGGGTTCAACCTAAAGATCTGAAAAGAAAAGCAGCCAGCTACTGGCTCTTACCTCAACCTTAGTCTGAAATGGCGATCTTGTCTCCAGGAATCTCAGAATGACACTGTGTCTGAGAGCTGTCTCCTCACATTTTATAATTCTCTCTAGTTCTGGGATTAAAGGAGTGCAGCATTGGGATTAAAGGCATTCACCGCCTGGTTTCTATGGCAACTAGTGTAGCTACTGTGATTAAAGGTGTGTGTTACCATTACCTGGTCTGTAAGGCTGACCAGTGGGGCTGTTTTACTCTAAGCTCTTCAGGCAAGCTTTCTTTATTAAAATACAATAGAAATGCCACTACACATTAATATTGTATTAATAGTAACATTAAATAGCAGATTTTTTCTTTTTTCTTTTTTTTCCACTGTACTCTTACCCTTTTTACTTAGCACTCACACAGTTTTGAGTGCTATTTGTATATTGTCTCATGTTCCTTACGCCAGACTTTTTTTAATTTTGTGCTGGGGATCAAATCCCATAGTTTGCACATCTCTGTCAAGTATTCTACCATCAAACTCAATTTAAATTGCTAGAGATTTTACTTATTAAATTTATAGATACTTGATGTCTACTTTTTTAAGATTTATTTTTAATTATGTGTATATGTGGGCATGTGCACATTATTACTCTCAGATGCCAGAAGTGTCAGATCTTACTGAAGCTGAATTTAGAAGTGGCTGTGAGCCACCTAACATGGGGAGTGGAAATCAAATTCAGGCCCAGTTTTCTGAAGGCAGTGTGGACTCTCAAGTACTCAGCCATCTTTCCAGTTATACTTGAGGCAGACTCTTAATAGTCTTAAGTCTTTTGTTGTGTTTTTATATTTATATACCAACATCACAGCATTTCCTTAAAGAGTTAATAGATGTTTTGATATCTGCTTTGGCAGGACCTACCTCATTGTCTTTTATTGTTATTTAATTTTCCAAGTCCTTTTTTTTTTTTTCGAGAGATATGGGATGTCAAGACATTTCGTTTGTGTCGTTGTCTTTTTGAAATATGGTCTTACTATGTTGCTCTGGCTGTCCTGAAACTCACTACACAGACCAGGCTGGCCTTGAACTCACAGAAATCAGCCTTTCTCTGCTTAAAAGTGTGTGCCACACCTGGCTATAAATTCCTTTAATTAGTCACATGTGTTATTAATGCAACTATTGCTTTTCATATTTTCTTTTTTATTTATTTTAATTACATTTATTTATGTATATGGATGTATATATAAACCATATCATGGAGGTTTTTCTATCAGATGGGTCGTGGGCATTGATTCAGGTCATCAGGCTTGATGACAGGTTCCACAGCCTGCTGAGCTGTCTGACATGACCCCTGTGTTCTTTTTATCAGACTACTTTGTTTTTCTTTGTTTCTAATGTAGATTTTATTTTTTAGTTTGTTTTTCTCAACTTCTTTGGGGTGATGATTATATTATCTGTTGGTGAGTTCTGTCTCTTTGAGAACAACTCTTAAATTGCTTTGACTGGGGCCTCTTGTCAAATATTAAAATACTTGTTTTATTTTCTCTTGTAAATGGAATGCTTCTTATGTTTTGTAAATAAGTATGCTCTATACTTTATACCACAGGTTTCAACATATACCATTTAATGTATTGAGAGTATTACATTGTACTGCAACTAATTTGAAAAGGTTTTTATGATTTTTATTGACTACTTTGATACTTGCTGAAATGATAAAATATGCCCCCCTTTATTTGTAATAGAGTAGCATTGAATGGCTAAAGCTTACCCTTACTTAAGTGAGCTACACCCTGCTTGTATTATTCTCTTAACGTATTGCTGGATTTGGTTTACTAATATTTAAGATTTTGCATTTACAAATTCAGATATGTATTGAATCTTTGGTGTTGTCATTGTTCAACTTAAGACCAATCTATAGAATCTATAGGTAGCCCTTTGTTTTTTCTGTGCTCTGAAACATTTTTTGACAGGATTATCTGTATTTTAAAACCTGAATCAAAAAATGTCTCCAACTGTTAAAATATTATATTATAAGATAGAGCTAGTGTGCAGCTCAGTTTGAGTGTTTACCTAGCATATGAGAATCCTGTGTTCCATGCCTGGTGCTACAAACAGCAATAAAGTTTAAAATATTCACATTTTTTTCATCTCAAGGTTTCAGTTGTTTTTGTTTTCATTGATTAAATGTAACTTTGGTAGTTTTTCAACTCGAGCTTATTTTTTGATGAAATAGAGTTAGACACTCATTTATTGTTTAAATTTTTTTTCTTTTTCATTGGAAAAGAAGCTAATATAAGTTTTTAAAAGAGGCATGAAAGGCTGATGATCTAGCTCAGTAGCAGAAATTCATGCTCAAGGCCTTGAATTTAGTCCTTCAAGGCTTAAAATTTTAAAAAGTAAAGAAGCATAAGATGTCTTCTTGATTTTAAATTAATACTTACTGTTTTTATAATTATTTCTTTTTTCTTTTTTTTCTTTTTTCTTTTCTTTTTTTTTTTTTTTTTTTTGGTTTTTCGAGACAGGGTTGCTCTGTAGCTTTGGAGCCTGTCCAGGAGCTAGCTCTTGTAGACCAGGCTGATCTCGAACTCACAGAGATCCACCTGTCTCTGCCTCCCGAGTGCTGGGATTAAAGGCATGCGCCACCACCACCCGGCTTTTATGATTATTTCTGATTCTTGAAAAGTGTATTAGTTAGGATTTTTGTTGCTGTGAAGAGACACCATGACCTGGCAACTCTTAACTGGGTGACTTACAATACAGAGGTTCAGTCCATTATCATCATAGTGGAACATGGCAGCATGCAGGCAGACATGGTGCTAGAGAAGGAGCTAAGAGTTCTATACCTTGATCCACAGGCAACAGGAAGTGGTCTGAGACACTGGTCATATCTTGAGCATAGGAGACCTCAAAGCTTGCCCCCATAGTGACACATTTTCCCCAGAAAAGCCACACTAAAATGTCACTCCCAGTAAGCTTATGGGGGCCAATTACTTTCGAACTACCACAAATAGTCTTAATTGTCATTTTTTTAAAGTTTATCAAATTAGTTTATATTCAAGTCTTTTTAGTGTTATGGTCTACAGATGTAAAAGACAGGTTACAGGGAGCTGTTGGGAACGTACAAAGGTATATTTCTGTTTTCGTTATTGATAGTAAGTTTTTGTGGCTTTATCTACACTTGATTTTGTTTGCAGTCTGTAGAGCAATAATTAGTCTAGAAGGTAGGTTTGGGCAGACATGAGCTCTGAACTTTGGCCTTGGAATTATGCTTAACCAAGTTAACTGAACTGTAAATCTGTACAGTGAATGAACTGGAACGGGGGATTGCTGTATTCCAGATTTCTGTATGATAAAAAGTAGGTATTTCTGAGTAACTGCTACTTATCTGTTCTCGCTCCTGAAATAGGGCAATTTTTCTAGACCTACTCTGTGAAACCACTCCCCAAAGTCAAAATGATTAAAGATATCAGCCTCTATGACCAAGAGCTGTTGAACCTTGGGAATAATGAAGATGCACTAACTTTCACAGATCATCTTTTACATTTCTCTTGGTTCTGTCTAGTAAATATGAATATACTGACATGCACACTCACACATATGCACTTACTGTTTGTTTGTTAAACTGCCTTGGGACTAAAGAAAAGTGATATAGGTACTATCATATAATTTGTAATTTACCATGTAGTTCCTGGATTTCTAAGGGGGAAACAGAAGAAAAACAATTAATATCCTAACTGTGCGCAGATAGAATTAGTTAGCTTTTATTTGTTGAATGAGGCAGGATGTTGCCACCCATGACTCAGTTATGTTTAACTTGAAGAAATGTGCTAAAAACATTAAGGACATTTTAGACTTTCCTGTGGTTTGGAATAAATATAACTAATGATTTATAAATAGACTGTTAATATGACATACCGAGATCAAATCTGGGTCCACACCCTTTTCAAATGTTATATGAATTTAGCAAGTTGGTTTTCTATGTTAATCTGTTTTTAGAAGGATGTGACCTTTCATTCAGTGACCAAATGGATTTTACATTAGTTGCATCTGATAAAGCAACAAAATCCAGAGTCATGAAGTCTCCAATAAAGAGAAACCTCAGTGTTGACCAGTTCTCAAAGTTTATATATCTTAGTGCATAGAAGTAGAATTATTTTGTAATAATGAGCTAAAAGGTCCAAATTGTTGTATATTTTAGATTTACTGACAGCTTCATTTAAAAAAAAACTATATAGCTCAAATAGATGATTCACAAGAAAGGATAAACCTTTTAAAATGTAAATGTTACTTTTATTCTCTATACTTTTTATTTATCCAAAGTTCACATGTATACCCACAATCCATAAGAGAGGATATTATGCCTGAATGTTTTAATTTTGGACTATAATTATATTGATTGTATTTTGTAGTGGCTATGTAAAAAAAATTATCTTTTTTTCATCTTATTTAAGCATCCTTTGTCCCCTGCCCCCAGGAAGAGGCTATGGGAGCTTATGAGCTTAGCATCTTCTCGTGCATCTTATTTCTGTTCTGTTTGTATTTTATGTAATAAAAGCCAGTTACTTTCCATGAGGACCCAGTGAATGAGACTTTCTGTCTTTACTGATTTGAAATAAGTATTGTTTATAACAGAAAGTATGAGACCACTTCTTAATACCCTCTTACATTCCAGGCCTCTTTAATTACAGTTTATCTGAGTGTTAATATACATAGTTCTCAAGAACATTCTTTAAAAATCCTGTTGTTGTGTCATCTGTTTTTTGTTTGTTGTTATTTGTTTTGTCTTTGTTTTTTTAGGACCATTAGTCTGGGAACTTGTCAATGGAGTTGTGGTGGTTAGAATGAGCATGTCCCCACAGGCTTGACTGCTCAGTCACCAAGGAGTAGTGGATTGGAAGGATTAGGAGATGTGCACATAAGAGGAAGTGTGTACTGGGGGTGGGTTTTGAGATTTCAAAAGCCCACACCAGGCCCAGTCTCTCTCTTCAGGATGTAGCTCTCAGCTACTTCTCCAGTACCAAACCTGCTGTGCTTGTCACCATGCTCCCTACCATGATGATAATAAACTACTCTTTGAAGCTGTAAGCAAGCCCCAACTAAATGCTTTCTTGTATATAAGAGTTGCCGTGGTCATGGTGTCTCTTCACAACAAAAGAACACTGACTAAGACAGGGGTGATGTGAATTCTCAATGTCTTATTTTTTTAAAAAATTATTAGCCAGGCAGTGGTGGCACACACCTTTTTTCTCAGCACTCAGGAGTCGGAGGCAGGTGGATCTCTGTGAGTTTGAGGACAGCCTGGTCTACAGAGCAAGTCACAGAACAATTAGGACTATACAGAGAAACCCTGTCTTGAATTTTTTTTATTTTATGGCTATGGATATGGGTATTTTACCTGCATGCATATTTGTCCACTTTGTGCATGCCTGGTGCCCATGAAAGGCAGAAGAAGACATTTAATTCCCCTGATCTGGAGTTGCAGAAAGTTGTAAGCCATCATTTGGGTGCTGGAAATTGTATCCAGGTCCTCTTGAAGAGCAGTCAGTGCTTCTAACCACTGAGCAATCTCTTCATTCCCCTCACCCCTTTGTTTTAGATGGGTTCTCATTAAGAGGTTCTGACTGGCCTCAAAATCAAAGAGATTTGCCTCCCAGGTGCTGAAATTATAGGTATGTGTCACCATGCCCAGCATACAGTTCTCTTAAAGTTTTTTTATGTATCTATATGTGCCTACACGAGTTTATATACTCCACTTGTATACAGGTGCCTTAGGAAGCCAGAGGGTATTGGATCCCCAGAAACTGGAGTTACAGGTGGATATGAGCCACCATGTGGGTTCTGGGGTACAGAACCCAAGTCCCCTACAAAAGCAGTAAGTTCCACTGAGCCATTTCTCCAGCCCCAATAAAAGAGATTTATATTTTTTAACTATATATACACATGTCTGTGTGTGCATTTGTGCATGTGAATGCAGGTGCTGAGGAGGCTGAAAGAAGTATTTGGGTGCCTTTGAAGCTAGAGTTACAGGCAGTTGTAAGCTGCCCAATGTGGGTGCTGGGAACCACATGTCCTTTGAAAGAGCAGTAAGCCCTCTTAAGCACTCCGCCATCTCTCTAGCTCCAAATTTTCTAAGAGATGGATAAAATTGATGAAAACAATGAATCAAACTGAACCACTTTGAAATTGCTTTAATCGTGTTAAGATGTATATCATTCTGTCAGTCCAACTTTAGTAAAATCTCAAGCTTAATTTTTGTCTGCCACCCCTTATGGGTTTTTTGGCTTGATCTCATGTATCCAAGGCTGGATTCACACTCAGTATTTGGCCAACAGTCTCTGTAAACTCCTGACCTCCCATTCTCCACTTCCTGCGTGCTGGGAATACAGGTGCATATGTATATCCAGACCCAACTCTCACTTATTTCTTAAAGTGCTCTGTTCCCTAAATACTCTTTTTAATGACTCTTAAAAGTTCTCTTGGCTTACATGTTCAGAATAACTACTTGCCTTTTCCCCTTGTTCCTATATCTTACTTAATACTATAGTATTTAGAGTGAAAACCACCCTTATTAGGCCCATAAAGAATTTTACCACTAACTGCATGACATATTAGATAGCTTCTCTAAGTCTTCATTTTCTGTATGAAAGATGGAATTTGTATTTTAAGAATTAAATATAGTATTTATGAATTACAGACAATGGTAAGAACTCAGTAAATGTTAGCTAAGTTTTTTATTTTATTTTGTTTCAAGACAAGGTCTCACTATGTAGTTCTGACTGGCCTCAAACTCACAGAATCTGCCTGTCTCTGCCTTCTGAGTGCTGGGCTTAAATTTGTGCCTGGTTCTTTTTGCTTTTTAGGAATGTAGAGGACAGAATGATATTGTGAATCATCCATCAGTCAGGAAGGATATGGGATAGCAGGATTGGAACTGGGACGCAGACCTTTATGCCTGGCCCCTTAAATGTCTTAATTTATGTAAACAGTGGTAAAAGATAAAAAAAAAAATGCTACTGTGTACTGTGGCAGATAACTTTCAATTAATGACTTACTAATCATTTGTTTTAAGAAAATCTAGAAAGGCTTTTGCACAGAGATTGTTTTTTGCAGAATAACTGCAGTGTGTTTTGATTCTGTGAATGGGAGAGTTGTAACGTCTACAGATGCTGGTTACTGTGCTGGGTACCCAGGTAGGCTTTACATAGATTCTCTTAGAAAGCTTTCAGCTTCGGAAATCTGTTGTTGGTTAATGAATCAGTCTAAGAGGCTGTGATAACCAAGTAAAACCCACAGACTGCTTAAGAACAAAAATCATTAGACTCTCTGTTGGTGATTTTGTACTTAAAAGAGTGTGGAAAGATGTTCAAGTAATCCAAAGTAAGCCCTGTCTCTGCTTCGTCCAGGTGCTGAGCTCTACATATTCACCAGCATCATATTCTCAGCAGAACATTTTGCATGACATGGAGCTCTATACTATTTAGGAGAATAAACTATAAATGGAAGATGTTTTGATTGATTTTTTTTTCTTGTTCTTACTGTCTTAATTACCGGCTTTATGGCCTAGTAGCCATTAGTAGTTTTCCTTTGTATCATTCAGTGAAAGCAGTATGCACTTGTTTTGTTTCGAAGCTAAACACACATGAACCATCCTGGTGGATATTGGTAATCATTTTTGTGTCAATTACTGAAATTCAAGTACTACACAAATGGTCTGTTACCCCAAGCCCAGAGTCAGAAAAAGAAAGTGACTCTTAAGTACTCAGAAGTTAGTGACTGTGCCTTATTAACACCAAGAAAAATGGCAAACTGAGACTATGTGGGATAAACTACATATTTACTTTATTTTAATGTAACAGGTTCTAACCAAATGACGTAATTTAAACATTACAGTTTTTTTCAGACTTAAGATAAGTGAAAGGTTTAAACTTACTAATTGACTTATCTTTAAAGATTACAAACAGGTTCAGTGAGACCCTGTCTGTAGAGAATAAGATAACAGGTGAGTAGGAGTAGGGTCTCCACAAGAGCGCTCGCTCCCCTGTGTGTGCTCATGCACCATGTCTAAAGACACAAAAAGCGTTACGTACACAAAAGTTTATATTACTTTCCATCTCTATCATCCACTTAGTTCAAAAACAAACTTGCACCGGGCAGTGGTGGCACATACCTTTAATCCCAACACTCAGAGGCAGAGGCAGGTGGATTTCTGTGATTTCAAGGCCAACCTGATCTACATAGCAAGTTCCAGGACAGCCAAGGCTACACAGAGAAACCCTGTCTCGAAAAACCAAAAGGGGAGGGGGGGGGACAAACTTGCTTGTACAATTATTTTAAAATGAACTGGACTTCTTAGTAAATAAAGGAAAATAGTAGTTATTTTTATTATTTTCATATAATACATATTTTTGTTATAGAACAGCCAGAAAACATTGTTCCTCCTCTCTTCAAAAAGTATTACTTTGCTAGGTGTGGTATCTCATGGCTTTAGTCCTAACTAGTTTTGTGTCAACTTAACACCAGCTAGAGTTATCTGAAAGGAGGAATCCTCAACTGAGAAAATGTCTCCATAAAATCTGACTGTAATGCATTTTTTCCCAATTAGTGATCATAGGGGGAGGCACAGCCCATTGTGGATGGTACCATCCCTGGTGTGGTGGTTCTGGATTCTATAAGAGAACAGACTGAGCAGGTGATGGGAGACAAGCCAGTAAGCAGCACCTCTCCATGGTCTCTGGATCAGCTCCTTCCTCTAGGTTCTATTCCTATTTGAGTTTTTGTCCTGACTTCTTTAGGTGATAAACAGTGATATAGAAGTGTAAGCAGAATAAATCCTTTCCTCTCCAGCTTGCATTTTGGTTATGGTATTTCATCACAGCAAAAGAAACTCTAAGACTATTACATGGGGATGCTCTGTCTCAAAGCAGCAACAACAAAAAATTTTTAATGCAGTTGTTTTCAGGGACCATTGCAAAAGGGCATGGTATAACTGAAGGTTTTTCTCCCACCTGCCTGTTCTCAGGGTGTCTCTGAGGCTTACTAGTAATTACAAACTCTTACAACTTAAATTAACCCATTTCTATTATTTTATATTTTACTATAAGGCTCATGGCTTGTTAGCTCACATCTTGCTTCCCCAGAAGCTGCTGGTGTCTCCCTGACTCTGCTTTGTTCCTCTCAATATTCAGTTTAGCTTTACCACCTAGCTATATTCTGCCTTGCCATAGGCCAAAGTTTCTTTATGATAAAACATATTCACAGCATACAGAAGGACATCCTACCTCATCTCCCCTTTTCTATCTAATTAAAAAGGAAGATTTAACTTTAACATAGTAAAACTGCATGTAATAAAACAGGTATCAAGCCAGAATTGCAGTTAAAATATTTAGTCTATTAGTATTTGGCAAAATTAAAGAAAGTACTGTAGGGGCTTGAGAGATGGCTCAGTGGTTAAGAGCACTGATTGCTCTTCCGGAGGACCCGGGTTCAATTTTCAGCACCCACATGACGGCTCACAACTGTCTGAAGATCCAGTTGCAGGGGATCTGACACTTTCACACCAATGCACATAAAATAAAGTTAAATAAACTATAAAAAATCTTTTAAAAAAGAAAATACTCTATCATCTATCCTATCTTTGTAAGTCTAAAGTTTTATATTTTATTTATTATTTACTATAATGAAGGAAAACTACAATTATAACTATCTAGTCTTCAACTTCATCTAAGATCCAAAAAGGATATAATATTACCTGAGTAACCAGGAAGTACATTGTAAGCAAGTTCTAAACTCTAGAAATAACAGAGACATCTGGCTGCCTGGACAGTACCCAAAGTTCTTCTGTAATGTTGGGGCATCCATCTTTGGCCTACAGGCCTAGAGTGTCTGGCAAATTTCTCAGTGAAGCAGGAAATTTGAAAGACTATCCTGCCTATCTGCCTTTGCAGTTTGTCAGTCATTTTCCTCTGTGTCCTGCAGAATATCTGGCAGTTTCTTCTCAAACAAGAACTCTGAAGGATCATCCTGCCTTATTTTGACAGATAGTGTTCGTTTTCTTGTGGATTCTGCATGTCCAGTTCATACAGCATATTGTCAAGCAGTCCAGTCAAAAGCAATTTCTTGCCCAAATGGCTAGCCTTTTCACATTGAAAACAAACTCTACATAAAGATCTTCTTTGATGCCCATCATCATATTGAACTAATTGATGTTGCCAAGAGAAGACGTGTCTCACTATCAAGAAAAGTCTCAGTTCTTAAAACATTTTAAATGCCATATTCTGTAGGTCTTTGAAGTGTTTGAAGATTACCTATCCATCTGAAATATATCTCTGCATATCTAGAAACCCTAACTAATGTGACTGTAAGTTTGACTATTATAAATAATTATTAATTTATTTTTCTTAAATATACATTGCATTTTTAAATGAGCTGCAAAACATAATATCTTAAACAAGAGTAGAAATATACATATAACAAAATGAACCCTAAACATATATCAATAAACTAAAATCCATACCAATATAAAGTATTTTGAGATTAACAGGTTTTTTTTGATTAAAGTATATTTAATAATCTACCTTTTTTCCATCATTCTATATCATACCTCCCCCTTTTCTTTAGAAAGAAATTGACTCTGACCATTAACCATTTATAACCAACCCCCTTTAATTGAAAACAAACATTCATAAACCATATTTTGGGAATTTGGGCATAGTTTTCCATATTACTTCCTGCTGATTGTGGGTGCTGGTAATCTTATGGAGATCCTAAGAAAATTTAGAATTATGGTTAAATCTTGGCTATAGTACTCTGTGAGACTGCATTGTCTCAGCCAGTTGTCTTGAAGCTGTTCTGAGTGTTAGATCACCTCTCAGGGTGTCTCACTCTATCAAACCATATTAGCCTGGAAGGAGTCCACAACTTTCATCTTCTGTCTCTTTTCCAAAGCAACAACATATCCGTTAGACCCAAATTTTGAAGTCAAGATACCTTTATGTTGATTTAGCTTAGCATCCTGCACAATCAAATGTCTCTCTGCAGTTAGCTTAT
This sequence comes from Myodes glareolus, assembly GCF_982192425.1. NCBI lineage: Eukaryota > Metazoa > Chordata > Mammalia > Rodentia > Cricetidae > Myodes > Myodes glareolus. Next base: position 45,984,204 of record NC_142034.1, on the reverse strand, counting down.
TAACAGTCAAAATATTCAAAGAAAAAAACAATAGTGTACATAATCCAGATTCTTATATAGTTCCCATTATTACATGACTTATTGTAATTTTATTACTCTATTTCCTTTTTACGAACCTCAGTTTAACTTTGTCATCTTTATCCTGTCTCTCCCAAGCCTATGCATATTTATCAAACACACTGTAACCTGTTTAGAGGCCTTTTTGTCTGAATCTGCCTTTATTGTATATCTGTAATCATTTACTGACCAGGAGAGTTTTTAAAATGTTAAGCAGGCGTGACTAGGACCAAAGCCAAGGCTTTGACTGTTGACTCCACCCTGTTCGACTTTCACATAGCAGAGGTATGTTCACAGTTAGCTCTGGGAGCCATGTTCACTGCCCCATCTCTAGTGACACAGCAGGTCTATGCTGCCATCAAACAGCTTGTAATATGCAGCCCACAAACCCCATTCAAGTATTCTGTAGCAGGACTTCTAGAAAAAGCTGTCCATGCCAGCACAAACCAGGAAGCCTTCTCTTAAAGGAGCTATGCATCTGTTTGTCTTCAGCAAATAGAGCCTATCTGTAAAAATGTGGCTACCAAGAAGCTGCACTTGACTTCATTTTTGTGGGTCTAGAAGCCCTCTTTAAAAAAAAAAAAAAAAAAAGCTTTTTATCCATAACTAAATGGTGAGTGCCATTTGTAACTGCCACCCGCCAGTTTCCAAATAACCACTCTGAGGCTTAATATTAATTACAAACTGTTTAGCCTATTAGCTCAGGCTGAATCTTAACTAACTCTTACAAATTAAATTAACCCATTTCTATTATTTTATATTTTACCGTGAGGCTCGTGGCTTGTTACCTAACATCTTGCTTCCCCAGTGACTGCTAGCATCCTCCTCCACTCTGCCTTCTTTCTCTTTGTATTCAGCTTGGCTTTACCACCTAGCTATATTCTGCCCTGCCATAGGTCAAAGCAGCTTCTTTATTAACCAATAGTAATAAAGCATATTCACAACATACAAAGGGGCATCCCTCACCAGCAGGGAGCATGGGCAGAAAGACTTTAAGAGCCAGAGTTTGGGAAGTACTGTAGCAAAACAGTGTCTCCTCCTGTTCCTATGAACTTAGCTGCTGTGTTTGCCTACTTAAAATCTGAACCAGATCAAACCATTGTTTCCACCATAGGAGGGAAAAGTACTCACAAGCCCCTACCCCTAACTAAGAACCTATTGACAGACAGTTGATGGCTTTGGAGAGACAGGAAAAGAGAGAAGGTCAGTTTTCTTTAAAGGTGTGGCCCTTGGTAAGTCAATCGTGTTCTTATGGATTGACCCACATCCCTAAGTATTTGTGTAGGCAAATGAGACTTGGTGAGTTATTTAAAAAGAAAAAAAAGACAAAATGTTGGAGTATGAAATGGATTTGTGAGGACTTGAAGGTGGAATACAGTTATGTGTTATATATGTATGTGTATATATATATATATGAAATTCTCAAAGAATTAATAAAAATTTTAAAAATTCTTTTTTAAAAAATTAATCCAGGCAGTGGTAGTACACGCCTTTAATTCCAGCACTCAGGAGACAGAGGCAGGCAGATCTCTGAGTCTGAGGCCAGCCTGGTCTACAGAGTGAGTTCCTGGACAGCCAGGACTACACAGAGAAACCCTGTCTCAAAAAACCAAAAATGATAACAAAAAAAGTCAGTTCTTTTCTCTTGGGAAAAAGACAAGCAAAAATGCAATTGTCTTACATCTATATAGTGTTCTGTAATTGTGTGTGTGTGTGTGTGTGTGTGTGTGTTTTCAGTTTGGCATACTGGGGAGATCCTGCCATTGTTTTCAAAAACATTCCCTCCATAGCCTTCTCATTGGGCTGTTTTCTTCCTTTTCTTTCTTTCTTCCTTCTTTCCTTCCTTCTTTCCTTTCATTACTATGTTTTGTTTTTCTGAGACAGTGTTTCTCTATTATGTATCCCTGACTGTCCTGGAACTAGCTCTGTAGACCAGGCTGGCTTTGAACTCACAGTGACCCTCCTGGGGTCATTGATGGTTTTCATTGAACCGTTTTATATTCACTCCACTGCTGAACATTTTGTGTCCTTTTTTTCTGCAGTTATAAACAGGTTCATCCAGGGAACATCCTTGTGCCTAAATCTTTGTGCATATTCCTAAAAGAGTGATTTCTAAGCTAAAGGATATATGGCTTTTTGAGTCTTTTGACATGGATGGTAAGTTTACTCACCAGCTGTAACATTCTACGCCCACCAGCAATTCCAGTCATTCATTTTTATTCCTGAAGCAAATAAAATCAAGGAAAGCCAATTTTAGATTCAGTTCTTCTGAGCTACTTGGGGACCCAGAAAACTTGGCCTTTACTTGGCTTTGCTATCAAGACTTCCTTTTAGACTTAAGCACTAATTTTTAAAAAATTGCTTGATTTACAAAGAATGGTGCAGTGTTAAGATGAAACAAATTCCAAGTTACTTTGAGCTTATATGTGATTTATTAATTTTAAGTTTGTAACTCAAATTTTAATTTCACATTTACAAATTTTCATGTAAAGGCATCATCATTTAGAGAATTTCATAATGAAAAATCAATCAAAAAAGCTTATTTAGACTGCTTTATGAAATTAGCTTGAAGCCCATGATGATCTTAGAAAATGAAAAGTATCCCTGAGATTTCCCATAGTACTGCCTTACTAATGTTATTGAAATTTTAGGATATTAGTTTGTAATGCTAATTACCTTATGAAATTAGAATTTCCTGACCCTGTTTATTGTAAACAATGAATACATGTAACCAAATTTTTAGAGAATGTGTCACTTGAACCAATAGTTTCCATCTTTGAGACTCTGTAAGTATTGTGTAGGAGGTTACTAGCAGATCTAAATATCCCCAAGGACTAGTCTACAGAAAGTTGACAGGGAGTGAAAATTGCAAGGCAGAAGAAGTCACAGTTATATACCAGCTTCATTAGTGCTGGTTGCCATCTTCCTTTTAAATCAACCTGCTTCCTAAGGAGTGTGTTTAAGGGCGGGAGAGTCCTTTCAGGGGAAATCTCATGTTTATAGTGGCAGCTGCCCTGCACACTGCTGTACAAAGGGTGAGTATCATTCAGCGCCTTCTCAATCCTGTCTCTGCCCACAGCTCATCTCTTTTCCATAGTGAGCCTTCATTCATCAGAGTGGGCCTCTGTGACTGGCCAGTCCAACTCCTATCAGAAATCAAGGCGTTTAAAGGTCAAAGTAAATAATGTGGGGTCACTTTTGCTTTAAGGGGATCAGTTTTTGACCCATTAGAATGGGAAATTGAATTGCAGCCCAGGAAATGCTTATTTCATCAGCTTCAGCCTTTCAGCTCCAAAGAAAAATTACTAGCTATTTCTGCAATCAGCAGGAACAGAAAAGAAACAAAATGTCTGTAAAGAGTGCTTTTTGGCTCAGCAATTGAGAGTGGAATATGCAGACAAAGCAGTCATACATATAAAATAAAAATAAGTAAATCTTTCTCTTGAAAGAGTGCTTTTTAAGTAAGATGGGAGGTACTAGAGATTTCAGACTCCAGAGATTGTTTAAATAGGGATGTTGCTACATATATATATATGTGTGTGTGTGTGTGTGTATATATATATATATATGTATATATATATATTTACTGTGAGGTTAACAAGCAGCAAATTAAAAGGAAAAAAAGCAAGCAGTGTGGCTTCAGAACAGAATATCAGATGAGATTTATGTAGTTCATTACTAACATCATTTCTTTTTATTTAAATTGTAATTTTATGTGTATAGATGTTTACTTGAGTGTTTCTATGTATCACTTGTGTGTGTGGTGCTTGCAGGGGCCAGAAGAAGGTGTTGGATCTCCTAGAACTGGAGTTATAGATGGTTGTGATGAATCATGTGGTTGCTGAGAGCTGGACCCAGGTCTTAAGAGCAGCCAGTGCTCTTAAATGCTGAGCCATTCCTCCAGCCCCCTAATTTTATCCTTTAACATGATAGGAGTCAAAAAATAGGAAAGGCAAATAATATTGTCATTTCTCATTAGAGCTATTAAAATGGGCTCTTACTAAACAATTTTGAAAATTTTAGAATTCAGAACTCAGGTCCTACAAATATTTGATCCTCAGCCTAATTAAAAATCTCCTTTCAAGTCAGGCATGGTAGCACACAGATGTAATTCCAACACTGGAGCAACTGGGCCAGGAGAATTATGGTTTAAGGCCAACACTTGTTACATAACAAGACTGCCTCAAAAATAAAATAAGTCACTGGGTGGTGGTGGCTCACGCCTTTAATCCCAGCACTCTGAAGGCAGAGGCAGGCAGAGCTCTGTGAATTCGAGGCCAGCCTGGTCTACGAGAGCTACTTCCATGACAGCTAGGGCTATTACACAGAAAAATCCTGTCTGGAAAAAAAAAAAAGTCTCCTTTATATTTAGCAGTGGTCCTTGCTGTCATCTTTGAAATTATAACCTATTGTTCTTGTCCTCTAACCTTTCAAAAAGATTGTAAGCAGGACAGTGACATAATCATGGGGCCTACTTCAAATTAAATATATAGGGCCTATTTTTCATAAGTCACTCAGAATTTTAAGATGCCACCAGCAGAGGATTAAGCCAAGTGTGAGCCATCTAAAGCACCAAGCCATCTAAAGCACTGACTTTCCATGACTGTACAGCCCATGAAATTGGCCGTGACTTTAGATAGATGGAATTAATGAGAGCTCTGTCACTCATCCCCATGTAGACTCCCAACCCCCTATTTTATCTTTCTCTTTTTTGTTTGGTTTTTATTACTGTTGAGGAGGGGTAGACACCATACTTCAGTCCTTGTACAAAGGTCGGGAGACAACTTGTGGAGTTTGCTTTCTTCATTCACCTTTTTGTGGGTTCCAGGAATCGAACTCAGATTGCCAGGCTTGTGTGGCAAGTAACTTTATCCACTGAGCCATCTCACCAGTCGCATATTAGCTTTTAGAGATAGGCTGGCCTTGAACTCACAAGTAGCCCAATGTCGTCTTGAATTAGAGATCCTCTTGTCTCAGCTTCCAAGTGTTTAGCTGACATGTGTGCCACTATGGCTGGTTTTTCTTCTTTTTGTTCTTAGCTTTCCATTCTGATCCTTGGCAGTGTAGGAACACCTATGGACAAGAATTGGAGGTTATCCATAATAGAAAAAATACATATACTCTGTTAGTCCATGTGAAACTTGTGCAATAGTCTCTTCTGTTTAGTTGGTGAAACAATTAAGATTTGAATTTTATTTTTAAGAAATTAATTAGTTGATAAAACTAGAAAAACATGTTCTACATTACACTTTTTAAAAATCTCCCAATTGCTGTTGCATTTTGTTCAAGCAGTTGTATATTTGAGGCTATTAGTATTTTTCCTCTCTCTCTCTCTCTCTCTCTCTCTCTCTCTCTCTCTCTCTCTCTCTCTCTCTCTCTAACAGATGGGAAAGCCTTCGGGAGTTATCCTGCATTACCTATGCAGGCTTGTTTTGTCTTTACAGGTGAGAAAGGCCAAAGATAAGATGAAAGAAAATCTTGCTTTCTTAAAATTAATCTGTTTTACAGACTTTTTTCCAGTTCCCAAGAATAACTTCTGGAGTATAATATAAACTAATATGTGCCTCAAGTTTTCATTTTCATTATTTCATACAACCATTGCAGTAACTGATGTGGGCTCATGTGGAAACCATAGATTGACTTCTGGATATGTTCTTCAATTACCACTCTATTGTTTGAAACGGGTTTTCTCACAGAACCTTTGGGCTAGACTGGCTGACCAGCACAACACCCAGGATCTACCTGTCCTCCCCCAGTGCTGGGTCTACCACTAGGCCTGTAAGCTGAACTCAGGTGCTCATTCTTACATAGCAAGCATTTTATCCACTGAGGATCTCTCCAACTCCTATTTCAACATAGTTATAAGAACAAGTTTGAAGTTCGAAGAGATTACTTGTCTTATTCAAGGTCATTTAATAAATGAATGAAAAAAGCAGGAACTGAAAGCTAGGTCTTCTTGCTTATTTTGTAAGCTTTATTGCCTCTAGTTAGTTTTATATCTCCACTAAGTGAAAGTTCATTCATTTATTGGTCACCAACAGAGATCTGGGCCCTGTGATTATATCAGAACAAAGGAGACTAAATCAGCACTCAGAACTTAAATTCCATCCCACTAGTTGGAAGGTGAACTCAGTTATGTAGTTTGAGCCCAGCCTGGGCTATATGAGATACTGCTTCAACAACAAAAGAACTTATATTCTAAGTGTAAACAGATTACTGTAGCTAAATAATCAGGTGATGATGAAGCTTTAAAGGAAACAATAAAACATGCTGGGCGGTGGTGGCGCACGCCTTTAATCCCAGCACTCGGGAAGCAGAGGCAGGCGGATCTTTGTGAGTTCGAGGCCAACCTGGTCTACAAGAGCTAGTTCCAGAACAGACTCCAAAGCTACAGAGAAACCCTGTCTCAAAAAAAAAAAAAACAACAACAAAAAAAAAAAAAAAAACTACCAAAAAAATATGGAAAGCAAGCTGGGAAGACAGTGCCAGGTTAGAGAAAATAAAGCAGAAACTAACAAGATATTAGTTGAGACACAAATTGAAGTCTAGACATTTTATGTTAATGAATAAATCAATTTTAGGCATAGCAGATATGTATGATATTAGGCTACTACATCATGGACATTGATGTAGGTTTTTTCTTGTTTGTTTTACTTAAAATATAATTTCTAATGGTAGGCTACAGTGAGAAAAAGGTTGATGTCTTCATTTTCCTAAATACAAGGCTTCTAAGACTTGATTATCTTGTTTTTTGATTTTGTGAGTGTTTTTGTGGGGGGGGTTGTTTTGTTTTTTGTTGTTGTTGTTGTTGTTGGTTGGTTGATTTTGGTTGGGTTTTGTTTGTTTATTTTGAGACAGAGTTTTGCGTTGTATATGTAGCTCAGGCAAATCTTAAATTTGTTGACCTCAATTTGAAGGTCTCAAACTTCATGTTCTTCTGTCTCAAACTCCTGAGTGGTAGGATTACAGGGATTCACACCCTGCCCAGCTGAGGAGTGTTAACTGTTAATTACATTAAACTTTGTCCTAACTGCTGCACCTTACATTTAATCTTCTTTTATTGTAGCACTGATTATAAGATCCTCAAGTCACTAAAGCTGTAAATTTCGTCAATTCTTTTTATACTGAATCACGATAAGATCAGCTTTTGTGCTGATGTTCTTCTACTTCTCTCAGTGATAAAATGTGTATTATAACTAAGTGACATGCTCTGGTAGCAGTTAACTTTCCTAGAGTCTTCAATAAATGCAAGAAATAGATGACCTTATTTGCTTGTCAGATGTAATTATAATGATCTTAAAATATTAATCCTTTATAGTACTGAACTCCTGACATATCTAGTGCTATGGGCCTTCAGTAAATGAACTTCCACTTAACTCTTAAAACCCATTACAATATAAAAATGTTTATTAATTAGAGCAGGGTTTTCAGAATTTGAAAAGAAGGAAACAGCATGAGTGAAAGGTTGTCTCTGAAGAATAGCTGTCAAACTAATAAAGAACCCTAGAAACTCCAAAACAAGCTGCTTTCTCTGATTTCAAAGTTAAATCCAAACATAAATCATTAAGTGATTGCCTCATTAAATCTGAGCTGTCACCTGCTAAGAAGCAAAGGGTAGACGTGGAAAATATGTCAGTCCCAGCTAAGTGTAGTTCTTTTAAGGTGATTATCAGTCCTTTAGTTCCAAACATATCTATCCTGCAAACTATAGCTATGAATGCAGCCCTACATGTGTGTAGGTTTCAACATCATCACAGCATCAAGGAGCTGGACTCCCCTGAAAGCTTTTAAGTGGGAAATTCACAAATATACTGAAAAAAATCAGCAAAGGAGGCTCAATATAAGAATGTTGGATTAATTTTTCTAGAAAAAGCAAAGACCATGGTTTTCATCTGTTCTCAAAAGAATCCAGTGACATTCCTCACACTGTCTCTCTCTCTCTCTCTCTCTCTCTCTCTCTCTCACACACACACACACACACACACACACATACACACACACACACACACACACACACTTAAAAATCTGGAATAGAAGCAGGGCATAATGACATATGCCCTTAATTTCAGCTCTTGGGAGACAAAGGCAAACATATCTTTGTGAGTTTGAAGCCAGTCTGGTCTACAGAGGGAGTTCCAGGATATCCAGGGCTATGTAGAGAGGCCAACAAAAAAAAAAATTTTTTTTGAAAAAGGATTATTTTAGGCTTTTGGTTTAATAAAATAAACTCTGTTTTCTTTTTAACTTACCACTAAAATTTGTTTCTCTGTCATGATTTCTCTGTGCTGGAATAATTTGACGTTTTCTCTCAATTGAGGGTTGGGCAGCCTTTTAAATACTTCCCTTGTTATAAATCTTGGAATAGCTTTTTCTAGAATGGTATTTGTTTAAAGAAATCTTGGACTATTGTAGCAAAGGATGCTTCTGTTCTCCACTAATAATTACACCCTGCGTGGTAAATACTAAAGAGAACACTGGGCCCAAGGGTTTCTGGTACTTAACTATATCCAAGTGGGCAAGAGATGATTTGGAGTAGTTAGTCTGAAGTAAATTATGAAGAAGTAAAATTTCTAATTCAGTTCTATCTAATCAAATGCTTTAATACTGGTACCTATTGAATTATTTATGTACAGGTATAGAATTAAATTTCTATCTGTCCATTCCCATAGCTGTTCAGTCCCAAATAAACACACAGAGGCTTATATTAATCATAAACTGTTTGGCCTATTGCTCAGGTTTATTACTATCTAGCTCCTACAACTTAAATTAGCCCATAATTCTTACCTATGTTTAGCCACATGACTTGGTGCCTTTTCTCAGTAATACATTCTCATCTTGCTTCCTCTGCATCTGTCTTACGACAGGGTCTCTTCCTTTTCTCTTCCCAGAATTCTAGTCTGGTTGCACTGCCTATACTTTCTGCCTGTTTTATTAAGCCAATACAAGTGACAAATCTTTACAGTCTATAAGAACATTATCTGACAGCATAGAACATGTTGGTTTAGGGATGAGAGCAGTGCCCTAGGATTAGATATTTAATAAAATAAATGTGCTGTTATTTAGCTATGTTAAACTTTGAGGTTTAAGAATCCTCATATCTGCTGGGCAGTGGTGACTCACGTCTTTAATCCCAGCACTCAGGAGGCAGAGGCAGGCGGATCTCTATGAGTTCGAGGCCAGCCTGGTCTATAAGAGCTAGTTCCAAGACAGGCTCCAAAGCTACAGAGAAACCCTGTCTTGAAAAACAAAAACAAACAAACAAACAAAAAATTCTCATATCTAGTAAGCCATTCTTTGATGCGCAAACCAGCTTTAACAGCAAAATTATTGTGACAAGTTTTTAGAAGTGCCAGCAATCACATTTTACATGCCATGTTTCCCTTCTTGCTTTGCCACATTACTTATTTAGGCTCTAATCTGGTGCCTGTTTGTTCTAGAAAAATTCCTGTGGTCTGAACTGTACATTGTAGTGTGTGCAAGAGGCAGGAGGATCAATTCAAGTTTGAGGCCAGCCTGATCCATGAAGCAAGTTCCAGCCCAGCCAGCAAGGGCTACAAAATAAGACACTGCTGTTTTTGTTGTAACTGATTTGTTTGTTTGTTTGTTTGTTTGTTTGTTTTAAAAAAAAGATAGTAGAAAAAAATGCAAAATGTTAAGACAAAAAAAAAATAAAAAAAGATAGTAGGGGACTAAAACTCAAACTGTAAGCAAGCCCCCAATTAAATGCTTTCTATTATGGAAAAGAGATAGTAGGGATGTAGGCTAGTGATAGAGTGCTTACCTAGCAACTCTGTGTTCAATCTTCAGTATAATAAAAAGAAAATGAAATCTACAGCCATTCAACCATGAATGTGTCCAATCTTGACTGCAACTAAGCAGGGTTGAGCCTGATTAGTAACTTAGATAGGGGATTATTTGGGAATATTAGATTCTATAGGCTTAAATAAATAAGTTTTTAAAAGAAAAAAAGATTTGACTGAATATACTGTCATGAGCCAAAATAAACCCTTCCTTTAAAAAAGAAAAATGGAGGTTTTATAAATAAGGCTTTGAGAGAATCCAGACCAGTTTACTACTTTAGAGTACTTGGGACTAGCAAGATGACTACACTTTCACGGAGCCTCACCCCAGCCCTTTGGATTAAGTTTTTATTGCAGGGGAAACAAAATGAAGGTTTAACTATTATTTAAATGTGTAAAGAAATAAAAATAGTAAAATATTGCCCCTTCCTTTTTTTTAAACTCTGGAACCAAAACATATGAAACAGATTCCATGAGCCTTCATTAACACTAGAAGAATTTGGGGAAGCATCCTCATTTACTTGTCTTTCTATAATGAAAATGTTCACAACTGAGTGTCCAGTCCCCTTTGAATGAAGACAGATTTCTGTTTGCTACACTTACATTTTAGAAGTGTGTTTTCTGCATTCTATAAATGTATCATATCAATACACACACACCCCTCCCTCCAGCGAAATTAGGAAGGTTCCCAAAATGTCTGCATTTTATTGGTATTTTCATTTTATTTTCCACATATTTTCTTTAAACTCATTGGATTCCAGATTTAGGGACCACTTAAGAAATATGAGGTTTCCCCTGTTACCAGCACCACTTCCATGGCCGTTAGAGAACTCAGTCTATTAACCAGTCAGTCAGTGAATCAGTCCAATTTCTACAAGTACATTGGACTGGGAGCAGAGTAGGTAAAGAATAAGAGTCAGTTTTGCCCTCACTTGGTTCTTCTTTGAGGGATACATGATCCAGGAAGCTGTCAACCGGAAGACTACTGGGTAACTCCCACTGTTAGTCTCTGGTGCTTCTGCAGATTAATGATTCCCAAGTTGAAAACCTGTTTGTTCTAGTTCCCAGGAGACAAAACTGCTGAGCATTTTACCCTGTTAACTGGACAGCTCTCTTGTCTCTGCATGAGGTGTGGCAGGCAGTCCTGGCAAGTGAGTTACCTGAAAAGTATTCATAGCATTGCTTTAGGCATATGACTGTGCCAGAATTATGTATGATAAAGAGATTGCTCTGTCCTAGAGAGTATACCTCTGTTCAGAATGGGATAAAATTGAGCGTTAGTTGTTCTGTTGACTGTCAAGGAATGCTACATGGATAGTTTTGCTTTTAGTATCTCCCTGTGACACAGTTACCAGCCCCAGTGCTGTGAGCTAAGCGTAGGACTAAGTCGTCTTCTATCTTTAATAGGGTGAGCATATCTTGTCTAAATATAGCAAGGTGTGTACTTGGCTAGTGCTGTGAGAGACAGTAGAATGACCTTCACTGGTCTTCATCACTAGTGTTAAATGTTCTATTTAAAGAGATAGAAACACTCTTTTCAGCAACACAGGTTTCAAAAGGTAAAATGTTGAGTACTAGACAAAAAATAAAATATAAAAGACTACTTCTGAAACCAGCCTACAATTCACAATCCCAAAGAACCTAGACAACAAAGAGGACCCTAAGAGAGACAGACATGAATCTAATCTACATGGGAAGTAGAAAAAGACAAGATCTCCTGAGTAAATTGGGAGTGTGGGGATCCTGGGAAAGGGCAGAAGGGGAGGGGAGACGAGGGGGAAGCAGAGAAAAATATATAGCTCAATAAAAAGCAATTTTTAAAAAGGGGGGGGGAGTCTACTTCTGAAAGAAGATAGGCATATCTGTATTTTTAGGTACTTGGAAAGTTGAGATAGAGGATCCCACGTTCAAAGCCAGTCTTGGTATCATAGAGAGACCCTTGTTTCAAAAGGAAAGAGATTAAAAAAACAAACCAAGGGTTATTTTTAAATGAAAACATGCCTATTACACGATTTGTTTTTCTACTTTATTAACCAAAAGCTAACAACTATTGAGAATGAGAAAGATACAGCATAAGCTTCCTTAGAACCTTTAGAGTAATGATTTGTATTTTCTAATCCTGGCACTTGCTGCTTTTCGAAAGCTTTTGTTTACTAAGAAGAAAGGGTGCTTTTGTTTTCCTATGCCTGTGAAATGTAGTGTAGTTATTGCCAGTCCCGCCTATTTAACAGACACAGAAGTAAACTGACTTAGCTAGGAAAATAAGTGAATCAATATTGCAACCAATGGTGATGATCTCAGGATGCATTGTTTTTAGATTAAATGGCCTTCTTTTGCTTTCTTCTTTTAATGTTTTTTTTTATTTTATGTATATGGGTGTTTTCTCCACATGTATGTCTGTGCACCATGTGTATTCCTTGTGCCCAAGGAGGCCTGAAGAAGACATTGAATCTCTTGGAACTAGACTACAAATGGTTGATAGCTGCCATGTGGGTGCTGGGAATTGAACTTGAGTTCTCTGGAAGAATAGCCAGTGCTCTTAACTGCTGAGCTATCTCTCCAGTCCCCTTCCTTTTAGAGTGTAAAACTACCCCAGTAGCCTTTCTATAATGAGCGTTCCTATGGAAGAATTTCTCCCTTCCTGTCCTTTCGTTGTTGTTGTTTAGTCAATCGACAGAGAAGGGAAGGATTCTATTTACAGCAAAATTTTGTGGTGGAAGCATGGAGCCAGTGACACACTAACCATTTGGTTTCTTAAACAATATGTAGTTTCATATAGTTTTTGAACAGTCACGTTTGCCAGATAGCCTGACCCATTTTGACATAACCTTTAAAGGCATTCTTTAAGGGTTATCTCTTCTGCTAAGAAAAGCTCGGCTGTTGTTTTTGCATGTTTAATTGCCATAGAAATATAGTGATCTCATCTTGGGCTGAAGTTGTAATTTTAAGATTTTCAATAATAATCTGAAATCAAAGTGATGAGGGTTTTCATAGTGTTACACAAAGAAACTGAGATTTATAATAACTTCATCTATACTATATAGTTCAGTCATGATGTTAAAACTGTTAATTCCATGGTCTTTTATTTTAAAACTTGTATTACATTTTTATTTATTGTATCTGTGCATGCCACAGTATACATGTGGAAGTCAGATGACAACTTTCCCAGAATTGGTTTTCTCCACCCACCATATTGTTCTGGGAATCAAACTCAGGTCATCAGACTTGGACGCAAGCACCTCTACCTACTGAGCAGTATTAGTGACCTCAGGTTCTGTTTTGTTTTGTTTTGCCTTTGTCTGCTTCTCCATATTTCCATAAAGTAAGTGAAATACTAATCATCTTTAAGAGAAAATGTCTAAGGCACAAAACTGACTCAAAGTTATCTGATAGTCATATGTATTGTCATTAGAAAGCCCTGGAATCTGGCCTAGTGATGTGCAGCCATAATTCTAGCATGACAAAGGCCAAGACAGAGGAGAATCTTGAGTTAAAGGCCAACATGGGCCACATTACACAGTAAGACCTTTTCTCAAAAAGAAAAACAAAGCAGTAGTGGCTAAGTAGCTGTTTTGTTGTTTACTGCTCCTTTAAGTCAGCAAACATGTGATCTAGAACTGGGATCTCACTTGTAGAAGGATATGTTCCTGATTGTCGCTTTTGAGCTGCTTTCTAAACGGCTATATTCTGAATGTGGCAGCCACCTTACTTTTTTAGTCATATTTCACTCATAGCATCTTTAGTGTTTCTATTTCATTTACAGGAGAAAAACAGGAAGCAGAACATCTCAGCTATTATAATATGACAGCTTTTCTGTAGTTAAAATGTAAATTGGATCAAATCTTATTCTCTAGACTTACAGTTCATTCTGTGGATAGCCTGTGGTTGTGTGGTTGTGTTTTATGTCAATTCTTAATTCTCCCTCATTCTAGAGATGGGAGATAATAATTTTCTGAAAACTGTCTTCCTGTAGATATTCTTAACTATGGGCAGTTTCACTGCGAGTCATGAAGATTTAGTGTTACTTGGATACCACCAGTTTTTCGCTCCAGTCCAGTACAAATGAATCTGTAAAATTCTGATTAAAATTGATGTCAAGTTTCTTTTTTACCTTTTGCCTGCTACATTTCTTTAAACTTTTAAATGGTTGTTTCAGAACTTAGCTGTATTATCATTCACTTAACAAAGCCCATCAGTGTACTGTCATATCCGTTAAAGGGGAATAGGAAGGAGGGAAGTCCTTTGTGTGAGAGCATTCCCTTCAGCTGGTCTTCCTTGATGCTGGGAGTCTGGTGCCTGGCAGGAAATGATACAGACATGTGTGATAACAAAGTGACATAAGGACGAGTCACGTATGAGGCCCCTGGTTTGTCCAGATTGATTAGCTTGTCAGCTGGCAGGTAGGGGCAGACAAGTTTGATTTCAAATGTGAGGTTTAGCAAAGTATTACCTAATAGAGTGCTAAGATGGTGGAGAAAACTGTTTTAAGAAAAGTTAGTACAGAGAGGCAGGTGATATAAGAGTTAATAGCCATGGAAACAGACTTTTTTAATTTTCTTGAGTGTGAAGCTTAAAGCATGCATTGGTATTTGTTAAAGACCAAAAGACCTGTCAAAAGAGTCAAGAGGGACAAAAAAATTATTTTTATGAGTAAAAGGAATTTGCACATATCAAAACATTTTTGTCTGGTGTTTCTTACAACTGGAATTTCTTTATGAAATAAGTTTTCCATTGTACAAGAAAGTGAACTAGGCAGAGAGTGGCTGATAGCCATCTTCTCTGTGTTCCCCAGCTTTAGACCTAACATACCAAAGTAGTACCTGCCTCCCCATTTCTAAGCCTCACCCATTTTCCAGCCCGTTTCCTCTACTGTGGTAAACTATGGCTTTCTGCTATGCTCAAGATAAAGTCCAAATTCCTTGGCAAGCAGTACAGGATCTGTCCTGCTTATCTTCCCTTGTGTTTACAGCAGCCCTCTCCACATTTTAACTAAGACAATAGTTGATCTTGGTCTCTGTTTCTCCAGAACAGATCATCCAGGAGGAGGACAGTTCTACCCCTGCCCTCTTCTCTCAGAGGGCAGTGATGTATTTCACTTACTATTAATTTAACCCTTTGCCCTATGTCATCCTAGTCCGAGAGCCCTTCCTTGACCATGCTTTTCTGTCACTTTTAGCCTCTGAACCAGTGGTTTGGTTTTGTTGGGTTTGGGGTTTGTTTTTGTTTTTGTTTTTGTTTTTGTTTTTGTTTTTTTAGCACTTTTACACTGCCTGACATTTCACTGACTTGTCTCATCCTACCTTTTTGAATTTTATGTTTATTGTTATATTGCCAGTACCTAGGATAGTACCTTGCTGCATAATACATTCTCAGTAAATAATTTTTGAATGAAACCTATGATAAAATATTTTTTCGAGATGGGGTTTCTCTGTGTGGTCTATCCTGGAACTTGCTCTGTAGACCAGGCTGGCCTCGAACTCACAGAGATTCACCTGCCTCTGTCTCTGGAGTACTGAGATTAAAGACCTATGCCACCACCACCTGGCTCAATATATTCTTTTTTTTTAAATATTTATTTATGTATTATGTATCCAATATTCTTGCCTGTGTGTCTGCCTACAGGCCAGAAGAGGGCATCAGATCTCATTTCAGATGGTTGTGAGCCACCATGTGGTTGCTGGGAATTGAACTCAGGACCTTTGGAAGAGCAGGCAATGCTCTTAACCGCTGAGCCATCTCTCCAGCCCCAATATATTCTTTTTAACATTAATTTATTTCATGTCTGTGGATATTTTTGCCAGCACTTATGTCTGCTCACCACTTAGAAGCCTGGTATTCTCGAAGGCCAGAAGAGGGCAGTGGATTCCCTGGAACCAGAATTACAGATGGTTATGAGCCACGGTGTGGGTGCTGGGAATCAAACAGGTCCTCTAGAAGAGCAGCCAATGCTCTTAACTACTGAGCCATCTTTCCAGCCCCTGTGTTGTTTTTGCTGTTGCTTTTAATGATGTGTTCTTGAAAAGTAATTTAAAAGCAGACTTTCCAAAGCAACTGCAGCACTTTTTTAAAAAATTGTTGCTAGCTGGTCATGGTGGCGCACACCTTTAATTCCAGCACTAGGGAGGCAGAGGCAGGCAGACATCTCTGAGTTTGAGAACACCTTGGTCTACAGAGCGAATACCAGGCCAGAGCTGCATTCTGAGATTGTCTCACAAAAACAGTGTGTGTGTGTGTGTGTGTGTGTGTGTGTGTGTGTGTGTGAGTGATATCATTTAGGATCCTTTGAATAGTTCTGACAGCCACACTTTAAGACTAGCCACACTGCTCGATTATATAAATACAAAAAGACTAGACTCCTTCTTGCTCTTTAATGAGTTCCTCTTGAGCTGAAGTCTCCATTCAGCTGATAGTCTTTGATTACTTTGTTGTAGCTTTCTGCTCTGCTTCATCCTCTCTCCAGTGGAGGAATACAATTTGGTGCTGTGTGGGATTTATCAGACTAGGTTAGCGGTCCATTTATTTTTA
Organism: Myodes glareolus; assembly: GCF_982192425.1. Lineage (NCBI taxonomy): Eukaryota > Metazoa > Chordata > Mammalia > Rodentia > Cricetidae > Myodes > Myodes glareolus. The sequence continues at coordinate 45,967,822 of NC_142034.1, read as the reverse complement.
ACCGAGCACATTTATACAAACCTACATATGGCATTCCTTTGTCACAGAAGGAAAAAGTTACTTTATAAGACCCAGGGAGGCTCCAGTATCTGAACAAGAGATTTCTAAGTCTTTTGTACTCAACTTGCCCAGAAGACAGATGTAGGGCAGTAACCCATATAACACACCCGACTTCTCAGAAAAGGAAGTTCAAGATAGAGCACAACATAGGACTTTGCAAGTCAGTTGAAAGTTCTTTTTTGAGTTGAAGGAGTTGCCAATTCAAGGTGCCAAACAAGATCAAGTAAGAGAACCTCTTCTGCGGTCTGTTAAACTATGTGAACTTCCTTATTTGCCAAGTAAACACCAGAGAAGACACAATACCGCTCATACTTTATTTTAAAGTATACTTCAGTCTTTGGCATCCCTGTTACCATTTCCAAATATTTATTTAACTATATGACATTACCCTGGGCACTGTATGAAGTAGTATGACAGTCTGCCTATACTGTCTTCATACAAAAGCAAACAGTATAGACCTAAAATATTCATCTAACTAAACAGAAAGGAAATTGAATATACATAAGACACAAGGCAGTAGAGCAGATCAACAATTGTATTATCTTTGCTTTTACCTATGTTTTTCTGTATATGATAAGCTTTTTTATTTAGAGTAAGAACAAGAAGGGGAGAAGGAAGAAGACCACTTTCGGCAGTAAGTTCTACCTTATCTGTTCTCCCACAAGGGTGAGATAGCTCTTCCTAAGAGTTAAATGTTGTTGATGGTAAAGAACCTCATCACTTAAATAAAAAGACATGGGCAGAAACTAGAGAGTAACTTATCTGGTTAAAAAGTACTGGGTGCTCTTGCAGAGGACCCTGGTTCAGTTCCCGGCACCCACATGGCAGCTCCCAGCCATCTGTAGCCTTAGTTTCAGAGGATCCGACACCCTCTTTTGCCTGGCATCAAGCGTGTGGCATGCATACCGTGCACATGCATACACACATTTAGGCTAAACAATTATCCATATTGTTACAATTTGAAAAGAAGTGGCGCAAAAGAAAGACACCATACAACAGAGCTCAGGTGAAGAGATTTTTTTTTTTAATTGGGGGAAAGTGAATGGGAAAAGGGGGAGGGGAGGTGGGAGACTGGCCTCTGGGAACAGGAGTGGCAGAAGAGAAGAGAGGAGAGAGAGACAGACAGACAGAGACAGAAAGACAGAGAGAGATGGGAGGTGGGCAGGGCCCTTTTAAAAGGAAACGTAATGAATGTGCACAGGAGGTGCTCTTAGTGGCTACAGCTGAGGACGTGTACCCAAGGTCAGGCCAGTACAGATGCCTGAATACTAAGAGATATGAAAATAAAACTAAAAACAAAAAGACAAGAGTTCTTCCTTGTTTGACTAGTGGACGCCACTGCTGGAAGGTATTTGGGGCAGAGAGATAGGCAATGAACATAGAAGTTAACCTAAAAAACTTTGTATTTCTCTGCCCTATGAGTTGTAATTGTTGGTTTCTTCACAGCTCACTTTCCTCTAAGCCCCACCCCTCATGCTGAGAAAAACTTGTTGACCACAGCTCTTTTCAAGTCTTGCACAAAGGCAGATGTCTCTAAAATGTAGCTTACGCAAAACATCTGTTTGTGTGCTTGACTCTGTTCCCACGGTGGTGTTTTCCTTCGCTGCCTTGTTTAGTTTCCTTCCTTCCCTCCTTTTTCTTGCCTCTTTTTTCTTCTTTAAAAATTGAAAGCACATTATAACTTTAATTTTCTTTATGAAAAGAGAAGAAAAACAACCACTGCCACCATCCTTCTTGACAACCATTTCTAGTCTTCCCATTTTTCTTATGTATAGCTTTTTTTTAACCCAATTTTTCTTAAGCAGAAGTTCAAATATTTTGTCATGCAACCACTTCCTTGTTTTTTCCTCATTCTGGTATCATCATTTGGTTTTTGGTTGTAAGTTAACAAAAGGGCATTGCATCTTATCAGCACTCTGCCAGTGAGGCCTTGATTATTTTTAGAATATTTTATTATTGTTTAGCTATGTGTGTATGTGCACATATGTGCAGGTACCCTTAGAGTCCAGAAGCAAGTGTCAGATCTCCTGGAGCTAAAGTTACAAGCATTTGTAAGCTGCCTATTGTATATGCTGGGAACTGAAATCATGTCCTCCAGAAGAGCAATTGCTCTTAACCAGTCATCTCTGCATCCTACCAACTTTTATTTTTAAGAGTAAGATATTAGCCAGCCGGTAGTGATGCACGCCTTTAATCCCAATACTCAGGAGGCAGAGACAGGCAGATCTCTGTGAATTCAAAGCCAGCCTGTTCTACAGAGCTAATTCTAGGACACTAGGACAGCCAGAGTATTTTTATACAAAGAAACCTTCATGGGGGAGGGGGGACTATATATATGCAAAATTCAACCAAGGTGGTAAAATAGCTTTTTAATAAAAACTAAACACACATCCAAACTCTTAACAGGTGATAAATTTTAACATTGTGCATGAATAGATAGCCCAGAATCATCAGCATATAGGAGGATGACTCTAAGTATAAATCCAAGAGAATGTATAAAAAGCAAAGAGGCTGGGGCTGGAGAGATGGCTCAGAGGTTAAGAGCATTGCCTGCTCTTCCAAAGGTCCTGAGTTCAATTCCCAGCAACCACATGGTGGCTCACAACCATCTGTAATGGGGTCTGGTGCCCTCTTCTGGCCTGCAGGCATACATACAGACAGAATATTGTGTATGTAATAAATAAATAAATGTTTAAAAAAAAAAAGTCAGAAGGATTTAAAAAAAAAGGCAAAGAGGCTGATAATGAAATCATGGGACACATGATAGTTTAAGAAACTGACCGAAAAATAACAGCCGCAAATGAGAATATGAAGGAATAGTCTGAAATATGAGGAATAATAAATAAGAATATGAAGGAATAGTCGGAAACATGTCTGTAACCTCACATTCAGGAGGCAGAGACAGGAGAAATACTTCAAGTTCAAAGCAAACCTAGTCTATGTAGCAGGTTTCAAGCCTATCAGCACTACCCAGTGAGACTGTCTCTAAAACAAATCAAAACAAGCTAACAAAAAGTTCATAATATCAAATGATTAAATGATTGAGCAAGATTAAGTGAAAAAAGAAATGCTCATTACATTTTAAAAGGAGAAGTTTCTGGGTGTTGCATGTTGAAAGCTGGATTAGCCATCACCAGGAGACTGACACCTTGTAGACACTTATCTTCCAAAACTCACTGCTACCTGCAGACTTCCTCTAACTCCTTGCTATCTCCCAAAGCAGCCAGCCTCAGTTGTGCCTCAGAAGACTTCCTTGCTGCTCCTTCTGCCTTTACTCTTCTAGTCCCTGCATCCCCTTCTAAGTACAGAGCAGCAGGTTCAAACGGTGGAAAGTTCAAATGCTACTTTATTGGAGACTCTTTCTCTGACCTTCTAACACAGATGTACAAGCTGGTGTCCCTGTCCCTTGTCCTCTAGTTCTCACGGTCCCACTGTGTAGTGTCTAAAGTGGCAGCACTGCTGCACACCCTAGCCAGGTGTTAGAAGGGACTTTGTGTGTTTCTGTTCAAACACTCCAATTTTTCAAGAGAATCTAGAAGTTTTATTTTTTCAACACTTTATTCAATTTGTGTGGATAGGTCTGAGAATATTTACAGGAACAAATTTTTTCCTGCTGTGTGGGACCTCAGGGATCTACTTCAGGCCATCGTGTGGTGGCAAACTCCCTTATCCACTAAGCAATCTTACCCGCCCATGATTTTTAAATACAGTTACTTGTTTGTGAATTCATTTTCAAATACTATCTTTATGGCTTAAATACAGTGGCCAGGATAGGGGAGTACTACTGACAAAATACTGAACTGGGATGCCCAAGAGAGGTTCAGAATAGATGCCATATTTTAGAAGCTATCTGGAAGTAGAGTCTCAAGGAGATGGAAAGTGTTTACATATCAAGTGTTCAGTGACGAGCAAAAGATTGTTGAAGTGAACACCCATAGTCTCTGCCCTCTGGGTTTCAGAGGAGCCACAGGGGAGACATGAGATGACGTGAGAGGGAAAATGGCTGGATGACTGGCAAGGGAAGAAAATGACAGCGGTGGGTACAGATTTTTTTTTTATTTTTTAGTAATGAATATATTCTAGGAGGTGACATTAAACTAGGTTAAGAGTGAGTGGTGTGTGTGTGTGTGTGTGTGTGTGTGTGTGTGTGTGTGTGTTTGCGTGCATGCACACCCATGTGTGCCTTTTTTTAGGAATGTAAGAATCCAGTCTTGAGAATATTTCCAGGCTAGGAAAAAGCAATTCCTAGCAATACAAACTGGAAGTAAGGAAATGGAATCAAGGACCCAGGATATATTGTTGTCTCTCACTAAAGAAAGACAGTAAGTTTTGAGGTCAGAGGGAGCAGCTGGGAGAAGTCACAGCATCTTCCCCATCCCCAACATTGTAGAAGGCAGGTTAGCAGTCGAATGTGGGATTTAGGGGAGCACAAAGGTTCAAAGGTTCGGATTGACAGGGGAGGAGGAGGAGTTGTTGTGAGGTGTAAAGTGCCCAGCTGGATTATCTCCGTATTCTTGCTGTCATCTCTGACCTCGGTGTAACTAAGACCATAGGTGTGTTGTGACATTCTGAGGCATTGCTTTATAATCTTTTTCAGTGTTGGACTTCTTTTCTCTTGTTTATGGAAACACTGTATATTTATTGAATGTTCACTTGGTGTTAGGCACTCTGCTCAACACTGAAAAGATAGCATTGAACAAGGTGCTTACTTGCTCAGGCAGGTAATAAATAATTCATTAAACCGTACAATTCTAAGCTGCAGGAGAACTCAGGAGTAGGGAGGTATAATTCTGGGAAAACAGTTGGGAAATGCCACATGATGTTGTGTTGGTTAAGAAAGAAAAGTCAAGGCTGGGCAGTGGTGGCGCACGCCTTTAATCCCAGCACTCGGGTGGCAGATGCAGGTAGATCTCTGTGAGTTCGAGGCCAGCCTGGTCTACAAGAGTTAGTTCCAGGACAGGCTCCAAAGCCACTGAGAAACCCTGTCTCAATAAAACCACAAAAGAAAAAAGAAGAAAGAAAGAAAGAAAGAAAGAAAGAAAGAAAGAAAGAAAGAAAGAAAGATCAAAAGAAAGTTGATAGCCTGTTAAAAAATTAGGAATCAAGGAACTAGAAGTTTTCCTCAGGTTGAAGATGGAGTTAACATACAGGAGTCAAAAGAAGGAAAGATGCCTTTAGTCAGAAGATAGTATGATTTTTGTTGTTTTTGTTGTTGTTTGTTTTGGTTTGGTTTTTGTTGTTGTTTTTCGAGATAGGGTTTCTCAGTGTAACAGTTCTGGCTGTCCTGGAACTCACTCTGTAGACCAGACTGGCCTCGAACTCACAGAGATCCTCCTGCCTCTGCCTCCCAAGTGTTGGAACTAAAAGTGTGTGCCACCACCACCCAGCCTGAGAGAATTATATCTGAAACCAAATCTATCAATATTTCATGTCTTCCAGAGGAAACTTGGGAATTTGAGGTCTATTTGAAGAGTCTCGGTGAGGGTTTTTGGAAATTGGAATGATGAGAAGTTTAGGGGCAAAGTTGTTGAATAAACCATAAAGTCCTGTTAAATTGTAGGGAAAGCCGGGGTGAAAGAGATTTAGGAATAGGTAACTGACAGTAGCAAGGATGTCAAAGGTGCTGACAATGAATAGAATGACCTGAACCCTAGAAGAGGCCTTTCTAAGGAAGAGGAGGAAATGGATTGACTGAAAATGGGATTTGACTTCTTAACCAAATACTTGAAGGCTTACCTTGCATTCCTCCTGCTGCAGGGATGTTTTCAGTGCCTAGGAAAGCATTTGTTAAATCACAAAAATAAATGATTCTTCAAATGCTGAGTAGCGTGCCGTAAGTGCTTCTCTTTTTATTTTGTATTGTTTTGTTTATTCCTATCAATCACTTTAAATTTCCTTCCTACTAATGTTCATCACGTCTTCTTGGCATGTCCAATGTTTTAAGTTCTGGGAAAGAACTGCTCAGGTCATCACTTCTAGGTCTAGAAACTTTAAGTTTTTTCCTTTCTAAAGGAATAGTTGAAACGAGACTCTAAGAATGAGCTTTGCTAACTCAGCCTGTAAGGGAAATGGGCTCCTTTGATGTGAGCAATTTCTCCTCTTGGAAAAAGACTTCCTCAAAAAACAGAACTTGCTATCACTGTCAGTCACTGAAGTCTACAGCCTGTTTTGTGTTCCGACCATGTGCTCTGATGGACACTCGGTGTTTTTTTTTGTTTTGTTTTGTTTTGTTTTTGTGGTGGTGGTTTTGTTGTTTAGGATAGTTATTTTTGGATGATTGCTAGAGACAAGGTTGAAACTGAGCTTTGCAATGGCAGCTGCAGAGACAGCAAGGCAGCAAGCAGTGTCATAGGCAGGCCTGGATTCAGGCTTAACTCAAACTGGAAAGTGTTGGAGCCAGGCTACTATGTCAAAGTTTGAAGCAACTTGAAGGAATCCAAGAATACATTCTCTTGTCCATCGTAATATCAAAATTATTTTAGGTCCACACTAGTCTCACAAAGGGTATAAATTGGACCCTCTTGCTATTATATGAAGCCCTGTGCTACATCCACCAGCTTTGGTGTTTAATGCTTAGTAGTTCTTCTAAAACACACATAAAATGCTAAATGCTTTAAGTCTCTGTAAGGAGATAAAATGGGTATGTGGTCAGATAATATGTAGAAAGAAATGCTCTAAGTCTTCTAGAATACCGTAAGGAAGCCAAGGACTGGGTAATTATCCACTTCTTCACCTGTGGTAGACTTGCCTGCCTTCGTTTAAAGGCCCATGGTTTTCCTGACATTTTAGCTTGGGTTGAGGGGAATTGGTTGGTTGGTTGGTTGGTTGGTTGATGGTTCTGTTTTGTTTTGTTTTGTTTTGTTTTGAGGCAGGGTTACAGTGTAGCCCTAACTGACCTGAAATTCTGTAAACCAGACTGACCTCAATCTCACAGAGATTCACCTGTTTCCTGAGTACTGGGATTAAAGAGGTGTGGCACCATACCCTGCATTTTGGTTTTAATAGCTAGTTTTAGTTTTGTTTTGTTTTTTCCTTTGGTTTTTTGAGACAGGGTTTCTCTGTGTAGCCCTGATTGTCCTGGAACCCACTCTGTAGACCAGGCTTGTCTCGAACTCACAAAAATCCACCTGCATCTGCCTCCTGAGTGCTGGGATTAAAGATGTGCACCACTACTGCCCGGCCATTTGGGGGCAGGGGTAGTTTAGTAGTTTTTTAAGTCAATTTTATTTTTTAATGATTTATTTTTATTTTTATATGCATTGATGTTTTACCTGCATGTATGTCTGTGCGAGGGTATCAGATCTCCTGGAACTGGAACTACAAAGAGTTGCAAGCTGCCGTATGGGTACTGAGAATTGAACCCGGGTCCTCAGGAAGAGCAGCCAGTGTTCTTAGCGGCTGAGAAATCTCTCCAGCCCCTAAAGTCAGTTTTAATACCTGAGAAACTTGATGGAAAAAGGAACAGTTTAAATAATATGAACATATTTACCTCATGGGAATATCTCTCAATCTTTTCCCACTCAGGCCTGAACTCTGTTTAAGAATCCTTAGAAGGCCAGCCCAGTCTACAAAACAAGTACCAGGATTACACAGGGCTGTAACTAGCGTTATACAGAGAAACCCTGTCTCAAAAACAAACAAACAAACAAACAAAAGGCTTGAAAAACAGAGCAAATAACAAATGTCGCCATCAAATCCTACCTTTGTTCTATATACACAGATTGGCCAGATCTAGCACTTGGGGTTTTGTTTGGTTAGTTGGTTGGTTGGCTGGCTCATTTGTTTAAGAGAGTGTCTTTGTCTATAACTCATACTAGTTTTCATTCTTCTGACTCAGCCTCCTAAGTGCTATAATGATAAGCACACGCCATCACACCTGTCTGACCAAATGTGCGTTTTGTTTTATATGTAGTAATTTGCTTCTTTATATGTTAATTTTTCTTTTTAAATGATTTATTATTATTTATTTTATTTATTTACATATATGAGTATGCACATATGTGTGCACAAATGCATGTGGGTGCCTGTGGAAGAAGGTGTCAGATCCCCAGAGCTGGAGGTACACTTGTGAATCACCCATCAAACTCCAGTCCTCTGCAAGAGCAGCAAACAGTCCTAACCACTGAAGCATCTGTCTACCCTAGATGTGTTTTTAAATGTTACTTGCTTCAAACTATTAGGATAGCAATATATCCTTTGATAATAATATCTAACAGGTTACATGCCATCCTGGGTGTCAGGTGATATGGGGGACTTAGTAACCTGGCTCTGTTGCTAATCAGCTGTGTGGCTTGTGGCAAATGATTTGAATCTCTGGCTTCATTTGATACTTGGGAGTCTGTAGGAAACTCAGAAATGAATTTTAAACTATTTTAAGCAAAATATTTATTTTTTTTAAATATTTATTATTTATTTATTTATTTATTATATAATATTCTGTCTGTGAATCTGTCTGCAGGCCAGAAGAGGGCATCAGATCTCAGTTCAGATGGTTGTGAGCCACCATGTGGTTGCTGGGAATTGAACTCAGGACCTTTGAAAGAGCAGGCAATGCTCTTAACCGCTGAGCCATCTCTCCAGCCCCCCCAAAATATTTATTAAACAACGTAGAGTACACTTAGTGGATGGGAGTGCTAAAGGACCCAGCTCAGAGAACAGCTGAAATGAAGGGTATCCTTGGAAGGCCGTTAAACAGAAACAGACTAGTAGAGAACTTGCAGCTCCCCACAGTGAGCATGACCATACCCTATAATACATCTTCCTTTGGTTCACTTGCTTAAGACTCTTAGCCCCAAAGGAAGGATTCTGTCAGACATAAGCCACATTTCAGCTTCCCTCACAGCCTCTCAAAGATCCTGAACTTGAAGTCACCAAGTTTTGGTAGTTTCCGAAAAAAGAAATAGAGTGGCCAGATCTGCTAATGTAGGCCTGTCCTCTCCACTGTTCAGGAGGATGAGGCAAGAGGATCATGAGTTCAAGGCCTGCTTTAAGCATCCTTGAGATCCTGTCTTAAAAGCAAAAAGAGGGCCCAGGGAGATGACTCAATGATAGGAAGCAATCTGAGCCCGCATAAGTGCTCATCTCTAACCCTGCACTCCTGTTATGAAATGGGCAGCAGTGACAGCATCTCTGGAAGCCCTCAAGCCAGATAGCCTAGAGTACAAGTGTAAGTGTAGCAGCAAAAACAAGAGAGACCCTGCCTCAAAAACAATAAGAGAACAAACTCCAGAAAAGTTGTCCTTTGTCGTCCACTAGTGTGCCATGACCTGTGCCACACATGCCTTGGGATATACCTCAGTGGTAGAGATTTGTCTAACATGCAACACTCAGGATTCTAATACCAAAATGAATGAATGAATGAATGAATGAATGAATGAATGAATGAGAAAGATGGGTTATGTTAGAAGAGGAAGATCTGTTGCTAGATAGCCAGAAATAGCAAACATCAAACCAGATGTGTTAAATTAGAAGACTGAATTGTAGAGTCAACAATAAAATTGTTTCTATCAAACATACATATGATATAATGTATGTTACCAAGGCAACAATGAAATAAGATCTTTTTCATAATTGAACATTTAAAATGAACAAACCTAAAAGACATTTTCTAATATTTTAATTTTTTGTCTCTCTCCCCAATTAAGTAAGGTCTATAGGGAAAAAACCAAAGAGGTCAGTCAATCCTCCTTGTAATTTGTCTCATGAACTTGAACAAAGGCCCTTCCCCAGACTCTGCCTTCTTCAACTGTAGGAAATAGAAAAGGGGGAAACAAATAACTGACTATAGTTTTACTTGTCATTGCACAACAGAGTCAAGATGGAAAATTAGCTGGAATTAAAATGGTCTGATGGTTGTAGTTAATCAGTAAGAACTGGAAGCCTAAGCTCTTGTGTTTTACTAATTGGTCTACTGTACTTTTGTATTCATAAGGAGAGAATTAACCTTGCTACCTCTATTCATCCATAGATCTGTGTCTGGGACTTGATGTCCCAGGGGAATGGCTTCCAGGTATTTGCTTTGCTGTATTTGATTTGCTGTTTCCAGTATTGTCCAGTCTGGGGCTGTATTTGATAGGATTGGGGAATGCCTACTCACCAAGGACAGCCTGATACCTGCATTTCTATTTCCTTTATTGTAATCTGGATTCCTTTAGGAATACAAAGTTATGTTTTTCGCCTTACTTAGAAATATGCTTCTGAGTTTCTTGCAATCATGAAGTGCATAATGTCTTTTTCCGCCCTGTTTTTTGTTGTTGGTTTTGTTTTTTGTTGTTTTGTTTTGTTGTTATGTTTTTTGATTGGTTTGGGTTGGTTTTTTGAGACAGGGTTTCTTTGGGTAACCTTGGCTGTCCTGGAACTAGTTCTGTTGGTCTCAATCTCACAGAGATCCGCCTGCCTCTGCTTCCCGAGTGCTGGGATTAAAGGCGTGTGCCACCTCCACCTGGCATGAAAGTTCCTTTTTAAAATAACTTTTTAAGATTTGCTTATTTTTATTTTTACAAGTGTTTTGCCTACATTTACTCACTACGTGAGTGTCTGGTGCCTGAGGAGGTCAGAAGAGGGAATCAGATTCCCTGGAATTGGAAATATAGGTGGTTGTGAGATGCTGTGCGGGTGCTTAGAACCAAACCCAGGTCCTCTGTAAGAGCAGCCAGTGGTTTTAACTGCTGAGCCATCGCCCATCCCTAAAACTTTTATTTTCATAGTAAATTACCCATTTCTTTCTGTGTATGTTTCATTATAAAACAGAATCTCTGGTCCAGCCAACATTCAGTCATTTGGCCAGGTGTGCACTGCTTTATTTTGTTTCCTTAACCTTCTTGCCTGGTCACGGGCGACCACTCTGACCACATTCCTCAAAGATTTTTCCAATCTCAGAATGGCTAAGTATTTTCTTCCTTCCCTTAGTTAACCTTTTCCATTATGTACTTTGCCTGAGAAAAAAAGCAGCCAGTTGACAAATGGCTTGCTTTAGGAAATGATTTTGATCTGAAGGCTTTGGCCCAGGGGTGCTTGCCCAAAGAACACAGTGCACTTTCCCCCATCTTTGAGACTGAAGTGCTGCTCTCACTCACAGTAGAGGGTGTGGTTCTTAGTTATCCAGCCCAGTTAGATTAACCTCCCAGCCGGATGTTCTCCATTACCTTTAGTTCTCTCACTCTGTGCTATATTTTTAAATTCTCTGTAGAGAAGATACTATATTTCATCTATTATACTGTTCCTAAAATTAGAGTAACAAAGAAAAATTATTTAGAGTAAGGGTTTTCACATCAGATTTGAATCCTTGTTCTGAGGTTACTAGCTATATGATCTTGGACAAATACTGTTTTGAGCCCGTCTGATACCTCTAAATAAAGTGGAGCTAAAAGTAGTAGGTTGTGTTATAAAGTTGAAATGAGGCACTTAGTACCTAGCATTTAATGTAGCTGGGTTAACTTTCCCTTATCCCTATGTGGGTATGATCCCTGATCTGTTTTTACAAATTTATGTCACTGTCACCACATCCAGTCTGCAGTACTGGGGATCAAACTCAGTACTTTGTACATGCTGAACAAGCACTTTTCAAACTGAGCTACATCCCCAGATGCTCCTGTTCTTTCTAGTCATGAATTTATAGAATCCAAACACCTTTGAATTAACTAAGGCCATTGCCCCAACCATTACTTTTGTGAAAACACTACATGCATTTTGAAAAGCACATTTAACTGTTTTTTTAAAAAAAATGTTTATAGATATTCTTTAACACATAGGCTACAAAAGTGTTACAGAACTCCCCAAACCAGGAAGTTAGTTTCAGCTGCTGTTTGTCAAAGGAAACTACTTGTGTATCACCAAAGGAGTGACTGGAGCGTGCTCAGCTGCTACGCTGTCACTCGGCAAATACTTCTTTCGCAGGTATAGATAACTGCTGTGTTCACTGAGAACCCAAGTGCCCAAAACTGTTAGCTTTGCTTAGTGAGTAGGTAGACTATTTAACTTACTTTGTTTTTTTCAGTTAGTAAAGCAGACAGTTGCTGTGTTGGCAGAAGTGTGAATTTCATTTCCCGTCTGTGGTATACCCCACTCATCCTGTCACTCAGACATTTTGTTTTACATTGTTCCCATAATGTCAGTGAAACTGGTTCACAACACAGGGGCATGTGCACACCACGGATGTAACAGGAGACAGGGATTGCTCAACAGACCACAAGAGAACAGTGCTTTATTTAAAGATGAAAACAAAACAAAATCAAGGCAGCCTCTCCTAGCCAGCATGCAAGTTTTTTCAATGACATCTATAGATTCCTAATGTGTTTTATTTTTTTAAAATGTGTCCAATATCTCTGGCTGCTTACAACCTCAAAAATTTTATCAATCGCATACCACTTTATTGCAGCATGACATTGAGCATTATAAAGCTGCTGATTTCAGCTTGCCCACTTACCATAAACAACCTAAATGCCCTTTGACCGAAGAATGGATAAGGAAAATGTGGTCCATTTACACAACGGAGTACTACACAGCAGGAAAAAAAATAACGACAGCTTGAATTTTGCAGGAAAATTGATGGAGCTAGAAAACATTTTTTTGAGTGAGGTAACCGAGACCCAGAAAGACAATTATCACATGTACTCACTCATAGGTGGTTTTTAAACATAAAGCAAAGAAAGCCAGCCTACAAACCACAATCCCAGAGAACTTAGACAACAATGCAGACACTAAGAGAGACATATATAGATCTAATCTACATGGGAAGTAGAAAGTAGAAAAAGACAAGATCTCCCGAGTAAATTGGGAGCATGGGGACTTTAGGAGAGAGAGGGTTGAAGTGGGAAGGGGAGAGGCAGGGAGGGGAGCAGAGAAAAATGTAGAGCTCTATAAAAATAAAAATTTTAAAAAAAGATTTGTTTTGGTTTTTTGTTTGTTTTTTGTTTTGTTTTGATTTGTTTTAGATGATCTTAGTATGACCAGGCTGTCCTCACACTTGCCTCTGCCTCCTGGGTGCTGGAATTAAAGGCATTCACCACCTTGCCTATCTGTTTGAAAATTTTTATTTGAAAATTTTTATTACAAACTAAACACTCAGGTTATGTTAGCACTTGTCTAAAATATCAACACTGGAGAAGTAGCAGCAGGAGGAAGAGATGAAGTCATCATCTATAACTACATAGTTGAGCAAAACCAGTGTGGGCTATACATGATGTTCTACTTCAAAACAAAACAGAAAATTTCTTTTCTTTATCTATTTTCACTTTTTCACCATTATGCTAACAAAAGTTTACTGGACAACTACTGATTGTGTGTACAAGTCAGTCTAGTAAGTGCTAGGAAACTGGAGGAAAAGTCATTGTAGTTCTAGTAATATAACACTGTCTCACCACTAAAGAACTGTTGGAAGTGCATGACGGCTCACACCTTCATCCCAGTACTTGGGAAGTGGATACAAGACGATCCATTTAGAGTCATTCTTGGCTACATAGTAAGTTCAAGGCCAGCGTGGCTGTGTGAGATCCTATCTCAAAAAATCAGGGGAGTGGCTAAGACTCAGTTACATCAGCAAAGGTGAATTTTTTTGTATTTATTTGTGGTTTGGGGGGGGTTGTTTGTTTGTTTGTTTTTAAGGCTTACTTATTATGTATAGAGTTCTTTCTGCATACACACCTGCAAGCCAGAAGAGGGCACCAGATCTCATTATAGATGGTTGTGAGCCACCGTGTCAGTACTGGGAATTGAACTCAGGACCTCTGTAAGAGCAGCTAGTGCTCTTAAGCACTGAGCCACCTCTCCAGCCCCAGTTGGTTGGTTTTTTGAGAAAGGATTTCCTTGTGTAGGCATGCCTCTGCCTCCTGGGTGCTGGGATTAAAGGCATTCGCCACTACCACCCAGGTAAAACACTTTTTAAAAAGCCCAAGCAAACACAGCATAAGAAGGAAATGGCAATACTATGAACCAGAGTCGAAATTATGATGGGAGTCGGTGGACAATTCAAGGTGGGTTGAGAGTGCATCCCATAGGATTTGCAGATGGATTAGAGATATATTGCAGGGAGGTAAAAAGATACAAAGGCTGACGTGACTGTTCAGAATTTGTCCCAAACAACTGTGTAGATGAATGTCAGGATCAGTTGTGAGGAAGTGCTTAAGAGTTTGGAGTACTGGGCCTTAGCTCCATAGTGAAGCTCTTGCCTAGTGTGTGAGGTCCTGGGTTTGGTCCCCAGAACCACAGGAAAGGTTTAGAGAGATTCTTTCTTATTTCTGATGATGGGTTTTTTTCCAGGTTTTTTGTTTGTTTGTTTGTTTTTGGTTTGATTTGACAGTATTGGGGGATTAAGCTAAGATTTTTGCTCATGTTTGGCAAGTGCTTTACCTGTAAGCTGTGTCCCCAGCCCAGTAATTTAGCCTTGACAGTGGAAATTTGAGATGCCAATTAGATTTTTCCAAGTAAAAAGTTTGAGTAGGCAGCATTGTTTGCATGCACTGGTTAACCTGGAATAGCACTACATACTTGGGGGCAAACATAGAAACCTCTATTACATGTTTCTAAACTTTGCCATGAGTGACTTAAAAGTTCTGACTTTCTATCCTTTTCAGATTTTGTGAATAATAATGAAAGGCTTGTTAACTCCCTTGTTATAAAAGAAATTTCGATATGTTTTCTGTGGATATCCACTTGTAATTATAATTTTGAATATCTTCTGTTCTAAGCAGTAATTCTCCACTTATGTTATCAGCCTCCCACATGAATGATGCTAATGTGGAGATCCACTCCAGGGAGTAAAGCTCGCTGCCTGTGCTAGTCCCCTTCAGTGCAGCTTGCTGAGAGTGCAATTAATTCTAGTTCTCTATTTTTAATTTGCACACAGCAGTTGTACATATTTATGAGATAAAATATAATATTTTGATACCCGTATACAGTTTTTATTTCTTTAGATTTATTTATTTTTACTTATGTGCATGAATGTTTTGCCTATATACATGTGAGTGCACCATATGTTTGCTTGTTGAATCCCCTGGAACTGAATGGTTCCATCCATATGAGCCACCATATGGGTGCTGGGAATTTAACCTGAGCCCTCTGAAAGAGCAAGTGCTCTTAACTGGGGAGCCATCTCTCCACCGCATGTAGACAGTGTTCAGTGATAAGTCTGGGTGCTCAAAGGTCATAGTCATCACCTTAGATATTTATCATTTCCTTTTTTAGGAACCATCAAAATCTTATTGCTAATTTGAAGTGTACACTTGTAATCAATCATAGTTATGCTACTGTGCTATAAAACATTAGAAGCTATTTGTCCTATCCAGCTAGACTCCTGTACACACCAGCCACCATCCCCTCTTTGTCCCCCATTTCATATTATCCTTTTCAGGTTTTGGTAACCACTGTTCTATTTAATGAGGATACAATTTTGAGCTCACACTTGAGAATGGTGTGTGTGTGTATGTGTGTTTAAGTATTCTTTCAAACTCTGACTCTGTTAAAAATAAATATTGAAGCATTCAGGGTAGTTGGTGATAAAGTAATTACCAAATATATGTAAGGCCCTGGGCTTGATTCCAGGACCTAGCACCACAAAAATTAAAAACGAAACTTAATTTTGAAAAAGAAAACAGGAAGCTTTTTATATCTTATCAGAACACCATTAAAATACTATCACAGATAATCACTAATAATATTTAATATTTATTAAGAACTTAATTTCTTCCGGGCATTGGTAGTGCACACCTTTAATCCTAGCACTTGGGAGGCAGAGGCAGGTAGATCTCTGAGTTTCAAGGCCAGCATGGTCTACAGAGCGAGCTCCAGGATAGCCAGGGCTACACAGAGAAACCCTGTTTTGGGGTTAGGGAGAGCTTACTTCTGTGAACCCAGGTAACACCTAAGGAAGCTGTATGTTCATTAACTTCTCATAACTTCATTTTATAGAAGAGTAAATAACCACACAGCAACAGAGCTGGGATTCAGACCTCACAATTTAGTTCTAGAGCCTTTTTCCTTTTATTTATTTAAAGTTGTTCATGAAATTTAAATAAAATATTTTAAGTTTGTTTTAGAAAAATTGTCTAGAGTAGGCGGGACTAAATGTGAGCAACCAGAATAATGAATAATCTCTACTCTTGAAATTGCTGAGTTTTGGTTTGGTTTGGCTTTTTATTTTTAATTTTTAGTGATTTTTTTTAATTTGGGTTTGTTATTATTGTTTAATTTCCTTTTCATTTTGTTTGTTGGCCCTGATTGGCATGCAAATCGCTTTATAGCCCAGGCTGGCTGGCCTTGAGCTCACAGAGATCAGATGCCTGCCTTTGCCTCTCCAGCCTCCCTGTGAAGTTGGAACTTTGGATAAGGCAAAGAAAGAAATCCTAAACTGGGTCTCCCTTTACTTTCCATCCTTAAGTAATGTTTCTCTTAACTTTTTCATTTCAGCATCAGCGAGAGCTTTTTAACTGTCAAAGGTGCTGCTCTTTTTCTACCACGGGGGAATGGCTCATCTACACCAAGAATCAGCCACAGACGCAACAAGCATGCAGGTAAAACTGCACATATATGTTCTAATTTCCTTTTTGTTGCTAGGATAAACTGTCTAGACAAAAAGCAATTCTAGGAAGAAAGAGTTTGTTTTAGCTCATAATTCCAGATTATTCCATTATTGTAGGGAAGTCAAGGCAGAAATTTCAAACAGTAGTCACATCACATTCACAGTCAAGAGCAGTGAGAAATGAATGCATACATGCTCACTTTCTTGCTTGCTTGTGTTCAGCTCAGTTTCTCTACTCTTACTCAGTTTAGGACCAAACCTGCCCAGGGAATGGTGCCACTCAAAAGTGTGCTGAGTCTTACCCCATCAGTTAACTTAATTATGACAGTCCCCTGGATACACGCCCTCAGGCTGCCCCATGTAGGCAGTCCCTCACTGACTCTCTTCTCGGGTATCTAGACTCTGTCCAAGTTGACAGTTAAAGCTAACCACACAGCCCTTTACCTTAACTTTGTTGACTTGTGCCCTCCCGGAATAGAAGAGATTACAAGTAATTGAATTTGAGCTTACAGATCAGAGGTGAAAGCAAGAAATACTGTATCCTATTGAGTCAATAGTTGAGTTTAGACATAATCAAAATAATCTCACTCTTTAGAGGCTGTGCTACTTCTTGCTTGGGCTTTCATCTCATTAGAAGTGTAGCAGTCCACAATTACAACTAGTTTCCCTAGGCCATGTTAATAACTTCCTGACAAACTCTCTGGCAATGACAATTTTTTTAAGTAAGGGAGAGAAAACTTTTGAAAATTAGCTTGGGTTCACAATGCTTCCTCCTCAGTGTCCCCCATCATAGGTAGGAATGAGCACTTTGCCAGGAAGTCTGACTATGCAAAGGAAATGATCTAAGCTCAGCTTTATGTTTCTGTCGAATGTGGATATTTCTGACAGTAGAAAGAAGACAGCTGTTGTTTTCTTATATTCTGGGTGAATTACCCCCTGGCATAGAAGAGTTAGTGGGGTTACCTGCTTTTCAAGCTCTGCCTGGCACTGGTTGACTTTTTTTTATTTTGATGAAATTTTCACACTCAAATATTTCTATTTGACATTGTTCACATGGGTAAAAAGAGAAAGTCGGTTTAACACGGGTTGCATGGAATTGACTTGTGATCCAGACTAGACAGATAAGGTGATATATGTAGAAATGAAGTTTACATAATCCAAATCTTCACATAAACTGCCTTAGCTAAGTAGAATAGCATACATCAAGGGCTTACAGTGTCTGATGGTATGTTCCTATGCATATTTCTTGAATCTGCCTAGTTTTTTTTTTAATCTGGGCATTTAAAATATCCAAATAGTGTTTGGCAATTTAAAAATTATATTATTAGCAAACATCTAAGTATCTTTAAAAGGAAAATGATGAAAATTCTTTAATCAAACTTGATCTGCACTTCACTATTGGTGAACTATGTGCAAAGAGTATAAAGTAAAGGAGGGACTTTAGAGGTGTACTGCCTGTTGGCCTCTGTAATCTTGGATTTCCCTGTAGGAAATAATGCCTTACTTGCTCATAGCGAACCTTTTCACAGGTAAGGAAAGTAAACTTCTAGATATTCAGCTCAGATAAGAGGCCTCACAGCAGAAGGAGGAGTCCTGGGTTTTGCCTGGCTTTAAAATAAGCCAGCTGGATCTTCATACAACTAGTGCCTTGAGAAATTTTGCCCTGCTATTCAGGGTTCTCCAGAGGTTCTGCATCCTGAAAGTCTTTTCCAAGGCTACCCCTCATGGTCTTCAAGAGGAACTTAGGTTAAGTTTGTGGTGGTGTTTGTTGCCTCATTGTGCTAAGGATGGAACCCAGGAGCCTTGTTTCATGTAAGGCAAGCCCTCTACTGCTTCAATATATCACTGGCCCCGATTTTAATTTTGGGGGGTTTTCTCTGTTGTTGTTGTTGTTGTTTTCTTTAAGATAGAATCACATTCTGTAACCCAAAATGGCCTCAGATTTACAGCGATCTTCCTGCCTCAGCTTCTTGTGCATTGAGATTGTACTTGTGATTTTTGTGGTGGTTATTGTTGTTGTTGTTTTGTGGGGGTTTTTTGGGGGGGAGAGGTTCCTGTTTATTTGTTTGTTTCTTTTGAGGCAAGATCTTATGCAACTCACCATGTATTCAAAGCTTACTTTGAACTCCTAATTCTTCTGTCTTCACCTCCCAAGTGCTAGAATTGTAGACTGTTAGAAATAATGAACATGAACTTGCATATAAGTTTTAATCTGCACATGTATTTTCATTTCTCTTGGGTTTATGCCTGGGAACCTATCCTGCTTCTTCAGATTGTATCTCTGGGCTTGAAACATAGTAGAATGGATGGATCTTCTTTTCAATTTGGAAGTTAAAGGCTTCTGTTACACTGGTATTAGTCAGAAGCAAGTAGTGAAATGGGGAAGGAAGCAAAAATTATTCTTTGAGAAAACGTTTCCAGACTTGTCAATCTTTTAAACATGCCTACCTGCATTTTCCGTCTTACCTCACACTACTTCGTGTACAGCTAGTGTCCTACTTAAAAGCTGTGAAGACAACACAAAGGAAATTATATACGTAGGTTTCAAGCCTAGTGTGAAAACAAGCTATGCTAACATCCATGATTATGTGGCTGTATCAGACATAGTAAAGCTCTTTTAAAAGTGCCATCGGTAAGTAGCAATAAAGCCCTGGGTAATTAGATTGTCTTCATTTGTGACAGCATTTTATCTTTTTCCTGTTAGCCAAATCTTCAGACTTCCTAGTACAGAACGGGGAAATGAAAAAAGAAAATAAACTTGGTCTTAAATCTTTTTTTAACTCATGTGTCCTTTTTAAAGACTTATTTTTAATTATGTATAGGTGTATGTCTACATGTGGGTGTGTACACATGATGCAGATGCTTGAGGGGGCCAGCAGCATCAAATCTCCTGAAGCTGGAGTTATAGGTAGTTGTCAGAATTAAACCCAGGTCCTGTGGAAGAAATGGCAAGTGTTCTTAAATACTGAGCCATTTCTCCAGCCACTCTTGTTTTATAGAATACTTTTAGTTATTTCTTGACAGTTTCATCATGTAAACAGTCTTGATTGTATGCATCCCCAACTCTCCTTCCTCCTCCCCCAGGAACTCCCAGCTCCTCCCTCCCACTTCTGACACCTCTAGCACATGCCCCTCTCCCTTTCATGGCCTTTCCCTTTTTTTTTGTTGTCAATAACCCACTAAGTCCAGTTAGTACTGCCTGTTAGAATGTTTACTGATCTTGTTTGACTTGTTCTTGTGCTGCAATGAGTTCCAGGGTGTAATGCCCAGCATCTCACATAACTTCCTATCCTCTGGCTCTTGTATTCTTTCTGCCCTTCTGCAGTTTTCCTGAACTTCTGTTGAGACATAAGAGGTGGATAGGTGCCCTGTTTTGGGATGAGCCCTCCGCAGATCCTCTTAGCACCTCAACCAGTTAGGAGTGTACATTAACTATTGACCACTGCAGCACCTTGACCAGTTAGGAGTGTGCATTACTTTTGGCCACTGCAGAAAGAAGCCTCTCTGGTCAATGTTGAGGGCAATGCTCATCTGTGAGTGTAAGCATAAATATTAAAAAGGTAGTTCAACAACATGCTGTTTAAGAAAAAATAGTAATAGGTTCTTCCCCCAGAGCCTATACCCTTCAGAACTATACAAGGTCTAAATTCTTTCATGTAGAACAAGCCTCATATTCAATCTAAAAGCAGTTGGTTACCACTTCACCTTTGTGCCACTGTTGCACCGGTGGGTGCATCTTGTCTGGGAGGCCAGTGTTGCAACATGCAGGATTGGCTGGCTGCATGTCTCCTCCCCACAATGGCCTGCATTGCACCTTCTAGCACTATAAAAATCAGTCAGCAGAAAGAAACTTTCAGGTTAATTCCAGATTGATTTCTATGCTCTGCAGCCAAAGTCTATTATGTCTTCAGCAGTAGGAACATACCATTTAATTCTGTAGGCTACCATTGCTAAGAGCAATGACCAATAGCCTGTATTTTGGGGGATGCCTGTAAAGTCTCCCTGACTAATAGCATGTAGAGAGGGAACCCATACCTAGTACTGGTGATTTTCACTTAACAGCCCATGTTTTCTGTGAGAATCAATGTCCATCTATACAATATAGCTGTGTTCAAATTCCTATTCTTTTTATTATTTTATATTATTATTATTATTTTGGTTTTTGAGACAGGGTTTCACTGTAGCTATCAAGCCTGTCCTGGAACTAGCTCTTGTAGACCAAGCTGGCCTCGAACTCAGAGATCCGCCTGCCTCTGCCTCCTGAGTGCTGGGATTAAAGACGTGCACCACCACTGCCCAGCCCTATTCTTTTTAAATATGTATATATATTCTGCCACAAACTTACAAAGTATGAGTTTTCACAGGGTTTTGTTATATTTTGTTTTTTATCCTTAGTCTCTTTTGGTTTTGGTTTGTTGTTGTTTGAGACAGGGTCTCACCACATAGCCCTGGCTGGCATGAAGCTCACTCGGTAAACCATGATGTCCTTGAACTCATAGAGATCCACCAGCTTCAGCCTCCTAGGTGTTGGGATTAAAGACGTGTACCATGATGCCTAGCATCATCTTTATTGTCTTAAATTCTTTTTTGTTGGGCTGGAGAGATGGCTCAGAGGTTAAGAGCATTGCCTGCTCTTCCAAACGTCCTGAGTTCAATTCCCAGCAACCACATGGTGGATCGCAACCATCTGTAATGAGGTCTGGTGCCCTCTTCTGGCCTGCAGGCTTACATGCAGACAGAATGTTGTATGCATAATAAATAAATAAAATATTTTAAAAAAAAATTCTTTTTTGTTTTTGTTTTAGTTGTTTGAGGCAGGCTGTGTAATCCTGGCTTCCTGGAACTTGCTTGGCTGGCCTTTGACCTTAGAGATCCTCCTGCCTCTGCTTCCTGAGTGCTAGTATCTTGAATCTTTTGTTTTGTTTTAGTTTTGGGGTTTTTTTTTTGGGGGGGGGGGTTTCAAGACAGAATTTCTCAGTAGCTTTGGAGCCTGTCCTGGAACTAGCTCTCTAGCCTAGTAGCCTAGGCTGGCCTTGAACTCATAGAGATCCACCTGCCTCTGGCTCCCGAGTGCTGGGATTAAAGGCATGTGCTACCATGGCCTGGCCTCTCTGTTGATTTTTGAATGGAGACTAATAATCCTTTGCTTTGTAAATTTCACCAGGTGATCTCCAACAACATCTTCAAGCAATGTTCTTATTGCTCCGCCCAGAGGACAACATAAGGCTGGTAAGTTAATGGCATTATCATAATTGTCTTCCTCAAAAGGCTGCCTAAAATAGCCAATATTTAAGTCAATTTTTGTTAAAACACAGTGCTAAGAACTAGGTGGAATAGAAATGAAGACTTGTAACACGAGGGCCGGCTTGTTGGGGTTTCTGTCCCGCCCGGTACCCCAACAAGCCAGCAAGTCCCAAGGAAAATCACACGGAGTCTACATTAGGTTATAAACTGATTGGCCCATTTGGTCAGGCTACTTATTAGCTCTTATAACATATATTACCCCATTATCCTTATCTATTTTAGCCACATGGGCTCAGTACCTTTCTCAGTGTGACAGCTTACATGTTGCCTCTTCGGTGGTCTGTGCAGGAGTGCTGAGAGAGTTTCTGCTTCCAGAATACTCCCAGTCTCTTTGCTCCACCCCTACTTCCTGTCTGGCTTTCCCGCCTATACTGCCTGCCTGGCCAATCAGCGTTTTATTAAAATATGATTGACAGAATACAGATAATTCTCCTGCACCAAAGACTGACCTATTGCTATCCAGCTGAGAATTTAATTCTTGTAAAATATAATATGGAGTGATATAAAATACTTTGATGGCTCAAGATTGTTGTTAAGTGCTGGTTTGTAAGTTATTGTCCACAACAGCAATTGAAGTTTAGAAAAAGGAGAGAAAACTTGGGAAATTGACCTGGTTGAGGAAGGTTTTATGTTAGACAATAGAACTTGAGAAGACCTTAAAAGATGATGAGATTAAACAGACAGAATTCATCCAAAATAAGAACATAACTTAAGCAAAAGCACATAAAGGAAGGGATAAGGAGGTATAAGTGAAATAACTAGCAAGTGTTACTGACCTCAGAGTCAAGAGACCTGGGCTTGGGTTCTTGCTGACCATGTGATGTTGAACAAGTTACCTTAAGCTGTCTTTGTCCTTTTCCTCACTCCCTGACTACTCTCAAAGTTGGCAGTATTAGATGGATACATTAAGAAGTATGAAATAGGGGGCAAGTATGGTAACTGAATGCCTTTAATCCCAGCACTTGGGAGGCAGAGGCAGGTGGATCACTCTGAGTTTTGAGGCCAGCCTGTTCTACAAAGTGAATTCCAGTACAGCCAGAGCTGTTTAAAGAGACCTTGTCCCTTGTCTCAAAAAAAAAAAAAAAAGAAGAAGAAGAAGAAGTAGGAGGAGGAGGAATGAAATGCTGCTGTAGGAGTGAGCCAGGCAGATGAGGCTTTAACACTGTAAACCAGAGATCTCAAACAGACAGCTCACAGACTAGAGGTATGTTCTGTTTAGAACACCTAGCTGTTTGGTTTGGTTTGGTTTTTATATTATCCAGAATTTTAAAGCTGGATTACATATACAAGTCCAAACCTGGGCCTTCAGAAGACTAAACTTCCAGCAGTGCCAAGATTTTAGCCTCTCATGACGAAGCATAACTAGATTGGCATGTAGAGATTCCGCTGGGTTCCTGTTTGCTGTAATCTGCATACCCTGTTGTCTCCTGCACACTTAGAAGTTATGTGTCTTTTTTACATGGTTACTTTTCTGACTGTTAAAAATAGGAAAACCAAAGTAGAATGAATACCTAGCATAGTGGTACACACCTATCATCCAGTTCTTGAGAAGCTGAAACAAGAGAGCTACTTCAAGTTCAAGGCCAGCCTGGTCTAAATGAAATAATACACCAACAAGACACTCTCAAAGACCAAACAACACATAGGCGTAATGGCACACACCTTTAATCCCAGAACTTGGGAGTCAGAAGAAAGTGGATCTCTGTGTGAGATGAGCACGTGGTTCTGTTTAGTATCCATGTGGCTTGTTTCACATTTACGTTTGTATTTGATCCCCTAGATTACTATAAAGCCAGTCATTCTTCATAAAGCAGTTGCAAAATACAAGTGTTTGAGCCAAGAAATAGCGTGAGCCAGCTATAGTATCTAAGGAAGATTGTCTAGAAGCTAATACAGAATAGACAAAAGGATGTACAATAGTCAGTTATTAATGTTATCCAAGTGTGTGGACATCAGACCCTCTAGGTTAGAGTAGTAGTTTGGAAGTTGACTAAGCCACAGGCATATTAAATTCAAATAGCTGGCTTCTACTTTTTCTCCAACAAGAGAGTGAACAAAGTGTGAGAGTGACTGTGGAAAGTCGAACAAACTTCTGAACCCTCTGGTAATCACTGATTCATCATTTACTTTACTTTTTAAATTTTGTTAACTGGTCTCTCAAATGCTGGTTCTGTGCTCTGTGTGTACATATACATGTAGAAGCCAGAGGCTAATGTTAGGTATCATCTTCCTCAATAACTCTCCTCTTTAATCATTCTCTACCTTATTCATTGATGATGCATACTTTTTCTTTCTTTCTTTTTTTTTTTTATTCTGTCCCAGAACTCACTTTTGTAGACCAGTCTGGTGTCAAACTCAGAGAGCCACTTGCCTCTGCCTCCTGAGTGCTGGGAATAAAGGCGCCTGGTCAAACTTTTTTCAGAAATTTTAATAATTTATGTTTGGTATATACCTGTGCTCAAGTACACTCACCATGTGTGTGCATGTAGAAGCTTTAGGTTGACGTTAGGTGTCTTCTCCACTACACTCTACCTTATTTTTTAAAAATAAGTTCTCTCACTGAGATTTTGCCTGCTGTGCCATCTTCCCATTATTGTCTGCATTTTAAAAAGTAGTTAATGTATATATATGTATGTTCGTATGTACACGTGAGAAAGTGTACTTATATGCCAAAATGTAGTGTGGAGGTCAGAGAACTTTCAGGAGTTGGTTTTCTCCTTCCACACTGGACTCCCAAGGGTTGAGCTCAGATCACCAGGTTTGTGCACAAATTTTACCTGCTGAGTTGTCTTTCTGGCCATCTGCATTTTTTATATATTTTCTCAAGTAATTCTTTAAAAAGACAGCTGTGGGGCATGGAGCACCATTCTTTTGGCATTAGTACTCTAAAGCAGTGGTCCCAAGACTTTAGGGTATATTAGAATCATCTCAAGAGCTGCTTTCAGTACCAGTTTCTGGACTTCGCTGGCAGAGTTTGGTTGATGGGGAGGAAGTAGAGATAATTTACATTTTTAACAAGCTTCCAAAAGATGCTGATCACACTTTTGAGTATAATTTTACTAAAGCCAGTCTCCATAGTCACTTGGACAGACTGGAAATTTGTCCGTAGCTTTGAACTTGGTGTGGTTTGGGAAAGCTAAAGCTAAGGGTGTCATCCTGTGTTCTGTCTTTTTCTCAGTAATAAACTTCTGAAGTTTAGTTTGAACCCCTAAATTTCCCACATGAAACTTGAAAGAATGAAGGATAAAGTTAGGAAAGCAGAGTTGAAGATTAAAACCTCTTTTCCTACTAAAATGTGCAGCTTCGGCTTCTTAGATTTTGACACAGAGACTCGTGTATGTATTACATGTACAGAGCATAAGTTCAGAAAGTTGTCACTCATGCCTCTGAATTAGTCATTAAAGTGACAAGCCATTTTACAGTTATTTTGAATTGTTACAAACACATACTCATTATGTTGCAGATTATTGACTGAGTCATCTTCAGGAAAATGAGTAAATGCATTGTGTGATTTTGAACAAATTAGCACTTTCTAACTGAAAGAGGCATTTGTAGACCCAAAGCAAAGGCTTTTGTTTGGAGTTAAATTTGGAATGCTAAAACTCTTATCTCAGGACTCGTTCATAAGGTTAAAAGTTGGATAGTCAACTGAATCAAAGTCCTGCTTTCTTCTTCATCCCCCACCCACGCTGTTTCTTGAGACAAGGTTTCACTATCAATCCTGGCTGGCCTGGAACTCACTCTATAAACCAGGCTGGCCTTGAACTCACAGAGATCTGCCTGCCTCTGCCTCCCTAGTGCTGGGGTTAAAGTCGTGTGCCACCCTACCTGGCCTTTTTCTTCTTAATAACCCAACCAAATCCCATTTTTTACTTAAACATTGAAAACGTTGTTTTCCTCTGGGAGACTTTCCAAGTACAGGTATCACTGTTACTTCAATATTTAAGAAACTTGATTTTTTGGAATATTTACAGAAGCTTCAATGAAGTTTTTGCAAAAATTAAGAACTTGACAGGATAATTTAAGAAAATTAGTTTTTTTTGGCTTTAGTTTTACAATGTGTTAAATTTTTCAACAGTGGAAATGATTTTTTTTAATAAGTATGTTATGTGCAGTTTGGTTTTTGTTTTCCAAATCAGATAATTCAAAAGGAATGAAGAGGAACCCGCCATATCCCACACTCTGAGAAAGACCATTCCTGACTATTTGAATAAGCAACTTTTTCATTCTGTCTTGGTTTTTGCATAAGGTCAGGGTGGACAGCTGAGTAAACTAGCACAGCCCTGCTTAATTTTGTTTTGTTGCTTTATAAAAGTAAGATATATAATGTCTTTTAACATGTTTTTAATGAATATCTTGCATGTCAATAAATTAATCATGAATTTGGCAAGAAGGTATTGACTGTGCTGGGGATCAGACTTGGGGTCTCTTGTGCTTGCTAGACAAGTGCCCAACCACTGAGCCATACCTTTAGCCTTGAGCATGGTTTTCAGTGATTCTGCAGAATATAATTTATAGATTTTTTTTAAAACTTGGTATTCTTTTTCATTCAAACATTTCTCAAACTCTTTAAAATAGTTTTCTTTAGTTTATTAATATCATATCTAAAGTTTATTTTAATCTTAGCCACTGGATTTACTTTGTTATTTTGGCAAGAATTTAATGCTTACATACTTTTGAAACTTTTCTGATGGACTGGGTGAACTGCTTCTCTAGACATTGTGTTTTTATAATGTGACTTCCCTGAGAATAAATACTGCATGCAGGGGCATGGTCTAGAATCGTGATGAAAATAAATTTAAGGACCAGGTTGTGGTAGCAGGAAAGGGTCCAAAGTTACAGAGAAACCCTGTCTCGAAAAACCAAAAAAAAAAAAATTTTTTTTTTTAAAAAATGAAAAGAAAAGAAATTTAAAACAAAGATGTGGTATATGTTTCAAGCCAACTGTTTCTGGCTATTAGATGATGGGGATGAGAAAAGCTCTTGTGCCAGGTAAGACCTGTGAATTGCTCTATTTAGGTTCAATATTTGAATTGTACTAAGATGGACTTAAGATGATTCTTTGAATAAAGATTCTTGATATTATAAGTTAAATATTTAAAAGACAGTGAATATTTAAAAGATAAGTGAATATCACTTATCAAAATGTCTTAGGCCAGATAGCATGCTTATAGACTGTATTTAGGAAGATTCTTTTTCTTTCATCAACCTTGACTTAGTCACTCGGTTGCCACTAATTGGCAGATGAACCATCAGACATAGAAAGCTAAAGAGATGGCTTAGTCAGTATAGTGCTTATTGCACAACTCTGAGGACTTGGATAAAAAAGCTGGTGTTAATAGTACATACCTATAATCTAAGCACTGAAGAGGCAAAGACAGGATCCCCAGGCTTGCTGGCCATCCAGTCTAGCCAAATCGGTGAACTCAAGGTTCAGCAAAAGAGCCCATTTCAGAGAATATGACAGAATAATTCAGGAAATAATGACATTGTGTGTTGTAAAAGGGACGAAGGGCCGCTTCCCGCAGCCCAGCTCCCGGCTAGTTTACCCGAAATAATTACATGGAAACTGTATTCATTTAAACACTGCCTGGCCCATTAGTTCTAGCCTCTTATTGGCTAACTCTCACACATTGATTCAACCAATAGCTAATAATCTGTATCGCCACTTGACTGTGGCTTACCGGCATGAGTCTAACCAGTGTCCATCTTGGAGAGAAGAGCCATGGCGTCTGCCTGACTCTGCTTTCTTTCTCCCAGCATTCTGTTCGATCTACTCCACCTATCTAAATTCTGCCCTATCAAAAAGCCAAGGCAGTTTCTTTATTTGACCAATGAAAGCAATACATAGAAAGAAGACCCTCCTACACCAATTATGAAATTTGCAGACAAATGGATGGAACTAGGAAAAATCATCCTGAGTGAAGTAACCCAGACCCAGAATGACAAATACGAAATTTCATCCAGTAACTGATAGAAGCAGATGCAGAGATCCACAGCCAAGCACTGGACCGAGCTCCTGGAATCCAGTCGAGAGAGGGAGGAGGGATTATATGAGCAAGGGGAGGCCAAGATGATGATGGGGAAACCTACAGAAATAGCTGATCCAAGCTCGTGGGAACTCATGGACTCTGAACTGACAGCTGGAGAGCCTGCATAGAACTGAACTAGACCCTCTGAATGTTGGTGACAGTTGTGTGGCTTGGTCTGTTTGTAGGACCCTTGGCAGTGGGACCAGGATTTATCCCTGGTACATGAACTGAGTTTTTTTTGGAGCCCATTCCCTATGGTGGGATACCTTGCTCAGCCTTGATGCAGGGGGGATGGACTTGATCCTACATCAACTTAATATGCCAGACTTTATTGACTCCCCATGGGAGGTATTACTCTCTCTGAGGAGTGGGTGTGGTGAGTGGGAGGAAGGAAGCAAGGGGGAACTGTAGTGGGTATGGAAAATGAAAAAAAGAAAAAATAATTGAGGTAGACACTCATTGTTGAGCTCTGGCCTCCACATAATGTACAACACGCACAAGTACAGTATACATATATATACTACGTAATACATAGCTAAAGAAAAAATTATTCAGTTTTTTTTTAATTTATTAAATTCACAGTTCAGTTGTTTCCACACAA
Source organism: Myodes glareolus (assembly GCF_982192425.1). Taxonomy (NCBI): domain Eukaryota; kingdom Metazoa; phylum Chordata; class Mammalia; order Rodentia; family Cricetidae; genus Myodes; species Myodes glareolus. Next base: position 45,939,312 of record NC_142034.1, on the reverse strand, counting down.
TTTGTATTTGTAGGTAAAAGTGTTCCTAACACATTTCACATTTTAGAAATGCCAAGGCATGCTCAAATTTAAACCTGTAGTGAGAGCTGAGATCTTGTTTATAAGAAGTTCTGGGATGTAGCTAAGTTGGTAGAGTGTTTACCTACCATGTATGATGCCCGGGGTTCAAACTCCAGTACCATATAAACCAGACAAGATAGCACTTGCCTGTAATCCTTGCACTGGGGAGGATCAGAAGTTCAAGGTAATTCTCCTCCCAGACTATATAGCAAATTTGAGGCCAGCTGCTAAGGCTGACGACCTGAATTTGATCCCCAGGCCCCATCTCCTACAGACTATGTGTCCTCTGGCCTCCATATGTACACCATGGTATACACTATTATTGATGTGCATACAATTAATTAAATTTTTTCAAATCTGGTTTTACATGCACCAGTTTGTCTAGTTAAAATAACAATTTAGGGGGCTGGTGAGGTAATTTGGGCATTAAAGCTAAGGCACTTTGCACCAACCCTGGCAACTTGAGTTCTGTCCCAAGGACCCATTTGGTGGAAGGAGAGAACCAGCTTCTACACTTCTCGCACTAAATAAATAACTTTGGAAATAATATGTATGTTTTGAGTGTTTCTATAAGGAACTCCAAAGCTGCCTCCCAATCCACCTCATGTGTGTTGACTGTCACCCATAGCTTTGTGTGTAATGCTCCTCCTGGATCTCAGCTGACTAACTCTAGACTGTATTCCATTTAAATGTTTATTCCTCTTAGTGTCTCATAAGTAAATTTGACTTTGAAACTTTTCTTCGTGGAATATAAAGTGCACAGTACAGCTTATGTATTTGGTACCAGAATGATGGCATTACATTTGGATTATGTCTGTTATAACAAATAAGCTTTAATATAGTCATTTCTTCTGTTTTCACTTCCCTAGCTTTTCTTAGGAATATCAGAACAGAGGCACAAAGATAAGTTTTTAACTTAATTGGTGGGGTGCTTGCCCAGAATCCTTGATGCCTTGGGTCCATCTCCAGCACCACAGAAACTGAACATGATGGTAGATTCCTATAATCCTAGCCCTTGTGAGGCAGAGGCAGAAGGACCAGTTAAGAATTCTCCTTGACGGGGCTGGAGAGATGGCTCAGTGGTTAAGAGCATTGCCTGCTCTTCCAAAGGTCCTGAGTTCAATTCCCGGCAACCACATGGTGGCTCACAACCATCTGTAATGAGGTCTGGTGCCCTCTTCTGGCCTGCAGACATACACACAGACAGAATATTGTATGCATAATAAATAGATAAATAAATAAATAAATATTTTTTAAAAGAAAAAAGAATTCTCCTTGACTATATAAGTTCAAAGCCAGCCTGGGCTACATGAGACTATATCTATTTAATTTAATTGATTTATTTGATTTTTGAGACAATAAGAATAGAGTAACATTTCACAAAGGGAGAACGTAAGTCTCCATCTTCCACTATTGATTTCTCAGCACTTGTGCTGTCATTGCATGTGCAGATGTTGCCTTGAAACCATTTGGTTTTTTTTATTATTATTTACACAGTGATTTTTTTAACTTATTAAGAACTTTTCCAAACAATCAAAGTAAAAAATATATCCCGGAAAATTTTTGAGTCAACTTTAGTAGACATCACCATTTGCCTAGTTTCTTTCATCTATTCCCCCTTCTTTCTCTTTTCATTGGAATATTTTAAAATAAAATTCAGGCACCCTCGCATTTCACTTCATATATTTAAACAGGACAATAACCACACTGCCATTATCACACTAACAGATAAGTCCTTGATGTCATCAAAGATCCTGTTTACATTCCAATTTTCTGAAAGTGCTTTGAATTTATAAGCAATGAATTAAAACTTTTAAAAACTAAGAAGCTTCTGAAAAGGAATCTTTTATTGTTGAGGTAAAGAAGAAGCTGAGGCGGAGGTGGGTGGATCCCTCTGAATTTGAGGCCAGCCTAGTCTATATAGTGAGCTCCAGGACATCCAGAGCTACATATACAGTCCCTGTCTTAAAAAAAATTTTAAAAGGCCCAAAGAGATGGCTCTTCCATTAAGAGCGCTAGCTGCTCTTATGGAGGATCCAGGTTCAGTTCCTAGCACCTACATGGCAGCTCACAACCATCTATAATTCCAGTTTGGAGGGATTTAATACCTTCCAAGGGCATCAGGTATACATGTGATGTACTTTCATGCTGACAGAACACTTGCACACATAAAATAATCTAAGAAGAAGCCACACAAGACAATATGTGCCTATGATCCCGGTACACAAGCCAACCAGTCTAGACAAATGATCTTTAGCATTAGTGAAGAGACCCTGTGTCAGAAAGTAAAGCGAAGAGTAATTAAGGATAGAAGAAGATGCCCAGAATTGACCTCTGCTTTCTACAGATCCATGCAGAGATGGGTGCACCACACGCACACAAATTAAGCGAATATGGTTTTAAAATTCCTGAACTATCCTAAATTATAAGGGTTAGAAGATAGAGGGGAAGATATAAAAGGAAAGTCAATCAGTTAATACCTTTGTGCTAAATTAACTTAATAGATTTTGAAACCTAGGCCGAATTCTGGAGAGCATAACACTAGGCTGTATACCATAGTCTCCTTATAAATGCATTTTTCTGAACTGTTCACCCCAACCAATCAAAGAAACAATGAGCCCTTCATACAGATTGACCTCCTGCCTCAAACTTCTGCCTACTTCTCCATAGTTCTCTCCTTCCTGTAGTCAGTGTGGGTTCAGTGTAAATACTTCATGCTTTCCTTCTCAAACTTTTCCATATAAACGTGTAGTGGTTTGAGTAAGAAATGTTTTCTATAGGCTCAAGTGTTTGAAAACTTGGATCCCAATTTCTGTTTTGCTGGGGAAATCAGTAATGCCTTCCTGGAGGACATTCATAGGGAACAAGCTTTGAGGGTTTATAGCCTCTGTGCTTCCTGCCACCTGTGGATGGAAACGTGATACCTGAGCTTCCTGCTCTAGCTAACTGCTGGCATGTCTCCCCATTATGGACTCTCCTTCTGGAACCCTAAAGCCCAAATCAGCGCTTCCTTCTGTGAGTTGCCTTGGTCATGGTATTTGATCATAGCAACAGAAAGTAACTATTAGAGTATGCGTTCACTCAGAAGCCCAGCAGGCATACTTCCATCTGCTACCTCACTTCCCTGCAGCTGGTTAGAAAATTTACCTGTAGATAAGGTCTTTCTCGGTAATGGCTACATAGGCCTTTTATTTCAGAGAACCCTCAGTATCAAGTTTTGTCTTAAAATGATTTAGAGGATTTTAGTTGAAGATAAGCAAAGGTGATGATAAACCACTTGGGAGATGGTGGAGGATGAGAAACCCAGGGAGATGTCAAGGATTCTCGGGTTAGGATGATGTGGACTCTAGATAGACAAATTTAGTGGGAGTTCTTGCTAAAGTTTAATTTCGTAAGGAATTGTGCAGCTAGATCTAGGTAGGACAAAGTCCAAAAGCCTAACTAAAGCTTGGTGAAACAAAGACTCTTTACCAGGAGAAATGGGTGTGGTAAAAATGGTTATTACCTTACCCCAAAGCTTATGAAGATAGGTAAGTACATAGAGATACATAGACTATATAAGACAGAAAAAACATTATATATTGTTTTATTATATAAAATAATATATATATTATTCTTAATATATATTATATTATATATAAATATAATATATTTAATATATAATAATATTTTATAAAGTATTATATGTATCCTTTATAATATATGTGAATACTATATATTTCAATAAAATATATGTCTATAGCATTTTAAGTTTGATCAACTTAATGTATATTTATAGTGACTTATATACTTATCCTGTATAAATGTTCATTTTATTTTTTACTGAAAATAAATTTTTTCATACAGTATTTCTGATCACAGTTTTCTCTCCCTCATTTCTACCCATCCAACTCCATACTTTCTCTCTTTTTAAAACAAATTAGAATAAATAAGAAGAAAAAAAGTGAAGATGCACAAGAAATGTGGATACATACAAAATCAGTGAAAACACAAAACCAAAAAACATAATATATGCAAAAGACCAGTAAGGTTAAGTTTTTTAAAAAAAATCCCAAAGTAGTACAAGACTCTTCTACCCGCAAAAAAAGAAAGAAAAATCTACAAAAATACCATTGAGTTCATTTTATGTTGGCCATCTGCCACTGGGCATGGGTCCTGCCTTAAGTGTGGATTGTATACCTACAGTTATAAGATTCTTAAAGCAACATAGGTGTTACTTTATCTCCCTCCTGTTAATTTAGTATTATATCAAAGGATTTATAGTTAATATAGGAGTTGAATTTTTAATTTAGGTCTCCCACTATCACTTCTTTTGCCTTGGTAGCATGCTATGAGATACTGGTTTTAAAAAAAAAAAAAAAGATTAAATGATTTAAAATTTCTCTGAATTTTTTGTTTCTTTGTTCTTTTTGACCTCAGGCTGTAAGATTGGAAAGTACTTACCAAAATCGAACACGCTATATGGTAGTGGTTTCAACTAATGGTAGACAAGACACTGAAGAAAGCATTGTCCTGGGAATGGATTTTTCTTCTAATGACAGGTGTGGTATCATAAAACTACCTTTTGAATAAACCCGGTATAATTATTTGAGCTAGTACAAAAATGTCTTACATAATTATGCTTTTAAAATTCTAGATTTTAAAGTGGGACAAGAAAGTAAGAGGGTAAGGAGTGTGTGTGTGTGTGTGTGTGGTCTTTTTGAGACAGGATCTATGTAGACCAGGCTGTCCTCAAACTCAGAGATCAGCCTGCCTCTGCCTCTGCCTCCCAGGTGCTGGATCTAATGGTGTAAGCCACCATGCCCGGCTTGTATTCTTGATATATGTCTTGGTCACTGTTGTATTGCTGAGAAGAGACACCATGACCACAGCAACTCTTATAAAAGAAAGCATTTAACTGGAGCTTACTAGCAATTTCAGAGGTTTGGTCCATTATCATCATGGCAAGGAGCATGACAGCACACAGGCAGGCTTGGTGCTAGAGAAGAAACCGAGAGTTCTATGTTCAGATCTACAGGCAGCAGGAAAAGAGAACCATTGGGCCTGATTTGGGCTTTTGAAACCTCAAAGCCCACCCCCAGTGACACACTTTCTCCAACAAAGCCACACATCCTAATACTTCTCAAGTAGTGCCACTTCATCCAGGCAGTGGTAGCGCATGCCTTTAATCCCAGCGCTTGGGAGGCAGAGGCAAGTGGATCTCTGTGAGTTCGAGGCCAGCCTGGTCTACAGAGGGAGTTACAGAACATCTAGGGCAGAGAAACCCTGTCTCAAAAAACAAAAAACAACAACAAAAAAGTAGTACCGCTTCCTGATGACTAAGCATCCAAATATATGAGCCTATGGAACCAGTCTTATTCAAACCATCACAATATATATTTTTATGAAATTATTGGCATATGTGTATGAAAATGTCACAGTGAAACCCATTATTTTTTATAGTGAATATGTGATAATGAAAGTTTTAAGTTAAAAAGTAATTCATGACAGCCTGAGGAGATGGTTCAGTTGGTAAAGTATTTGCCATGCAAGCTCAAGTACCTAAGTTCAATCTCTAGCACTGGTGAAAATCTAGGCACAGCAGCACGTGCCTGTAATCCCAACACTGAGGAAGTGGAGACAGGGTAAGCTCTAGGACTTGCTGGTTGGCAGATGGTCAGCCAGGGAGTCAGCCTAGCCAAATCTATGAGAACAGAGTTCAGTAAGAAACTGTCTCTAAGGTAAAGAACAATTGAGGAAGATACCCAAAGTTGACGTCTGACTTCCACATGCACTCCATAAACCTATGAACATATGTACCCACACATAGACACACAAATAAAGGCATAAAACTGGAAAAAAAAGTCTTGGCCATTATCTTCAGAGACAAGCAAACTTACTAAATGTCTTTGGCTATTTCTAATTTACTACTATTCCTTACCTTTCTCTCATTGCTAAGTACTAATGATAATAAGTAAACAAATGGATATAAATATTTTGGGGGAAAAGTTGCTTTTTGCTGTTAGTCTATTCCTTCCATCAGTAATATTCTACCTTGGTAATCCTTGGGTATATGCCTTTCTTGGTAACGTACCAATAGTCCTTTCCTGGGTTCATGTGTACTTTGCTTCCTATAATTAAAGATAGATCTGAGAGAATCAGAATTGTTGTTGTTGTTGTTGTTGTTGTTGTTTTGGGTTTGGGGGAGGGTAGAGGTTTATATCCTTAAGGCTTGAGGCTTTTCTGTTCTATTTCCCTACTCTTTCTGAAGAATCTTTGGAAAGACTGTGGAATGTGGCTGCTAAGCAGATCTTTACACTCTGAAATAATAAGCCTCAGGAAATCCTGCCAGATGTCTCAAACCTTGACTTCCTGGTTCAGGACTAGAATGGAATTGTGCAGTAGCTAGGGGAGTGACCCAGGCCTGGGTGAATTTATGCACACACACACACACACACACACACACACACACACAAAATGGTAACAGGTAGAGAGGGATTGCTAGCAAGAACATAGCCCTGGGTTTGGAGGCAGGGTTATAGATGACAATGAGTCTGATTGTAGAGAAGCAGGGAGATCCCAGTGTGTTACTAGGAAAAGTTTCCAATCCAGCCTTTACCCTAGCTTGTGCATAGAAGTTGCACTGGTTTGCTTTGGGTTGCCGTGATAAAGCACTGACTAAAACAAACTTGGTGAGATGGCTGAATGGGTAAATGTACCTGCTGACAGCCTGACAGCCTGAGGTCAGGTCCCTGGGACCCAGATGGTGGAGAGAACCAACTCCCTCAAATTGTTCTTTTCTAACCTCCAACATGCTACCCCATACACACAAAATAAAATGATTAAAAACAAACACACACACTATAAGTTCAGTTGGGGTAAAAGTCCAAATCAGAGGTCATAAAATTCCAATGTAGAAACACAGGTAGTTTCCTACTTCCTTCCCCTTAAGACAGTCTTGTCATAAATAGCCCATGTTTTATATATGTAGTATCTCAGAAACAAACTGGGACCTCAAAGAGCTAAAAAGTAGTTTCTTTTTGGTAAGCCTAACATTATAAAATTGTTTATGTCTTCTGTTTGAGTGAGCCTGTTGAACAGTGAAAGAAATGCTTGATTTCAGAATACTAGTGCTTAATTACTCTCAGTTACTTTTAATTTTATACTCTCAGTTATTGTATCATTTTATATATCTAAAAATATTTTAAAACAATATTAAATCAGCTGGGCAGTGGTGATGCATGTCTTTAATCCCAGAACTTACTTGGGAGGCAGAGGCAGGTGCTAGCCTGGTCTATGGTGAGTTCCGTGACAGTCAAAGCTGTTACATAGAGAAACTATAATGGTCTGTCCTGTCCCTTTAAGAGACAAACCCACCCTGCCAGGCAAGCAGATCTTCCTTCTGCTTCTAGTCTTCAAAGAGGCAGCTTCTCCCCACTTCTCCCTTCTTTCTCTCTCTCTCCCTCTCTCGTTTCTTTCTCTCCCTCTCTGCTCTTCTCCCTTCTCCCCTTCCCCCTCCCCTTTTCCTCTCCATAATCCACTAAATAAATACCCACTTTCTCTGCATGGTGTGCCTAATAGGTCTCTGTTTCTCACCCGCCATGTGGCTCCCTGCCTGGGACCAGTTGCTTTCATGGTCCGCTGTGGTCTCATGACCCACTGCCCACTGCTGCCACTTGGGGACCTGTGGCATTTTATTTTTGCCATAACAGAAACCTTGTCTCAAAAAATGAAACCACATCAAGCCAAAAAACTCCAATATTTAGTCAAAGTAGAAGCCAGATTGATTGGTTGATATGTACAAGATAGTGATATTGTAGCCAATTCATTTAGCTTATTTTGAGAACTGTATTGTAGTTTAAGTTACAAAGTATTCTAATAATATAGTGTAACCTTGTTTTTCAAAATATCTATGGTGTGTTTCAGGTTATAAAATAGCAGAACTTTATGGTCTGATGCTTGTTTGTTTGTTGCTCCTCAACAATTACCCTACCTCACCCTCCCATATACTTTATGCCATCATGCCTAGATTTGTTTTAAATCTTCTTTTAAAGATTTGTTTTCTTTCCTGGCGGTAGTGGCACCTGCCTTTTACGCCTTTAATCCCAGCACTTGGGGATGCAGAGGCAGGCGGATCTCTGTGAGTTCAAGGCCAGCCTGGTCTACTAGAACTAATTCTAGGACAGGTTCCAAAGTACAGAAGAACTGTAGTGAGGAGCTGCGGGCAGGCCTGCTTTTCATCCCGTCCGGCTCCCGCACAGCTAGCTTAGCCCCAGAAATAATAACACACAAATTGTATTCATTTAAACACTGCCATTATCTCTAGAGAGTAAGTTACTGGCTAACTCTCACATCTTGATTAACCCATTTCTAATAATCTATGTAGCACCACGAGGTGGTGGCTTACCAGGAAAGATTCAGCATGTCTGACCTGGTGGCTGGCTCCATGGCGTCTGCCTCACTTGCCTTCTTCCCAGCATTCTGTTCTGTTTACTCTGCCTACCTAATTTTCTGTCCTATCAAAGGGCCAAGACAGTCTCTTTATTAACCAATGAAAATAACACATAGACAGAAGGCCCACCTATATCAAAGAACCATGTCTCAAAAAACTTAAAAAAAAAAAAGATTTGTCTTCTTTATTTTTATTTTATGTGTATGGGTGTTTGCCTGCGTGTGTGTCTGTGCATTGTGTGCATGTAGTGCCCATAGAGGTCAAAAAAGGCATTGGATCCTCTGGAATTAGAACTATCGACAGTTGTGAGCTATTATGTGCTATTTTTTTAAATTTTTCTTTTTAAACTAAGATATAATTTTATATCATCCTCCCCCCCTTCCTCCTTCTAACCCCTTCCTTTGGTGATAGGTTTTGTTGTCTATGTTTAAAGATAAACCTAAGACTGAGAGGAGTTAAGTAACTGCTCAGAGGAGTTTCAATACCAAAAGAGATCAAATCCAGACATTTGACATAGTAGATACTTACTAAATATAAATTGTTGTTGTTTAGGCACCCTTGTATGTGTCTTTATACACCTGATCTTAAAACAATGCAATAAAGGTTATTTTGTCCCTTTTTCATAAATCAAGAGACAAACACAAAACAATTAATTTGTTTAAGACTACATAGTTAAAGGCTGAGGCGTAACTCACAGGTAGAAAGTTCTTTCCCAGTATGTACAAGGTCCTGGGAGAAAGACTCTTACTAGAACTCTATCTGGCTAAGAGTCCATGGTCCTAACCATACTGTGTCCCACTCCCAACCCAGTGTTCTTTCTGCTGTACTGCTTTTCTAGATATACTGGGAGGGAACAGGTGAAGGATTCTTTGGGAAATGACCAGAGGCAGGAAGTAGTTTAAGACACATCCTTAATAAGGGTCAGAAGAGATGGCTAAGGAGAGCATGCATTCTTCTTGCAGAGGATCCAGGCATGGTTCCCAGCAAAAACAGGGGTTGCCTCACAACTGCCTATAACTCTAGATCCAGAAGATATGAAGCCCCTCGCCTCCACAGGCATCTGCACTCACGTGAACATACCCACACACAGATACACATTCATGTATCTTCAAGAAGATATTTTTGTGTGTGAGAAAAGAGTCTTATATGTCACCCTGACTGACCTGAAACTTACTATTGTAGAGTAGACTGGCCTCAAACTCAGAGATCTGCCTGCCTCTGCTTTCCAAGTACTGGAATTAAAGGTGTGTGCTACCATACCAAACAAAACTGAAAACTTTAAAGATCCTTAAGAGGAGAAAGGGACAAAAATGGTAAAGGTCATCAAGAGAAGTGGAATCACTGAGCATACAATAATTGGTCAGGAGGCCAGGGTTTCCTGCACTAACCTATTCTATTCGCTGAGAGCCAGTTTCCTTCCTAGGCTGCCTCATACATGGTGTGCAAGTACTCTGCCACTGAGTTGCAACCCTCAGTACCTGGAAAAGTATTTTAGTGTGGCATAGTAGGACCACCCTTTTGTTGGTTGCTTATGTCTCTATTCTGCATTTCAGTAGTGCTAGTTCAATACACAGCATTATTTTATCAGATGTGGTAGCACATGCCTGTAACATCAAAGTAGAGGCGGCTGAGACAAGAGAATTTTGAGTTCAAGGCCAGTCTATACTGTATGGTGACACTGTCTTAAAACAAACAAAACAAGACTGTGGAGAGGTGGTTCAGTGTTAAAAAAGAGTGCCAACTTTCAGGTTCAATTCCCAGCACACAAATGACAGTTTACAGCCGTCTATAATTCAAGTCCCAAAGGATCCAGCACCCTCTTCTGACTCCCATAGGCACAAGCCATGCAAGTGGTGCACAGAAATACATGTAGGCAGAATACACATAAAATAAAAATAAATTTAATAAAATGTTTTTAAAATCACATTTAAACACTCGTACACCCTTTCATTTCAATTGTATTTTTTATTTCTCTAACTTGATAACAATCCATGACTATTACTTCTGTACATATTTTAAGACTTCCTTTCCTTTTAAGACTGGGGGTTTCTGGTATTTAGTAAACCTTATAATTGAGCAAGTCATTTATCCCAAGATTTTGAATAACTAGCAATAGTTCATGACGTTAGAACTAGTCCTTGGGGGCAGATAAATTGGTGCACACCTGTAATCCCAGCACTTGGGAGATGAAGGTATGAGGATCGGATCGGGAGTTCAAGGCCAGTCTCTGCTTTGTTGTGAGTTCGAGGCCAGCCTAACTTTTCCCATGCCTTCTAACTGCCCCCCAAAAATAAAAAGATATAATCCTTGGAACTGAGTTGGATTTTGTATCCTGGGCAAATGCAAGTTAGCAGTGATTTCTTGAATTTTTTAATATATTAGCTACTTATAAAACAATATAGGAAGTTTAATCAATAAATTTTCTTTGTCAAATATATAAGGAATAACTGGCCATCTCTTTTAAAATAATCCTGAGAACATGTACAGGATTAATAGTAATATGATAGAAATTTCTCTGCTCTAACATTTATGAGACAGCCTGTTGCTTGGAGGTTTATCCCTTGTGTTTAAAGTTAATAAATGATAACTGCTTCCTAGAATAACAGGAAGTAACTTAATGATTATTTCTCGTCTTGCAGTAGCACTTGTACCATGGGCTTAGTCTTGCCTCTCTGGAGTGATACCCTAATTCATCTGGATGGTGACGGGTAAGAGCTTTCCTTCTTCTACCCCTTCTACAGAAAGAACAGTGGTGTGGTTAGATCTTAGTCTTAGTGGCACGTTCATTCAGCTGAATGAGAGGCCCAGTGTGCCCACCTAAGCTAGCATGTCAACAGCTCAGTGCAGCCTTTTAAACTACCACTTTGTAAAGTAGAATAAAATATAACTTGCCAGTGTCTCTCATTTCTAGTCTTCTAAGCTGACAGAGAAGTAGTAGTTTGTTGGCTCACCCTTTAATGTGAACATGTGGGACTGCTCTTGCAGTGTTCCCCTAGAGGATAATGTGTTCTGTTTGAAATAACCTCTGCAGCTTCTGCCAGCTGTCAGCCTGCTGTGTAACCCTTTTCCTGAGCCAGTTCTTTCCAGTCAGCCACCCCCACCTCCTGGTGTTTTTAGAATGTGTTCCAAAGAGATTGAAATGTTTGCTCCAATTTATAAAACCCAGGTCAATTTGCTATGAATCAAAAGACTTCCAAATAGAAATGTACATCAGAACACCTTGATTTTGCCTAGTAGATAAAATCAATTTGTTGATGCCTTTCTTTATTTAAACTTATTTTTTGAGGATTTTATAATGAGTACTGTATATAATTTCCACCCTCCCCCAGCTCCTCTTATGTTCCCCCACTTCCTCTCAAAATCATGACTACTTCATGTATAATTATTATTATTTCATGCTTATGCATAGATATATATAACTACAGCTTACTGAGTTCATTTAGTATTGCTCATATATGCATGTGTTTAGGAATGACCACTTGGAATTTGATTACCTAGCATATAATCCTTGTCCCTGGAGAAGACCAGCTGTCTTTCTCTCAGCTGCCATGTTGGAACTTTTCAATCACATCAACTTCTAGTTAATTTCTAGGTGACATACTGATGATTATTTCTTCTATTTAGTTTTTAACAAACTTGAAATACCTGAAAAATCCCTTATTTGTGGACTTTTGTCTGTTCTGTTTTGCTCTTAGTGGGTTCAGCGTATCAACAGATAACAGAGTTCACATATTCAAACCTGTATCTGTGCAAGCAATGTGGTAAGATGACTTTTGATATCTCTATAATACCATGTTTTTTAAGAGGTCCTACAAAAAAGTTCTTTAATGTTATTAAAATAATATTTTGCAAGAGAAGTATAATTTGAAGTGATACAATTCACTGTTCATATGCATCCTGTATTGTAGAGGATTTGTGTATGTGTATGTGATCTGTTTGCAAGGTAACAATGATTAAAGGTGACCTAGAAATGTAGTTTTTCTATTGTTACAGTAGAAAACTTCATGCATTGGTGAACAGGTGAAATTCAGAAGTAATATTGGGCTCTAGAAGAGATGCTAATGGGATAGAGAGTCTGTTAGAACTGTGTTTCACACTGACCATGCTTAATGTGAGGGCCAAGTCTGTACACTTTACTGCTATGTACTAACTTTTAGTTTCCTAAGATAATCAGAAATTATCTTATTTGACAGAGTTATTGCATAGATAGATACATTTCCTTTTAAAGTACTGGTAATTGTTTGTGTAATGAAAATAAAGCCTAAATAAATCATTGTTAATAACCATCCATATATTGACACTTTTAAGTTACTCACTGTGTTCTGGATGCTTTACATGGCTTATATTTACTCATTACACTAGTGCCACACAGTAGTGTTGTTAGCACCCTATTGTGGATGAAAGAACTAAGGCATTGCAAGTGTTACATATCTGGCCCGAGAGTATCTTATTTATTTAGATAAAATAGAATCTTATTCACTTATCTAGAAAATGATGTAATAAAACCAAGGAATAATGAGGCTTTCTGATCAGTAGTCTTTAGCCTCTGGGGACTTAAATAATTCAATAAGTAAAGTGTCATGCCACTATAAGGGTCTGAATTCAAATCCCTAATGCCCATGTAAAAACCAGGCACAACAGTGCTCATCTGTACCCCAGTGTTGCAGGGAGTTAGCTACAAACTAATGTTTTTCTCTTGAAGGAAAAGGAAGTGTAAGAGAATTCTATAGCCATTTATTTACATACATTTATTTATAACATTTATTTTTTGATGATTTTATGTGTATGAATGTTTTCACTGCATACATGTCTGTGCAACATATGTGTACCTGGTGCCCAGGAGTTTAGAAAATGAAAGATCCCCCGGAACTGGAGTTGGAAATTGAACTTGGGACCTCTGCAAGAACAAGTATTTTAACTACTGAGCCAACATTCCAGCACCTATCATTTTTTTAAAAAATGTATTTATTTGTGTGTGAGTGGGTTTGTATGCCACAGTAGCAAACCTATGGGGGCAGAGGTAGATTATGGGGGCATTCGTGCTTTCTTCCACCAGGTGTATCCTGGAAGTTAGACTCAAGCTCTCAGTCTTGCTAGTCAGTGCCTTTACCTACTAAACTATTTTAAATGATCTTATATATTTTTTGTTAAGAATATCTTTATCGGGCTGGAGAGATGGCTCAGTGGTTAAGAGCATTGCCTGCTCTTCCAAAGGTCCTGAGTTCAATTCCCAGCAACCACATGGTGGCTCACAACCATCTGTAATGGGGTCTGGTGCCCTCTTCTGGCCTGCAGGCATACACACAGACAGAATATTGTATACATAATAAATAAATAAATACAATTTAAAAAAAAAAAAGAATATCTTTATCTTTCCTGCCTCCTAAGAAAAATAATCCTTGCTCATTTTGAAAAAGTTCTACAGTTGACCAGGCATGGTGGCCCCTGCCTTTAGTCTCAGCACTCAAAAGGCAGAAGCAAGCAGATCTCTGAGTTTGAGACTAACCTGGTCTACAAAGTGAGTTCCAGAACAGTTAGAGCTATGTAGAGAGACCCTGTCTCAAAAAACAAAAACAAAAACAAAAACTTAACAGGTTATATATTGCTTGTAGCATAGGGAGGCACTGAGTCTTATTCACAGTGCTACAGAATAAACAAGCAAAATAAATGTTAGTTTGTAGCTAATAGGACATTTGAGTTCCAGCTATGATCTAGGCCTTGTTAAGCACTGGAGATAGACCAATAAACAAAACGTAGAATGATCCTTGTCTTGTGTAAGTTACTTCCTAATATTTCTTTTTCTGTCTTTGTTTACTTTCTAGCATTTTTAGCTTTAGCTTAGGTAAATAGAAAAAAAGCGTAGTTTTTTAGTTTTGTTTACCCTTCTTGGGTTTCTGAGCTCAGAGTCAGAGGTTTAATTTAGTCTTAGGGTAGAGCCAGAGCTATTCTCAGAAAGTAACTCATGTGAATGAATAAATGGTTTAAAGAACTAGGAGACTAAGGTAGCAAGAATGGTAAATGCCATTAGGTCAGTACTTCCTGGACATCAAAGGACGTAGACTCTTGGCTTTAGGGGCATCTGCCTATACGATCTTTGTGGAGCCTGTAAGGATCCTAGAGAACAAGCTATCACATGATTCTGTGCCAAAGGGAAACAAATTTTAAATAGTTAATTGTTGAGGTTTTTGTTAATTTTTGCTAATGGCACAGTCACATGAGTTCAAGGATTAGGTCATGAGGCCATAGGTTCCTAGACTTTTTTTCACTGAGGAGTTAGTTGTCAGTTCTCTTCCCCTCTCCGTGCCTTGAATATGCATCAAGACCACAGAATATTGACTTCCAGGGAGGGAGAAAACTCTACAGAGAATAATACTCTGTAGAATTAAAAAAAATAGAGGAGTTTGAGATAGACCTAGGTTTTATCCTTTGGTATCCCATAATTCTATAGTGCTCATTTCTGAGCCTATCTTTCAGGTCTGCACTACAGAGTTTGCACAAGGCTTGTGAAGTGGCCAGAATGCATAACTACTATCCAGGCAGCCTTTTTCTCACTTGGGTGAGTTATTATGAGAGCCATATCAACTCGGATCAGTCCTCAGTCAATGAATGGAATGCTATGCAGGATGTGCAGTCTCATCGACCTGACTCTCCGGCTCTCTTCACAGACATGTAAGTTGGCTTGCTAAGGACTGTGACCCTCTCTTGTGTGCTAGGCAGCATATTCCTTAGGAACTAATCCTGCCCCATTGACAATAGTTACAATGTAGATTACACTTCTGTCATACGTGAAGATCCTTCTATTTCCTGCAAAGGCCTGAGGAATTTTACTCCTGGGCACAACAGAGTATCTGTAATCAAGAATGTAATGCTATGAAAATCTACGAGATGGCTTAGTGGTTAAGAGCATTGGCTACTCTTCCAGAGGACCCGGATTCAATTCCAACACCAACATGGCAGCTCACAACTGTCTAACTACTTTTCCAGGGGATCAGACACCCTCACACAGACATAATGCAGGCAAAACACCAATGCACATAAAATAAAATTTTAAAAGCCAGTGGTGGCACACACCTTTAATCTCAGCACTTGGCAGAGCCAGGTGAATCTCTGAGTTCGAGGCCAGCCTGGTCTACAGAGAGAGTTCCAGGACATCCAGTACTATTACACAGAAAAACCCGGGGGGGGGGGGGGTGACACATGACTCACAAAAACAAAACAACGACAACAAAAAAAGCCTATTACTCAGATTCCACTAATTTGAAATTTTAATTTAGAGAAATGACTATGAAAAGGATCATTTGATAGCAATTAACAGCAAGAGGCTTTTGGAGGGATGTTTGTCATACCTGAGAAATTAAAGTGTCTTTCCAAGGGTAGCAATCGCTCCTATAAACACAGTCCCCAGGAGCAATAGGTGATGTGTTCTATTTTTTCATTTACTGTTGTAACCAATAGAAACTGTTTATATTCTTTAAAGCTGGGGTGTTACTCACCTTTAATTCCAGCACTCAGGAAGCAGAAGCAAGTGAATCTCTTGAGTTCAAGGTTAGCCTGATCCACACAGTGAATTCTAAGCCATCCAGAGCTGCATAGTGAGGCCCTGTCTCAGAAAGGAACAAGGAGAGAAAGATGTTTCCAATCCATTGAAAAGAATACTGAGTTAAATTTAATTCTGCTGAGTTGTGGTTTTATTTTAGTTGAAGAAGCAGTCAAAGCATCATTAATCTTTTTTCTCAGGGAGTTGTTGGTTCCAGAGCCTTTCCAGTAGGCCTAGTTCTTTCAAGGTCTTTTAGTAACCAAAAAACACATCTATGGAAATGATCGTCATGATTTTATATTGTAAAGCTGGTTGGTGGGTTTCAGAGGAATGATTGTTTCATCTAGCTTAAAAAAAAAAAAGCTTATCCTAAACCATACTTAGAGAAAAACATTCATCACAGCCAGGGATAGTAGCATATAGCACACTTGGTAGACTGAGATAGGAGGGTTTCAAGTTCTAAGCCAGCCTGGACTATAAATAGTAGGACCAACTGTTAGGATTCAGGCATTATGCTGGCCCCTGTCACCTGACAGGATGAACCCAGGCAGTACTCTGGCCAGCCCAGGGTTTCTATGGCTGCTATGTCACTACTTAGTCTATACACAGGTGCAAAGGTCCCTTTAAGAGACTAGCTCTGCCCAACCCCACCCCCTGCCATTTCTCTGAGAAGGCAGGTCTCTGCCCCCCCCCTCCTTCCCCCATAAACTTCCTTCCCATGTAACCTCTGTCTGATGACATGTTTGTCCCATACACACACACCATAGGATCCATGCTCCAACCTTGTGCTTCATATCATTGTACCAACCACATCTCAAAATAAATAACAAATATCTTAAAATCAGTAAACTATTGTTTTTCCTTCCTAATTTTGATTTGATTTGAGAGGATTTTGGCTCTCTAGCACAGAAGAAAGAATTGCTTTACATCCCTAAGCAAAAACAACTCCCCCCAAAACGGGTGAAAGATCCTGGCACATAGTAGACACTGAACATTAGTTCTTAGTTTTAAGATACATTTGTTATATTATCTTTGTAGAAAACAAATAAATAGAAACTGTAGGCCAGAATATCGAAGCTGATGTGCAGGCTAGTTTTATGTCAACATGACACAGAGTTGTTGGAGAGGATGGAACCTCTACTGAGAAAATGCCTCCATAAGATCAGCCCACAGGCAAACCTGTAGGGCATTTTCTTAATTAGTGATTGATGAGTGAGGGCCCAGCCTATTGGTGGAGGGGCTATCTCCCTGATGGTGGTCCTGAGTTCTATTAAAAAAAAAAAAAAAAGAAAAAAAGCAGACTGAGCAAACCATGAGGAGCAGGCCAGTAAGCAGCACTTCTCCATGGTCTCTGCATCAGGTTCCTACTGTTTGGGTTCCTGTCCTGACTTCTTTTAATGACAGACTACAATGTAGAAGTGTAAGCCAAATAAGCCCTTTTCTATGCAGCTCACTGTTGCTCATGGTATTTCATCAAAGCAATAGTAACCCTAACTAGGACATGATTATATCTGGATAGAGTGGTTTTTAGTTTTTGTTTTCTCTGTATTTTGCATTTTTTTCCAGTGACATCAAAGAGGAGGAAGTATGTTTGTATGCTAATTGCTTTTTCTGTGCCCTCTTCCTACCCAATTTAACTTAAAAGGCCTATAAAAGAATAGTGATAATATAGGGAAAATATGAGCCAAAATGCATTTACAGAATTCTGTTGTGAACAGTTTGTTCTTGTAATCCAAGAAGGTCATGTACTGTGTGGTGCCCCAATGTATACCTAATGTTATGCCTGACTCTGAAAAGAGAAAAACCTTGTTCAAGGTCACATTAACTGTAAGTAGTAGGGCTGTGATTAAACCTAGGTCTGTCTGCTCCCGAACTACTCCAGCTCAGAATGTGAAGGACTCAAAGAAAAACTGCTTAACTAGGAAACCCATGCACGCACACAAGTGCTACAATCTGTTTTGATCAATACATCTTTTCAGTAGAAGACTGTCATTCTGCATTTCCTCCCACATTACTGTGTCTGGGAAAAATGAAGCCTAGATAAGAATTGCCCTTCTATTCAAGACAAATGTCTTAGTAGAACAGCACAGGTATCAGCTGTGTTCTGCACAGTTCATGAGAAGCTGAGCGCCTGCACAATGTGGTGCCCCAAGTGTGTGGAGATGCAGCATACAGAATTGGAGATTACAGAGGCTATTTTTGCAGCTAGTGATAAGGCTGCAAGCAGCAGGAACAGGCAGGATGCCTGAAGGCTTAGGCCATGTCCATATCCAAATAAGGAGACCCAAAGCAGATACCTTTCTTGAGTAGGTAGGAGCAAAGATGGGACAGAAAGTACTCAAATTCTCCATATTATGAACCATGCCACTAGAGAGAAGCATCCAGTTACACTGAACTAATGCTTTTCTTTTTGGGGGGGAGAGGAGGTAAAGAGAGTAGTTAGTTTTTCAGATGGGGTTTCTTTTTGTAGCTTTGGCTGTCCTGGAACTAGCTCTATAGGCTGGCCTCAAACTCATAGAGATCCACCTGCCTCTGCCTCCCAGAGTGCTGGGATTAAAGGTGTGCACCACTACTGCCTGGCTGAGTAGAGTTGTATTATTTATTTTGAGACAGGATCTCACTATGTAGCCCTAGCTCTCCTGGATCACTATGTAGACCAGGCTGGCCTCTAACTCAGCATGCTAGGACTAAAGGCATGTGCCACCACACCTGACCTTGAGTAATTTTAAAGAGACCAAAAACTAGAAAACCACAGAATCCTGCAGATGGTGGCATTCTAAGGTCTGGCACTCTTGAGTTACATTAGTGTCCTGCCCAGATTGGTATTCTAGCTTAGCAGGTGTTGCTATCCAGGGGTTGGTTCTTGATAGGGACATGAAATATACTTGATATGGCCAGCTTGTCTTTGCTTCTTCATAGATCTGTATATTCTTGATGTATTTAAAGACTTTTAAACACATGGGTCCCATTCAAGTTAATTTTTACATGTTTATTATGTTCTATATGGGGGGTTGTTTTGTTTTGTTTTGTTTCTTGGTTGGTTTAGGTTAGGAAGGTGTTTTGGTTTTGTTTGTTTTTAATTTTGGGTTTGGGTTTTTTTGTTTTTTCGAGACAGGGTTTCTCTGTGTTACAGCCCTGGCTATCCTGGAACTCACTGTGTAGAATAGGCTGGCCTCGAACTCACTGAAATCTGCCTTATCTCTGCTTCCCAAGTGCTGGGATTAAAGGCATGCACCACCGCTGCCTGGCAGGAAGGTATTCTTGATGTTAATTTGGTTTTGGTTTTGGTTTAGACATTGTCTCATTATGTAGTACCCATGTTGGCCTGAAACTCACTGTGTAATTGCGTACAGTTTTCATTTGCTATGCTTCTGCAATGTAAATATGAGAGTAAGAGAAGTAATTTGAAAACATAATCAAATGGTGAATTCATTGTTTTGATTAAATTCTTGCTTAAGAAAAACCACTACTTGTCTATCCTCAGACCAACTGAACGTGAACGAACAGAAAGGCTTATTAAAACCAAATTAAGGGAGATTATGATGCAAAAGGATTTGGAAAATATCACATCCAAAGAGGTAAGCAACATTGAGTCCTCATTGTTCCAAAGCTAGGAGTAGAGTAATACTAGGTATGGAGCTAAAAATGGTATTGAAAACACAGAAGAACTTTACAGAGATTAACACAGTACATCACCTCTGTTTCAGATACGTACGGAGTTGGAAATGCAGATGGTGTGCAACTTGCGAGAATTCAAGGAATTCATAGATAATGAAATGATAGTGATCCTTGGTCAGATGGATAGTCCCACACAGATATTTGAGCATGTGTTCCTGGTAAGTTTTAAAGCCACTTTCAGTGGTATTTTGAAACTAGCTTTGGACTCAAGACAATTGTTGTTTACTGTATTTAGATAAAATGTAACTAGATTGAAGAAATGGCTGAGTGGTTAAGGGTACTTACTGTTCTTGCAGAGGACCTGGGTTCAGTTCCCAGCACTCACACGATGACCCAAAACCATCCATAACTCTGGTTCCTATGGTTCCAAAGCCCCCTTCTGACCTCTGCAGGCACCAGGCATCCACTTGACGCACACACATACATGCAGGCCAAAAACTCATACACTTTAAATAAATCTAAAAAAGGTTTATTGTAACTGAATTAAAAGGATAGGCAATATTACTCAAACTTCATTGCTTTCCAATATTTTTGCCACATTATTTTACTAACACTGCTAATATTATCTGTGCTTTTTAAGATTAATTGCATTTGTTGTATGCTGGAAATGTCACATAATGGCTTACTACTGTTCGTTTCTTCCCAGTTCCTCTTTCAGTAGATTTTTATGTGGATTAAAACTGAGTATAGTGGCAATATTTATACCTGGCATATTTCATCTAAGCAGATGGTACTACTTATAACAGAAAGTCTATTGAACTTTATTTGCTTAGTTGTTTTCTGGGGCCCTAAGGATCAAAGTCTGATCCTTGCACATGTTAAGTATGTGCTCTACCATTGAACTACATCCTCAGCCCTCAACCTTTAAACATAATGAAACTATGCCACAGCATTTTGAGGCCTCCAAATTACTTTTCATTATTACCAAAATATCAATGACTAAAAATTTTTCTTCATAGTTCCCAAACATTCAGTCACCTGTAATTGCCTCAAGGAAGATACAGAGAAACTAGATAGGAAGCCCCTAAGGTCGAATAATTCTAGTTTCATGTATACACAGTAGAAGGAAGAAGATTAACAAGACTACATCAAAGCAAAGAAGGATGCTAAGACATCATTTTGTTTCTACTTTTTGTACATTTTGGCCAAATTTACATTACAGAAGCTTCTTATCCTTATCTATAGAGGGGCTCATACCCTCTACATCCAGAAATGTGGCACTTCCATTTTCTGATGAGCACATACGTGAACTGAACTGATTAGAAGCCAGGAATACAGATAGAAGAGGAACAGATATACAGATGTAATTGGAGGTTTCTTTCCCACCTGCCAATTCTCAAATAACAGCTCAGAGGCTTAATATAACTTATAAATGCTTGACTTATGGCTCCAGCTTATTATTTGCTAGCTCTTACATTTAAATTAACCCATATTTTTTATCTACGCTTTGCCATGTGGTTTGTGACTTATTACCTCATTTTTTACATGTCTTGTCTTGTCAGCCTTGGCAACTGGCTGGCATCTCCTAGACTCCACCCTTCTTCTCCTGTATCTCTGCTTGGATTTCCCACCTGGCTCCATTCTGCCTTGCTATAAGCCAAAGGAGCTTTATTTATCAACCAATGAGAGCAAAACATATTTACAACATACAGAAAGAGCATCCCACAGCACACAGAAACTGACTAAATGCATTACCTCACTCTGAACATTCATAAGAGTTTGTTTTACCATGCAGTCAGACTTGGTACCATTGGCAGTTTGAAATTTTAGAGTATATTTGTCTCTAGTTTGATTCATATGGCCCATAGCTGTGAAATTACTGTGCAAAGCTGCGAACTGACAAGGGATCTTCTTTTCTGGTACTTTTTGTCAGGGAGTGGGGGTGAGACAGGATCTCTCTTACATATCCCTGGCTGTCCTTGAACTCACTCTAAATCAGGCAGACCTCAGATTCACAGAGATCTACCTGCCTCTGCCTCCTGAATACAGGGATAAAGGTGTGTGTCACCACCACCTGGCTGTGCTGCTGTTTCTGGATGTAGATTGTACTGTCTTTTCTATGGATAAGGAGACTGAATTTGTTGTCTCTAGTGTGTATTTTCATGAGGTCTCAAAAATATCCTACTCTAACTTTGTTGGAATTCTTGTGTTGTCTGTAGAAACCTTAGGAGCCACTCACTCAGATATTCTTTGCCCAGACTCCATGAAATATGACTGAATTTTTGTGAATAAAAAAATGTTGGTAGCCCAAAAGAGCTCGTGTTAGGTAGTGGCCAGAACTGGCTGAAGATGTAGCCCTGGTGGTACAGTGCCTATCTGTTGTGCATTTGCTCCTGAGTTTGGTCCCCAGCACCTTGGAAGTTGGGTGTAGTGACACTCCAGTACTCATGACAGGGTCATCCTCAGCTGCACAGAGTTTGGATTCAGCCTGGGAACAATGAGATCTAGAAAGTAGGAGCAAAGTAAAGTCACTTTGCCCTCAAGCATTGCTTGTTTGTTTTTTTGATACTGAAGATCGAGTATAGATACCTGTGTAGACAAGGACTCTACCACTAAACCACATTTCCAGTCCTAAATATGGATTTTAAAACTTTTTTAAAAATGTGGAACTTTTATGTGCTGGACCCAGAGTTGGATCGTCAGCACCGTGCTCACAAAGGATGCAGACATGTTGCCTAGCATGATGGTGCATACCTATAATTCCAACACTCAGGAGGCAGAGGCAGGTGGAGAGTTTGAGGCTAGCCTGCTCTACAGAGTGAATTCTAGGCCAGCAGGAGCTAGGTAGTGAGATCCTGTCTCAAATAGATGGATGGATGGATGGATGGATGGATGGATGGATGGATGGATGGATGCTAGATAGATAGATAGATAGATAGATAGATAGATAGATAGATAGATAGATACATGATAAATATCCAGTATAACCATTTTCTGACTGCCAACCTGTCTTGTTCCAGGCAGGCATGTTTCCTATGTCTGCCATAACTCACTTCCATCTAGAATTCAGAAATGCCTCCTCTTTACCCTTTCTTCAACTCGTATATAAGCAATTTTTAATGATACTGAAAGCAGAAATAATAGTCTAATTTCCCCCAAATTATGTTTCCCTAATCACCACAGATGTGTTTGAGTATTTCCACCAGCAGATTCCTCTTAGGAGTTCATAATTCTTTCTTGAGTCTTTCTTATTACAAAGATAATTTATCTTTGTAATGTTCGCCAGTCATGGTAGTTCATGTCTGTAATCCCAGTACTGCAGAAGCCAAGGTCAATCTGAACTACATAGTGAATAAATCCAAGCACTGACATGGTTGTCACAACCATCCAGAACTCCAGTTCCAGGGCATCTGAAGCCCTTTTCTGACTTCTAAGGCCACCAGACACACAGGTGGAGCACACATGCACTACAGGCAACACATTAATACACATAAGAAGTAAGATGCTTGCTGGGCGGTGGTGGTGCACACCTTTAATCCCAGCAGTTGGGAGGCAGAGACAGGTGGATCTCTGTGAGTTTGAGGCCAGCCTGGTCTACAAGAGCTAGTTCCGTGACAGGCTCCAAAGCTACAGAGAAATCCTGTCTCAACAAAGCCAAAAAAGAAGAAGAAGAAGAGGAAGAGGAAGAGGAGGAGGAGGAAGAAGAAGAAGAAGGGGGAGGAGGAGGAGGAGGAGGAGGAAGAAGGAGAAGGATGCTTAAAGTTCATTGTAGAATTTTTTTCAATTTTAGAAGATAATAAATCACATTTAATCATTACCCAAGAAGGTTTCATTGTTGTCTTTTGTTATTGCTTCCTAGTCATATTTTTATTTTAGTGCTACATATATCTACATGTTCTTCTAGTATGTGGATTTTAATTTTAGAGATGTTTTAGATTCGTAGGAAAATTAAGCAGATTAAAAATTTCCCATGTACCCTCAGCTGCCATGAATGTATAGCCTGCCACATAATCAGCATACCCTGTCAAGAGTGGTCCATTTGGACTGGGTATGCTGGTGCACACCTTTAATTCTAGTCAGGTGTACTCTGGGAGTTTAAGGCTAGTCTGGTCTAGGGAGCAAGTTCCAGGAGAGCCAAGGCTATATACAGAAACCCTGTCTCAAATAAATAAATAAATAAATAAAAATAAGGGGTACGTTAGAGTTAATGAGCCTGCATTGATTGGCACATCATTATCAGCTGAGTCCATAGATTAGATTACATAGAATGTTTGTGCACTATTTGGACATATTTATGGCATGTGTCTACTATTAGAGGATGACAGTTCTTACTCTTTGTAAATTTGGTTGTTTGTTCTGTTTTTCATTTTATTTCGAGACAGGGTTTCTCTGTGTAGCCCCAGCTGTTGTGAAACTCTATAGACCAGTCTGGCCTCAAACTCAGAGGTCCTCCTGCTTCTTCTTCCTGAGTGTTGGGATTAAAGATGCGAATGATTTTCTTATTTAAGAAAATAAGTTCCAAATAGGAAAATTATAAAATTTACCTCTTAATTCAAAATGCAAAATAAATGCTTGTAGATGTTACCTAAACATCTTTGTTTTGATGGTTCCCCTTGGTCGTGTACCACAGGTCCTGTGTCTAAACCCCTTCCTCCTCTCCAGGGAGCCTATCCTTTCCCAGCAGTTGACACAGGAAAAGAGGTTTATCCTAGTTTCAAGTTGTAGGGTTACTTTTCTCAAAGTCATCTCATTTCATGCATAGTTGCCATGCTTGGAGCTCAACCAGATTGTGAGAGGAGAGGCAGTAATTCCCCTCCCTCTGGAAGAATGCTTAGCTCTACATTATACTACACAGAGGTTTGTTTATTCAGGGCGCTATCAGCTGATATGGAGAAGGAATGTTTAGAACATAGTTTAAAGAAATCTGCAGTGGGAAGGAAAGATTGATTGGTGGGAAGCCAGGTTATTAGGAAAAAGGATTCATCTAAGTCCTCATAAGATTGTGCAATTGCTCTGAGCTGGAAGCCTTTGCCCAGCCAGATTTTAGTATCAGCAGCTGTCCTGGAGGCTGTCTGATTTGACTGAGAAAAGCCTACTGTGAAGAGAGACCGTTTGTAGGAAAGCAAGGTTTTTTAGCTTAGCAAGGGAAACATGGACACTGTAATTTTGCTTTTGAATAAACTGGCTGATTATCTTTTTCAAGATTTGACATTACAGATCCTTTCTAGAAGGGTGTTTTCAAATAGAAATGCAGCCCCAGGCCGGTTATCCTTGTGGTGGTACAGAGAGTGAGTGTACTGCTGAGATGTCGCTAAGTGTCACTCTTGTCACTGTCATGCTTTCCATCTGAACTGGAAGCATGTGCCGTAAACTTCTCTTAAAAGGACAAGCCGGGGGCCGTGATACATGGTACATCACATAAAGGCACTTGCCCCCATACCTAATGACCTGAGGTCAGTGCTAAAACCCACATGGTAGAGGGAGAGAAAAGGCTTTTTGGATTTTCCTCTAACCTCCACATGCGTGCCATGGCATGAGTGCACCCACACCAACATAGTTTGGTGTACACACACATAATAAAATATAATTTAAAAAGCAAGTAGGGCCAGGCAGTGGTGGCGCACACCTTTAATCCCAGCACTCAGGAGTCAGAGACACGTGGATCTCTGTGAATTCGAGGCTAGCCTGGTCTACAGAGCGAGGTCCAGGACAGCCAGAGCTGTTACACAGAGAAACCCTGTCTCGGAAAAAAAAATAATAATAATAGGGCTAGAGATGTACCTCAGTTGGTAGTGTGCTTGCCTAGCCTGAACACAGCACTGGTCTCAGTCCCCAGCACCTTATAAACTAGGTATACTGGTACACCCCTGTAATCCCATGCGTAGGAGATGAAAACAGTAGGCTTTGAAGTTCATGATCATTGGGTCAGCAAGATGGCTCCATTGGATGAAGACACTTGCCCTCAAGCTGACAATCTGAATTTGACCCCCACATACATACTGTGGCACTTGTCTGTTCTCATGTGAACATGCACTCACCGCTCCCATCCTGCGGGGGTGGGGGGGGCCATTTTTGCACTATCATTAATAAAACTAGGTGTGATAACGTGAAGACCCTGGTATTTAGAGGCATTAAGTACATGTTGTTGAGTCACTTTTCAGAAACTGTTTCCCCGCAGGGCTCCTTTCCAAATACCCTGTGTAGTTGACTTGATAATGCTCACTAACCTTGTCTTTTTGGCTCCATAGGGCTCAGAATGGAATGCCTCGAACTTAGAGGACTTACAGAACCGAGGGTGAGCACACAGAGCAATTGCCTACTTCTCTGTATGGCAGAAGTCCCTGTTTTAGTCTTTATGTTTTCCTGTCAAAGAATTATCGATGGGTAAACTTTAATCCTTAGATTTGCTTTCAATTCTCAGCTATAATCTTAGAAAAAAAATCAGTTATTCTCTCAACCATTTGATCCCCTTCCCTTCCAAGAAAGATCAATTGTACTCATGGAATGGCTTTGAAAAACAAATTCCCAAGTGTTTGGTACTCCTTAAAAAACAAATGTAGTTGCTAGAAATGTAGTTAAGGGATAGGGCTTGCCTAGGCCAGAGGAGGAAGAGAATTGCCTTGGTAGACTGAGAGTCTGGGGTACTTACTGATGGGTGCCATGCACACTTCCTACTTTCCTCTCTCCTGACATGAAAGGTATTTTATAATTGCTAAAATAAACCAAAAGAGAAAATCCCAGGTATGAAAATCTAGTTGCAGGGCTGGAGAGATGGCTTAGCAGTTAAGAGTACTGACTGCTCTTCCAGAGGTCCTGAATTCAATTCCCAGCACCATATGGTGACTCACAACCATCCATAATGAGATCTGGTGCCCTCTTCTGGCCTGCAGGCATACATGCAGACAGAACACTGTATACACAGTATATAAATAAATCTTAAAAAGAAAAAAGAAAATCTAGTTGCTTAGTTGAAGATATAAAAATAAGTATAACTTGTTAAGTTTTAATTAGTGAGGATTGATCTGGAGCTTTTTAAGTTAGAGACTATATTCTCATCTTTTGAATTTATATCATCCTAGCTCAAAGCTTCACACTTTGATGATATTCAGTGTAAATGAATGATAAAAAAAATCATACACATGTGAGAACTGTCATTTGCCCAATGACAGATGAAGGGAGAAAATCAGCTAATAAGCTGGGCTGAGAATTCAAAGACCTCATCTCTCATCCTGTGTCTTTCATTTGCCCTCTTAATACTAGACAAACTTGCCAGGCAGTGTTGACACACACCTTTTGTCCCAGCAGTTGGTAGGCAGAGGCAGGCGAATCAATATCCAGGACTACACAGGAACCCTGTCTAGAAACACAAAAGTATAAATAGGTGATAGGTGGGTGGGTGGGTAAATGGATGGATGGATGGATGGATGGATGGATGGATGGATGGATGGATGGATGGATGGATGGATGGATAGATAGATAGATAGATAGATAGATAGATAGATAGATAGATAGATAGATAGATTGATTTTAAAAAATTAAAAACTAAATTGTTGTTGTTCACTGGTAGGTTTCTGGACAAGGCCCTGTTTGGACTTTAAAAAAAAAACAGCACTGACGCCCATGGTGGCACACGCCTTTAATGCAGCACTTGGGCAGGCAGATCTCTATGAGTTCAAGGCCAGCCTGGTCTACAAGAGCTAGTTCCAGAACAGGCTCCAAAAGCTACAGAGAAACCCTGTCTCGAAAAACCAAAAAAAAAAAAAAAAAAAAAAACCACAGCATTGTCTTTGCTTTATCCGCAAACGTTCGCTTGAACTTCCTTGAGAGTGGAACACAGTTTTTGACAGCTAGCATTAATTCTGTAAAGTTTAAAAGCTCTATCATTGTAGAAAATTTAGATATGATATTTAATATGAAATCTGAAGTTTGACATGGCACTGCTTGCCAAATACATTGTAGCCACATTGTATATGCATACAGTAGGCTCTATAAAATACTAAAATTGTGTACATTAATGTGTACCATTTGATATTCAGGTACATATATTTAATGTTTTTAAATCAAGTTTGTCGTCTGGAACATTTTAATAAGTTTTACTTTGTTTTTTATGTGTATGGGTATTTTGTCTGCATGTATGTCTGTGTATCGCTTGCATGCTTGATGCCCTAGAGACCAGAAGGGGACATCAGATGCCCTAGAACTGAAGTTACAGATGGTTCTGAGCTCTGTGCTGGGAATCAAACCTGAGTCCTCTGGAAGAGCACCCAATGCTCTTAACTGTTAAACCATCTCTTCCGCCCCCATTTATCAATTCTTTATGGTGAAAACCTTCAAAATCTTTTCATTTTGCTTTTTGAAGTGTCCAGTATGTAGTTATCCATAGTCCCCTGCTGTGGAGTGACAGTCGTCATTCACGCTTACAGGGCTAAACTGCAAAGTGCTACTGAATCTAGCTGTCTTTCAAACAGAATGATTGGATAGACAGACATCTCCTTGGGACTTATTTCTTAAATTTAATGGGTCTTAAACTTTAGTGTGTCACAAAACTGTTTGTACTGTTTCCTGCCAGTGATTTATGGTATTTCAAAGTGCAATTTTTTTGTTTGCTTTTTGATTTCCGAGACAGGGTTTCTCTGTGTAGTCCTGGCTGTCCTGGAACTCACTCTGTAGACCAGGCTGGCCTTGAACTCAGAGATCTGCCTGCCTCTACCTCCCAAGTGCTGGGATTAAAGCTCCCAAGTGCTGGGATTAAAGGCATGTGCCACTGCCTGGCTCAAAAAGGCAATTTTGATAGTAAGGTCATTTCCAGAGAATCTACTGACTCTAGACACTAACTCCAAGAGTTACTCCACATAAAGTCACAGAATTGCTAATAAAGCAAAGAAACCTTAAGGAGTTAAGTACCAGTTGGCAGTGGGCATTTTCAACTCTGGAATGAAAAGAATTAGGACATTCTGTCCTGTCTCTATTATGATGCCATAATCCATTACTGAAGTATAGGATTAGAAGTAGGAGATTGATTAGGTTGTGTGAGGAGGCAGAAGAGAGCATCTAACCCACTGGTGCTAGGAATCACAGCTAGTCGTGAACTTCTCCGCATGGGTGCTGAGAACTGAGCTCTGGTCATCTGAAGAGCAAGCAGCAAGCACTCTAAGCCGCTGAACCATCTCTCCAATCCCTCATTTTTATTTTAAATAAGATCAGTGAGCGAGGCATGGTGACTTCCACCTTTAATCCCAGCACTCAGGAGGAAGAGGCTAGTAAACATCTGAATTTGTGGCCAGCCTGGTCTATATAGAGTTGCAGGGAAGCCCAGGCTACACATAGAGATCTCATTTCAGAAAATATAAGTGTTCTTGCTTTTTCTTCTAATTGTTTCATTGAATGTAATTTATAATGCAATATAGTTAACAGTTAAAATGCACAATTCTGTGGGTTTTGGTAAATGTTTCTGAGTTATGCAAACTACCTAGTTAATTAAGAAAATTTTTTTCAAACCAAAAAGAGATCATGTGTGCTCTCTTGGTCATATTTCCCTTCTTCCCTATCTCTAGAAGTCACTAATGTCATCAACTAGCGGCCACTTTTTGACTATCAAGAATGATAGTGCTGTGACCACCTGTATGCAAGTCGTGGAGTGGGGCTGGGTAGTAACTCTGTTTAGCCCTATTGGTGACTGCTAAACTATTTTCCACAGCAGTTGCACCATTTCACATTCCTACAGTGTGCTCCACTTTTTAAATTTAAAAAAAAATCATTTCTATTAGTAGGTTTTAGTGCTACATTAAAACAAATTCAGTTCATGTCTCAGAAATTTTATACTTTTTGACCATGGCCATAGAATGATTATATTTCTTCCTGAAGTCTCCTCCTCCTCCTCCTCCTCCTCCTCCTCCTCCTCCTCCTCTTCTTCTTCTTCTTCTCTCCTTCTCGCCTTCTCCTCCTCTTCCTCCTCCTTCTCCTCCTCTTCTTCTTTTCTTCTTCATTTGCGGAGCCCCACATGTTGTTATTTGAAGGAAACAGTTTTGTAGAAAGAGCTGAGTCTGTATAGCTGAAGTAAACTCCAGTGGTGTTTGATTCTATACAGCAGTGAAGAAAAGAAACAGCCTTGGGTCAGTGAAACCCACACAACGGTCAAGGTGGTGCAGGGAGAGAAATGGTGGAAACGTTAGTATAGAACCCTGTCCTGCTAGCAGCTCCACATGTGAGAGCCTTAGCAGGAGTGCAGCCAGATAGACTGGAGGGAGCTTTAGCTCCAGCTTTCCATGGACCCTCAGTTTCTTGCCTAACATTCTGGCATTCAGAAAAGTAAGAAAATTTCCTTTTCTCTTTCTTTCTTGGATTTTATCAGTCATCTGGTTTTATACAAACAGCTTCCAAATAAAATTTTACTGTTTGTAATTTTAGCAACAGAAATTGCTAGGTTGTGGTGGGTGTTAGATTGATTTTTAGTTAATATAGATATGAGTACTCTTTCCAAAATACTATCAAAAATGAGACTGTATAACCATACATAAGGTGAAATGAAATTTAGGTATTGAACTTACAGATATGGTGCTGGGAATTCATTTTAGCCTGAGAAACAGAATACACGCCCTGCCTTGGTTTCTTCACAGGGTGCGGTACATCTTAAATGTCACTCGAGAGATAGACAATTTCTTCCCCGGAGTCTTTGAGTATCATAACATCCGCGTATATGATGAAGAGGCGACGGATCTCCTGGCTTACTGGAATGACACTTACAAGTTCATCTCTAAAGCAAAGTGAGTATTGTCCCATACAACATTCTGATCCCTCTTCATGGTTTGAACATGGTTGGGGATAAGTGACTGAGATAATTTACTGATAGTACTTAGAGAAAAAGATGTAGAAAGGCACTGAGTTTTTATAATCCTAGACAAAAGATCAGTGACCTAACACTTTCCCTTTAAGCAAATGAAATCCCTTAGAATAAGATAACCTCACATTGCCCCGTTTTCCACTAAGCACAAAATTAAAGAAAATGGAATTGCGCTGCAGCTAAAGAAATAAAAATGAGGGGCTGGAAAGATGGCTCAGTGATTAAGAGAACTGGCTGCTCTTCCAGAAGACCCGAGTTCAATTCCCAGCAACCACCTGGTGAGTAACAACCATCTATAATGGCATCTTTGTACATGCAGCTAGAGCACACACACATATATTAAAGAAATCTTAAAAGAAAAATAAATAAAGCTGGGCGGTGGTGGTGCACACCTTTAATCCCAGCACTCAGGAGGCAGAGGCAGGCAGATCTCTGTGAATTCAAGACCAGTCTGGTCTACAAGAGCTAGTTTCCAGGACAGGCTCCAAAGCTACAGAGAAACCCTGTCTCAAAAAACCAAGATAGATAGATAGATAGATAGATAGATAGATAGATAGATAGATAGATAGATAGATAGATAAAATTGAGAAATGGATGAAAAAAATTTCTGAGACAAAATCTCACTGTGTACTCCTAAATGGACTAGAACTCTAAGAAGACCAGACTGGCCTCGAACTCACAGAAATCTGCCTGCTTCTGCTTCCCAAGTGCTAAGATCAAAAGCACACACTATCTACCATGGCTGACTCTAAATAAAATTCTTAAATTGGCAGTGGAGATATTTTTAAGTTGTATAGCAAAAACTACTGTGAACACATAAAATACCAGGCCCTTTTGAATACAAGAAAAGAGACAGTAAGCTTTGAAAATCTTCCAAGTCATAGGCTTTACTGTAGATACTCTAAATGGTAAGGTTTTTCTTTTGCATTTCATTGATGTCATCTTCAAATCAATTGACTCCTAAAGCTCTGAGAGCTTCCTTTCCCAATTTTAATCTTTCTTTCACTAGGAAGAATGAATCATAAGTGAGCTACTTGGCCACATTCCTCTTCAGAAAGGACAGCATTCAAACCATCTTTAGCAGATGAGAAACACCTCTTTTTATTAATTTCCATCAGAAATTACTCTACTCTCCCCTTAACAGTCTTCATAAACAGGACAGTCATGAAATCCATCACCTCTCACAATTGGTGAATCAGAATAATTAAATGTCATTTGTCTCCTTAATTTTGTTCACACCATGGGCTTTCAAATATTCTGCAAGCTCCCAGGAGAGACTTCAGTAATAGGACTGTAGGGCTGGCAAAGTGGAAAGCCTATTCCAGGAGTTTAAAAAGCTTCGTCCTTACACTTCTGTTGCTCTAGAACCACTTAAGGCACCAAAATCTGCATTATTGAGAATTCTCTAGATTAACAGAACTTATAGAATGAATATATTCGAATAACTTATAGGCTGCAGTCCAGCTAACCCAACAGTGGCTGCCTATGAACAGAAAGTCCAAGAATCTAGTAGTTGTTCAGTCCATGAGGCTGGATGTCTTGGCTGGTCTTCAGGATACACTGGAATCCCAAAGAAGTAGACTCTAATGCCAGTGAAAGACTGGACTGATAGCAAAGGCAGGAGCGAGCAAGCTGCCAGCAGAAGGCAGGCCCAGATTAGAGTCTCTCCCACCTCAAAAGATGCGGATTAAAGATTTGGCTTCCCATCTCAAAGAACCTGATTAGAAGTAAATCACCCCACTTCAAATGATTTAATTAAGCAAAAATCTCTCATAGCTGTGCTCAGCCCATTTTTAAGTTTTGATAATTCCAGGTGTAACCAAATTGACAACCAAAATAGCCATCACAAGCACCAAGGTTATAAATGGATTCAGTTGTTGATAAATTTCTCAGGTTTGGCTCAGTCTGAGAGGGAACTCCTTCTGTGTCGCTTTCTACCAGGTCCTACTCCTACTGTGATGATGCCAGACTTGATCTAGACCATCCTATACAGGGATTGAGGGGTGAAATTGAAGTGTGGGTTCGATGAAAACTAACTTAGAGCCTTCTTAAATAAGTTAAAAGCTGTACACTTAAGAAGCCTAGTTGAAAAATTCCAAAGAAGCTAGAATGCAAAGGTAGGCCAGTCTCTTGAGTTCAAGGGCAGCCTGGTCTACAGAGTGAGTTCCAGGACAGCCAGGGCTACACAAAGAGGTGCTTTCGTAGGGAATTATCCAAGTTTTGTTGTTTTGTTTTGTTTTGTTTTTATTGATATTTATTGAACTCTACATTTTTCTCTGCTCCCCTCCCTACCTCTCCCCTCCCCCACTCAACCCTCCCCCATTCAACCCTCCCCCAAGGTCCCCATGTTCCCAATTTACTCAGGAGATCTTGTCTTTTTCTACTTTCTACTTCCCATGTAGATTAGATCTATATATGTCTCTCTTAGTGTCCGCATTGTTGTCTAAATTCTCTGGGATTGTGGTTTGTAGGCTGGCTTTCTTTGCTTTATGTTTAAAAACCACCTATGAGTGAGTACATGTGATAATCGTCTTTCTGGGTCTCGGTTACCTCACTCAAAATAATGTTTTCTAGCTCCATCCATTTTCCTGCAAAATTCAAACTGTCATTATTTTTTTTTCTGCTGTGTAGTACTCCGTTGTGTAAATGTACCACATTTTCCTTATCCATTCTTCGGTTGAGGGGCATTTAGGTTGTTTCCAGGTTCTGGCTATGGCAAACAAAGCTGCTATGAACATAGTTGAGCACATGTCCTTGTGGCACGATTGAGCATCCTTTGGATAGAAACCCAAAAGTGGTATTATTGGGTCTTGAGGAAGGTTGTTTCCTAATTTTCTGAGAAATCACCACACTGACATCCAAAGGGGTTGTATCAGCTTGCATTCCCACCAGCAATGCAGAAGTGTTCCCTTTTCCCCACAACCTCTCCAGCATAAGTTGTCATCAGTGTTTTTGATCTTGGCCATTCTTACAGGTGTAAGATGGAATCTCAGAGTTGTTTTGATTTGCATTTCTCTGATGACTAAGGAGATAGAGCATTTCCTTAAGTGTCTTTCAGCCATTTTAGATTCCTCTGTTGAGAGGTCTCTGTTTAGGTCTGTACTCCATTTTTTTTTATTAAATTATATGATCTTTTGGTGTCCAATTTCTTGAGTTCTTTATATATTTTGGAGATCAGACCTCTGTCTGATGTGAAGTTAGTGAAGATCTTTTCCCATTCTGTAGGTTGTTGTTTTGTCTTGTTGACCTTGTTTTTTGCTTTACAGAAGCTTTTCAGAAGATGTGTGGATTGATATCCGGGTCTTCTATTCGATTCCATTGGTCCTCCTGTCTGTTCTTATGCCAGTACCAGGCTGTTTTCAGTACTGTAGCTCTGTAGTAGAGTTTGAAGTCAGGGATTGTGATGCCTCCAGAAGTTCTTTTGTTGCACAGGATTGTTTTGGCTATCCTGGGTTTTTTGCTTTTCCAAATGAAGTTGAGTACCATTCTTTTGAGGTCTTTGAAGAATTTTGCTAGGATTTTGATGGGCATTGCGTTGAATCTGTAGATTGCTTTTGGTGGGAATTGTCCAAGTTTAAGCACATTCCATGACCTAAAATTTGATATGTTTAAGTTGTTGGATTTCAATTGGAAAATGTAGAGCACACGTCTAGATTTTCATCTGAGTCACTGTGCATTGGCTTCCAAACTGTAGTCTAATAAAAACTCTGTAGTAAGAACCAGCAAGATGTCTCAGTGCTTGCTGCCAAACCTGATGACCTAAGTTTAATCCCAGAACACACAAGGTAGAAGTTGAGAGAACCGACTCCTCCGAGTCATCCTATGACCTCCACATGGGTACCACCACACTCAGATGCCTGCCCGCCCACACATACTCAAATAAATAAATGCAGTTTTTAAAATTAAGGGAAATTATTCTGTTCCATACGTTGCATTCTTTTAGTTTATCTGTTCACATGTTTGGGCAGGTCACCTCAAGCTCACTTGCACTGGTAATCCCTCACTCATGTGTAGCTAATGTCCCCAGAGAAACAAGACTCTAAACTTCTGGGAGAAAGCTTGTCAGTAAGCAAAGGAATAGCTTTTCTCTTATGCTCACATATACGTGTACTGATTTGTAGGAACAGTTACTTGAAAGGATTCTGGAATCTGAGCAGTAGCCATAAGTAGCAGTTCTTTTTCTCTAGGTTTTAAAGTATTCCTTCTTCATCAGCTGGAGGATGTGATCAACAGTTCCACATTTATTCATCTATTTAACAGTCCCTTGATCCTACTGTGTGCTATAACACTACCTTCCTAGAATCATAACTGAATAGTGTTCATATCCATGATAATTAGTTTTGACCTGTTCAGACTGATGTAATTTGTTTGTTTTGTGGCAGCTTTGTTTTCTCTTCCTTCCCTTTCATTAAAAACCCGCAGGAACTGGGCACAGATCAATGACAGAGCATGTTCTTAGTATGTGTGGAATCCTGAATTTAGTTCAAAGCATGCAAAAAACCAAACAGGCTGCTCTCATTCATTCCAACTTCATCACTGAGAAAGCCATGTGATATAGCACATACTTTTCTCTCTGGGATTGTGGTGGTGCGTGAAAAGTGCTATCTACAGTTGTGTCTGAATAGAGACGAAAAGTCAGCTTCATGTATGCTTTCCTCCAGGGACAGAGCCCTTCCTGGGAACTTCACTAGAAACAACTCTATTAGAATAAATCAGTTGAGTCGTTACCACACCTGTAACAGAGGAGCATGCCAGCCAGGAGACATGCCTGGGGGCTGTGAGTGAACTGGTCTCCACCACACAAGAAATGAGCTCCAGCTCCCAGAGCTAAATTCCCCTCTCCACTTTGTGACCTTCAGTACACATTGAATTTTAATGATCTGTTTCTGGAACTAAATCCTACTCTTTAGGATAAAAACTGTGTTACTTAAGTTTGTGTATGTATTATCTTATTATATATGGTAAATGCTTGACAAATCTTTATTGAGTAGATTAAGAGACTTAATATTAAAATTGAAAAAAGAAAAGGAGCTGGGTGGTGAAGGTGCACGCCTTTACTCCTTTAATCCCAGCACCGGGGAAACCGGGGACGCTGAGAGAGATGGATCTCTGAATTCAAGGCCAGCCTGGTCTACAGAGTTCGGTCCAGGACAGCTAGGACTACACAGAGAAACCTTGTCTTTGGAAAACAAATAAATATTATTTAAAAGTACAGTTAAAGCTGCCTACTTTACCCTCATATTTGATCGTAGAGGCACATGGATGTACTAAGATGAAAGCATTGCATAACAAAAAAGGGGGGGTGGAATACAGGAACCTAAAACCCAGCTCTTAAACTGTACTATCTGTTGTCCTGTCTTTTTCACCTCAACCTCCCAACTAGAAAACATGGATCTAAATGCCTTGTGCACTGCAAAATGGGGGTGAGTCGCTCTGCCTCCACTGTGATTGCCTATGCAATGAAGGAGTATGGCTGGAATCTGGATCGAGCCTATGACTATGTGAAGGAAAGACGAACAGTGACCAAGCCTAACCCCAGCTTCATGAGACAACTGGAAGAATACCAAGGGATCCTGCTGGCAAGGTGAGTCCTTAAGTGGCTTTCATTGACTCTCATTCCTTTACACTTCCATAAGGCAAGCTGAAGAGCCATTTTCTGCAGCCAGTTCTTAGCCTAACTCGGATGTGATTTTTTTAACTTGAATTTATTTCTCAATCAGGTTTTTTCAAAATGTGAATTTAAGATTAGCATGGAAGATTAGACAGGCAATCTTTCAGGTATTTGATAGATATAGACTAAAAGAAAAATTAGAACCGCATTTCAGTATTTAATTAGGTGCACATTTAATTTAACACCTGTCAATATCTTATGATGCTGACTACAGCCTCTTCAAGAAGGATACTTATGGTTGCTCCTAAGGTTAACTCCTAAGGTGCTGCTAATGTTCCCTAAAATTCTTAAAGAAGAAAATATCTGCTGTGATTTTTTTTTCCAGCATTTAGTCTTATCGCACTCTCTAGTAATTTTGGTCATGTACTAACTGTGTACTCTCCTATTTGGGGATTACGCCCAGAAATAGCCCACTCTTGTAAAAAAAATACAAATCTTTTTTTAATTTATTTATTTTTATTTTATGTGCATTGGTGTTTTCCCTGCACTAATATCTGAGTAAAGATGTCAGAACCTCTGGGAATGGAGTTAGACAGTTGTATGCTGTAGATGGTGGGAATTGAACCCAGGTCCTCTGCAAGAGCAGCCAGTGCTCTTAACCTCCAAACCATCTCTCCAGCCCAAAAAATACAAATCTTTAATCAAATTTTATTTATGTGCTGTGTGAAACTGAAAAAAAAAGTTACAAAAGGAAAAAAGTCTTAGGTTAGATATTCACAAATAATAGTCAAGATTGCCTTACCTATTTCTCTAGACTTTGCTTTATCATACATTTTGAAAGATACTTTTCCACCAAAACCAGTTTTTCAATAGTGCCTTTGCTACTCACTGCTGTCTTCAGTCATTTCCTATATCAATGAGAGACATCTGCTTTTAATAATAATTTGGTAGTTGGTTATAAAAATAAGGGTTAAAAATCACCTTCGTCTACCCTTGCACCAGACAGTGGATGACTTGAGGATCACTTCATTGAGCTGTCGGATGCTCAGATCCTCTGACTTGGTAGATGTGGTTGTTTTCCCTGTGAGCGTGTTCTAGGCTGTGTTTTTAGGGTAAAGGCACAGCTGTCTAAAAGCACTTGCAGCTGGTGCCAGGGTTTGACTCCAGCGAGTCTCATGACTTGATCTTGACTCTCAAATCTGGGCTGTGTTTCCACAGAAGAGAATGTTAATAGCCTTCCAGCCTATCCAGGCAGAGGGGCCACCCTCCCAGCCCCCAAAGAATTGTGAAAATGTGACCACAACATAGCATTATGGTTTCCACTAAAAACCCCTCCCATTTACTCAGCATTTGGAATGATTTCATCTGAACCTTTGTCTGGGAGAATGCTCAATCCTCCTCTGTTTCTAAGACATTCTAGGTCTTTAGGACCAGTTTTCAATGACACTTTTAGATTAAATCAGAAGGTAGGACACAGAAAATCTTTTTGTCACAAGAAAGCAGTTCCTAAATGTTTGAGAAGAACATAAATATTATATGTTCCCAGACACACACAACACACATAACGGACATTAGGCAATGTCCTCATGTGACCTACTGAGAGGAAGGATACTACATGTTCTGCCAACTTCAGTATTTATTCTGGAATCCCAGGCTACTGCAAGCTGCTGGGTTGGTTCCCCTCCCCCGGTATCCCTCCCCAATGTGTGGTTTTCCTTAGATGTTAAAAGAATTTCAGAAAAATCTTAAATGAGGATTTGAAGGGCAGCATAAACCAGAAAACCACATTTTCTCTTCCCTTTTCCTTTCTTTTCCTGTTCCCTCCCGACTTCCTGAGTTTGATTCAGAAAGGGAGGGCAAACTCTAGAGAGAAAACACAGAATTTGCATCATTAGATCTATTTTCTACTCCTGAGTCACCACTTTGCTGCAACCTTCAGAAGTTACTTCATGTTTCTAGTCTTCACCTGTCCCATCTGTGAAATTAAAACAGCAAGATGAAGTTAAAGGAGCTGGTACACACATGCCTTCAACTGCAGCACTTGGAGGCAGGCTCTGTAGATTCAAGGCCAACCTGGTTTACATATCAACGGAACAGCCAGGGCTATAGAGAAAGACTCTGTCTTAAAAAAATAAAATAATAATAATAATAATAATAAATATTCACTTTGAGAGCCAGGAGGTGGTGGCATAATGCCTTTAATCCCAGCACTTGGGAGGCAGAGACAGGCAGATTTCCGAGTTTGAGGCCAGCCTGGTCTACAAAGCAAGTTCTAGGACAGGAAAGCCAGGATTACACAGAAACCCTGTCTCAGAAAAACCGAAAAGAAAAGAACTAATACAGGGAGGTGGCTCAGCAGGTAAAGTACTTGTTGCTCAAGGCTGATAACCTAAGTTCCATCCCTGAAAAACCAAAAAAAAAAGTTGACGCTGTTTTTTTTTTCCACAAAATAACATATTTTCTTTCTTAAGACAGGCTATCACATACCGCAGGCTAGCCCTGAACTTATTATGTAGCCAAGGCTAGCTTTGAGCACCTAGTCCTCCTGCCTTATCTCCTAGGTGCTTGATTCTTTTCATTTTTTTTATACCACAGTGTATTAGGGGCTGTCTCTCATCTCCTTTCTCTGTGGTTACCAAAAAGCAAATGTTAATATGTGTTATTTATTCCGTCTTCATTGACATCGGTCTGCCTTCCAACATCACAAGCACACTAACTGCCCTAAAAGTGCGGTGGGAAGTGTTCCTGGCATTTCTTGTGATACCCAGATCAGGAATATTATCGCTTAGGCTGCTTCTGGCTACAAGTAATAGAATACCTTCATTACTGAGGGTCAACAAGAAACAGCTTACTCGGGTTAGGGTTATTTAAAGAGGGTTTTAGAGGTGAATTATTTACAAAAGTGGACTTTCCATGACTAGGCTGCTTGTTGGATAGTTCCTAAACTCCAAGAGAGGGAACATTTACCATAGCCTGAAGGTTGAGACTTCTGTAGTAAGATATCTTCAAAGACAAGCAATGACCTTGTCAGAAGGACTCAGCCTGAGGTGACTTTGCAGAGAGCGAAAGCTAGAGATATAAAGATCTTGCCTTCAGCCTGTTTCTTAAGGTCTTAGTCCATGATGTATTCAGTAAGAGTTTTGGTTGTTGGAAGCTAACTGCAAGTGAATTGGGTCTAGGAGATTTTTGGGTTTTTTGAGACAGGGTTTCTCTATAGCTTTGGAGCCTGGAGCTAGCTCTTGTAGACCAGGCTGTCCTCAAACTCACAGAGAACCACCTGCCTCTGCCTCCCGAGTGCTGAGATTAAAGGCGTGCACCACCACCACCCAGCTGGTCCAGGAGATTCTTGCTGACCCCAAAGTCCTACACTGGAAACTACCTATTGAGAAAAGCAAAGAAGAGCCAGGCATGGTAGAGAGTGGCTGTAATCTAAACACAGGGGAGGTTAGGAGGATCAGAAGTTGGCTATATAGTAAGTGTGAGGCCACCCTGAACTACATGAAATCCTGTCTCAATAAATAAAGTAGCAGCAAAGAAAATGGAGTCCCCAGATTACTGTAGCCATCCAAAGCTCTAGCAGACTGTATAACTTAGGAAACCAGAAGACCAGCATCCTCAGGAAATCCCACTCAGTTTCTAAGAGATTCCATTTCCTGTCCTGGAGCTTATATTTCTTAGCAGTTGTTTTGTTTTGTTCTGTTTTATTGGACCTTGTGCTTCATATCCTAGGACACACAGGTGACTCTCAGAGAGTTAGAGTTGTGGTCTAGCATCCTGTAGTTGTAGTTACTCAAAGCAGCGCTGGGTTCTTATTTGGAAGTGGCAGCTGTCTATTGGAGAGAGTTTGCTGTGGTGGCCTTTTAGTTATCCATTTCTATAGTAACATCTGAATTGATTACAGTCTTAATGAGAGCATGAGGACACAGGCCACATGTCAGCCCTCTGAAATTCAAAGAACTTTTATATATCCTTCAAAATACCATTGATAGCTTATAAAAGACTGATTTATGACTTACTCTTCCCCTCAGAGACCTAAAAAGGACAGCATCATTAAACTATTGGTATTTTTCATACTGGATTTATTTTTTCCCATTTTTATAGTTGTTGGGTCTTAACAGGCAAGATGAGTGCTGAAACCATTGAACTGCCAGCAGCTCTCTTTGGTGTTCTGTATGCTGATCATACAGGTATCTGCCAGGTTTGTGTTCTATCAGACAGGCTCAAGTTTCAACCCTACGATTTGTAAGCTGGGCCATGTGTCTAAGGTATGAGGTTCCGGGGGAAAGGAGGAAAACTAAGTGACAGCTAGGG
This sequence comes from Myodes glareolus, assembly GCF_982192425.1. Taxonomy (NCBI): domain Eukaryota; kingdom Metazoa; phylum Chordata; class Mammalia; order Rodentia; family Cricetidae; genus Myodes; species Myodes glareolus. The sequence continues at coordinate 45,898,904 of NC_142034.1, read as the reverse complement.
AGAGCTGTGTCTCATGGCCTCAGACATGTCCACTTTATTTGTTGCAGAACCTGGTCATGAGGGCCAGAGAAGACAGGGATTTCTCTTTACCCTGGCTACTGGGGAAGAACAGTGTAGGGAGACAGTAGTCAGCCAGCATCTAGGATCCTAAAATGAAAGGACATGGCTTTCTGGCCCCATGACAGCCAAGTCTAGTTGTGTCTTTAAAGTATTTTTTCTTAATAGCTTTCCAGTTAAATAATCACAACTATTCAGCACCATGCACCGCCCACAGAAATGCCCAGTGCCCTAGAAAGTAATCACAACTATTCTCATTGTCCTAGTCAGATACCTCTAGCAATATTTTCCTCTGTATAAATTTCTAAGAGTTGATGCTTTTACCTAACATATAACAAAAAGTAGAAGAAAGAGAATGGAAAGGCTTATACATATTGTCATTTACATTTCTTTCCTGCTCATCTAATAAATAAAAAAACCAAACTGTTGCCCAGAGTAGTCATATGTGTGCCTGTGTTTACATGAATCCAAATTCAGGTCAGAGGCCACTCAAGGGAGGGGAGATCAGAGACATGGTTGCATCATCTAGGCCACAGGCCAGCTCTGAAGTTCTTTTTTAGCAACTTGTTTATTTACTTGGCCTACCTAGAATAGGAGTGGGGGTCAGCTGGATTAAAAGTTAACAGTTTAAAATAATAGATATGATCTAATGTTGTTCATCGAGCCCTGTCAGTATCAAAGCGTTAAAATGCACTGGCTCCAGAGCCTCACTGGAAAACAGTCTAGTGTTACCAGTAAAACCAGTGGTGCATACTTGCTCCATAGCCAGTGTATTCTACTCCTGTTATATAGCAACTTTGAGAAACTGAAGTGTACCAGTCATAAGAAGGTCCATGGCATATTGTTTATAGTAGCCAACACTGTTTGTCAACCATATGGATAAATTAATTTTGACACATTTATTTCACTTCATGAAAATACATTTACATACAGTGATAGAGCTTGAAAACATGTTTGCCAAAATAATGTTTTAGGTTCGGGTGTGATGGGCATGCCTTTAATCTCACTAGAGGCAGGCAAATCTCTGAGTTCAAGGCCAATCTGGTCTTCATAGTGAGTTTCTTGACAGCCAGGGCTATGTAGCAAGACGCACTTAAACAAAAGAAAAAAGGAAAAGAAAACCCTGCAGTAGCATTTTAAAGAAAAGAAAGGGAATGATGCACATAGACTTCAAGAGGGAGACTGTCTCCTGGAGCAGTGGGGAGTGCCGGCCGGGCATCAGGGAACATGTGGAGTTGAAAGAGCTGCTTCTCTCATTGCAGACCAGTCAGTTGTATTCCCAAGCCCCAGTAAAGTATTTTCTGATGTCATCTCCTCCAGGAACAGAAGGAAGTTCCTCCTGGGCATCAGACTGTGACGTTAGCCACTTCCTCAGAACTGTTTGCTGTTTACACTCAATAACATAACTTCCATCTCATATTTCCTCCTGACTGATTTTTTAATGCATTAGATTTATTCATTTTATGTATGAGTGTTTTGCCTACATGTGTATGTATACCACATTCATGCTTGGTACCCATGGAGGTCAGAAGGGCATCTGATTCCCTCTAACTGGAGTTATGGACAGTTGTGAACCACCATGTGGGTGCTGGGAATCGAACCTGGGCCCTCTGAGAGCAACAAGTGTTTCTAGTCATCTCTGCAGTCCTGACTGAAAGTAATTTGCAAGTATTTTTTTTAATTATACTTTGGAGGATTCTTGAGCTCATGGAAAGTTTGTTGGCTAATAAAATCGGCTCTGTTTTATGCTGTTAGATGGGTAAGAACAGCTGCCCTTGGAGCTGTCCCCCATCACGTGCATCACAGCAGTTATCTGTCCTACCTCACCATAGGTGACAGTGTAGAAGTTAGAAAATACAGTTGTATTTATGCCTGGAAACTAAGACACCCAGATCTAAAAAAAAAAAGAAGCTTTCATAGGAAGCAAACTGGCCTTGCTTCCAATAATATAATTATTATTATATTATAGTCATATAGTTGAGTCCACACTTACCCAAATTAGTCTGCTTGCAGGTCCTGACAACTGCCCACTTACTTGAGATGTGTGATGTGTTGTCTCCTCCTAGGGGTGGCTGGAGGTCATGCAGCTTGAAAAGGGCAAAAACTCCACTGTACACCCAACTGATCATACCTTGTCTTCATAATAGCTTTGAGCTGTTCCCCACAAGGTAAAGCTCCCCTCTGCTGTGAAGGCCTGAGTCAGAGCGCCCCACCCAAGCAGCAGACTGTAGAGGGAGCTGACAAGAAACAGGGTCACATCAGTGTAGGCATATGACTCAGCAGAACCCGTGTGTGGCCCCAAGCCCAGGGCAAGTTGTTTGAGGTTGAGTTTCCCTTCCACCCAGAAGTTAAGTAACCCTTTGTCTCCTTATAAATCATGGGGACTGTCAAGCATCAGTCTTAAAGATCTAATCCCTGGGCAGGTGATCCTGACCAGCTATATACAAGCAGCTAAGAAATTTTGGCTGGGGCTTTGGGAATCGTGCTTCCTATAAGCATGTAGTTTGAAGTGAATCTCATCACCACCTCAGACTTCACTTCATGGAATAACCAAAGAATGACTGTGTAGTGGTCTTTGAGGTTGGTGAAGAGCCCTCTCTGGCCCACATGTTTTTCCAAGTGTTGTCTCAGCTTCTGAGATCTTTGGGAAAGGCCTGACCTTTATGTCCATCCTCTTCATTCTGTACTGGATCATTCTCTCCAGATTTACTAGTCTGCCTTAATTTTATAATTTAGCCAGGTATGGTGGCACGCACCTTTAATCTCAGCACTCAGGAGACAGAGGCAGGTGGATCTCTGTGAGTCCACGGCCATCCTGGACTACATAGTGAATTCCAAGGCAGCCAGGACCACATAGAAAGACCCTGTCTCAAACACCACTCCACCCCCCAAAAGAAAGAAGATTGATCACCTTGGGGATGCAGAGATGTCTCAGTGATTAAGAACATTTACTGCAGGGAGAAGAAAAAATAACAAACAGCTTCTTGGTTAGGAGTAGGACTCTGCATCCACTTCCCCTTCCTTATGCTGAGGTTTGATCTGGTTTGAACTTTTGCAGGTCTTGCATGCACTGTCACAGCTTCTGTGAGCTGACACGTGTGTTAGCCCTGTGTGTCTATAATACGTTTCCTTCACGACACCCACCACTTCTGGCTCTTATAATCTTTCTGTCTCCTTTTCCACGTAGATCCCTGAGCCTTGAAGGGAGTAGACTTCTTTATCTTATTTTTTGTGTATGATGTTTTGCTTGTGTGTATGTCTGGGCACCATAAACATGTCTAGTGCCCATGTGCCTTTGGAGGCCAGAAGAAGATATCAGATCTCCTGGAACTACCACGTGGGTGCTAGGAACTGAACCCCAGCTCTCTGTAAGAGCTCTTAGAGCTAAACCCGACATTCTCATTTTTTAATTCAAAATTTAGACAAATAATGAAGCAGAAAGTAATAACTTTCCTAGAATGGTTTCTACTCTTCTTGAAAGAATCACATACCAAATGACATTCCTCCAGACTTTTCCCCTTCTTAACTCTAGCATGTAAACTGACCATTCTAAATATTAAACTTACTTTTCACTTAACAGTATACCTCAGATATCAGTCCACTAAAATGCCTAACGAAAAATTGATTTTTTTATATATTTTATTTGGAGAGCTGGGGAGATGGCTCAGTGATTAAGAGCACTTATTGCTCTTCCAGAGGTCCTGAGTTTGGTTCCCAGCACCCATATTAAGTAGCTCACAACAACCTTAACTCAATTCTAGGAATCCAATGTCTCTGACTCCTGTGAGCACCTGCACTCACAGTCACAGACCCCCCCACACACACACCCATAATTAAAAGTAACAAAAATACATTATTTTTTGCTGTTTTTAAAATATTTATTTTATTGATGTTTTAGCCTATATGTATAAATGTGTGAGGGTGCTGGATCCAGGAGTTACAGACAGGTGTGAGCTGCTATATGGGTGCTGGGAATTGAACCCGGGTCCTCTAGAAGAGCAATCAGTGCTCTTAACAGCTGAGCCATCTCTCCAGCACCCATTATATTATTTTTATTACTACTTTATGTATATGAGTGTTTTACCTACATGTACATTCTTGGTGCTTGTGGATGCCAGAAGGGGACGTCAGATCCTCTTAACAGGCAATTGTGAGTCAAACCCAGATCCTCTGGAAGAGAATCCAGTACTCTTAACTACTGAGCTATTTCTCTAGCCCCATTTTTATTATTTTTAATTATATATATATATATATATATATATATATATATATATATATATATGCATGTGTGTCTGCATGAGTGTATATGATGTGAGCAGATTCCCAAAGAGGTTGGATGTATCTGATTTCCCTGGTGCTAGAGTTATAGACAGTTGTGAACCCATGATGGTGAGTGCTGGGAACAGAACTTGGGTCCTCTGGCAGAGTGGAAAGCCCTCCTAACCACTAAGCCATCTCTCCAGCCCCCAATGTCTGACAGTTTTAACAACCTTATACCTTATAGAATATACTTATACAGCCTGTAATTGACTTTTGTATTTTTATTTTATGTGTGCGTATGTTTGTGTATGTGCAGATATATGTGTGCATGTGCACAGAGAGGCCAGAAGTCAATGCAGGATGTCTTCTTCAGGCACTTCTTCACCCTGCTGAGACATGGTCTCTCACTGAACCTGGAGCCTGCCAATTCAGCTTGTATGGCAAGCACTTTACCAGTTAAACCATTTCCCCAGCCCTGACCTTATATTTAAATAAATCCACTTTTCTTTTTGTTGTCTCATTTTTCAATACCACAGACAGTGCTGTAGTAAATATCCATATGTATAAATGTACGTCCTTAAAGTATTTCTCCAAGAAAACATCTGACAGGAAGAACTGATTATTTAAGGGTTAAATCTGGAGAGCTATTGCCACATTTGACTTTTAAAGTCTGCAGGGCCAATAAAAGAGCCCATCAGGGAAAATGTTTGCTATTAAGCCTGCTAACCCAAGTTCAATCCCCAGAACCGAGGTGGTGGAAGGAGGAATCAGCTATCCCAAGTTGTCCTCTGACCTTCACTTGTATGCCATGGTATGGCACAAACAGTAAATGTAATTAAAAATAATAATACTAATAATGTCTATAATTCACACTCCTACCAATACCGTGAAAGAACTTATCAGCAATGACTGTTAACAATTTTGGCTCCCATCAATCTGATTTTAAAAAAAAAAAACAAAACAGACCTCAGCACTCCAGGGCATAAGCAAGGGGATCTCAATGATCTGTATAGGAGTTCCAAGTCAGCCAGGGCTGTGTAGTGAGACCCTGTCTCAAAAGGACAACAATAAAAAAAAGTCAGATCTCAGCAATTTATTGATGTTCTGATTCTGTTAAGTTATGTGCATTTTAAAGTGTTTATTGTCTTGGTCCATGGAATAGTAAGAAGGCATTTTGCAGGTGATTGAGGTTTCTCTGGATGTGGTTTCCTAGAAGGATGTTGACTTTTTTCACAAACCAAAGTAAGGTGTTTCCCATATGTGTCCTCCACAGCAAGCAGCGGCATAACAAACTCTGGAGATCTCATTCAGACAGTGACCTCTCAGACCACCACGAACCCATCTGTAAACCTGGGCTCGAGCTCAACAAGAAGGAGATGACCACTTCAGCAGACCAGATCGCTGAGGTGAAGACTGTGGAGAACCTTGCAGCCATGCCTCCCGTCTTTGTAGAGCATGTGGTTCCACAAGATGCAAATCAGAAAGGGCTTCATACCAAAGAAAGAGTCATCTGCTTGGGGTTTTCTTCACAGGAATTTCATACCGGACAGATTGAAGATGAACTAAACTTAAATGACATCAATGGATGCTCATCAGGGTGTTGTCTCAGTGAATCAAAATTCCCTCTTGACAACTGCCCTGCATCTAAAGCCTTAATCCAACCTGGACAAGCCTCAGAAATGGCCAACAAGTTCCCAGACTTAGCAGTGGAAGATCTAGAGACAGATGCACTAAAAGCAGACATGAATGTCCACTTACTGCCAATGGAAGAGTTGACATCTCGACTGAAAGACGTTCCCATGTCACCTGATCCAGAGTCGCCAAGCCCCCAACCCAGTTGCCAAGCTGCCATCTCTGATTTTAGTACAGATCGTATTGATTTTTTTAGTGCCCTAGAGAAATTCGTAGAGCTTTCTCAAGAAACCCGGTCTCGATCTTTGTCCCACTCAAGGACAGAAGAGCTAGGTGGAGGAAGGAGTGAGAGTTGTCGCCTGTCGGTGATAGACGTGGTACCTTCGGAAATGGCAGCTGATGGCCAGAGAAGCAGCTCTTTGAGTAACACTCCCCATGCATCTGAAGACTCTTCAGTGGATGAGGACCAGTCAAAGGTAAAGCTACCTTATAGTCTGTTTAATGAAATTCTCACCAAACAACTACTGGAGACTTTGCTGTGTTCACTTCTTTGAAGGGGTCAGACTAATGACTAATGCTAAGTCAGCGCTGTACTGCTGAGCTTTACCACTGGTCCTGTTTTCTATTATTATATGTATGCATGTTGGCATATTCATATGAGTAGAGGTACCCAAGAGGTCAGAGTGATCAGATTCCCCCTGGAGCTTGAGCTACCCCTGGGGTTGTGAGCTACCCACCACAGGTGCCAGGAACTTAGCCATCATTCCCTGTACATGCTCTAAACCACTGAGCCATTTCTTCAGTGCCTTGGCTCACATTGATGTTAGTAAAGATTTCACTAGTAGATAATGGAACAATTGGGCTGAGAGCTTCCTTTAAAACGTAGCGTGCTCTTTTAAGGATTTTATCTTTTCAGGCTTTGGTGTCATTTCAGATTTATTTTATTTTATGTGTATAAATATTTTTGCCTGCATGTACATGTGTGTACCACATGCCTACAGAAGTCAGAAGAGGGCTTCAGCTTCCCTAGAACTGGAGTTACAGATGGTTGTGAGCCACTGTGGGTGCTGGGAATCAAACCCAGGTCATCTCCAAAAGCAACAAGCACCCTTAACTGCTGAGCCATCTCTCTATCCCCTGTTGGAGCATTTCTGAAAGGGGATGAAAAAGGAGAGAATTAGCCAAAACAAATGTCCTGACTAAGCAAAGGGAGATCCTTTATGTGGGCACCTGGGGCCCAGATCAAATCTCAGTAATGATGAAATGTCACAGTGCTGCCCGAGTGAGACGTAGCCCTGAGAAACATTTTATCCCAGAAGGTTTAAGAGCTAAATTCATGCAGATAGTTGCTGGAGTAGCGGCAGGTGCCCATTCTGAGTTCACTGATGCTGCTAATAACATTTGTGACTTCATCTCCGGTCCTTTGGTGCTCAAGAACCAAGAGATGGTTTGGAAGCAGATAGTATCCTAAGATTCCTAAGTGGCATATGATTTGTTTTGTTTGGTTTTTCAAGGCAGCGTTTCTCCATGTAGCCTTGTCTTTCCTTGGAACTCACTCTGTAGACCAGGCTGACCTCTAACCTGCCTCTGCCTCTGCCTCTCAAATGCTGGGATTAAAAGCATGCACCACTGTACCTGGGAATATATGATTTCTTGTGAACCATCTCAGAAGTAGGAGGAAATACCATAGATGATCAAAAAGGTTGCTTTGTTTTTTTTGGTTTTTGTCTGTTTTGAGACAAAATCTTAGATTAACATACAAAACATCCCCTGATAATCTTAATGGACTTGATTGTATTTTTTTAAAAAGATTTATTTGTTCTGTGTACAGCGTTCTGTATGCTTGCAGGCCAGAAGAGGGTACCAGATCTCATTTTGGATGGCTGTGAGCCACCATTCCATGCTGGGAATTGAACTCAGGACCTTTGGAAGAGCAGGCAATGCTCTTAACCTCTGAGCCATCTCTCCAGCCCACTTGATTGTATTTTTGTGATGTATTTATTTTGCAGTACTGGGGACTAACCACAGGGCCCTATGCATACCAGGCAAGTGCTTTACCAACTGAGCTTGCTACTAACAGCCCTAGTGCAATACCTGAGATCTCATGATTTCTGCCATATTTCATCTATTATTTCTTCTCCTCAATTACCCAAAACAACTCCTGCCCCTACTTCTGTCTTCTGCCTTTGTTGTGTTTCTATGGGAAGTCAGAATGTGTAAGCTCTCTTTATGGACCAGTCAGTGTAGTAGCAGCGACAGAAATAACCTCCCAACTGAGTCCTTGGTCATATGAGTCCTCCTTCCATGGCCCGTGCACATACCAGGCTCACCAGGTCTGCCAAGATCACCTCTGCTTGATGTCCTGGCAGATTTCCTCTGAAGGCAAGACTGATTTGTTAGTTATGCCAGCTGAGACACTTTTAGAGGAGAAAGACCAGCACAATTCCTGTGGAAATAGTGTATTTTGGAGTCTTACATAAAATGTTAGCAAAACAGGTTGACAGTGAGAATGCTCTGACTTTAAGGAGGACCATTTCTAGTTTTTGAACTTAATATTTTTGCAGTTGACCCTGATTTTTTTTCTGGGTTTGAGGTATCTGTTCTAAACCCACGGGAATTGTTACCTTGTAAAGGAAGGAAATACCTGAGAGTCAGGTTTCGAAGGTTGCTGAGGGACATGGCTGACAAGCCAAGGATACTGTTCCCAGAAGGAGCCACATGAAATTTAGGGATTGTTGCCAGGTACATGCTTTTAATCTCAGTACTGGAGAGACAGAGACAGGCAGACCTTAGAGTCCAAGGCCTGGTCTATGTAGAGAGTTCTGTCTGGAACAGAACTGGAGAGATGGCTTCTCAGTTTAGAGCACTTGTTCCTGAAGAAGTCCTGGGTTCGATTCCTAGCATCCATGTGGTAGCACACAGAAATTCACCATTCAGTTTTCAGGGAACCTGATACCCTCTTCTGACCTTTATAAACACTAGATATGCACATGGTACACCTGTATGCAGGAAAAACAGTCATATACTACACAGAAGACTTAAAAATCTTAAAAGAGGGACTAAAAGAGAGATAGCTTAGCTGTTAAGAGCATGGGCTGCTGCTCTTCCAGAGGTCCTGAGTTCAATTCCCAGCAACCATATGATAACTCACAGCCATCTATAATGGAATATGGCGCCCTCTTCTGGCCTGCAGGTGTACATGCAAATAGAGTATCCTACACATAGAACAAATAAACCTTAAAAATAAAGTATTTTTTAAAAAATCTTAAAAGAAGCCGGTGGTAGTGCACTAGTGCCTTTAATCCCAGCACTAGGGAGATAGAGCAGGCAGATTTCTGAGTTCTAGTCCAGCCTGGTCTACAGAGTAAGTTCTAGGACAGCCAGGGCTACACAGAGAAAACCTATCTCTAAAAACAAAAACAAAACAAAAAAATCTTAAAAAACAGAAATTTTGAAGAGACTGTGAGGTCAGACGTAAAGCAGATTCTCGCAGCCAGGAGGAACAGTGATGTGGTAAGAGTTAGTGAGAGAAAACAGCAGAAACCTTCCATGTCAGACATCAGGTGACAACCACAGCCGTCTTACCCATCTATACTGGGCATACTGAAGGTGGCTACCAAGCATTTGAAAGAACTGTGGTCATCACCTGAATAAATTCCTATCACATTAGAAGTTAATAAGCCAAAGGGCTGGAGAGATGGCTCAGTGGTTAAGAGCACTGGCTGCTCTTCTATTGAACCCAGGTTCAATTCCCAGCACCCACGTGGCAGCTCACGACTATCTATAACTCCAGTTCCAAGGGATCTGGCACCTTCACAGGCTTGCATACAGACAAAAATACCAATGCACACAAAATTAAGTAAATCTTTAAAAAAAAAAAAAACCCAAAGAAGTTAATAAGCCAGCTAGGAAAGGTTTCATTTACCTCTTTGTGGTCTAAGTTCTAGAGGCTCACAGTACTATGAAAATATGGATTACAAAAGTTCCCATGGCTATTTGCACATTTTAAAACAAAGTCCTGGATCAAGATGTTGCTTGAGTAAACAGAACAAAATTTAGTAGACAGTGTTATACCTTATAATGAGTTTCCTATTTCTAGCCTTTAGTGATGACTCCTAGTTTGCTTCCATGGTCTGACAACACAGGGAATCTATAACTTATGTCCTCAGAGATAAACAGGTTCTCTTGGGTCAGAGGATTACTAAGTGAAGTACTAGCCACAATTTGCCATAATCATCTCACTATTTTCTCTTCTTAGGCAGTCTCAGAACTTGTCAGCCCAGACATCATCATGCAGTGTCACTCAGAAAATGCAATTTCAGTCAAAGAAATTGTCACTGAAATTGAATCCATTAGTCAAGGCGTTGGGCAGGTTCAGTTAAAAGGAGATATGCTCTCTAACCCATGCCATACACCAAAGAAGAACACCGTCCATGAGCTGCCCCTGGAAAGAGCACAGGCCCCTGAGAACAAACCTGGGCATTTGGAGCAGGACGAGAGTTTCTATACAGTCCAGCCTGAACTAGCCAAAGATTCAGAAAAGTACAACCCAGAAGGCTGTCTAACCGTACACCCATCCACAGTAGACCTGGAAGAAGAGGAACCAGTTGAGGAAGAACATGACTGGGGCCCAGGGATGCACCCTGGTGCCAAGTGGTGTCCTGGGTCTGTGAAGCGAGCCACCCTGGAGTTTGAAGAGCGCCTGCGACAGGAGCAGGAGCACCATGGTACCGCTTCTGCAGGTGCCACGTTATCCAGTCGCAAAAACTCTAAGAATGATTCTTCTGTGGCAGACCTTATGCCAAAATGGAAAAGTGATGAAACTACTCCAGAACATTCATTTCCCCCCAGAGAAGCAGAGATCAGCAAGGGGAAAGGAAAATGCAGTGGATCTGAAGCTGGACCACTATCCCACTGTGAACGTAATGCCACTGCTCCAGCCCCCGAACTGGAGAGTCATTCCTTGCAAACGCCTCAGAACTACCTAGGGTTGGATACTGGAACTAAGAAGCAGGAAAAAGACTTGAAGAAACAGAGGACTGTGATTCCAAACCAGGAATGTGAGACACAGGCCATCCCTCTCCCCCTTCCCAAGAGAATAGAAATCATTGAATACACACAAACAGTTACAACACTTGATCACACTGAGCCAGGCGATGAAACAGCACCCAGCAAAGAGGGTGAAAAACAAGGACTGAGGAAGGTGAAGATGGAGAGATCTGTCACTATGTTTTGTGCACTGGATGAAAACCTGAACAGGACTCTGGACCCCAGCCAGGTTCCTCTGCATCCCCAAGTGCTACCTCTGCCTCACTCTTCCTCTGAGTATGAGAGGCTCACTGACCCAACCCCCATGCTAAGTAGCCCTGAAGACAAGGGAAATGGCCCTTCAGCACCCTTCAAGAAAGCAGCACCTTTGGTCAGTGGCAGTACCCACATAGCACCCATCAACTTGGATTACATGCATCCCCAGTCTGGGATTCACCTGGAAGGCTGCACAGAGCAGAGCAGCACCACAGACAGCGAGCCGTCTACAGAGCAGGGCCACTGGGAAGACAGCCAGGAGGGCTTCCTTTCAGGTGGCAGTGGAGTGGCACACAAGTTATTTCAGTTAAGTAATGAAGACCTAAATTTAATTAACAAACTTGGTGACAGTGCTGGGGTGTTACAGAAAAAACTGGACCCATCACCTGAAGCCTGTAGAATCCCACATAGCTCTAGTAGTGAAAATATAAGAAATCTCAGCCACAGCCCTGGCGTGGTGAAGGAGCGCGCTAAAGAAATTGAGACTCGAGTGACCTTCCAGGCAGGGCTCACCAAAACATCACAAATGAGGCGCTCAGCTTCTCTTGCCAAGTTGGGTTACCTGGACCTTTGTAAAGACTACTTAGCAGAGAGAGAGCTTGCCTCCTTGGAATCCCCTCATCTCAAATTGCTTCAGCCCTTCATCAGAACAGACTCAGGCATGCATGCCTTGATGGCCCAGGAGCCCTTAGAAAGCCCAGGTGCCCACCAGAACCCACAGCCCACCAAGTATTTTGTAGAGCAACTCAAAACAACAGAGTGTATTGCACAGAGCAAGCCAGTGGAGAGGCCCCTTGTGCAGTATGCCAAAGAATTTGGGTACAGCCAGCAATGTTTGCTCCCCAAGGCAAGACCAGAATTGACTAGTCCTGAAGTTGGCCTTCCTTTGCTACAGACACAGGGCCTGCAGTGTACAGGCCCCGCTCCAGGGCTGGCTGTGGCACCCCGCCAACAACATGGCAGAACTCACCCCCTTAGGAGACTGAAAAGAGCAAATGATAAAAAACGGACAACCAACCCCTTCTATAACACCATGTGATCCTGAGCCTACACACGGTTTTTTGTAAAGGGCGGTGGAATATGTAAGGAACATGCACTTTATTGGTTAATTTTATAATATTTTGGTCATTTTACTGCTCCTGGCTCATGCAGGGTTTGGGTTTTTTCGTGTGTGTGTGTGTGTGTGTGCACGCGTGTGCGTGCATGTGTGTTTGTGCGCACGTGCGTGTGTACTGATTTGAATGGCAAGATCATTTTAGCATTTTTTATTTTTAAAAAATTCAAACCTCAAAAAAAATTTTCAAAGAGCACCTTTATCAAAAGCAAATTGCTGTTTTTCAATCAACTGCCACCTTTCTCCTTATTTTGCCCTCTGAGAAAGACTTGCCTGCTTGGCTGAGGGAAAGAAACAGACAGGGCAGGTGGCACTGAGGCTCAGAAGTGGCGATGGCTCACCAGGCCTGAGACAGCCTGCCCACTGAGGGCGGAGGGAAGTCGCTGCTTTCTTTGGAGTTCATGAGGTTGTAGGTTTTGCTCTGCTCTAAGAGACAGTTGAGACTCCATTTCTCCTGGTATCCCAAAGTATATCAATCATTACGGTAGAGGGATTAGTGATTGGCCTAGTGATAGAATTCTACAAAGTAAATAATTTTCCCCAAGAAAACAATCTGAAAATCCAAGGGACCCTAAACAAAACTCAAGGTCATCTGTAGAGAGACACATTAAGGGAGAAGGTTGAAGCAAAGGTGGAAAAGCAGCCACTGAGTGACTTCTAGGTTAGTGGAATCCACACAGGTGGGGCCTGGCCCCTCCACAAGGTGACAGACTCTGCCACAGCCTCCAAACTAAAGACCTGGAAGCAGGCTTGAAAGACAGCAAAGTTAGTGTGTTCTTGTAAAATGAATACATACGTGGGATTTAACCCTTCCATTACTTGAATATTCTGTGGGCCTTCAGAGTTTAATGGCCATAGCTTTCCAATTCACTTTTTTCTCTCTTGCTGTTTTCCCTATCTGCCTCTTTCTTAATTTCACAGATTATATTTTAATTGTTACATTACATACCTATAACCTATTGAACACAGTTTTCTATGTTATCCCTGTTAACACTTGACATAAGTTGGGTTTTTTTCCTCATTTTTCTGGAAGATTTGTCTTTTCTCTACAGTTCATACACAGTATTTATGTACATAATGTCACTTTTTTAATGTTTTATTGTTGATATTGTGGGATTTTTTCTGATTTATTCTTTTTAAGGAGTAGAGTTGCAACTGGAAAACAGAAAGACGCCAGAAGTGAGCGGACAGTTGTTGGTAGTATATTGATGGTGACTTTGATTGTTTTAAATGGAAACTTCTAATTGCCAGCTCCTGCCAAATTATGCACTTCCTCTTCAGAAACCCCTATAGGCCCCCATTAGAATACCCTGAATGCTAAAGTCCCAGAACATTGTTTGCACAGCCAGGCAATGTGTGTGCATTGCTCAAAGTAGCCTCTTAGTAGGGCTGATGCTTGGGGGCAGCTCAGCCAAGGGCGCAGCTTCCATTTAGGACACCACTGCTTTGTTGCTAATGTGCTGATCTTCACACTGGAGGGCCTGCTGTTAATAAGCCTCTGAGAGTCTAATAGAAAACGTCTGACCTGAAATGAAAGAACCCAGTAACCCACCACAGCTCATCAAAACTGAAAAGGTCTACAGATTTGTTTCCTGCTTGCTTTTGTCGATGTCCACATTGCTGAGTACTGTATAGGTAAGAGCCAGGGACTTAGGTTTTTAATTCATCACAGCCCTAAGAAAAAAGAGAGACATACAGATTATCATCAGAGACAGAATTTGGAGAGAGCAGATAGTAGGATACAGAAAAGGGAAATTGGGGCCATTTTCAAGTTGTCCAGAGCTGTGTGGATCCAGTTGCCATACTAAAGCCATGGTTGGGTATAATGTCCCTGCCAGAAGGCAGTTAGAGGCCTGCTGCTGAAAACATATGATGTTGAAGTTGCATATACCTGTGCTGTCTTTTGGTAGTTCCTTTAAATCTCACAGCTTTGTGAGCCCTGGATGTTTATGTGTTGTCTCACTACGTGGTAGGTGCCAGTGTGAGGGTGGCTTGGGAGGCAAGATGGTGGATCGCAGGGCTCATGTACTAAAGAGCCCCATCTACCAGTATGACGGGAGGACAGGAGATTATGGCAGAGTGAGGAGTGTTTGCCTGGAGGCAGGGGGCAGGGGGTGGTGTCACCAAAAGTAATGAAAGCTGGGTGTAGTGGCACACATTGTTAACCCCAGCACTTGAGAGACTGAGGCAGGAGGATCTCTGTGAGTTGGAGGCCAGCTTAAGCTACAGAGTGAGACCCTGTCTCAAAAAGTAACATCTGTATGCCACACATTATCAACAATGGGCACAGTCCTCTCATTTGCCAATGTAGAAAGCATTTCTCATAGCAGAGACTAAGAGAAAACCCTCTGATGGTGGGGGTGGGGGCAGGGGGAGGGGATACCTGTTTCTGTTTTAAAGAATGGGAGAAGCCATCTTGTGCTGTCTTCCTTCTTAATTACATTTCTTACCATTTCACTCGCCTGCCTAGATATCTCACACAGGGTATAGAAGTCAGCTATGCCAAAGGGTCTTGCCAGCCCTCCCAACCCCCGCATTTGGGTGTTCTTAAGTCATGTTCATGGCTAAGGCAGGTACATAATAAGCTGTTGGGGACTTTTTTCTTTTAACTTCAACTTTTGATAATTTGAATGCCTGTTCGTTTGCCTTTTCTGTTCATTGAAATCCCAGACCTGACTGATGAACAGCTAAGCAGGAAAAGCTTTGACCTCTTAACTAGTACTTCACCTGCTGCTCAGTGCCTCTCTGTCTTTACTGTAGTCCCATCAGTGGTCCTGGAAGAACATGAGCACACGTGTGAGCACTTCAGCAGGCTGGGCTGACATTTCAGTGCCTGGGGTAACGCAAGGAGCAGACAGGATTGGACCGGGGAGTGGGAGAGGATCCCAGCCAACTGCTGGCTTTTAGAAGTAGCTGCGGATGGTGTTGACAGTACAGTAGGGAGCACTCACATCTCATTTTGGTTTCCTCTTGCTCTTTTTAACACATTTCCTCCTGCATGCCACCTCTTCGGGATCTTAAGTATTTTCCTGTTCTGTGCCTTTGTCTCTGCCACTATTTTCTTCTTTCTCATTTTGGGAACTACCAAGAGCTCCAGGGACCGCCTGGAATACATCTAAGGATGTACAACCCAGGGAATACATCTAAGGCCTCCTACTCCTGAGCCCAGATGCCTCATCCGGGAAGCCTCTGGCACCACGGCTCACAAGAATCTTCACCCGAGGGTTTCACTTAGTAAGGATGTTCTGTGGGAGTTGGGTTTTTTTTTTTCCTAAGAAAGCATTATGCAAAAAGTTTTAAGGGCATTTTAAAGAAAAGCCATTTTGAGGCTTTTTCAAACTATTTGTGGATACTTTGTTTACTTTGTAAGTATTAAAATATGCATCATCTTGGTGGCCACTCAGGCACTAAAGCCATGGCTGGCTGTCCTGTGAGTCCTTCCCCAGAGAAATGCCATATTATTGTCAGCCCCTGTGGATAAATGGGTCAGGTGTGGCTGATCTCCGTCTGTGTCCGGCACTGCATCCAGCAGTCTTTTTTCCTCAGTACTGGTGTGTCTCCAAAGTGATGGTCGTGATGGTGAATGGCTAATATGGTGGTTTCATTTTCAATTTTCGATGGTAGACAAGGTGACATTTTCATTGTTTCAGCACCAGTCCAACCTAAAATATCATGGACATTGTTATCCCTTCCAAACTAAAAAGATGAAGCATGTATTGGACATAAGTGTATGTGTTGCCTCAACTCATCTGGCACCCATATAAGGAAGAGGCCTGCCACCAAAGCAGGAATCTGCACACTCCTTCTCCCCAGGCGTTGGGATTTTTTGATGATGCCATGGAGAGCTATTGCATGGTGCTTCTGTACTACTCCAGCCCAAAGCGGGGGTGACTAGGCCTGGCTTCTGCTATGAAGAGAACCAGCCTCATCTCGGTGTCCCAGAGATCCAGGATGGAGTGTCTAAACTGGAATCGCCCCCTAGCTTGAAGAGCCCCTTCCCCTGCCACCAAGAGGTATATGGTTGGTGCCACCAATCTGTCTTCACAGCGATGCTAGTGCCAGTGTCCTGCCCACAGAGAGCTGATACCCCAAATGGAAAACTGAGGAACTGACCTAATGTTTCCTAGTCAGTAAACCCATTGGGAATTGTTTGGTTTTATGTTTTATTTGATTGTGATTTGTTTGGCATAGCTAAAGGTGCCTTCCCCACCTCCCCCCGCCTTTTTTTCAGACTTTGTTTTGTAAGACTTGTTCAAAACGCAAACAAGTCCAAAAGACTCGCACTGACTGTTACCTTTGCCCAGGCTACCCCCAAACTTCTATGCTCTCATTTTATTAAATAAAAGCAGGTGCTCCCTGGAATCTCTGGGACCTTTTTGAGGCATTTAAAGCAGAATATAAAGAGTGGTCTCATCTCCTTCCTTAATCTTCCTGGTGGTTGGGATGTCCCACTTGTATCATAGCTGTTTTTATTATTACTGATGTGCTCCGCCGTTTTTAAATGTGAACTTGTGCGCAGATGTGCAGATTCAATGTTCTTGTTACAGATTGAATAAATTTTTATTTTGAAGACAAAATGTGTACTTCAAATGCAACGAAGGAGGAGGGTGCTGGGGAAGGTGGAGAGGTTAGAAGAGAGCACCGGCGACAACCAGAATAGCATCACAGTTCAGTCAGGCATACATTGAGGAGCTCTGTGTAGAGTGGGTATAAATACACACGTGTGTGTATTTGTGTGCATGTATATAACTTACCTTACATGAAAGACTGATTAGGAAATGGGGCTACCAAAAATTGCAGCCAAGGAGGTTCCAGTGTGGTGCCCAGGCTGAGGACTTGGCCAGTCAGAGAGGTGCTCACCAAAGCTGTCACCTGAGTGCTAGAATGAATAAGCAAAATTCTTCCCCCATCTGTGGTGCAGAGTGACCGGTGTGGGACGCCTGCAGTGCCCTGCCCTAGCAGGGACCGGATTTGCCGGGTGAGTGACCTCACTGGACATCAATGCAGAACAAGTTTCCACCACGGTGAAATCCACACTGGGCTGCAGAGATGGTGGAAGGGTTAAGAATGCACATTGTTCTTCCAGAGGACCTGAGTTCAGTTTTCAGCACCCACATAAAACAGCTCACAACTCCAGCTTCAAGGGATCTAATGCCACTCTCCTCCACAGATGCCCATGCTTATGTGTACCCCACACACACATACACATAATCAAAAATAAATTTTTAATATACATCAATGGTGCAAAAGAGACAGAGTCAATGGGTGTATCTGGCTAGGTCCCCACTTCTGCCCTTTCAACAACCACATGATGAAATGCTAGATGCAGCACTGCTGTCCAGGGAAAGCTCAGGTATTACTTGCCCAACTGCCAACCAAACTTGCTGATGTTTCCAAAGAAAACTCCAACCTACCTCTTTCTGAATCAGGCAAGTCAAGAGCGTGACACACCACTGTTCTCTAGAGGGTGTCCATGACGGTGCAGGTACGGTCACTTCTCAAAACATTCCATGAGTGCTCAGGCTTCTGACTAACCAAAATATGTTATCATGGCTTTGTAGCCAAGCAGATGGACCAAATCATGTCTCTGTTGTTAGGTCTCTTTCAGGAAATGAGATCATGAAATGAAATCCCTGTTGGCCTCATGGATTGCAGCTCAGAGCCCACTGACAGCTCCATGGAGTACCAAGCCCAAGTGGCTTCTTCCCCTGACTGCTGTTTTGTTTTTAGCTTTATATGTGTGGATGTTTTTGCCTGCATGTATGTTGGTGCAACAAATGTGTGTCTGGTACCTGTGGAAGCAAGAAGAGAGTGTTGGATCCCCAAAACCTGGAGTTGTACATAGTTGTGAGCTGCTGTGTGGGTTCTGGGAAACAAACTTGGATTACCAGAATGTTAATATGTGTAGTTCTCCCAGAACAACGTAAATTATTAGTATCATAAAGAAGCAACTAGTCATTTGAGTCTTGTCTGCCTAACCATGTACCTGGAATCTTAAGGTAAAAGACTCTATCCATCCTCATGACTACACAAACACACAAAGAAGCCATCAATCATTTCTGTAGCACCAACAATTTTCAAGTTTCTGTTTCTCTACAAGCCACTGAACATCTAGACCTCTCCTGAAAAACAAAGCCGCCTGTAGGCACTCTCACGCTCTCTCTCTCACCTCTCCCTCTCTCTCTCCGCTCTCCCCCCTCTCCTCTCCTCTCTCCCTCTCTCCCCTTTCCCCTTTCTCCCCTCTTTCCTCTCTTCTCTTCTGTCTCCTCTCCTCTCTCTCCCTTCTCTTCCCTCTTCCCTCTCCTCTCTCTCCCCTCTCTTCCCTCTCCTCTCCCCTCTCTCTTACCTCTCCCCTGTCTCCTCTCCTCTCTCCCCCCTCCCCTCTCTTTGATCTCCCCTCTCTCCTCTCTCCCTTCTCTTCCCTCTTCCATCTCCTCTCTCCCCTCTCTTCCCTTTCCTCTCCTCTCTTCTCTGCCATGCAGAAGGCCGATTTTATGTGCAGCCTGAAAGTGACCCCATACTTCCCTGGGAGGGAAGAAATCATGAAACCACCACGGGCAGGCATTGGGTAAACAGCAACTCCAAGAACTGGCTGCTCTTCACTGGCAGTATTTTATCTCCTTGACCTTGAACAGTAAGTACTTCAGACCCGGAGGTCTTGGGAGTGAGGGAATTCTGTCCTAGAATAGAGGAACCGTCTCAAACAAAGGTCCTCATCTTTAGAGTTGGTTCCTCTGACCTCTAAAATGTGGCCAAATATCTGCCAGTCTTTTCCCCTTGAACCTGATGCTGGGAGTGAATTGTTTTCTCTGCCTGGTCTCTGAGCTTTTCTGCTTCATGTCGTGCTCCTTAGAAGGTTCCACTTATTAGAATAGGTTGAAACACCTATACCGGTGCCAATGTTTTAAGTTCTCAAACGATTGCTATAGCTATTAATAAAAGCCATAGCCTCGCAGTTACCCTAGGCCAGCCTAGACCTTCAATCAAGCGACTGAGACGATTTCCCCAGAGCATCTTCTAGGGCCTCTTCCCAGCCGGTCCTGGCTGTACAACCCCACAGCCCCGCCCGCTGGGAACGACTAAATTAGCTGTGCGATTGCGGCAAGAATGCGGCGCTCAGGCACCTGATCACTGGCGGTGGCTCCCAGTCTCGGTGTCCCGCTTTGGACAGAGCGCCTGGGTCACCCGAACCTACATACGAGGGGCGGAGGGAGACACGGGGCGCGCACACCCCTCAAGCGCACGCACACTTACTTTTCCCATTTTACCGGGGCAGACGAAGTTGAGACGCAGGACTTTCCCGCGCTGGACAGGGCGTGGCCGCATTGGCCTGGCCCTGCCCCCCCCCGTTCGGCCCCGCCCCCCCAGGTTGATGGCAGCAGCAGCTGGGACAGCAGCGGAGCCCGCAGGCAGCTGAGAACCGCAGACAGCGGCCGGAACGCGCGACCCAGTGCCCGGCCCCGGACGTGCCGCCGACGCCTCCCTCGGCCCCCCGTGTACCCCGGCCCACTCCGCAGAGGAGTCGCTGCGAGAGCACCCCCGCCCGGCTTAGGACCAGGTACCCTCCTCCCCGCCTCCGCCCCCGCAGCCAACGGAGCGGGCGGGGTCTCTGGAGGGGGCAGAGATCTGCGCCCCCCCCCTTCCCCGCCGCTAAATTCGGTCCGGCAGGGCGGACTTGGTGTCTATATTTGGCCGGACAGCGGCTAGCGAGGAGACACCTAGTCTCACAAGAACTCACTGCCAGAGCAGGAGGCTAGAGGAGGGTGTGGGTAGGCCGGGCTTTAGGCCTGGGGCTGCAGGAGCGGTTTGAAGGGCACAGGGATGCCCGGGCTGGGGAGGGCCAGGAAACAGTTGACCTCTGGGAGAGCCTGGTGTGTCCCCTTGGGGAAAGTGGCATAGCTAAGGTCCTGGCTCCAGAAAAAGGACCTCACCTCCTCATTGGTACACATCTGGTCCTTGCGGTCCTTGCCGATGGGGTCATGGACCGCCACCCTCAGGAGAACCTACTAGAAGCCCCAGCGCAGGCACAGGCAACACACTCAAAAAAGCCAGACTAAAGTATGATACTCATGTCACTTGTCCATAATCGGTCTTCTCAGAGAAGCCTGTGCATGGTGAAATGGACGGAAGGGAGAGCCACCTTATACTGCCCAGTCCCGCACATCCCAACCCCCTCACCACGGGAGGAAACAGTAGTTGAAACAGGCTAACCAGAGGAATGTTTCTCTTGGCAAATTTGTAGAAAAAGACACATGTGCCTGAACTCTGCCAGAGATGAGCATTTGGGATCTTGAGGGCTGGAGTCCTAGCCCCACAACTAACCTTGAACTAACGTCCAATGATTACCAGAGAGTATGTTGAGTAGTGTGTCTCTAGGAGGGATAAACACTTGCAAAAAAAGTGCTCATCCGTGACCAGCAGCAGGGGGAGACCCACTGATACTGCTCCTCAAAACATTGTGTCCCGCAGCAAGTTTCAGTCCTATGTCAGCCTCCATTACCCCCCTAGCCTGTGTGTCTAAGTGGCCAGACTCCCCATCCTAGCCTCTCAAATTAAACACTTGACAGGCGACAAAGATCTGCCTTGATCACCTTGAAGAAAACCCGCTGCTCCTTACCAGATAATGCTCACTTCCTCCTCCCTCTCGCAGTTGGCAGGATCAAGGACCAGCGCGCCTCTAGGTTCTGCTCTCCCCTGTCTTTGCTCCAGCCATGAGCCGGAGAGTGGTGCGGCAAAGCAAGTTCCGCCATGTGTTTGGTCAGGCAGCAAAGGCCGACCAGGCCTATGAGGACATCCGGGTATCCAAGGTCACATGGGACAGCGCCTTCTGTGCCGTCAACCCCAAATTTCTAGCCATTATTGTAGAGGCTGGAGGTGGGGGTGCCTTCATTGTCCTGCCTCTGGCCAAGGTGAGGGATGAGGGAAGGGAACCGGTTGTCTGGGACCCCTGGGCTGTCTCCCTGGAATCCAGTCCTCCATCAGAAGGGCAGTCTCTGTGAATTGGCGGCTCTCCCCTCCCCATCCTCTGAGCAACAATATCAGAGTGGCCTATGCTCACCCTCTAGGCCATGCAGCCCCTGTTCCCAGCAGGGACCAAGATGAGAGCTAGTGTTGTAGCTGGTCCGGTGCAGCAGAGCCAAGTAGTCAGATTCTGACTTATTTTTCACCAGTACGAGAGAGAGAATGTGTTAGATTCTGGTTCTGGTACTGGGGTAGAATGAAAATTAAATGAAAGGAAAAAATACAGAAAGCCAGAGTCTTCCTCTGCACCCAAGGAAAAGGGGCCAGGCAATGACTGTCACCTTCGCAGACACTTGGCCATCTCCATCCCGGGGTAGAGACCCCAAAGCATAGCCTTGATCTAGATACTGACCCTTATACCTTGCTAGAGGAGGCCCCACAAGTGGCAGGGTCAGGAAGAGGCCTGACAATAGCCTATGACTCACCCTGGACAATGCAGACACCATCCAGAGACACCATCCCAAGGGCTCAAATATCAGCCAGCGCCACCTCCTCCCCAGTGTGACTGCCATTTCAATGCCATTTAGCCACCCCCTCTCCCAGGCTGCATGGTCTGGGCCAGTGCCAACCCCTGCAGAGTCTTCACAGCTCCCAAAATCAATTGATGGAGATAAAAAGAAAAATGGGGCCCCAGCCCTGGCTAAGGGGTATTAGGCACCAGGACGGTCTGACGTGGTTCCAGGTGTAACCAAGGGAAGGAAGGACCTGCTGCAGGAACGAGGACACTGCACTCAGGGCTGCTCACTTCAGTCTCTTCTAGGAGCTTCCCACAGATCCCAACTTGGGGAACAGGGTGTGGGGGTCCATGCCTGTGAGCCCAACATTGAGCAGACCAAGGCAAGACCAACGTAGGCTAATAAACATAATGAGACCTTATATTTAAAAATGAAAGTCCTTCTCCAAATAGGTGTCTTTTGAAGAACACTGGGTTTAATTCAAGTCTGTGTTCTAATGTCTTGCTATGGGTGCTTTGTTAAGTCACCATGCCTCTCTGAATCAGATTCCCTGGTACAAATGATTTCACTCTGTGCTGTTCAGCAGAGTTCAGAGAGTGAACTGGATAAGAGGCTAAGAGATGTCTGCAAAAAGAAAACTAATGATACAGAATCGATGAGTCAGCAAATGGCAGTGACCACTCCAAAACCACATCCAGGAGGGCCTGAGGATGCAACTCAGTAGTTTAGTGTTTGCTTAGCAAGTGCCAGGTCCCAGTGTGTGCACAAGTGTGCACACACACGTGCGTGCACACACACACACACACACACACACACACACACACACACACGAGTGGTCCGATATCTCTTTCTCTGACCCCTCCAGACAGGACGTGTGGATAAGAACTACCCACTGGTCACTGGGCACACTGGCCCTGTGCTGGACATTGACTGGTGCCCACACAATGACAACGTCATCGCCAGTGCTTCAGACGACACCACCATCATGGTAGGAGCCAGGTGGATGCTGCCAGCTGGGTAGGGGAGCAGAGAGGTGCCTCACCTGTGCTGGGGAAGGGCACCAGAAGCCCTGCCCTACGCTGCCGGTTCCCAGATTATTTTTGGTTAAATACATACCCACTCCCTCCCAGAATGCACTGCCTAGAACTAATTATAACTGTGATCAACTTGAGGCCCTAAGAGAAGGGGTACAACACTCTGAAATTTTTCCTGACAGAGTGAATGGGGAGGTCTCTGGAGAGCTGGCAATGCTCCCTGGTCCTGAACTGCTGCTTCTCTGTCTGGGCACCACCACCCCACTACACTATCCTGTACTTGACACTTAGCACTCAAGAGGGCCAAAAGCACTGAGGGGGCAGAGCTCTCCCTGTATCCCACCTACTTGTTGTCCTTTTCTTCCTACCTAGGTGTGGCAGATTCCAGACTACACCCCGGTGCGCAACATCACGGAACCTGTCATCACACTCGAGGGCCACTCCAAGCGTGTGGGCATCCTCTCTTGGCACCCCACTGCCAGGAATGTCCTGCTCAGCGCAGGTCTGGGGATGTTTAAGAAGGGTCCCGACTATAGATGAGGGTGGGAATGAGGAAGGTGGGGGCCCAGATAACCAGGCCTGGACACTCTGGACAGGTGGTGATGTCATCATCATCTGGAATGTGGGCACTGGGGAGATCCTGCTGAGCCTGGACGACATCCACCCTGACGTCATCCACAGTGTGTGTTGGAACAGCAATGGTAGCCTGCTAGCCACTACCTGCAAGGACAAGACCCTGCGAATCATTGACCCCCGGAAGAGTCAGGTGGTTGCGGTGAGTGCCTGGCCTGACTATTCTCTAGCACCCCTTGCTCAACAGCAGCTGGTAGCACCTGCTACCCACTGTCATCAGAGCCACTGGCCCCAGCTCTTACCTGTCCCATCCCTACTCCAGAGATTAGTCATGACCCCCGCACCCCTTGCAGGCTTTAGTCTCAACCTCTTCCCTGAGTAAGCCCCCAGACTGCAACCCTCTGCCTGCTCCTGTTCCTTCCCTTCCCATGCATCTTGAGCTCCCGAGGAGAGCTCCTTGTCTTTGGATTGAGGGGAGAAGCTGGAAACCGCATCCTCCAACCAGAACCTGCATGAAACCTGAACTCTGGGACCCTCTCCTCTCAGATAGCCAACGCCATCTTCCAGGGTCTGGGGCCTGAACTCGTACTGACCCCCTTCGCACCCATTGACCCCCTGGGTGGGGATGAAACAATCCTCAAGCTTTGCATGCCCCAGCTGGGTGCCCTAGGAGGGCTGGGTGCCCTAGGAGGGCAATGGCCCTGTCCCCCTGTCCTGGCCAGCCCCTGTCTAACCTGGGGTGTGGGGGTAGGGGATGTGCATGTTTGCATGGAGCACAGGAGTGGCGCGGCTGGGAGCGGCGTGGGGCGGTTATGTGGGCGGGTACTCTAACCCACTAACCCTGCGAGCAGGAGCGAGCCCGGCCTCACGAGGGCGCCCGCCCGCTGCGGGCCGTCTTCACCGCAGACGGGAAGCTGCTCAGCACCGGCTTCAGCAGGATGAGTGAGCGGCAACTCGCACTCTGGGACCCGGTAGGCCAGGCCGAGCCGGCGCAATGGCTCGCTTTGCAGGATCAGCCAGGAGCACCCTCCCGAGCGGTGGCCCGGCTCAAGAGGCCCAAGCGGAGCACAGGGCTCCCTTGTGTGTAAAGCCCCACTGCAACCCCAGGGAGCCAGCAGACATCGCCTGCCCCAGGGATCCATCAGCCCTTGAGAGTGCCTAAGGTCTGGGACCTGCTGAGAGCTCCGCACCTCCTGCTCGGTCCCCGCCCTGATAAGTCTCCAGGCCAGGGTCCTGCCACTGACCTCTGTGAAACTTCATTCTTAGGACTCTTCCCCCGCCCACCCCACACTCAGGTTGGCAAGGTGGTTGCTCAGATCTCCATCTTCCCCAAGGCAGGCAGTAGGGTGATGCTCCTCCCTTCTTCCCCTACCCCCCGCCCCCAGGAGAAGTTTGCAGCCCACGAGGGGATGAGGCCCATGCGGGCTGTCTTCACGCGGTTGGGTCACATCTTCACCACGGGATTCACCCGCATGAGCCAGAGAGAGCTAGGCCTGTGGGACCCGGTAACACAGTTGGAGGCTTGGGGTGTGTGCCCCGGGGGCTGGCATCACGGGCGAGGGGCCAGACGTCCCGCACCCGAAGGGTATGCCCATTCCGACAGGGCTGAAGGTTGCTGCCACCTCACACCCTACACTACCCAGTTTTCTGTTGGTTTTTTTTTTTTTTTTTTTTTTGCGTCGCCTGAAGGAGCTCCCGCTGGCGCCCCCTCCTGGTGATGCCTAGTCCCTGGGGGTGGTTTGCTGTGACTGCATGCAACCGCACAGGGTGTACTTGTGCCAGGGAAACGGAATGAGAAAGTCTAGAAGAGAGCCTGTGGGTCTCACCAGATCTGCCTTGGGAATGCATGGGATTTGGAGTGAAGTCTGAAGCAGCCCGGGAGGATGAACAGGGCTGGTCACTCTTTCTGTGCTCGGCAGAACAACTTTGAAGAACCAGTGGCCCTGCAGGAGATGGACACAAGCAATGGAGTGCTGCTGCCGTTCTATGACCCCGACTCCAGCATTGTCTACTTGTGTGGCAAGGTGTTGGAGGCTGGGTGGGAAGGACCACGGCTGGGATGGAGATGAGGGTCCTGTCTGTCCGTTCCTCTCAATTGACTGGTTTTGCAGGGTGACAGTAGCATTCGGTACTTTGAAATTACGGACGAACCACCCTTTGTGCATTATCTGAACACTTTCAGCAGCAAAGAGCCGCAGCGGGGCATGGGTTTCATGCCCAAGCGGGGACTGGATGTCAGCAAATGTGAAATTGCCAGGTCAGCACTTCAGTCCTTTCTATCCCCCTGTTCCTCATGTCAGCTTTTGCTCTCCAGGTCTTCCCCTAATTGAGCTACCCTTTGGAAAAGAGAAAGGAGCCACATTCATCTTTTTCAGTGACTGCCCCGCCACCCACTAGCCTGGCATTCCACCCGAGATGTTTTACCCCAAAACTGATGTGTGCAAAGTTCAATGTACACGGTAGTTACTCGGGTAGTTACTCAGTGTATTGACTTCCAACACCTTAGTCCCAGACATGGGGCTTTAAAAAGAACAGGGAGACAGCAAGAGTGTTGAATTCCCCTTCCTCATAGGTTCTACAAGTTACATGAACGAAAGTGTGAACCCATCGTCATGACCGTACCTCGAAAGGTGAGGAAAGAGAAGAGTTCGACAAGGGGGTTGATTGGAAAGCATCAAAAAGCAGCCATCCAGTGCCCAGTTCACACCGGCCCTCTTGTCCACTCTACCCCTCAGTCGGACCTGTTCCAGGACGACCTATACCCAGACACGCCCGGCCCTGAGCCAGCCCTGGAAGCAGATGAGTGGCTATCAGGTCAGGATGCAGAACCTATACTCATTTCGCTGAAGGAAGGCTATGTACCTCCCAAACACCGCGAGCTTCGGATCACCAAGCGCAACATCCTAGATGCACGTCCGCCAGCTAGTCCCCGGCGCAGCCAGTCAGCCAGCGACTCCCCCTTGTCGGTAAGCTCTCAGATCTGACCTGCTCTACCCTAGCTCTACCCGCTGCCTCCTGCTCTCTGCCATGGTCTCCTCTGCCCTCCATGTATCAGCAGCAGCACACCCTGGAGACATTGCTGGAGGAGATGAAGGCCCTTCGCGAGCGAGTGCAAGCCCAGGAGGAGCGCATTACCGCTTTGGAAAACATGCTGTGTGAGCTGGTGGATGGCACGGACTAGCCTGGCATATATGCTGCAAAGCTCTGCACACGCTGCAGATCTGATGGAGCAGGGCGCACAGACTGGCATCACCAACCTTTGGTCTGGAACTCCGTACCCTGCTTCCTGGGCTTGGGGTTAGGGGTGAGACCAGAAAAAGAAACTCCGTCCCTCGCAGGAGGCCTGGACACAGGGATCTTAAGTGGCAAGGACTGAGCTCCGTACTAGGCCCCGACTTTACAGGATTAGGCCTAGAGGGAGCCTGGGATAATGCCGGCCTTAGTAATGGTGCTTAGTGGTGAGGTGGTGTCCCTCTGTCCCTTACCCTGGGCAGGGGAAATGCTTAGTATTAGTGCGCTGCCTGGGGCTGACCTCACATGGATCTCAACAGGTATCCCCAGAGTCTCAGGAAAATTCCCTCATTTCTCCTAATAAGCTCACTTGATTTCCTCCTCAGTATGTAGGGGCACCCCATTTCTATTGCTGGCAAAGCCTGACCCACTGGCTTCATCCATCCATCTATGGCACAGGGCTCTCCTCTTTTTCCCACTTCCAAAGATGGCAGCTTCTTGGAGACAGACATACCCTACCAGAGAAATCTCAGGAGAACTGGCATAAGGAAGGTCACACACACACACACACACTGCCTCCAGCACTCTACTGAGTCTATAAAAAAACTGAGGCATAATTAATGAAATGATTTACTAAATACAAGTCTGTGCCTCCTGCATGGATGGCTCCCCCCATTCCCTTTTTGGAAACCTGGGGAACCCAGCAAATGCAAGCTGGGTTGAGAACCTGCCAGGCAGCCTCTTACCCTAGGTCAGCCATCTTTGCATTGAGGTTCCAAAGACCCCACCTCCCACCCACCGTAGGCACTTCTCCCTCAATAAAGTTAGATAGAAAAGCATCTGGTTTGAAACCTCTTTATTTGTGCCTCAGAATCAGTCTGGTGCCCCTGGCATCAGGAAAGGGGACAGGAAGAACAGCTTCACTTTGTTGCTCTTTCCTTGCCCCCCTTTTGTGCCCCTTCTGAACCCCTGGCAGAAAAGCCAGCCAGAAGGTGGCCCCAAGACAAGGGTGTGCATGGGCCCCTGCCCAGGGAGGGGGGACTGTGCTTCTTTAGGTGGGTAGGGCGGAACAGGGAGAGCCGGGGTTAGCACCATTGGATAAAGGGTGTTATTCAGCCCCAGAATGGGGGCAAGAGGGGTGCACAACCACAGAGGGCTAGCAGCAGCTGGTAGGAACGGGTGGGTGGTAATAGTGGTGCCAGGGCCCTGATCAATGCCTTCATGTTGGGTCTAGTGCTCGCTCCCAAGCCCATATGCTGCCCCCGCTCCCCAAGGCACCGTGAGGGAATCAGGCCTTGTCCAGACTAGGGGCACCTTAGACACACTCCCTGATCACAATAAAAAACGTACTGCGGGCATGGGGATTCCAATTTCTGGCTGCCTAAGGAGAAGCTGGGACCACCCTGAGACACAGGACAGGTGTGGGAGCTTGTGTGGGAGCTGGGGGAGCTGGGCACCCCGCTAAGTGCACTTGACGCTGAAATGCCGGGGTGAGGAGGGGCTGGGCCCTTGATGTGCTGGTTTGTGTCTGGGACAAAGCAGCGACACAGCACACAGGGCAATCAGCTGCCTCCCAGGGGTGAAGAGCTGAGATGCGAAGGCTTCAGGGGCAGTGTCCTGTAGAGGGGTCAGTGAGCAAGAAGAAGGACCAGCTAGAAGGAGCAAGGGACAGGGACAATGCTCCTCTCAAGGATTCATTTCCTTTTCAATACCACCTGTCTCCGCCCCTGGACAGACCCAAGTCCAGAGAAGCGGATTAGGGGGTCACCGTACAGCAAAGCAGGGAGAACAGCCATGCCTCTAGGGCTCTGGTTTGGAGAGTTACTCCACGCCTGTATCAAACCCCTGGCATCTCAAGCCTGGTGCACCCCTACACCCCCGATGTGATGGCTCCAAACTCCTGCAGCTGCACGGCAGGTGCGCAGACCCGGGTCCTGCGTGGAGTGAGCGAGGGTCCCAGCAGAGGGCGCTACTGTTCGGTCAGCGAGAGCCGCAGGATGCGCTCCAACTCTTCCTCCTCCTGGCGTGCTCGCCTCCGTCTCTCCTCCTGCTCCTGCGCAGACAACTCCATAGCCAGCCGCAGCTGCTCGTCGTAGCTCCGAAACACGTGGCTGCTGGAGCTGGGACCCGGGCTGGGCCGAGGGCTGGGCACTGGTGCCGGGGGCACGGGCTGGCGCTGCGGCGTGGGTGGGGCGCTCCTGGGGGCGGGGAGGATTTGTCGAGCGCTCCCCGCTCCCGGCACACCTGGGACACCTGCTCGTAAGTGGGGCAGGAGACATCGTGGAGGCCCCAGGGCTGGGCAGACTTGCCACCCTTCTAGGGGAGGCCATGAGTCTCACTGGGCTGTCCTGGCCCCACCCGGTGATGGAAGATCCCAGGTCCCGCCAACCTGTCTGTTGAGGGTCTGAACGTCCTGGGAGTTAGGTCCCTGCTTTCTGCACATGCCTGGAGCACTGGCCACCCACCCTGTGCCAGGAAAGGGGTTTGGCAGAAGCCATCTTGATAACGGGTTTTTGATACCAGATGGAGCCCTGCTGCAGGCACTAAGGGTTCTCTGGGCCTAGCAGGGTTCCGGTGTCACCGTGCAGTCTGACAGGTTAGTGGGAGTCTCTGTGCATGTGTGTTGGGGGTAGAAGAGGAAATAGGCACCTCTGAGTTCTCTTCAACCTCATGGGCACTGACCTGTCCTGTCGGCGGCCTTCACAGGACATGGGGTGGGTGCCTGGCTTGCTGTTGGTTAGTGCCTCCCAAATGGTGACCTGGAGGGAGCGGGCTGTTAGCTGCGCCGGCCGGCCAGCACTTGGAATGGCGTGGAGCGGCGTCAGGAACACACCTGGTCGTACTCACTGCCCGCCTCAAGCAGGCTCTGCTGGATGGCAAACTGCAGCAGGTCATCGTCCTCATCACGAGGCACAGCTTCTCGCTGGCCGCCGAGCACGCTGTAGCCACGGGGGGCCTCGAACAACGCAGGGGAGATCTCACAGCCGCGGCAGGAGGCTGGGGGCGTGGGCCAGGGGTCAGTCAGGGAGGGAAACAGAGCCCAGCTGTGAGAAGGCAGGACTCTGGGGGGGGAGCGGAGAGACTCACTGGTAGAACTGGAGCTGCTGACGCTGGAGGAGTCGCTGCCAGGGGATGGGGTCTCACTGCTGGGACTGCCTCGTACGGAGGGCACTGGCTCATCGCAGCCATTGAGGTTCCCGAAGGTGATGCGGGCGTTGAGAATGTGAAAGACGGGGATTTCTGAGGACAAGGAAGCCATTAAACACCAACATCTAGCCCCTCATACCTTAGACCCACTGCCCAGATTTCTTCTAAACCTCACCCTCTCAAAGTGACTGAGGAGAAATTGGGGGAAAGAGGAGCTCACCAATCTTGACTGGGAAGCCAGGAGGCAGGCGCAATGTGATGAAGTCCCGGAGCTTGGCGAAAAGTGCATTGCTGACAGCCATGAGGTCAATGATGGGAGCCACCTGCTCACACAGGGACAGGGGATGCTCCTCACACAGCCACAGCTTGGCCTTGAACCTGGTCCCCCAGATCCCAAGGGGTAAGGGGAGCTGTAGGAAGCCATGGCCTCCTAGCACCTCTCAGACCCCTGGCCTGCCCATCCCTCCCCAGAAAGAGCAGGGGCCTCACTTCTGTGTCTTGGTGGTCAGTTCCATAGGACGGCCCATGTCGCGGTTGCCGAGCTCAAAGTTGGGGTTGAAGTATTCCTCCGCAGTGATGGCAGTGGGGTTGGCTTGGCTCAGGGTCTGAGTGATCAGGGTCTAGACCGCACGGAGGGAGGCTTTAGCCCGAGTCCAGGTCAGGGGCTGGTGACACAGTCCCTCTTCCCTCCCACCTCCAGCATAGAGCTGACACTGCCTTGTGAGTAGGAAGCCCACATAGGTCATGGTGGGCAGGTTGCCACCAGCGCCTCCTCTTAAGTCACACCCACATCCTTCAAAACAGTAACACCCCTGACACACACTCACCCCATTTTGGGGGCCCCCATGCTGCTCAGCAATTCCCAAGAAAGACTGCAGAGGTGTCTTACAACCTAGAAGAAATGTGGGGCCTCAGGACATTGCAGCTGCATACACATAGGTGCCTCATCCAAAGCAACTGCACCCGAGATCTAAGGCAGGGGTGTGGGCAGCTCTCACACCTCACATTCCTAGCCACTCCCACCTAAAGTGATGAGGGCTCTTAGGAACATGGTCCAGGACTCACTGCACACTTGGGTGAAATGAAAGGGCCTAAGCCAGACGTAGTGGGTGGCCCCTTGATACCAGCACTTAGGAGGCAGAAAGGTAAGTGGGTATCTGTGAGTTGGAGGCTAGCCTGGTCTACATCAAGAATTTGGGGCCAGGGCTATGAGTGACACCCTGTCTCCCTAAATTAATAAATAAATAAATAAAATAAATAAAAGCACTTAGAGCTCATGGGAAACTTCCCAAAGTGCCACTCTCCAGGCTGGAGACCTTGGACAGCAAAACGCCTGTCTTCTTTAGGGGAGTAAGTAGGGTATGTGGGAGTGCACACCCGCGTTAGCGACTTCACTGTCTTCTCAGACAAGTAGAAATTACACGTCTCCACTTGAGACAAGTTAGATGGCGCCCAATGAATGTGTGTGGTATAAGCAAGCACACAGGCTCAGTGGCAAGGCTCTCTGATTTTCCACCAAAGCATTGAATCAGATGCCTAGACGAACCTATAAGTGGCATGCATGACACTTTTCTCCTAAGTGCAACACAGACATCAGTAATCAATCACTGAACCCAAATGAGCTCTAAGAATCTTTGCAGTATGGCAGGCACCTATCTGAGTTGAAATCAATTTGCCTGACTGACTGAGCCGCCCTGGCACTGAGTGGCCAGAGAATGCTATTGGGAGCGCCCTCCCTCAGACTGGTGACTGGTGGTCCCGCCCATCTACAGTGTCTCCCCCAATTTGTCTCAAGCTTGTTACCTTTGGCCTTGCCTTTGTGTTGTTCGGAAAGATGCTCTGTCCGAGTCCGGGTGATGAGCTCCACGTTGGAGGCCCCATATACCTGAGAACAGAGAGGGAGGGGGTGGGGACAGCCTGGTGCTGCTCAAGGGAATGCTAAACAATAAAAACCTTGGAGGGAATCTTTGCATGTGGGCAAGTAAATATAGCCAATTATTTCACTTATTCATTCAACAAACTTTTTAGTGGTATTTGAATCCAGGGCCTATTGTACACTGGGCAAGCGTTCTCCCCCAGCTGCAGCCCCAGTCTAGACAAACAAACGTTCAGAGGAACAGCTAGAGACCAACCACTGAGGCCGGCATCAGAGACACAACGAACAAAGCTGACACCATCTCCTTTGAGAGTCACACTCTAGTTGGAAAGACAAGAAAATGTGCAGTCATAAAACAGAGATACATGCCCCGGCAGGGACACCCAAGGCCCCTTATCTGAGCATATAGAACCGAGGAGGGCTTCCCGAAGGAGACAACATATGTACAGCCTTAAAGTCTTCGTCAGCACCTTCATTCATCGAATGCTGGGGAGGTGGGGCCTCACAGTGGCAGCTTTTCAGAGGCCTGGTTTTGATCCCCAGCTCTGCTATGTAAAGATGTGCACGGCGCCTGTAAGTATCTCGGTGACTCTGCTAGAACAGGGGAGCACTGCAACCCTATCTGTAGGCCAGACGAAACAGCCCAGCAAGCCTACTTAGTGGGGTACTAGGATTAAATTAAATGGGGTGCGATGGGGAGGGCTCAGGACACATGTGTAAGGTGGCGTGAGAGCACCTGCCTGTTGTGAGGACACACCCACACAGCCCGGCAGAAGACTGCCGGACATGACTGTCCTAAGGACTCCACAAAGGCCCACAGTGGGAACCTAGTGGTGAATCTAGGGTAAACATTCGAATACAGCAGCTATTTCTCCCCGTATCTAGGGCAACAGATGAATGTATTAGTGTTTGGTGAAGGTACCTAGACCTTGAAGAGATCACAGTAGAGAACAGCGATTGTTTTCCATGCTTTATAGAATTATTTCCTATCTATGCATGACTTTGGTCATAAGACTATCCAGGCACACTTGGAGATCTTGAATTATTGGGTACTGCAAACACCACACAATAAGGTTGCAGGGGTGTGATGGCTCCCTTCGGAGAACATATAAAATAGATCAAAGAGGCTTTGGTTTGAGGAACTTGTATCCCAAACAGAGCCTTTGTGTACAATCAATAAATTTGCTTCTGAACGGAGGTTCGAGGTTCTGGTTCACAGAAACTGTTCCTCCCCGCTGCCAGAGAGCCTAAAATTACTTTCTGGGGGAGACTCTCTGCTTTTGAGCAGTTCATGCAACACAGAACACCCAAAAATGTCCGTCTGCAGGAGGACTGTTGATCTCAGGCGTTTCTCTGTGCTGAATTGCCTCTGTGCCCACAGTGCCAAAGAGTGCGTTGGGAGTGCTCTGTTGAGCATGGCCGAGCTCTGGGACCCAGAGCTGTACCCTCACCTTGGCTTCATACCCATTCACAATCTCTGTCTTCTCGCTGCGCCAGCCCAGGATGCCAGTCTTGTTCCTGGGGAGGTAGAGTCGTCCAGGTGAAATGGCTGCCTATCAGGCTAGCTTCAGGCTAGCCACGCTGCACCAACTCACCTCTCAAAGGAGATGTTCTTGGTGTCAAGCTGTGTGGTGACAACCGGTGCAGTCAGCCGGCTCAGCACTTGCTCCTCAGTGGGTTGGGCAGCAGCCAGGAGCAGTTCCCGATCCTGCCCGGCCAGGGCCAGCGTCTCCATGTATACCACACGGCGGTCATGGTCAATCTCCATGACCACGGCACTTGTGTCTGCCGCCAGGGAAGAGCACAGCGGTCAGGGTGGTCGGGGGCTGTCTGCTGTCTCCCACCCTGCCCTATTTACTCCCAGACTGACCTTGACCCCTGAAGACAAAGCTGCGATTCCCTCTCTGCCAGGTCATATGGTCAAAGCCCAGAAGTGTGGTGTCTACCCTCAGGTTCTGCCCACTCTTCCACACTTTGTAGGTGTCACTAGGGCAGATCTTGGATACCAGGGGCACTGGGTAGAAGTGAAGGTCAGAAGGGGCTTCAGTTCCCTGGGCCAGCCCAGGGCACAGAACTAAGTCGATAACACAGCCAGAAAAAGACTAGAGAGCTTGCAAGGGAGGAAGAAGCCCTTCCTTCAGCCCCGTCCCCCCGTGGAGAGTTGAGAGATCTGAGGTTGGGCACAGGGATGGCTCACACACCACTGTCTCTGACACCCACTGTGTATTCACTCACTCAGCCTCTCACCCACGCTCTCAATGGGCATTTACTGAACACCAAATCCACGCCAGGCAATGTCCCAGTCCCTGGAGGTACAACACCAGACAAGGTAAGACTTTTGCCTGCTGGACTTTACCTTAGAGCAAACGACAGGCAAATCATTACACAGGAATAGAGATGATGATAATAGCAACAAGACAGCAGCCGAGGCAGTCTGCGAAGACCTGGCTGGGAGTTGGCATTGATCTGAGGCTAAGTGAGAAGGGACCCCATGAAGAGCATGGAGCGACACTCCGGCAGGGGACAGTGAACTCAAAGTCCCCGGGTCAGATTCAGCTCCTCTTACCCCAGCTAGTGAACTCCCATTTCATCTCCACGTAGAAATCCTGGGCCTGGAGGAAGACAAAGAAAAGGGCTGAGCTGGCACTAGAATCGGATGCTGGGCTGCAGTGGGCAGGGAAGCTGGATCTCACCTTCCGGAGCTTCTCCAGCAGCATGGGGATGCCTGCCAGTCGCTTCACCACCCGCTGGTAGTCTCGGTACCGCAGCACCAGCTGCACCAGCTCCAGGTCCCGGGTACTCACAGCCTCCTGTAGCACTGGGGGCGGGGGAAGTGATGTCACAGGGTGTGATTCTCCGGCCCACTCCAGGACACTGGCTGAAGGACTAAGATAACAAGGTGCCCACCTGTCCAACCACTGCGATTCTCCCTGCCCACGTCCGCGCCGTGTGCCAAGAGCACACGGGCACATTCCAGGTGCCCCAGCGTGGTGGCCAGGTGCAGGGGAGTCCGACCACGGGGATCCAGTTGTTCAATGTCCACCTGTGGAAGAAGTTGAGATGGAGCAGAGCCCTAGTCACTTCAGAGGCATCTGACACGGGTCTAACAGCACCTAAACTGGCAGCAGCTCTCTGGCTGTCACCTGCTCTAACTCACAAGGCCATGAGAGACCAGCATGGTGAGTGTGGCCCTGTGAATGGAGAAGGGCATAGGAGACAGGGAAAAAAGACACTGGGAGGGGGAAACAAGGGCCTTCCTTCTGGTCTGCTAGGCCTCCAGCTAGAGTTATGGCCTTCAAGGCATCATGGGCCGCCTGTGGAATCTAAGGCAGAGTTTGAATGGTGGTCCATCCAAAGAGGCTGTTAGCCAAGGAGGATGCCTAAGGCTAAGCCGGTCGAGTGGTCTCAGACGACACTGTCAAGCAACGCCACTAATTTACAGCATTGCCACAACCACTGAGTAACTGTTGGCAAACGGGTACGGCAAAACCCACACAGCAGGTAGTGCACACACTCACAGCCCCAGCAATGAGAAGGCTGAAGCAGGAGGATGATGAGTCCAAGGCTAACGTGCGCTACACAGAGAGCAGTGCCGACCCGTGCTCCCCTCCCCCGCCCTCACCGCCCAGCTTCACTGGCTACGATGAAAAAGCATGCTCACAGCCCAACTTCAGAGCCCTGTGTTATGCCTTTGGGCTCAGGTAGCGACATTTTTGCATCAATCCTGTGATTTCAGGAATGATACTCCACTACATGCAATTGTACTGTGCTGTGAAAAGCATATGTGCTAAACCTAAATATTTAAGCATATCTCAGGAGTCTGAACTTCTGGCTAAACTCAGTGACTCTACCATATACATGTTAATGCCTTTCCAAACCCTATTGAAGAGTGTCTCTCCCAAGCAAGATGAGGTAACAAAAACTATGCTGAAATGAATGGAATTGATATCACTTCAAAATACAGGAAGCAATTGTTTTTAAACCGATGTCTCCAACTGGGATCCCTGACTGTGGTTTCCCAGGCCTTCCACCTGGAGGAACATCGTGATTGCTACTCAGAGAGGGGAACCATCAGCAGACTTGGAGTTGTCGGGACAGGCAGGATGAGGAAGGCGGAGCAGCAAGAGGAGGGGAAGGGGGGGCTGCTCCTTTGCACAGGGGTCCCTTTGAGTCTTTACTGATTACCAAGTATCATGTGCGCGCAGTAAAACTCAACACGATTGTGAAAAACAGAGAAGTGGGCAGACAGCCTTCACAGCTCACCAAGGGTGGACAGACAGACAGCCCTCACAGCTCACCAAGGGTGGACAGACAGACAGCCTTCACAGCTCGCCAAGGGTGGGCAGACAGCCCTCATAGTTCACCAAGGGTGGACAGACAGACAGCCCTCACAGCTCACCAAGGGTGGACAGACAGCCTTCACAGCTCACCAAGGGTGGACAGACAGCCTTCACAGCTCACCAAGGGCAGCCACTCACACTCAAGATGCTAAGAAGAATTCTGGATCCACTCTCTATTTGGTAGAACCCAACAGTGCTGTGCCTTTCCAGCAGGGCTAAACTGGCCTAGAGAAGAGGCTCACCTGAGTCAATCAACTAGATTAAGAGTTAGCATCCAAAGGCTCATGGGCAAATAATTTAATTAATTTGTTCAAAGGAGGCTAATCCTCTTTAAAGGAAGATGAAGGGGGCTGGAGAGACAGCTCAGAGGTTAAGAGCATTGTCTGCTCTTCCAAAGGTCCTGAGTTCAATTCCCAGCAACCACATGGTGGCTCACAACCATCTATAATAAGATCTGGTGCCCTCTTCTGGACTTCAGGCATACATGCAGACAGAATATTATATACATAATAAATATTTTTAAAAAAGGAAGATGAAGTTCAGATGTTTAATATGTATCTACAAGGTCAACATCCACTAGGCGGATGTGAAGCTGGACCTGTCAACCCAACAGTCAGGAGGCTACGGTGCAAAGGCAGCTTGGACCACGCAGTGAGACTGTCTCCAAAATCACCCACCCATGCTTCCAGTGTGTCTCAGTGGCGCCTTTCTTCCTCTGAGCCCTCATACTAAAGTCTACAGTCAATACCTTTATTAAAGCCCAACAGGATGTCATTAAGAAGACAACCGTCCTTCAAAACTACTGCGCATGTCACAAGGAGGGAGACATGGTCTGTAATACAGAGGAAAAGCGTGCAATAGAAACACTGAGAAATTAAAGACAGTGATGCAGATGCTCAGCCAGGAGGTGGTGGCGCATGCCTTTAATCCCAGCACTCAGGAGGCAGAGGCAGGTGGATCTCTGTGAGTTCGAGGTCAGCCTGGTCTACAAGAGCTAGTTCTAGGGCAGGCTCCAAAGCTACAGTGAAACCCTGTCTCGGTGAAAAGAGTGATACAATATCCTCAAAGTTTGCGGTTTCGGGAGGCTTCTTTTGTTGGTTTTTTGTTTGTTTCGTTGGTTGGTTGGTTGGTTTGGTTTTGGTTTTAGTTTTTCGAGACAGGGTTTCTCTGTGTAACAGTCCTGGCTGTCCTGGAACTCACTCTGTAGACCAAGCTGGCCTCAGACTCAGAAATCTGCCTGCCTCTTCCTCCCAAATGCTGGGATTAAAGGTATATGCCACCACATCTGGCCTTTTGTTGTTTTTTTTTAAACAAGCTCTCGATATGAAGCCCAAACTGGCATTGACAGGGCTCTCCCTCCCCTCCTCAGCTGGCTGTTGTTTTTGTGGGAGGGAGGAGTTGTGGGAGGGACAGGGTCTTAGCTGGCCTTGAACTCAGAGAGAGCTGAGCCAGCCTTGAATCCCTTTGCTCACCTCAGCCTCCCAAAGTGCTGGGATTGTGGGTATGCACTACCTCACCCAGCTTGACATCTGGAATTAAAGGCTTGCTCTACTATGCCCAGCGGTAAATTTTTGTCTTAACTCACCCATTCTTGTGGCAATTTGTTGTGGAAATGAGTACAGTGAAAAGCCAATAAAACCAAGAAACACAACACCCCATAAAAAGTCGATGCCAGGGCCCCTCATCATGAGACGCTGGGAAGGTGCCCTAGGAGCACAGAAAGGAAGGAAGCCAGTATCAGTGGGACAAACAGAAAACACTTGACTTCTCATGACAGCTAATACAAGCCCCGAGCCAGCATAATGAACCCGTATGGTACCGGGGTGCAGGGAAGAAAGAGTCGGTGTAAAACTCTACACCTCATGAAAAGACTCTTCCAACACGAAGGGGCACAGGGACTGTGGTAAGCCGCAGCTAAGGGAACAGAGTGCCAGAAGACGTGTGGAAAATGATCAGGTGGGAAGAAAATGACACCAGATGGAGACTTGGATCCACACAAAGAAACTGAGAATGCCAAAAATGTTAAATTTGCAAGTATAAGAATGTCACTAAAATATTTAAAACCCATAAGAATAAGGAGAAGAGATGTCAGCAGATGAAAATTTTCAGCACGTCTTCAGAAGATG
Source organism: Myodes glareolus (assembly GCF_982192425.1). Taxonomy (NCBI): domain Eukaryota; kingdom Metazoa; phylum Chordata; class Mammalia; order Rodentia; family Cricetidae; genus Myodes; species Myodes glareolus. The sequence goes on along the minus strand of NC_142034.1, from coordinate 45,860,734 downwards.
GAAAGTGCCCAAGGAAGGCTACTGATTTAGTGGGCAGGGAAAGCCAGGACCCACTACTGATTTAGTGGAGCAGGGAAAGCCAGGACCCACTGAGCGGCGGGGGAGGGGCAGAGCAGCAACCAGGTCACCCCAAGATCACAAGCATGGGGTGTGCTAGACTCCGAGTGCAACCCTGGCGGCCCTTGCACTGGACCCCACAGCTATGGTTTGCCCCTCCACCCAGGTGGGGTACTTATTTCTTCCTGAAGGAAGTGAAGACTGAAATAACCTCTGGATAGAGATATCTGGGGTTCCCAGGATGGATCCGTAAGCGTCTGCCCGGTTGTGCTATGTGTCAGTGAGCTCCAGGCCACACTCCCCCACATGTCCTTAGAGCCACAAGAAACTGGACACTGGAGGCAAAGTGTCTACCATGAAATGAACCAAATAGACAATGGGACATTGTGAACAGGAGGACACTGTGTCTGTCGGGAGTGAAAGGAACTTGGGGGTAGGGGTGGGGCGGCAATTTGTATCCTCAGAGGACATGAAAAGCTTACTGAGTTCTCAGCCTGAGACCCCCGGCCCCCTGTCACCGTGCCTTTCCCCACCCCGGCGCTCCCTCTAGAAGCATCCTCCAGGAGTATCTTCCTTGCCTTTCCTGGCTTGCTGCATTCCTGCACAGCTGCCCTGGGCTCACCTCACAGTGGACAGCGCCCACTTTGCTGCCCTTTCAGGTTGAAACAAATGGTACTGGCAGGTGGCGAGGTGCTCTGCAGGTAAGGGCACAAGCCTGCCACTAGGCCTGGTCACCTGAGGCTGAAAGAAGTGACTTCCAAAACTGTCCTCTGACCTCAACATGTGCAAGTGGTGTGCTCATGCCTCCCCCAACACACACACATACATACACACACACACACACACACACACACACACACACACACACAGAAAACTTAAACGTTTAAAAGCAAAAACCCATGCCTTCCTCCCCCACCCCAGTATTCAGGTAAGGCTTAGGGTATGAAAAGCACTGAGCCTCCAGAACACCCTTTAGCCCCCCCTTTCCCTCACCCTCCACATCTACCCTAACCCCATGATCTGTGGGCTCAACCTTCAAAGCAGACCTCGAGGCCCTGGAAGTTCCCACCTCAAGCTACCATGCTGCTCCCAGTCACCTGCATGACTGTCCCCTTACAGCTCACAGCACCTCACTCATGCCTCCACGTGACCAGGCTAACCTGAACTCAGAGGAGTGGAGAGATGGCTCAGTGGCTAAGAGCTCACACTGCTCTGGTGGAGGACTCTCTTCCCAGCACCCACATGCTATGGTGCCTCACAACAACCCAACAGCTCCAGTTCTGGGAATCTGGTGCCCTCTTCTGACCTCTGAGGGCTCCAGGCCTGCATAAGATACACATGCAGGCCTGCAGGCAAAACACTCACACACATAAGATGAGACAAATAGATCTAAAGTAAAGAAATTAATGACATTAACGAGGAGCTTGATACACTTTGGCACGAATCTCTCCAGAGGTTTTTGTTTTGTTTTGTTTTGTTTTTGCTGTGTTTGCTTTGTCTTTTGTTTTTTATTGTTCATCTAGAAGCCTACCCTGGACTTCTCTTGAAACTCATCTACCCCACCTACCCACACTGTCCGTCACCTTAGAAATGATCCCTTGGGTAGCCCAGCACTGTGATTTTTACCCCCAAGAGTTCATGTGCTGGAAGCCTGGTCCTTCCCAGTAGAGCATGGTAGAAAAGCTGTGGATCTATAGAGCTGGGGCCATAGGGGGTAACTGAGGCAAGGCCAGCACCAGAGAGAGAGGCTCACAGGAGCAGGTCAGGTCTCGGGGGACTGGATCAGCTCCCACAAAGTGAGTTCAGCTTCCTGGCTCTTTGCCCTGCCCACCCCGTGCTCCTTCTGGATGGGCTAATTTATTCACTGCCCTGTGACACAGCCAGGGAGGTGGTCCTGGCCAAATGCTGCTGCTGCTTCATGCTCTTTGAACTCTCTCCACTCTGACCTTTCCAGTCCCCAGAATCATGAGCGACTGGGAGCTCCATCAACCTCTTTTTCTTGTAGTCTTCAGTTATGCTGGAGGGTTTGGTTTGGTTTGGTTTGGTTTAGCGGTATGGAGGATCAAGCCCAGGGTATGTCTTGCTGTCTGCTAAGCAAGTGCTGGACCACAGGGCCACACCCCAGGCCATCAGGAAATCTACTACATCAACACAAACTGAGTGTCTATGGAACCTTTCTTTCCGCCTTCGGGTTGCCACCCAAATGTCACCTCCTTATATTAGTCTGCTCTGACAACCAACCTGAGGTGACAGCTGCCCCTTGCCCTGTTTCAGATCTCTGCCAGCATGCAGGCTTCTTCACTTTCTCAGTTTCCCTGATCCTATGTTCACCAATGGCTTCCCAGACCCTGGACAGCACCTGGCATGTAACCAGGGATTACACATTTGTTAAATAAAGGTATAGATGACTATATTGAGGGTCAGAAGAAGGTTTTAGAAAAAAAGTATATAAAAGTGTAAACCAAGAGATGCAGTTCTTGGAGTGGTTTATAATTATAGGGGTTAGTATCAGGGAGGAGCTCAATGAGGTAGTGAGGTGGGTAGCGGGAGGATGGGAGGTGTTTCCTTAGAAACCCAGGAGCTGGAGAGACAGCTCAGTGGTTAGCAGTGCTGCTGTTCCATCACGAGGACCAGCATCCACGGCAGGTGGCTCACAATGCCCGTACCTCAGCTCCAAAGGATCTGATGTGTCTCCTGGCTTCTTACAGATGCACAGACACACACACAAATAAAAACAAATCTGTGCCGTGACGTGCACTCGCGTTTGCGGGCACTCTGTACACACACAAACGAGTGTAAAAACATTTTTTCTTTTTCTCTATTTTTTCATTTTTATGTGTCTGGGTTTTTTGCCTACATGGACATCTGGGCACCAAGTGTGCCTGGTGCCTGAGAAAGCCAGAGAAGGGCACTAGATCCCTGGAACTAGAGTTATTGATGGTTATGCACTGCCGTGTGGGTTTTCCTTTAACTGAACCCAGGTCCTCTGCAAGAGCAGCTAGTGTTCTTAGTCACAGAGCCATCTCTCCTGCTTAGTAAGAACTGCTTTTCAAAAGAGTGGAAATCTTTAAAATAATTGTTTGTTTTTGTGACAATTTCTCATGTAGCCCAGGTTAGCCTCAAATGTGTGGTGGTCCTCCTGCCGTGGCTCTCGTGACAGGGTCACAGTGAGAGCTACCACTGCCCATTTTTTTAAAAATGTATTAGCAGTTCTTTATTTTTAAATGCATTGGGAGCTCAAGAACAAGTGGCCTTGCCCCTCTGGGTCCCTAAGCTCTACCTTGGAGCTCTGAGGAGTCCCAAAGCACCTTGTGCCGGCTCCTACAGAGAAGGGGAAGTAAATTTACTGTCCCGGGTGGGCTGGACGCCCCCTGGTCCTGACCTAAGTGGGGTTCTGAGCCATGAGGTGGAAATGAAAGAGAGCCATAGACCCTGAGCTGGCTGAGAAAGCCAGGGCGTGGCCTTTAGGCCTGTGGATGATCAAGCGGTAAAGGTACTGCCACCAAATCTAGTGAATTGAGTTTGATAGCCAGGTCCCACATGGGGTAAGGGGAGAACCAACTCTAGCCTCCACGCCACCTGCACTATGGCGTGCGCATGCACACATGCACACACATGCACACACACACACACACACACACACACACACACAATAAATACATATGTCAAATAAAAAAAGAGACGGCCGTCCCCCAGAGTTTCAGGTGAGCCGCTGGGTGTCCCTAGCTCTGCCCTAGATGCCACGGCTGCTGATGCTACTACTGAAGCTAACAAGGCCCTAGGGAACTGGTAGGCACCCTGCCTGGCCCCAGAGCTCCTGTGGGCCTCAGCTCCCAGCTCTAGAGGCTAGCCCTCCTGCAAGATGAATGCAATGCCTTTCCCACCCCAACTCCTCAAGACTGCTCCCAGCATCTGCCCTCAGGCAACTCTGAGTCCCGTGCGGACCCCAAGGACCTGTCCAAGCCCCCAAACAGTTCCTTCCCACCCATCGAGAACAGGACCTATAGCGCAAGTGGCAGTGCCCTGGGCCCAGGTGGGAGAATTCATTAACGTCCTCAGCAAAAGCGCACAGCTGTTGGCTTAATTGCTGCAATGAAAAGGTTTCCATGAAACCCAACACCGATCCTCCCCACAGAGAGAGTAGAGACTCTTGAACCTCCGCAGGCTCAGAGGGAATCAAAGCTGGAGTCTTTAGGGCTTAAGTCTTTAGGGAGCTGGGGCTCCCTGGGTGGAAGCCTCCCTGCCTCCCCTCTGTGCACCTGCGCATTGGCACACACAGGTTCCAGAAGAAAGCATGCCCACCCGACCTACCCAGCGGTCCCTGTGCAGGCACAGGTGTGCCTAGCTGCTCTCGGGCTCTGCAGGAGTTCACTTGTGTACCGTGTGTTTGGTAGCGGCGGTCTAAATGTTCAGGCACACTGCGGGGGGTTTTCAAACTCTTTTATCATGGACAGAACTATTGGTCAGGTAAAGCCTTAAAAGCACTTGTCAGATATACAGTAAGTCTGGGCACTGAAGAAGGGTGGGAGATCACGGAGCCTTGGACACTTGGCCTCCTCTCCTTCCCTGGCCACCCTCTCCTTCTTCCCAGGCCAAGGGAAGATGGCTGGAGTCTGAGTTAGTCATTGCTTCAGAAAACTGCCACCTAACAAGGGTGGCGGGTCAGGCACGCCTGCGCTTTCTGGAGGGTGGGAGGGTGGAGGGTGTTTCCCCAGACCGCATGGGGCAGCACTGCTGACTCTCCTCCACCCTTTCATCCCTGTGTGGCCCTTCTTCACCCCAGAATTCATTGATTTGTTTGTCTGTGTTCGTTTGAGATTTGTGGTTCTCTCTGCTGAACTTCCTAGCTTCCTAACTGGTGTTACCCCCACACCCAGGACTATAGAGTGAGGGAAGGGACCAGGTGCTCCCCCCACCACCGAGATTCCCAATATAACTGGTACTTATAAGGGCCTCACCGAGCTCTGGGTAGGAAAGCTGAACGGAAAAACTGGAAAGGAAGACCAAGGCAGAAGCAGCCCCAAGAAATAGCAACGCTTCCCAAGGACCCCTTCAGAGTCCTTGCTGTCCATGGCCATCCCTGCCCCCTCACCCCGAGGGAACGCATGATTCCAGAACCTGGGCCGTGCCAGGCAAAGAACTGACATACTTTGCTCTCCACCACCGTCCCTCCTGCCTGGCAGGACACCTGACAACCACACCACTTTCAGGCTCCAGCGAGGCTCCTTCCTTGCATCCCAGCATCTCTTAACTGTTCACCATTCCCAGAAGAGCCCCCCCCCCCCCCAGTGGCTGAGCCACTCTGAAAGCTCTCTGTTTGGCCCGACTCAGCCAGTCAGCACCGTCAGGCCTGCCCACGGGAGGCCTCCGCAGGATTTTGTTGGAGCAAAGCAGAGACAGCTATGCCAAGCAAGGACCAGGGAGTCCCAGCTGCCAAGGAAAGCCTGGCGGTTTTCTATGGTGGCTTGTGCCAGGAGCCTTAGAGGTCAAGGACCCCCAGCACACACCATCTGGGATGCTAAGTGCCTGCAGGAGTGCTGTCATGATGTCTGGTGGCTCGGTCTCCTGAGAAGACATCCTAATGCCCCAAAGATGAGACAGTGAGCATTTGAATGTGTCACCCCATATCAGCCTTGGGGTTGGGTACAGCCAGGGACTCTCTCATTGAGGCTAACTTCCTGGTACTCTGGAGAGGAGAACACCTGCTTGAATTCCTCTTGGATGAACAAGGGTTAATGTCACTGGTGCCCTATATTCTCCTGGCTTAAATTAAGAACAGACAGGCAGGTTTCCATTTCAATGAGACATTGACTCACCAGATTCAGAATGGGCTGAACAGGGTACCTAGCCACTATGGCATCCTGAGCATGAGAAGAACATTCTCAATAGCCCTGGCCACCAGACCTACAGCAGCTGAGGCTCCCCAGCAAGATGGCTGACTTGAGGTCTGTCAACAAAGGCCTGGATGAAAAAACCCTCTTCCGAGACATTACATTTCTTTCTAGTTTTAGGAAGAGGACCACCCACACCCTTCAGTCAAGGGAGTGGAGCTGAGACATTCTGGGGATTCAGTTTCTAGCCTTCTAACAATCCCTAGATCTTTGGGGGACTTCCTCAGGCAAGGAAAGTGGAGAGGAGCCAGAGGATGGGATTGGATCTTTATGGCCTGAGTTCAGCACACTGCAATCCCAGAACTAAGTCTCCTCCAGGGCAGGCATCGGTACCTTGTATTTGCTTCCCAGGCTCTCTGACCTTCTGTCTTTACGAAGCTTTTATGACAGATAAACTAACTTGGAGACAGCTTGTGGAAACAGACACAGAAAGGAAGTGAAGCCCCAGCCCAGCCCAGAGGCTTGCAGATCATTTGATTCTGAAATGGGAATGCAATGCAGAGCTGAATGCTGTACTGATCTGGAGCTCAGAGGGAGTATCAGACAGTCTGATGGCCAGCCTTGTCCTCTTCCCTTGAGAATTAGGGCCTCATACTGAACTTCCACGATTGAGGAAGTGGGCTCACGGTCCCTAAGTCTCAGATTCTAATGAACTGGGAGGCCTGAATCCTAAGGAACCCAGAGCAGCCTGGGCCCAGCTCTGCCCACCGCTTTCCCTGGGGGCAGGGGTTGCATCATGACTGCTTTGCAAGTTGCCTGAGTGGCAAGGACAGAACTGAAGACTATTAGTGGCCTATGCCTGCCTTTGTCCTGAATAATGGCTAAGAAATGCCATCATTCCCCAGTCTTTCTGTTTGTTTTGGTTTTCGGATACAGGATCTCACTATGTAGCCGGGCTGCTCTCAGACATGAAATAAGACCAGGCTGACCTTAAACTTGTGGCAATCCTCCTGCCTCTGTCTCCCCACTGTTGAGACTATAGGCATGCACCACCACTTCAGGCTCCCGGTCTTCTTTGGGGTCACTGCCCAGCCCAAAGCTGTCTGACCCACAGGTTTCTCTGATTAGCAGACCCTCAAGTCCTTCCCGTGGCCCCCTCCTTCCACCTCGGTGAGAAGGTAGGCCCTAGCACCAAAAGACAGGAGACCGTTTTTTTCAGCACCTGGACAAGACCCTTTCCTCGCAGGGTCTTCCCCCACTCCTGGCTCTGGAGCCTAGGCTGGGAACTGAGGCATCCATAGATTTCGGCCACTCTAAGCAAACAGGGACCTCGTTCACCAGGAAGTGAGAGGGCACTGGGTGGGGCTGGGATGTCTGGGAGTGCCACAGAGCTTGTTTCCCGATCTTGTGTGGCCCCCCTCCTCACGCAGGCCTTTCTTATCTCTGCACACTCACACGGGGATGTCGCGCCTAGACCGAGCGGGGTGGACTCTCACACCACATGGAACACAAATAGAACCAACACCCCTCCCTGCAGTCCCTTAAAGCCCCGACACCAGTCTCAGAGGGCCCGGAAGGTGTGGACCACCGGTCCTGGAACCAGGGGTGCAGGCGGGGGCCGCTCCCATCACCCTCTTCAGGTCAACAAGCACAAAAGCCGCGGCTGCAAACAAAGAAGCGCTGCAAACTAGCCGGGGAGGCGGGACAGGCGGCGCCGCGCCCCCTCCCCACGCCGCGCGGGCGTGCCGGGCCATGGTCCCCGACGGCGCTCCTACCTGGCCGGCGCGGACCTCCTTCTCCAGCTCGCGGTGGCGGTTGTGCCACACGAGGTAGTGCAGCGGGTACTTGCCCTCGGGCCCCTTCCTGGTGGAGGCGTTGGCGGGGATCATCGCCCGCTCCTCATGCCGGGGCCGCGGCGCCCGGCCCGCGGGGAGGGACGGCGCGGGAGCCGGGGCCCGGGGCCGCGGGGCGGGCGGCCGGCGCTGTCTGCTCGCGGGGCTGCGGCTCGGGCATGTGCGAGCGGCGGCGGCGACGGCGGGCGGGGGCGGAGCGCCCGGCGTGGTGCGGGCGGCGGGCGTCCTCGGGAGGCGGCGGCGGGCGGCGCGGAGCAGCCCCCACCCGCCCGGGGAGGGAGCGGACACTCGGCGGCACGCGGCCTCGCGCCTCGCCTCCCACACCCCCGCACACAAAGACGCCGCTCAGCACAGAGAGCAAGAACCCGCAGCGGGAGCGGGGGCGCACGGGGCGCCTGCCCCGGGGACGCCGCCGCCGCCGCAGGGACGCGCGCCCGTAGCCTCCGGCTACCCTAAACCGCATAGCCCGGCCCTCAGCCCGAGCGGCCGGCGAGGGATGAGCGGATGCGGGAGAGAGAGGAGGGGACCCGGGTGCCTGGAGCTGGGCTGGTTACAACTTTGACCCCGCAGCATCATGGGGCTTGTAGTCCGCTTGGTGGAAACGAGTGTTAGGATGACCAGAGCCGGTCTGGAACCGATTTCCTGAAAAGGTGAACTGAGAGTCAGGCCCGGTCGAAAGGGAGACCTTACTTTGCTGCCAGGTGGGTTGGGACGCGCCTCCACCGCTGGCATTTTGCCTTTTGCAAAGAAATGGAGGAGGCTTACAGGCCTGGCTTGAAGGGTTGGGGCCAGGAACGTGTGGCCTGCAAAAGTAAGCTTGGGTCCCAGGGAGGATGAGGAGGCATCTAGATTCTTAGAAGATATTGACTAATGAATGGCCCCGAAGAGAGATTCAGGGCGTCAGTACCAAGGGTCATTGAAGCAGCCAGGGATCTGACACTTGAAATGTTTCTCAAGTGTTTTGCTCTTTCAGAAAATTAAACCCCATCCTCCACACATCGCGTTGGAAAGAGATTGTCCAACGGGGCGAAGAAGACTGTCCTTCCCCTACATTGCTCAGCAAGAACCAGGATGAGGTTGAGCAAAGACAGCAGCAGGTGGCAACTCCCCACCTCCATCCCACGTGGGTCCCTGCCTAAGGGAAATGACTGAGTCCAGATTGCCTCCTTCCTGAATGACCAGAGTAGATGAGCCCTTCCACAGGATCCTTTGTAGAGAGTGGTAAAAGTGAAAATGGCCTCTGTGGTGGCCAACTGCAAATGTTAAAAGGACCAAGATGCCCTGAAAGAGAAAATGGATCATGGTGTCAAGAGAGTTGTGTTTAAACACCGCATCAATAGCTTGATCTTAAGCAAATTGTTTACATTTCTGAGTTTCCTAGTCCACTCACCTCTAAAATGGGATTGGATGCTATCTCGGGGGGCGGGGGTGAGCTAAGGACAGCAACTGCCTGAAAACTGTGTCTCTCTCCTTCAACCAGGCTGAGACAGGTGGTAGGAATGAACATGTTGCCTTCCTTGAGCCCACCTTAACCAAGGCAGAAATAAGGGATTCCTCGCCAAGCCGACTCAGAACAACAATCTAAAGAGTGTTTGTGTGGGAGGTGCCAGCGAAAGCTTGCAAACTCCTGGTGCCTCCCTCGGGTTTCTTTGTGTGGTCTTCTCTTCTGCCTCCTGCACAGCCAGCGTTGCCAGGCCAGGGAGGGCTGAGGGAGGAGCTGACTGCCTCGCCCCTCTCTGCAGCCAGGGAGGAGCCGGCAGGCGGCTCCACAGCCCAGGTCCGCACCCACCACCTCCGCTAGGGGCCAGCAGAGTGTCGTGATTGCAGCCCGAGTTGAGGAGGGGGCTAGGGTAAAGGAGGAGCTTCTAGGAGAGGCCTCTAGGCTTGTACACTACCTCATTAAATCGTTTTCAGAACCTTGTGTGTGATTCCACTTGAGCTGTGCTGTTTCCTGGGATGGTGACATCCCCGGGGAACCCAAAAACCCTTCTATCGCCACCTTCAAGCACTGAATCTTGGCTGTGGTGAGGTTGGGGGTTCTGGAACAAAGTTTGGACCGTATGTAAGTATTAGGGTCACTCCCAGGCAGTCCCTAAGCTAATAGGGAGATGGGGCGACAGGGTTAGGAGACCGTGAATCATTTTTCCCCTGAACAACTCTGTAGCACAAGAAGGGACCGAGGCCAGCATGCATTTGGAGAAACTATTCTTTGGGTAGCTAGGTTCCCCTTTTGCCAGATGGTTGTCTACCAACACTAAACCCAGGTCGCTTTTCCTTTGGTCTCAGCGCCCTGGCTGCCACGTGCTCGAGACGCACCCACACAGCTAAGAAACAAAGGCAGCCAAGCGACAGGGCTGCCAGCAGCCGCCTCGACATTTAATAAATGAAATTCCATAGATGGGGGGTCGATCTGGGGTGAACGGGCGGCCACTGCTCCTGGGCTGCGCGCCCAGTTTCAGCTGCCAGGCTGCTTCCCACCTCCAGTGCTGGGGCCACCAAACCTACAGACTCTTTGGTAGGAGTGAAGCCATTGGGTGGCATCACCACCACCTTCGAGTTATCTTTGCTGGCAGAAGCCCCACCTGCTGAGCTGCTGGCTGGGTGTGGGGGGTGGTGTCTGCAAGATTTTTTTTTCTTAAGGTGAGATTATAAATATATCCTGTGGATCGCAATTTCAAATAAACTTGTCAATCTGGGTTACAGCAAAAGGCGATGGAACTTTGCGTGTATTTTGGGTGGTGTGACTCATAAGCATTACTTGTCTCCCCTAGGGAAGGAGCCTGCCCACCCACAAGTCCCTGCTGCTCTGGCACTGCTGGGAGAAATCGACCCACTCAGGCACCCCTATCAAAGGACTCCCCCAAACCCCCGTTCTAGAACTGAGCAGGAATTCCTGACATCTAGGAAACTCTCCCTTAACTAGTGTCACCACTGACCTGCCCCCTCCTCTGTGTCCCCCTCCACCTCGTGCATTCTGCCCACTCCACCAGCTGAGTGCTCTGACAGCCCTTTTGCGACAGTAAGGATGGGGGCTGGGCGCAAACGGGTCACACAAACGTGTATGGGGGAGCATGCTCAGTGTGGGGTGCACCCACGTGCAGCCTGCTCTTCAGCTCCCAGACCCTCCCCCTCCCTCTCCTGGCTATAAGTCGCCCCCCCCAAAAAAAGGTCCTTACAAGAATTGGTTCCTGTCTGTTATATGCATATGCTCTGAATACATACACACCCGTTGTGCGGCCCAGAAACATCGCTGATGCATACAAAACAGAGAACAAGCTTGGGCTGGTGCACACAACACAGTGGTCACTTTTAACCAGATTCTTTGCTTTCTTGTTTGAAACAAGAATGGTGTAGTTTTAGTCCCGCAGGCAGTGAGTCACACTTGAGTAACCTCTCGGACACCTGGCCTTCCATATTGGTGGTAGTGTGTGTACTTGGCGGGGATATGGCCACATACCCACCTGGACACTGACATGGACCCAGAGTGGACCAGAAAACACACCTCACCCCATCCCAGCCTCTGACCGCAAGGAGCAACGAGCCTGCCGATGCTTCCTGTCGGCCCCAGTCCCCACCACGTCCGTCTCTCAGCTCCTGGACCACTCCCCAATCTGAAAGTGAAGGTCAAAGTGCCAACGGGTGTCTGGATTGCAGAGCAGGCAGGAGAGGGCCGCGGCTCCTTTAAGAGCCCCCCGTCCACTCCGTCCGGCGCGCAGGCTTCCTCTCTCCGAGAGGCGCGGCCTCGGAGCGGAGCGGCGGGGCGGGGTGTGTGCGCCCCTCCCCCGGTGGGCAGGGCCTGCGCTGCTTCCTGCAGGAGCGGCCTGGGCCGCGCAGGGGGCGGGGAGAGCGGCGAACGGCGGCGGGGCGGCGCGGGGCGGCGCGGGGCGGAGGGCGCCCGAGGGCGAGCGGGCGGGCGGGCACGGCGGGTTCCGGGCCAGCCCCGGGGGCGGACGGTTGGCCGCGCGCGCGGAGCCTCGCCGGGGCCTTGCGGGAGCCGGGCCGGGCCGTAGGGCCGCCGCCGCCGCCCGGGCCCGCCGCCCGCGCCCCCCACGCTGGCCCAAAGGGCTGCGGCCGCGTCGCCGCTGAGGATGTCCCGGAAGGGGCCGCGAGCGGAGGTGTGTGCGGACTGCAGCGCTCCGGGTAAGCGGCGGGGACCGGGCCGGGGGCGGGACCGCACCGCAGGCCGCCGCCGGGCGGGCGCCGGGGCCTGGCGGGAGCGCCGTGCGGGGCCGGAGGGCGGGGCGGGGGCCACTGCGGAGCGGCGTCCTTGGCGGGAGGGCCGGCTGCGGGGGGCGCTGTGCGTTGGAGCCAGTGGACAGGAGGGAACCGCCTCCCACCTCCATCTCGGCATCCAGACGGAAGCGCCCGCCTAGGGTGGCAGGAGGGCCGTGGCGGAGGCCGGCAGGCTGTGGGAGGTGGGCGCTAGTATGGTTTGTGTCATCCCTGCCACCCCCGCGTCTTGCACCTGCTGCTCACATGGTTCGCGTGCCCGCCGGAGCGGTGGAGGGCAAGGGGCCTGGATACGGGTTTCTTGGGAGCACCTGACGAGGGTGGCTACTCTAGGACGCCCAGCCCGATTCCCAAGCCTAGGGCTCCTTGTAGGGCCGGCCCTACGTTCAGGGACTATCTTAAGTATGGGCATCTTCCCCGGAAGCATCTCCAGGCCTGCTGGTGTCTGGGAACAGCTAGACTCAGCTTTTCCTGTTCCGGGTAGGCCTGTCTAAGAAGGTGTGCTAGGTATTGCCTCAGTCCAGACACCGATTCCTCCTGCTCCCTGCTCGCTGGCCCTTTCTGGATAAGAGAAAGTGTTAAGACTCCCCTTCTCCGGCTGGCTCCTGGGCTGACTGGACTTAGACGCTGCTTCCTCCCTCTCAGCAGAGTTAGGTCTGAACTGTTTGAAAGCCCCCTCCCTGGCTTGCTGAGGAAGTGAAGGGAGGGCAGCAACTTAGCAGGCTGGTCCCTTAGTGGGAAGACACAGCCAGTGATGGGACCAGCAACTGACCAGAGGAAGGAAGCGCTGGCCTTTGCCCATCCTCTGTAAAAAGAAGCTGGTTTCCCAGATGGGCCCGGGGTCTTCTGAACTCTGTGGGGGACTGTAGATGTGATTGAGAGTGTGGGGTGCTGACTCGCAGCCAACCCTTATAGGTCCCAAGATCTGACAGTGAGCCCCCCGGGGAGTGATGGTCCCTTAGTTCTTGTGGATAGCTGGCGGAGGCATGAACATGAGACCTTCTTAGGGTATGCCATGTTCTGTAAGGGCCTGGAGGATCTAGTTATGGATAGCTGTCCTGGCCCCTAGTTAGCTGGAAACTGTGACTCCCTCCCCCTGGTTGGAATGGAAGGGCTGTGGTTCTCTCCAGGCTGTTCTGCACGGCTATGGGATGAGCCTAGAGGACCTAGCAGGTACCGTCAGGGGAGCCTGGGTGCCGGTGCTGCCTTTGTTTTTAGCTTTACCCTGGGACCTATGGAAGCACTGTGCTCACTGGGGCCTCAAGTTTCTCAACTCTAAAGCGAAGAGGCTGGAATAGAAATGGATTTTGAGGGCCCTCCCGTTCCCCAGTCTCCATTTCTGGTTCTGGAGCAGAGCCGCAAAGCTGTATCTTCCATGTTGTCTGTGACTATCTGGCTGGAGCCTCTGGGGACCCAGTGGTGCTAGGAGGAATGGGTGTGTTAGATGTTAGGCCGCTGAGCTCATAGCCCCCGGCCTCATCTGACAGAGGCAGGCCTGATCCAGAATGCAGACCAAGCATATGTGCAGAACAGTGACAGTCTTACCCATTATCCCACCTTAGTACCTAGTGACTGGCACATAGCAGCCACTCCCCAGTACAAGTCTTGGGTTTGTTAGGACTGCCCTACACCACACTGGCCCTGCCAGACAGTGGCATCCTGGACAAGACAGCCTGAGCATGCCCAGTATTCTCTTCTATCACATATATGATATATAGATATGTGATAGATAGATAGATAGATAGATATAACATGTCTGTATATCACATATCCAGTACGCTCATACATCCCAGTATACCTCTAGCCCAAAGTCACAGTCACTGTGATAGAACTCTGCTGTTAGCTGGGTATGCTGGCACATGCCTTTAAACCCAGCACTTAGGAGATCTCCAAGCCAGCCAGGGCT